>NC_140529.1:7029782-7669782 GCF_057382185.1 Mchenga conophoros | reverse complement strand
AAACGTATTTGTTGATTTCACAGTTCAAGTCAAGTTAATAGGAAACCTTGTCTGTGCAAGTTAGCCAAGTGGAAAAGATACCTGAAATTCATTACTTATGATATATGACTGTCTCTCACTCTCTTCTTCTGCCTCACTGCATCAGGAAGATCCAAACCTGAGCAGTAACTCGACAAGGTGAAAGCAAAATGTGGAAAAACAGTAGTAATGTGATGAAATTATGACTATTAATTATCATGTCACATGATATGATGAGTGACAGTGGTGTAGCACAGACTCTAATGTTCAGTATGTTTCTGTTTGTTAGTTTAATTCATTTCAATTAAGTTCAACTTTCTGTATTTTCTGTATTGTCAGAGAATTCTCAGCTGTATAAATCCAAAATGAAATAAATTCAAAAACAACACTAAATTTTTGCTTCTAACACCTACGAATTGAATCCTCAAAGCTGTCCAGCTCTTACACTGCCCCAATTTAGCATTTGTTGAATTGTTCCTTCAATCCAAAAACCATGGACACTACAGTTTAGAAACCATTTTATGGAAAATACAATTTCTGGAGAATTTTGTTATTTATTTGCTAGTGACATAGAATCACTGCCATTTAATGTTTTGCCCATTTGTTTGTTTACACAGATAGTCCCATTGAGACTCAATGTCTTTTTTATAACAGAGACCTGAAACAACTGTCTGAAACAATTGCATTGTAATTCAATTCAATTCAATTTTATTTGTATAGCGCCAAATCACAACAAAACTCACCTCAAGGCGCTTTATATTGTACAGTAGATACAGAGAAAAGCCCAACAATCATATGACCCCCTATGAATGAAGTTTGGGTTTATTCTCGCGGAATTAGAGATAAGAGTACTGCATGCGTCACAGCAGTGGTCCCCAACCCGGCCCGGTCGTTTGGTACCGGGCAGCGAGAGTTGAGGCTCGGGTGTGAAATTAATGGTTTTTCAATTCAATTCAATTTTGTCTATATAGCGCCAAATCACAACAACAGTTGCCTCAAGGTGCTTCATATTGTACAGCAGATCGTACAATAATAGATACAGAGAAAAACCCAACAATCATATGACCCCCTATGAGCAAGCACTTTGGCGACAGTGGGAAGGAAAAACTCCCTTTTAACAGGAAGAAACCTCCGGCAGAACCAGGCTCAGGGAGGGGCGGCCATCTGCTGCGACCGGTTGGGGTGAGAAGGAAGACAGGATAAAGACATGCTGTGAAAGAGAGACAGAGGTTAATAACAGATATGATTCAATGCAGAGAGGTCTGTTAACACATAGTGAGTGAGAAAGGTGACTGGAAAGGAAAAACTCAATGCATCATGGGAATCACCCGGCAGCCTACGTCTATTGCAGCATAACTAAGGGAGGATCCGGGGTCACCTGGTCCAGCCCTAACTATATGCTTTAGAAAAAAAGCTTTAAGCTAAAGTTTGAAGCCTAATCTTAAAAGTAGAGATAGTGTCTGTCTCCTGAATCCAAACTGGAAGCTGGTTCCACAGAAGAGGGGCCTGAAAACTGAAGGCTCTGCCTCCCATTCTACTTTTAAATACTCTAGGAACAACAAGTAGGCCTGCAGAGCGAGAGCGAAGTGCTCTAATAGGGTGATATGGTACTACAAGGTCATTAAGATAAGATGGGGCCTGTAGATTGTATTGTCATTTTAATTAAAAATAATAATTGCAACAATAAAAGAAACATTGAAGGTTAGGTTAATTGAACAATCTAAATTGCCCATAGGTGTGAATGCGGGAGTGAATGTGAGTGCGACTGGTTGTCTGTCTCTGTGTGTTGGCCCTGCGACAGACTGGCGACCTGTCCAGGGAGTACCCGCCCTATGACAGCTGGGATAGGCTTCAGCGCCCCCCGCGATCCTGAAAAGGATAAGCGGAAGCGAATGGATGGATGGATAATTGCAACAATAAAAGAAACAATACTGTCCCTGATGTCCAAGCTTAGTTGAATAAACATTGGGTGCCTTGAGGGTTAAAGGAACTTTAACCATTTTTCAATGGCCAAACCACCCATCTGATCTTAACATAATAAAGCAAGCGTTTCAGTTATGAATTTTAAAAAAAACTTAACTCAGGAAGCATCTCACACAAGCAGCTACTCATGGTGGAGAAAACAGCATCTGGTAATGTCCATGTTTTCTAGACTAGACATCATTTTGGACTTCAGTTAAGTTCATTTTTATTTCTATTTTATTTATGTATATCACCATTTGTGTAATCACAGTGGTTGTTCTTTAATAACAATAAGTACTCTGTTGGGATAATATGGTACTATAAAGTCACATTTCACAGAGCGAGAAAATATAAGTTAAAGTGTGACACTCTGTGATGGAGAAAGATGTAAGAAGAAAAGGAGAAGCCAATGAGAGATTATTTTCAAAGGTAAATACTGCTCATCAATGGACATAATACTCATAATATCCCCAAAAGTTATTTGTTTCTGGATTATGATTTTATGAAGTGTCTGAAAAACAAATTTGAAGTAACATAATTAAGTGTTAATTACAGGTTGCATGAAAACTGGGGAGTTTAGTATGCTTACAGGCTGAAGAGGTATAGTGGCTAAGTTTACAGTAATGCACAGCAATGCTGAACTGATGGACAGTAGGCTCTTGTGTTCATGGTCAGTGTGAAGTTACAAGTGTGGAGACATCAAATTCAATTCAAAGGGCTGATGCTCTTAATGTTCAGTCAACCAAATTAGCTATAAGCTTGATGGCGTCTAGGACTTGGAACTCGGTCGTGTAGTTTGTGAAAAATCTGCTTATATTTTGTTGAATTCTGTTAACTAAATCCAGAAAGATCATTAAATCTTAGAGAAGCACAGGTCAGAGTCAGGTAGTGGTCAAGTGACCACAGACATTGGGTTTAAAAGGGAGATGAATCACCTGTTCTGCGCTCAAACATTGGTTCCTTCATGTCAGGAGCACCAAAACCTTTGCTTCCGTCAGCCACCGCTCGCCTCAGGTGCCATGAGTGTTTTACTCATTCAGCTTTGTTCATTCTTGCATCCTGGTTCACAGAGGTGGGACCAAGTCATTGTTTTGCAAGTCTCAAGTAAGTCTCAAGTCTTTATCCTCAAGTCTCAAGTCAAGTCTCAAGTAATGTCAGGCAAGTCAGAGTCGAGTCTCAAGTCACTGGTGTAAAAGTCCGAGTCAAGTCACAAGTCTGAAATTTTGAATTTCAAGTCCTTTCGAGTCTTTAAAAAAAAAACGAAAAAATAATGTTGCAGTTATGCTAAATGTAAATATTAGACCATGTAATTTTAAATCTGTGTTTTTCTCAACACATGACAAAATAGTGAACTTAGAAAATATACACAAATTGTGAAATTGCACCTCTTTAGAATGCAGCTCAATTAAACCTAGCTCCAAGAATAATTTTCACCGACAGTTCTGAGATAAGCTGCATGTTATTCTTGGATGCGGTTGTAGGACCGGCTTTAAAATCGCATGACAAAAATATCATATACATTAAAAAAACTGCATCACCAACGTAGCCTGGACAACATTTGCTAGTTAGATGAAGTCAGCTATCTCATCGTAGCATATTTATATGCATATTTATAATTATACGGTTCTTGGAGTGAGTGCATACACTCATGAAGTTTAGTAACTTCAGGTCACTGCAACAAGCCCAGGTACAGTTTAACGACGGATGGGTGCAGGACCTTGAAATGCACCGTGTAGAACGAAAGACCATCGTACGTATCATAAGTTTACCAGTCTCACAAATTGTCTTCATAAATACACATTCATTAACCGTTTATTAATAGGACCTTTGAGCTCAACGGTAATTAATTAGTAGTGGAAATAATTTCTGGTACGCGTTACAGAAATGTAGCAGTGACAACAATATTGTATGCTGTAATCGTACTGGGCAATTAGTGATACAAAACAACTGTTTTATCCTGTGAATAAAAGTATATGTTTTTGTCAATGTACCATAATAACAGAAGCGAAACGCAATATTGTGTCAGGACAATTCACTATTTATGCACAATAAACAAAGGAGCATAGCGCGACAATTTCTGTTCAGCGCCAGACTTGCTTGTAACCTATATCACCAATTATGTTATGAAAATGACGTATTAACTACAACAGCAGACTGACCTTTGTGGAAATGCTTGGAGCAGACTAACCTGTGAGCTGGAGTGTTCTGGGACGTTATATTTGGTCTTTGAATGGCTGCAATCCAGGCCATCCGTCGCCTCTTTGTTACTTCGGAAACATGGCTCGAACAATTTCTCTTCAACGACGTAATCCGATAACAACCGATCTCTTTACCCGTCGGTTTCCCGTGGCTGTCATGCGACCGGCTATTGCAGTTAATAATACAACAGCTTCTTGACATTTTTGTGTTTCTTTTTATCGCTGTGTGACTGATTTCAATTGAAAGCCTGCGTGCGCTAGTACCTCTTGCCATGAGTTCCCAGAATCCTTTGCGGTTTTACCCCTGAATGACGTCACATTTTCAATCTCTATATAATATGCATGTTAAATTTTATATTTGGGGTGAAATATCAAGTATTTTCAAGTAAACCGGTTCAAGTCCAATTCAAGTCCCAGGTCATTGGTGTAAAAGTCCAAGTTAAGTCACAAGTCTTTGAACATTTTTTCAAGTCAAGTCTAAAGTCATAAAATTAATGACTCGAGTCTGACTCGAGTCCAAGTCATGTGACTCGAGTGCACACCTCTGCTGGTTCAGCCTGTGGACCAGTCGTAACACCGGTTGCGAAGCCGCGGTCAGCGCACCAGGTGTTACTAAAGTAAGTATGTGCCTCTTCCAACCCATCACTAGCCTTTGCCGCATTTTGGTCTAGCCAGCACGCTACATGGGCACGTCGATTTATAAAGAATAATCAGTGTGTGTTTCCCTGATCGTGGCAGTCAGCTGATCAAAACTTGCTTACAAATTAAAATCTAACTCTCACAATAGAAATTATTATGTGACTTATTTCTAATTGTCAGGGGGCGACCGTAGCTCTGGGGGTTGGGAAGCGTATCTGTAACCGGAAGGTCGCCGGTTCGATCCCCGGGCTCTCTGTCCTGGTCGTTGTGTCCTTGGGCAAGACACTTTATCCTACCGCCTACTGGTGTTGGCCAGAAGGGCCGATGGCGCGATACGGCAGCCTCGCTTCTGTCAGTCTGCCCCAGGGCAGCTGTGGCTACAACTGTAGCTTGCCTCCACCAGTGTGTGAATGCGAGAGTGAATGAATAGTGGCATTGTAAAGCGCTTTGGGTGCCTTGAAAAGCGCTATATAAATCCAATCCATTAATTGATTCTTTTCTCCATGCTGTACTACTACTGCTGATCTTAGTGTTCTGCCACCATTACTCTGGGTAATAATTAAATAGATGTGTTCATGCGGTCATACATATAAATGTATTCATGGAGTTACACAGGCAAAAAGTCTCTAGTAATGCAAATTATTACTTTTTTTTAGAGAGTAAAAGCTTATGTTTAGGTTAGCGTAAGGGTCTCCACTAACCTAAACCTCAATTTATAGGCAATAAGGGACCTACAAGTTAATAAAAGAATCCAAGTTAAAATGAGTTAAAGTTCAACATTATTTGTGTGAAAGTTAATGAACTGTTAAAGTCAAATTTACGTAAAAAAGTGGGTGGGGAAATGCCACTAACAAAACCAGCCGATCAAGCCGTTGTTTTGAACTTCTAGAAGTTCTCTGCAAGATCTTCACACCGGAGAACATGGACACTACAAAGGAAGGTAAGCCAAAAACTTTATGATCTGATGTGTGAACATGAACATTGGTGTTTGTCTGTGTAGATTCTCTGTCATCCAGATCATGGTAGTCTAAAGAGCTTGGAAAGAAGGTGACTGGAGTTTCTTTAAGATGTTTCACCTAACGCAGCGGTCCCCAACCTTTTTTGCGCCACGGACCGGTTTATGCCCGACAATATTTTCATGGACCAGCCTTTAAGGTGTCGCGGATAAAAACAACTAAATAAAACTAGTACCGGTACCGAAAAAAGAAAATTTATTCATAACACATGTGAAAAGACCCAAGAAAACAGAGTAAACGATAAAAACGATAACAAAATAACACTGAAAACCAATAAAAACCCTGAAAACTATACATTTCACACCTGAGCCTCAACTCTCGCGGCCCAGTACCAAACGACTCACGGACCAGCACTGGTCCGAGGCCCGGGGGTTGGGGACCGCTGACCTAAAGGTAGGAAAGGAGGTCGGAGAACAGAAAATACTGTCATCCATTATGTATGTAGCAGGTTAAGATAGTAAGATGGCGCTGGAGTGACGTCAGCCTTTCCAAGTAACTCTGCAACACCGTACTTGTTTCTTAACTTTTAACTGTTTTAGACTAGTCTTTCAAACTTTTTTTTTTTTACCTTCCTTTAGTCACTTTACTTTCTACCTCTTAGATATACAGTAGTATGGATAACGCACTTTTTAAAACTTCTGGAACCAGCTCCTTCATCTACTCAAGAGCGGAGCTGCTGGCACTTAACACAAAGTAGTTCGATTCGTGAACGAATCGTTCAATACTCGAGAATCACTTTACTGACTTGTGAATCATGATTCACAAGCCCAACTGACTCACTGACTCATCCCTGTTGCTGTTAGCAAACTAATTCCATTAGTAGAAATATATCTAGCTTATAATTAAAATTGTGGGGGGGGGGGGAAACAACAGCCAGTTTCTTAACAAAAGCATTTCTGCTCTGAACTGGAAGAAAAAACCCTGAGTAGAAGCTCACATCAAGAAAATAGCTCCTCGGTTCACAGTAGCATCACTCTGCTAACATGCTAACAGCACATTTGAGCTACTCACCCCCTCCCTTCCTGTGCTGAATCGTAAGCGTAAGCGAATCACTGGCTGTATCCCAATTCAGGATCTTAAAGTACGCATTTCAAGGCCGATTACGTCACAGCGGCGCGCCGAAGGCTGTCCCAGTTCAAAGGCTGCTCGAAATGCGGCCCTGAAATGTGTCCTTCATTTCCCTGAATTTTAAGGCTGTGGCAGTGTAGACTTCGTGGCCCAACATATCCCAGAATGCATAGTGCGGCGGTGGGTGTGGATAATTCTGCCGAAAAAAAACGGCGGACGAGGGGCGACCGAAGAGTAACTTAGTAAACTAAGTGCTGAATATTATGTCACTTATTTATGTGCAAATGTTTAATAACGCAGAACATTAAAACATTACTGTTGGCCACATGTCGGCAAAGTTATGTGACATTAGTTACGTTTGTACTAGCTTGGTTTTAAAGCCTTTACTTTAAAATATACGCCGTTCAATAGCTGAGCTTAATCCTACAGAGAATGATCAAAGCTCATGTAGAAAGAAACAAACAAATGAACAAAAGATTTTCTCCTTCATTTCTGTTAAACAAAGCTGTATGACACGTTTCCAGCTGTTAGTATCATGGTTGCTAGGCAACCTGGGCAGCGCAACGGAGGCTAGACCATCCCATTTCACAAGCCTCGCACTTCCGGCTTTAGCGGTCTTTAAGTACGCGGCCCTTGAGGATCGTTGAGGCTGCGTACTTTAAGGCTGCAGACCCTGAATTGGGATGGATACAGCCACTCACTCACTCACTCACCCCCTCCCTCCTGGCGAACAGCTTCCTCTTCTTCTTGGTTGGCAACCAATGTTAAGGTGCATTACCGCTGCCTGCCTCACAGCTCAGTGGACATTTAGATGAGAAAATATATATTTGACACATTTAAGGAAAATACTAATAAAATACAAATAAACACAATAAATGTTTATTAAGCAATTTTGATAGGAACTTGCTTAATTTTAGAAATGTTTTTGCTCTTTTTTGCTCTATAAAATAGTTTTTTTTAAGAATCATTCATCTTAGCAGTAGTATTTACATGAAAAGAGAAACAAATTTGAGTGAAAATGTACATTTTTTGCACTCTCTGGTCAACTGACTCAGTGAATCAAATGACTCAAAAAACCCGATTCACTTTGGTGAGTGACTCATTAAAACTCGATTCAGTAAAAAGAATCAAATTTACCATCACTAATTGACACTAGCAGTAAATTAAGTGAATAACTCTGTAATTGGCTTATATTCTTCTGGTTTTCTCTTTCAGAAGTGTCAGGCTTGACACATTGAACAAGTAGTCCAGCAGCCAATCTCAAGTGTCAGACTCAGTACCTTTTCTCTCTTTTTTTGTATTTTATTTATTAGCTTACTTTGTTAAGTAGTTGTTAAATAGTGTCGGCTCTATTTCTGCAACACATTGTGCGTTCAGCATATCCACGTTTATGTACAAGCTTGGGAACCTCCAAGCCATACTACATATCAGTTGACTTTTCAAGAGAAAAAGAGCAAATACACACCTACAACAAACAAGCATTAAAATGAGACTTTCTTTACACAAAAAACACTACCAGTTACAGCAAGTTAGGGCCCCATGCTTAGTGTGTCACCTGGTGAGGTACACATGACTAATGCTGCATCACCATCAGTGGTAGCCATCTGAGAGAAATATTTATAAACAGACATGGTGAATTGTACCACTACATGCAGATCATGACCATTTATGATGATCAGAAGTGAAAACATAAGTACAAGTAGACGTATACAAACACTTGGGTAGGACTGCTTGGTATAAATGCACTGGGTACCTCAAACAGCAACGCCTTCCTAAACCTAACGCAAGCATCTAATGAAAGTAAAACTATGCACTGAATGAATCTAGATTCAAAATGTGGCATCAAAGTTCAGTCTCATGATTTATGCTCCCCCACCAGCTTGTTGATAGCCACATTTAAAGCTACTATAAGAAATATAATTTGTACTTTTGAACAGCAATCTAGATCTATTGTGGACTTCCGAGTACAAACTTTTCTGTGTTGATTTTTGCTGGACTGGTCTTTGATAATAATCATCTGAATTTACAGCAAACACGAAGTGTCTTCATAGACTGAATGAAGAACCTGTTGTGTGTAATGAGAGCTTTATTGTTGTGTGACATAAGCTCCACAGTGATTGTCTATCTCTGTAGAGATACTAACAGAACAAACTTAACATATGAATTGTTTGGTGTATTAACAGAAATGGGAAGAAAGAGCATTTTGTGTGTGTGCATGTCATTTACTGAAGTCGCATATGCCAGGGGCCTCTAACCAAATATTGATAGAAAGACTAATATTACTTGTGGTTCCTGGGAAATTTAAAAGTAAAACGGCAGGCAGAGCCTTCATCTTCCAGGCCCATCTTCCATGGAACCAACTCCCAGTTTGGATTCAAGAGACAGACTCTATCTCTATTTTTGAGATTAGGCTTAAAATATTTCTAAAGGTTATAGTTAGCTGGACCCTCCCTTAATTACACTGCAATAGGCTAGGAAGCTATGCTGCTTGAGGTGACTTATTTGTGCCAAATCACAACAACAAACTAAACTGAATTCAAAATTCAAAACATCATCCAGTGCCTAATGAGCTGACTTCAACAGCTATTCTTTGTATTGCAGGCTGCGGGGCAGGCACTGTATCCAATAACCAAACAGTTAGAGTTTGGTTTAGATGACTGGGAAAACATCTACGCCAAACAAAGTCAAATGCAGCAAGCTTGTAAAACAGAGACGTTATTAGAGGGTGCAAAGAGAAGTAACCAGCATTTAGACAGAAAATGTCTCTCATGATGTCAGCAGGTACTTTTGACTGATTCAGTCTTTTATTGTGTATTATTTACATGGATAGCATATGATTTATGATTAGCATAATACCGTGTTTTAGCATCATCGATCAGCTGATAAAGCACTAGGTTACTTTTCACATACAGTATACAAGCACTCCTTTCCCATCAGCACTGCTTTGGTGGAGAAGACGTGTGACCAATGTGTAAAATTTTGATTTTATTCACAGCAGAACACAGGAAACATGTTGAATGTTTAAACTGAGAAAATCTGTTTATCCAGCACATCCCACAGATAACTGGGTTGAGTCAACACCTCAATCTCATTGCTGTGCTCCTCAAACCATTCCTGAAGCATTGTGTATTCTGACACCTTTCTATCAGAACCAGCATTATCTTTTTCACCAGCAGCTCGTCTGTTGGATCAGACCACACGGTGCCACTCAAGCCTCGGCCACTCATCACCCTGTCCCTGGTTTACCACTGTTCTTTCCTTGGACCACTTTTCATAGATACTGACCACCGCAGACCGGGAACACCGCACCAGAGGTACAGATTTAGAGATGATCTGACCATTCCAATTTGACCATAATTGAACAAACTCACTCAAATCCTCATGCTTGCCCATTTTTCCCCGCTTCTAACACATTGAGGATAAAATCTTCAGTTGCTCCGCAGTGTGAGATAGTATGACTCAGTTTGAACACTGTTTCTGTGTTCTGTTGTGAATAAACATGGTTTTATGAGAATCATAAATATCTTTACATTGTTTTATTTACATAATACACAGAGTGATGAAGCTATTCTGGCAGATCTTGCAGTGTTAGTGATTCATGAGTCAATCAATTGTCAATAAACTCAAAACGTACGGTTACGTTGTAACCTTGGTTCTCTTAGTGAGAGACTATCTCTCCACACCGTTACATATTCCATATGTACGGGGTACGACCCCCCTCTGGTCGTGGCGTGTGGATATTTCTTTAAGACACTCCGGCACGCCCGGCTACGCCCCACAGCTACGTATAAAACAGCTGTGCAGACGTGACACCGGTGATCGTTTGATCGGAACGCGTCTCCGAGTGGCCTCACGGTGGAGAGATAGTCTCTCACTAAGAGAACCAAGGTTACAACGTAACCGTACGTTCTCTAGCATATCGAGACTATCTCTCCACACCGTTACATATTCCATATGTACGGGGTAACTCTGTAAGACACCCCGCGAGGAGACAGTGCAACCGAACCGCCGAGAGTGAAGACCAAAGAACTATATACAAATACACATATGTACACACCACCCCGGTCAGGGCCAAGCCAGACGCGAAGGCCAAGCCGGGGGGTGGAGGTGCAGTCCGCAAGGTGCAAGACTGGCCTGAGCTGGTCCCGCGCAGGAACCGCAACAATCGGCCGCTCCCGGGCAGCCAGCAGGAGCTTGGCAGGCCGGGGCAAGGCTACTGCCGAAAGGCACCCAGCACCCGGTCCCCGAAGGACGGGCTGGAAGCCACATTCAAGCGGTAGAACCGCGTGAAGGTGGAGGCCGAGGACCACGTCGCTGCCTCACAGACAGAGGAGAGGGAGGCGCCTCTCCACAAAGCCCAGGAAGTGGCCACACTACGCGTAGAGTGGGCCTGAACGGCCAAGGGGAGATGGCCACCGGCCGAAGCATAAGCCTGGCGGATGGCCTCCATGACCCAGCGGGACAACCAGGGCTTGGACAGGGGCCTGCCAAGCAACCCAGGATGGAACGAGACGAACACCTGGTCCGTGGAACAAAACGGCCGAGTACGAGCAATGTACAGCGCCAGTGCACGAATGGGGCACAGGGCCCGGAGACGCTGCGCCGCCTCCTGATCCAGACCGCCAGTGGGGGCTGACCGCAACTCAACCGACTGGGAGAGGTGAAAATCGGAGAGGGACTTCGGCAGGAAGGCGGGGTTAGGCCGAAGGACCACCCCTTGACCGTCCGGTAGCCATCTGCAACAGTCACGATGGACCGACAGGGCCTGCAGCTCGCCGATTCGTCTAGCAGACATAATAGCGAGGAGAAAAGCGGTCTTGAGCGACAGCCACTTCAACCCCGCTTCGTGCAGAGGTTCGAAGGGAGGGTGCGCAAGGGCACCAAGGACCAGGTCCAGATCCCAAGGGGGGACCGCGGACCCTGGCGCACGAGCCGTGAGGCGACGGGCGCCTCTCAGGAATCGGGAAATCAAGACGGCATCGGCGTCACTAATGGCTGAGCGACCGAGGCGAACAGCCTTAATGGCAGCCACCAGGCCACGCAATGTGGCGGCAGCCCTGCCAGCCTCCAGCTGGGACTGCAGGAAGCTCAGGATGACGTCCACCGTCGCGCCATGGGGGTCCTGCCCGCGGGCCGTGCACCAGGCGGCGAACAGTCCCCAGCGGTAGCAGTAAGCAGCCCTGGTGGAAGGCGCCCGAGACTCCTGCATGGTGTCAATGACCGAGGCAGGGAGGCCTAAGGCGGCATGTGAGGCCATAGCGGGGCCACCAGAATGAGCCGCATCTCCTCGGTCTGAACTCGACAGAGGACCGAGTGAAGGAGGGAGAAGGGGGTGAAGGCGTACAGGAGGACCCGGGGCCAGGGGTGTGCCAGGGCATCCCAGCCCAGGGGGGGATCGTCGGCCTTCAGGGAAAAGAACAGGGGGCAGTGGGTCAAAGTTCTTGAGGCAAAGAGGTCGACCGCTGCCCTGCCACACCGGCGCCAAATCCCGACCACCACCTGCGGGTGGAGTCGCCACTTCCCAGGGCACGGGCCCCCCCTGGACAGCATGTCCGCTGCCGTGTTCAGGGGTCCAGGCACGTGGACCACCCAGAGGGAGAGAAACCTGGGGTGGGCCCACAACCACAGTCTGGTGGCCATGTTGCAGAGGGGAGGAGAGCCCAACCCACCCTGGCGGTTGATATAGGCAGCCGCCACGGTGCTGTCCGTCCGGACAATAACATGAAACCCCCGCAGCCGAGGCGAAAAAAGCTGAAGTGCCAGGAACGCGGCTCGCAACTCCAGGACATTGATGTGTTGGGACAACCATGGGCCCGACCAGCGGCCGCTGACCCCGCAACCCTCGTGGACCACCCCCCAGCCGACTGGGGAGGCGTCTGAGAAGACCACGAGCCGGCGAGTCACAGGACCCATCGCCTGACCCTGTCGAAGATTGACAGGGTCCCTCCACCACCGCAGGGCCCGGGCCAGGCCCCGGGAAACCAGCACGGTGGACAGGTGTGACCGCTGCGGGCAGAGGCCGAGAGACAGCAGGCAACGCTGAACCGGTCTCATGTGCAGGAGAGCCAATGGGACCACCTGCACTGTAGCAGCCATCAGGCCCATGAGGCGGAGACACAGTCCCCAGCGCACCCGAGAGTGGAGGCTGAAGGAGGCCAGGCACGCCCTGAGGACCCTCCGGCGATCTGCCGTCAGGGAGACCAAGGCCTTGACAGAGTCCAGGGACATGCCCAGAAAGGTGGTGGTTTGGGACGGCTCCAACCTGGACTTCTTGAGATTCAGGCGGAGTCCCAGAGCCTGAATGTGCGAGACCAACAGGGCAACATGGCTGCGACACTGCTCTTCCGAGGAAGCGCAGATAAGCCAGTCGTCCAAATAATTGAGAACCCTGACACCCCGCAGCCTCATAGGAGCAAGGGCGGCATCCATGCACCTGGTAAAGGTACGGGGCGCCAGGGAAATGCCAAAGGGGAGGACGCGGAACTCAAAGATCCGCCCCTCAAACCCAAACCTGAGGAACCGCCAGTGACCCTGCCAGATAGGGATCTGGAAGTAGGCGTCCTTCAGGTCGATGGTGGCAAACCAGTCCCCCGCAGCGATGGCCTGACGCACCCTGGGGACCGTGGGCATCTTGCACTTCAGGGGCCGGAGATAGCGATTGAGGCCCCTGAGGTCCAGAATGGGACGGAGACCCCCATCCCGCTTCGGGACCAAAAAGTAACGGGAGAAGAACCCCACCCGGCGGTCCCTGGCGTCCACCTCCCGTATGGTGCCCTTCGATAGAAGGGACCCCAGTTCCTTCCTCCCAAGGGTCTGCCCCCAGGGCCGACCAGGCAACCCTACGCTGTTCTGTAGCCAGGGAGGCGGGCAGGACGGCCTGGCCCGGGGAAACGTCAGGAAGGAGGGGGGCGGCCAGAGGACGACTGGCCCTTGGCACCCCGGCCCCCTCTCCGAGCCTGAGCGCGGCTGCCGCACCTACGAAAGGCCTCCAGCTGGGTCCGGAGATCTTCAGGACCCCAAGTAGGAGCAGCAGGGGCAGGCGACACAGAAGCACGAGCCCGCCCCACCCTGACCGGACGCTTGCGTAAGCCCCGCGACATCTCCTGCGTAGCACGGCGAGTCTCCGTAGCCTGCTGGAGGAGCAGAGCCGCACCGGGGCCAAACATGGCCGCAGGGTCGACCGTGAGCCTCATGAGGCAATCCTGGTCATCCGAACGGAGCCGGGACTGAGACAGCCAGAGATGGCGACGCGCCACCCAAAAAGCAGCCAAGGAAGAGCCCGTGGCAATAGCCTGATGTTTCATGAGTGAGGCTAGGAGAGAGGACGTGGACAGCAACTCACTCACGCCCTCCAGATTGCCCGAGGTAGCCTGCAATCGACGGGCCAAATGCCGCAGATGAAGCGATAATATGGCCGACGAATTAGACAGGCAGGCTTGGGTCGCCATAGACCTATGCAGCCGAGCCAAGAGGCCGTCCATGGTTTTCACATCCCTATTAGGGCACGCCGCCCGCCCCAGGAGGGAGCCCGAAGGGGCAACCAGGGGGGCCAGGGACGGATCAACCGGGTGAAGGGACCCACAGGCAATGCGCTCCCGGCCATGCATGGCCGAAAAGCGCTTACAGGCAAGGGACCAACGGTGCAGGGCCGCGGGGGCCTCAAACTGTGTGCACACCAGGTCCTGAAAATCAGGCAGCAGCGGCACCTGAGATAAGGAGCGCTGAGGCCGTGAAGCGTCATCAAACCGAGAAGGCGCCGAGACCGGCACCTCAGGGAGGGACAGCTCAAGCGCCCGGCACGCCCTCTCCAAAAGCTGAAAGAAACTCAACTGGCCAGACTCCGTGCCAGGGGAACCAGCAGGGGGCACCTCGGGAGACAGGGGGGAGGCATCGGAGGAGAGGACGGAGGCCTGGTCAACGTCCGCCTCCCCATAGTCCACATTCAATGGCACAGGCCCAGGGGCGGAGTCACAGGAGGGAAAGGCATGGGAGGGGCCCGCAGGTCGACAAACGAGGAAGGGGACCCGGCCCATGGAGCTGCGGGACCAGAGTCTACGTCAGCAGCAGCTATCTTCCGCACCTGCGCCTGAGAGGCCTGAGATGAGGGAGGTGCGGGTCGCTTGACAGAAAAATACCAAGCACGAGCGTCCCTAGTCCGTTCGGGCAGAATAAAACAATTCATGCACGAGGAAGGGGCTTCCCTAGCCAGCAAAGCATGCTCAGGACCCAGACACAGCACACAGTGCTCGTGCCCATCCTCCAAAGGCATAGGAATGCCACACTCAAGGCAAGTCGGGGAGGCGTGGCCCGCCATACAGCGTGGCTAGCAAGGGGCGGGGCCACACACCAACGGGGAAGTGCCGCCCTAGCCTGAAACCCAAACCCACTGTTAATTCCCGCAGGGCAGGCAAGCGATCTTCCTTACACACCTCACTGTCAGGGAAGAGTGGGACACAGCCTCTGCTGGCGGCGTTTATGCACACAGCCGCAGCAGAGCCGAGCGAGCAGGCGATGGCGTAACAGCAACGCCGAGCCGCGTGACCCCTATGTAGCGTGCCACAGCAGTTAGCCGATAGCAACACTGAAGCTGTTTACTTCCCGTGACTGTTTACCCCTATGTGTTATGCTGTCACAGCAGCCTAGCCGACGGAACACGCTAGCGATGCAAAGCAGTGTCCCCACCGGGATCAAGCAACACAGCAGCCCAGCTGACAGTAGTCACACAGCAAGCCGACGCCGCGAGCCGCGGCGTAGCCCACAGGCTAAGCTACCCAGCGCCCAGGCGACAGCACCCGCTCCGAGTGCCGAGCCTCCCCGCAAGAGAGGCCAAGGAGAGCGGGCCGCAGCAAGCCGACAGCCGGACCAACAGGCCGGGGACACCAGGGGACCGGGGACACCAGGGGAATACCGGGGACACCAGGGGAATACCGGGGCTACCAGGGGAATACCGGGGCTACCAGGGGACCTAGAAGGGAGAAATACATCGCCCACGGAGGATGCCGAAGCACGCTCCAAGAGACGCGCACACACACAGCACTCTCAAGGTAAGCACTCCTTCGCACACACACACAACAAGTGGAGATCAACGATCACCGGTGTCACGCCTGCACAGCTGTTTTATACGTAGCTGTGGGGCGTAGCCGGGCGTGCCGGAGTGTCTTAAAGAAATATCCACACGCCACGACCGGGGGGGTCGTACCCCGTACATATGGAATATGTAACGGTGTGGAGAGATAGTCTCGATATGCTAGAGAACAACACTGGTCAGCACAGTCACATCACAGCATGGTTGTGCATGTCATCTACCAGAGCTCTGTGCGTTCTGCATCATCTGATTCTAGGACTACAGTCTTCTCTGATGCTGTGCCTGAAATCTGCCAGAGCCACTCTTTCAGTTTGGGGTTTACAGCTCCTAATTTTCCTATTAACACTGGGATCATATTAGACTAAGGAAACACATTGAATTAAAAAAAAAAAAAAGAACTTGATAAAGAGATGAACAATGAAAAAAACAGAAGGTCTGTTTAGACAGAAAAGTTTTTAACTGCAGCTAAACAGAGGAGGTTCTGTTCCTGAACACTAGGGCCACACACTGCAGGCCTCGGTCCTCTCAGTTTTCTGAGTAAAGACAGCGAGCAGCAGTGTATTTAACAGGAAGCTGAAATATTTAGTCTGGAGCTAAGATAAGATAAGATAAGATAACCTTTATTAGTCCCACATGTGGGAAATTTGTTTTGTCACAGCAGGAGTGGACAGTGCAAAAGTTATGAGGCAAAAATTAGAATACAATAAGAATAAATACAGTACACAACTGTACAGAATAGAATAAAATAAAATACTATATACAGTAGAATAAAATAAAATAAATATACAATAAGATAAAAATCGAATACAAATACAAATACTATATACAACTGAGTAAAAATACAACGATGACAGAAAGGATTATTGCACTTAGTATTATTGCATATGTATGGATGTGTGTGCTTGATCAGTTAAAGTCTTTATTATGGAGTCTGACAGCAGTGGGGAGGAAAGACCTGCGAAATCTCTCCGTCCCACACCGTGGGTGCCGCAGTCTCCCACTGAAGGAGCTGCTCAGTGCTGTCACAGTCTGCTGCATGGGGTGGGAGACGTTGTATGCAAGTATGAGAATTTCAAAACAAATTCTAAAATAAACTGGGAGCCATCATAAAAACAATAAAATCAGCGCAATGTGAACTTGCTTGCTATAGTGCGTTTGGTGTCTGGTTGCAACATTTTTTCTAGCTTGTAAGGATGAAAGCGACAGTTTATCTGAGTTGGTAAGCGAAGGATTACAATAATCTTGACACAACGACACAAAGGACCAGTTTTCCCCAGTTCAGAGGGGCAGACTGTAGCTTGCAATCTAGAAATGTTCCTTAAATGAAAGAAACAGGAACATGAGGTAGATTTCATATGTGATTAATGCCCAGAGAGGAAGCATACATTACACTAAGACGATAGTTACACAATGGTGTAACTATCCATCTGCAAATGCTTTGGTTTTTTTATATAAATAGCATTGCGTGTGTAAATTGCATAATATCCTTTTCACCTTTTATCACTTTGATTTGCACCAAAGCAGTTAAAATGTATGATTTTTTTTTCCTAACTGCACAGACTGATATCCTGGCTTCCTGTTATACTGTGATGATGGATTAACATCAACAATAAACAATGGATTAACCTTAGGGCAAGTCAAAAATTAGCTTGAAGTTATGTGTGCACGGTGTTCTTAGCGATTGGACAGAAGTAGAAGGTATTCTAGCTTGTTTTCATACCTCAGCAGATTCCTATATAAGCCTGTAGGGGGCATCTCTTCCTGGTAAGTCTGCTACCTGCACCGTCACTCAGCGCTAGTGATGTGCGATACCACTGATTTCCTTTCTGATCTGATACCAAGTAATATTCAGGGTGGTATCGACGATACTGATCCGATACCGATACTTTGTACAAAAACTCATTTTATTTATTGTATCTCAAATTATAGCGTCATAATGATTATATCAGAATCAGAATACTTTATTGATCCCTGGGGGAAATTATTTGGACATCATTATTTGGACATAGGTCATCAGATTACTTGTTCTTATCACTTAATAATGCAGAGTTCATCATATAGAAATAAAAAAACTTAAGTTGTGCGCTATTTGAACACCTTGCCTGCCTGCAGCACTAAAGGACTTCGTGAGAGACGTCTGTGTCGCCCTAGCAGCACCTGTCCCTGTCCTCCTCTTCAGTTCGTCTCAACATACACTTGTCATATCCTGTGATATGATTTAGGGGAGACCGGGGATAGTTGTAACATTTTTGACATTTCTGTCTGTAAATTGGAGCTCTTTTAAGGTAGTGGATTCAAAATGTAATGCAAAGTATTTACATGTCTCTGCTATTAAATAGTGCAGCTATTTTCTCTGCAGCACAATTACCCATTGCATGGTATGGTCTCAAACACAAAGAGTGAAATGTTACAATTAACCCCATAGTCTGGGTTAGTTGTAACATATCATGGGGTAAAATGTAACACAATGAAATAAGGGTACCAACAAAACATTAACAAGTAATCTTTGTTTATTCAACACACGAATGCACTTAGAGCCGTGTGTGTGTGTGTGTGTGTGTGTGTGTGTGTGTGTGTGTGTGTGTGTGTGTGTGTGTGTGTGTGACAGAATGCAGAAATCTAGCTTTTGAACATATTCCAACCCCCCAAAAAAGACAAGTTATGGAATTTTCTGCAACTGAATATTTCATAAATTTTGGTTGGTCTTCCTTGAGTTTGGCCTCATTGGCTCAGTGGGCATTATAACCTACAACTCTTGCACCAATTTTGAACATAACAATGAAGCTGAAAAAATGTAGTTGTTCACCAGCATCGCAATTCATTAGTTTTTATCATGGCTTACCTTGGTGTGGTTTGCAAAGTGCTTCAGAAAGATGAGGAAATCTGTTTCTTGCACCCATCCTGATTTATTTCCACTACCAGTACTTCCTACTGGTCCATCTCTGACACAGTGGTCTGCATAATGTATGTGTGGGAACACAAACAGTGGAGGAATTGTGTTGCCAATGGCATTAACCGCATATACAAATGCGACCAGTGAACCTCTCTCTGCTGATGTTGTTTCCCCAACTTGTTTAATATAAGTTAAAGTAATAGTGTGGTAAGTTGTAACATCTGCATTATTGTTACAACTAACCCAGACTGTTGCTGTTACAACTGACCCAGACTCCTATAGCCATGAACTAGCTAACATTACAGCCAACGGCTAAAACATTAGCACTAAAGACCTACACAGAATATATCCCCATAGACATACAAATAACATAATTTAAGTTTGATGAGTTTAACTGCAAAGCAGATAATGCTATTAAACATTGAAATAAAGTAGAAAAACTTACTTTTTGGCATACAAATTACTTTTTTTCGTGTTAAATTGTCTGTGTTTGACAAAATGTGCTGATTTTTCACATGTGATAGCAGAACTGAGTTGGGCATGCACAGGATGAGTCACACCATTTGAAACTTAGCCCTGATTGGAGAAATTGGAAGTGTAACTGACCCACGTTACAACTATCCCCGGTCTCCCCTACTCTGAGGTGTTTGACAAGGTTAGTGATGTTGCCACAACCATACATCCCAACCCTCCTGATTTTTCCGGGAGAATGCCGAATTTCAGTGCCCCTCCCGAAAATCTCCCGGAGCCACCATTCTCCCGAATTTCTCCCGATTTTCCACCCGGGCAACAAAATTGAAAAACCATATCGAGAATTCATAGCAGGCGCAGCCAATTCCAGTTTCCAACAATGGCGGCAGCTACTTAGTTTTAATATTACTCTTATTTCTCTTTCTGGGTCGCAAAGAAACTTTTTTTCTTTTCTTTTTTTTTTTTTGTGTCCCGTTTGGATCTTTAGCCATCAGAATTGTTGTCTTAAGGCCAAGAAAGATGCCAAGCAGATTTATTTTACCTAGTGGATCATCATGGCCTTGCCATATTGGTCCATTTGATTGAAAACCAAAGGGGAGAAGAGACGGTGAGAAGGGGGGGGGAGAAAGAAAAACCCCGCAAAACACCTGGATCACCTGTATGGAGGAAAAAAAACAGAAGAGAAAGCAAACAACAAAGAGCAACATAATAAAAATTAAAAAAAAACTTTTAACATATTTTCAGGTTTCAGGTTTTCAGAATGTAGCTGTGTAAACTTCAAATATCTGAGCCGACCGACGCATCGTCTTCAAACCCCCGCGGTCTTTCACTACTCGGGTTAAACATGATATATAAGTCACTTTGATAACTTAAAAATGTTATTGTTTGGCTTTTTCAGTGTTTTATTTGTTCGTGAGTAAATCGGTTTGGCTGAGATTAAAGTTATTAGATTAGATTAAATTAAATTTAACTTTATTAATCCCTCGGGAGGGTTCCTCCGGGGTTTTCACACAGCTGAATAAACATCAAGCAGAAAACTGATTAAACAGAAGAGTTTAAGTCAGCGCCCGGTTATATTTTAGACAGCAAGGAGCAGACGGCAGAGTTTCACTCCACCGAGGGAGCTTGTGACGGCTTTCTTTAGACCATGAAGGCCGGTCCTCAGGCGGAAGCAGCCTCTGAATTTGGACACCCCCGCTGTTTCTGGGCCGGCCAATAATAACGGTGACATTTAACATATTTTCTCCGATAAACACTGTAAAATTTATTTATCACTCCCCCCCAACAGCCCTTTTGAATGTCTTCCTAATTCTGAGGTCTCAAGGTTGGCAAGTATGGCCACAACACCTCACTTTTTTGCCAAATGTATCGCAAACCACATCTCAGCTGTTTGTGGAGGTAAAATACGTCCGCACAATTACGCTCAGCCATTGTTGTGAGCGCGCACGCCAAGGGGCTGCGAGACATTTATACAGCCGTATTTCGCACATGACTATGAAAGGCGGAAGAGGAAGTAGTTCCTTTGAATGTAGAAAATCCGAATGTTATAGTTTCTTTCCACTGTGTTCCTGTTAATGATAAACTACAATTTACCCTAAATTACTAAAATATCGATATTTTAATGTGAGAATCGATTCTAGAACATAAATGATTGGTATCGGAGGAATCGATATTTCAGGATCGATCCGCACATCACTACTCAGCGCTGGACTTCAGCCTTGTACGACCCAGAGATGAGGCCGCTTCCACATGTCTTTTTCCATCTTCAGGTTAGGTAAATGGTCCAGACAAACACGGGCAATGCACACCTCCACTATACCAGCGGTCAATGTTGCTTTTGTCCGGAAGTAAACAGTGCTTGTAAAAGTCTTAAGCCTTCCCTGTATTTGCTTCCAAGCTCTCCTAAACAGGACTCCTGCAGGCTTTGTGAAGTGCTTTTTCACTCATTTTTGGCCCAGTCCTTTCATTGAACATTTTCCGAGGGATTTGTAAGCCATTTAATGACCTGTGGCTCTTTAAACAAAAAACAAAAAAAGACAAACCAATGGCGTGTCTACACATAACAGACATCTTGGCACAGAACTCATTTTAAATTGTATGTTTAGGCCCTTTAGTGGCAGCCTGTTGCAGAAACTCACCTATTCAGTTTTTTTTTTTTTTTTTTTTTTTTTTTTTTTTTTTTTTAAATGACATCAGAAACAGCAGTATGCGACATTACGTGATGGCAGAGCTTCAGTTCATCCTTTGTCATTTTTTTTTTTTTTTTTTTTTTTAATAAATAGGACAGGGGGAATGAATGAGAGAGAGAGGGGGAGAGAAAGAAAGAAAACCAAAGGGGAGAAGAGACGGTGAGAAGGGGGGGGAAGAGAGAGAAAAAAAAAAAAAAAAAAAAACTCCTGGGTCACCTGTATGGAGAAAAAAAAACAAACAAACAAACAAAAACAAACAGAGGAGACAGCAAACAACAAAGAGCAACATAATAATAGAGAAAACAAAGCACCATCACAATAAACTAGCTAGTCATAGATATCAGTATTTACTAAGTAATAAACGATATTGTGCAGCACGCAAGATAGACAGCGCACAGTGTGCTTTGAGGCAGCAGCCAAGAAAGCTTTAGTCCGCGTCTGTGAATACCCATGTGTGCATACCTGTGTGGATCAGCATGCTTGCATTCCAAAGGTTTCTCCATGTAATGATCTGCTAGGGAGTGTGGGGGGGCCACAGCCCCGTCCTCCAGGGTGTGAAGCGGGTATGGAGGAGATCAAAACTCCAGACATCCAGAGGCCCCCAGAACACAAGAGACCAAGGAAGACCAACAGAGGGGCAGCCGCGCCACTGTCCCAGTAAGAGCTGAGGAGAGTCCCAGATGAGGGCTCGCCCAGCAGCCGCGGAGCAGAAGTCAGGGGGAGTTGCAGTGACGCGCCCGTGAGCTCCGCCGGCCCCCAGCTGCGCCTGAGTGACCGAGCCCTAGGCCGAGAGGCCGGGGGCACCCCACCTCCAAAGGGGCCCGAGCGAGCCCCAGGCCCCAGGCCCCGACAAGCGGCCGCCAAGGAGTGAGCCGGTGTGTACCCGGACGCCCACCCCCAGACACAAAGAACCACCAACACACCGACACCTGAGGGAGTCCGCCACTGGCAGGGGAAGTGGTGGTGGGTGGAGATAGGCCTCCAAACCTTGGAGGGCCTGAGATGTCCCCAGAGAGGTGGCGTCTGATACCCAACCTGACATATAGACACAGACATACAGGCACACACAGACACAAACATCCATTCCCACCCTCATGCTCTCATATGCACTCACTCCACACTCAACCAACGTGGAGACAGACATAAAGAGACGCTGTACACACAATCACACTCCCCAAGCGTACTCTACAAACCGGGTCTAGGTACCCTTGCCCCTGGAGGGGGGAATTGCACCCAGACCCAGGTGGTGTTACCCTTTTCCCTGCGGTGGGGAGAGGCAGACCACCCCGACTCCGCAGCAGCAGGGAGGCCCCACACCCCAGACCGCAGTCGGACGGCCAACTCCTCCTACTAGCCCTCCCGCTCCAGCAGGCCGCAGAGAATGGGGGTGGGAGAAGACTCCAAACCTCCCTCCACCCGCTCATTATAGTGTTGATGCATATGTGTTCTATTCAGTTAAAGCTACAAAAATTCCAAAGATAACAGTTTAACAGGCATAAAGTTGTATTTTACACCAGCAAAGTGATTCTCAACAAGCTATTAGCCCAGATCTCGGTGTTCAGTATGTCCTTTACAGAGCATGTTGCTCTGTAAGGCTGGAAAAGAGTTACTGTATCAATCAAGTTAAGCCTCTCTGTAGTCAGGCAAAAATATAAAAATGTTAATACCACAGTCCTGTCATTAAGACGTGAGAGACTGTTGATGTTTAGAAGTACCAAAGATGGTTTTAGTTTTATTTCTTTCAGCCTCGGTGGTGTATTTAAGACACAGAGAATTGTGACACTTAAAAACTGCAGACCCTCCTACTTATCAGCACACAGAGGTCTGATGGATGTGATTCATCATTAGTCAGTGATTTCATAGCTGTTAATTAGGCAGCTTTACAGGATGTGTTACCTGGTCTTGTGGTCTCATTCCTCATCTGATGCATTGACTTCAGGCTGAAAAATTGGACTAGCTGACTGAAAACAGCTCAGATTAGTTGCAGCAGCGTTTCCCACTAAATTTTGTCTATTTTGGTCAGGGGAGAGGCATCTGCACACCTGTATGTGTATGCTAGTAATGGAGTGGAACTTCTAATACTATCAGATCCCCACTCTGGGCTACATGGTTTCAATATCTGCAGCTTTGTTTTTACAGGTTTGCTTTTAGTTGGAGTAAAGCATCATCTTACAAGTTGATGTTTTCTGGGGTTTTTTAAGATACAGCCTTTTTTTGTAGAAGCAGATGTATGCAATAGATTAAGTTGTTGCTCCTCATTCACTTACTGTCTCACAAGCACTCTGGACTGAATAGCAGCCTGTTTCTGGAGTAATTTCCTCATTGTTATTCACAGGAAGTGCAATAGCTCTTCCCAGGCAGTTGAGTATTTATTTACTTTTTTGCAACATAATTGGTAATCATTAGTGAGTGTCTCGTCCTGTGGACTGCAGCTGGTTCTTCTGGTGAACTTCGTTCTCTGAGCAGAAGGCGAGGGCTTTGCCTGCTAGTAAAACGAGTTGGAGTGCACTCCAGTTGCTGTAAGCACACACTGTGTCACTGTTACACCCCGGCCTAGGCAACCGGGGGAGATCGCGATCATGACACACTGAAACACAGGGTTTAAATACCTAGAGGGAGCAATCAGGAAAATGGACAACAAGAGGGAAACACAGCTGGGGCAACTCAGAACTGACGAGACAGGGAAACGTAAACTGAAAAGACTAAGATAACACAGACTTTCAAAGTAAAACAGGAAACACATAACAGTCACGCCAAAAACAACACACTGACAACACCGAAACGTAACAGTCACGTCTCTGTGTGGGAAATGCCGCAGAGACGCGGCTCTTATCACCAGTAACGTCCTTTCACACAGAGAAGAGTTCAATTTGACACAGATTCAGATTTGCTCGCTATGCAGGTGCAGGCCTGCGGTGGAGTGGCCAGCGCAGGACTTCTGGGGAGCATAATAAAAATATAGAAACCTGAGAAATGCTGTTTTGCTGTAAGAGCATGCCACTGTTTGTGCCAGGTGCTCAGGGAGTAAGTATGCACCCAGAGGACAGGCCATTGTGGGTCTGGGTGCTCAAGGTCAAAATGTCTTTATTGCACATGTTCACACAGGATTCCCAGCACAAACTTATTTTCACTGCCTGTTTATGCTGGCCTTCTGTGGCATATTTGATGAGTCAGGTAAAGTTGTAAAACATGAGGGGCTCCTGATTTTCATCTCCCAGCGTAGTCATTGCATCATCACTTTTTCATAAAGTTATTGAAGCTCCTGTCTGTGGTACCCAGCAGTCTTCAGATGTCCATTAGCCCATCGCTATTGTACCATTGCAGACGTCAGTGTTATACTACTGTGTATTTATACCTAGCCCAGCAGATGATTTCTCTTGATGATACTTTAAAGATGTAACAGGTTTTCAGGTCACCTTATACAAACATGAAAAGCATAGCTTTAAAAGTAAGACATGAAGATTTTTTTTTATTTGAAGAATAGTTCAAAGGCCAAAATAATGTCATTTTTAACATCCTTGTATCATTCCCTCTATGCCTATGTTGTCATCATACTTATAAGAGTCATAGTTATAAGGCTTTATATTATTTTTTGACTGATAAATCATTCGAGTTGATCTTGATGACCTTGGTGGATTATAATAGATTGCAGGAGTGCTGAGTTGGGTCATGTTAACAAAGTTTTACATTACATTGAAAACTTGCTGCTGTCATGTTTAGAGACAGAATGGCACGCACACATGGAAACACTACTGAAACGTACCCTCACGGGCTGTTCCCTAGTGTAGTCAGTTTAGAGACATATTGACATTGCACAGGAAAAAAAATAGTATTGCAGGTTTTGTAAAGTAAATACTACTGATGTTCTTTGTTTTGGGGGGTTTTTTTTGGTTTTTTTCCTTAAAGGTAGGTGGAGAAAAGTCTGTTCTCAGCTAATAAAACACAGCACACTGAGTATCTGTTGGACTGAATCCTTGTCAAGTGTGCCTGCATAGCTAGAAAGCCCTGCAAACACACTCGGGCCTGTTTGAAAATAGCTTATATAGCTTTGTTGGTTTCTTTTTTCCACTGTATGGAGAACGTTTCATCCTATGGTAAGAAAATAGGGGGAAAAACTTAATTTGATGTTTTGGTTTTTGTGAATGAAGTTGATTCTTGTTTACGAATCTAGACCTTTTTGCCTTTTCCTGCTCCGTGTCTCCTCCAGCACCTGAAACTACAAATGGATCAGTCATGCATGATTTGTCTCTTGAGAGGAATCCCATTGAAATATTAGAGACTGGAAGGAGCATCAGTGACATCATTGATGGCAAGATTAGACAGCTGTATTCGGTGGTGAGCATCAGAGGCATCGTATCATTCAAATTCCTTAATTTTGTCCAAATGTTCTGAGATGGCTCTCAAAATATTGTATGATTATGAAGACGTCTCCAAAAAATGCATCTTCTAGGGCAGCGAGGAGCCTTTCTATGTCGTAAATCTTGACAATATATTAGAGAGGCACCTGCAGTGGATCAGTCTGTTGCCTCGGGTGAAACCCTTCTATGCAGTGAAGTGCAACAACACAACAGCAGTTTTGAAGATGCTAAGCGCTCTGGACACCGGATTCGACTGTGCCAGCAAGGTACTGATGGAATATCTTAAAATAATGAGGATTAGTTTGTGTTCTTGAGAGTCAGCTCTTGTATAAATACATCTTGGTCCCACGCAGGCTGAGATCGAGCTGGCCCTATCGCTTGGCGTGAAGCCCGATGACATCATTTACGCCCACACAACCAAACCGCTGTCCCACATCAGATACGCCTGCGCTCACAGAGTGAATCTGATGACTTTTGATAATGAGGAGGAACTCTTAAAAATCTCTCTTGTCCATCCCCAAGCCAAGTAAGTGAGCAACCGCTACTATGTTTCAGCATTTGGTGCAGCTTCCTTTGAGAGGATTGATTTCAGAATCAGAATCAGAATCAGAAAGGGTTTTATTGCCAAATGTTGAGCAGGTTTACAACATTAGGAAATTGCTGCGGTGCTTCAGTGCAAACATAGTGTCATAAAAATATAAAAATAAGAATAAGAATTAAAAGTGCTAAGTAGATAGATATATACATGATATATACATGAGTGCAGGTGGTGATCAGTGCCAAACATGGAATCATGCAGTGAACACAGCGTAGGGTCATGTGTTAGTGGTGGGAACAGTCGTACGTTTATTGTTCATGTGTCCGACAGCAGAGGGGAAGAAACTGTTCTTATGGCGAGAGGTTCTGGTGCGAATGGACCGGAGCCTCCTGCCTGAGGGCAGCAGGTCAAACAGACTGTGTCCAGGGTGAGAAGGGTCAGCTGAGATCCGAGCTGCACGCCCCAGTGTCCTGGAGGTGTACAGGTCCTGCAGAGATGGGAGTCTGCAGCCAATCACCTTCTCAGCAGAGCGCACAACACGCTGCAGTCTCTGTTTGTCCCTGATAGTGTCTCCAGCGTACCACACGGTGATGGAGGAGGTGAGGATGGACTCGATGATTGCAGTGTAGAATTGCATCATCGTCCGTGTTGGCAGGTTGAATTTCTTCAGCTGCCTCAGGAAGTACATCCTCTGCTGGGCTTTCTTAATGACGGAGGTGATGGTGGGCTCCCACTTCAGGTCCTGGGTGATGGTGGTACCCAGGAAGCGGAACGAGTCCACAGAGGTGATGGGGGTGTCAGTCAGGATGATGGGGGGGAGTGGGGCTGTGTGCTTCCTGAAGTCCACAATAATCTCCACTGTCTTCTGGGCATTCAGCACCAGGTTGTTGTGGCTGCACCAGGACACCAGACGTTCAACCTCCCTCCTGTAGGCAGACTCATCCCCGTCAGAGATGAGTCCAATAACGGTGGTGTCATCTGCAAACTTGATTAGCTTGACAGACTGGTGGGTGGAGGTGCAGCAGTTAGTATACAGGGAGAAGAGCAGAGGAGAAAGAACACAGCCCTGAGGGGAGCCGGTGCTGATGGTCCGGGAGTCCAAGACATTCTTTCCCAGCCTCACATGCTGCTTCCTGTCCGTCAGGAAGTCAGTGATCCACCGGCAGATGGGATCAGGCACATTCATCTGGGAAAGCTTGTCTCGGAGATGGTCTGGAAGGATGGTGTTGAAGGCAGAGCTGAAGTCCACAAACAGGATCCTGGCGTAGGTTCCTGGGGAGTCCAGATGCTGCAGGATGAAGTGTAGGGCCATGTTGATGGCGTCATCTACAGACCTGTTGGCTCTGTATGCAAACTGCAGGGGGTCCAGGAGGGGGGCCGTGAGGGTCTTGAGATAGGAGAGAACCAGGCGCTCAAATGACTTCATGACCACAGATGTCAGAGCCATGGGTCTGTAGTCATTTAGTCCAGTGATCCTAGGTTTCTTGGGGACAGGGATTATGGTAGAGGACTTGAAGCAGGCAGGCACATGACATGCCTGCAGTGAGGAGTTGAAAATGCCAGAAAACACTGGGGCCAGCTCGTTTGCACAGTGTCTGAGGGTGGCAGGAGACACGCCGTCTGGGCCGGGAGCTTTTCGACCATTCAGACTCTTAAACTGCTTCCTCACATCTGCTTCATGAATATGAAGAGTTGTGGTGGGAGGAGGTGGTGTGAAATCCTCTTTTGTGTGGGGTGAGGAGGGGGGTGTTGCAGGTGAAGTGATTGAAGGTGGTGATGGCTCTATGGAGGGGGGAGAGGTGGGGGAATGAGTGTCCAAAGTGTCTCTATTGTTGGGGCCGTTGGAGGTGTGAAGGCTGCCTGATGGCTCGTCAAAACGGCAGTAAAAGTCGTTGAGGGTGTTGGCCAAGAGCAAGTCATCAGTGGAGTGGGGGGTTTTAGGCTTGTAGTTGGTGATATTCCTAAAACCTTTCCACACAGAGGCCGAGTCATTCTCTGAGATCTGCTGCTGCATCTTCTCAGAGTGCTGATGTTTAGCAATGTCCACTTCTTTAGTGAACCTGTACTTGGCCTCTCTGTAGCAGTCCCTGTCTCCGCTTCTGAACGCCTTTCTCTTTTCCAGCCACAGCTTTTTGAGTTTAGGAGTAAACCAGGGTTTGTCATTGTTATAACTCACCCTGGTGCGTGATGGCACAATGCTGTCCTCACAGAAGTGGATATAGGAGGTGACAGTGTCCGTAAACTCGTCCAAGCTGTTAGAAGCAGCCTTCATTGTGTCCCAGTCTGTAGACTCCAAACACGTGGGAAGCTCCTCCACAGCCTCGTTGCTCCACAGTTTTTTGGTCCTCACGACAGGTTTGGAGAGCTTCAGCCTCTGTCTGTACGCGGGGATTAGGTGGATCATGACGTGGTCAGAAAGTCCGAGTGAAGCGCGGGGCACCGCACGATAGGCCCCGCTGATCGTGCTGTAACAGTGGTCTAATGTCCTCTCCTCTCTGGTCGGGCATTTAATATACTGCTTGTATTTGGGAAGCTCATGGCTCAGATTGGCTTTGTTAAAGTCCCCAAGAGCAATGATGAGAGAGTCCGGGAATGTCCGCTCCATGTGCAGTATCTGCTCCGCAAGTGCGCACTGAGCTGCCTGCGCATCCGCATCTGGTGGGATGTAAACAGCGGCCAGGATGAATGAAGCAAACTCCCGCGGAGAATAAAATGGTTTGCAGTGAATGAAAAGGTATTCCAGAGAGGAAGAGCAGTGCTGAGCAATCACTGTTACATCTGTGCACCAGCCACTATTAATGTAGAAGCAGACACCTCCACCTTTGGTCTTACCAGAGAGAGAGGCCTGCCGGTCAGCGCGCAGCAGATGAAAGCCCTCCAGCTTGAGCGCGCTGTCTGGGATGTCCTCACAGAGCCACGACTCCGTAAAACATAACACACAGGAGGAGGCAAAGTCTCTGTTCATGCTTCTCATCAGGGCCAGCTCGTCTGTCTTATTCCTGAGTGATCGTACATTGGAAAGGAAGATCCCAGGAAGAGCAGTTCGCAGTCCACGTCTCCTCAGACGCACGAGTGCGCCGGCTCGCTTACCTCTCTTTCGGCGTCTCACTTTCCTGATCAGAGTCTGCAGTAAATCTGCCGCGGATGCGACAAATATTGGAAGTAAATCCACAGGTGTTGTAGTCCTGTGGTTAAGAAGCTCTTCTCTGGTGTAAGAATATCCAGAGGAGTGCCCAGACACAGAAGTTATGCACAAAAACAAGACAGAAGTAACGCACTGAAGCACCAGGGCATCCATACGCGGCGCCATCTTGGATCGAATCGGTGTTATTTGCAATAACACCTTTGAATCACTTTGCAGGCTGGTAATACGAATTGCAGTGGACGACTCCAAATCGATGGTAAGACTCAGTCCAAAGTTTGGAGCCAGACTGCCCACAGTTAGACAGTTGCTGGGCCGTGCCAGAGAGCTGAACTTAGAGGTGGTCGGCGTCAGCTTCCACGTGGGCAGCGGCTGCACCAGAAGCTCGGCCTTCAGGCAGGCCATCGAAGACGCTCGGCGCGTCTTTGACGTAGCGGTGAGCCATTGTGACATAAACGCAACAATAATTCCTGTATTGTTTATTTGCAGCTCCAGTATGCAACACTGATCTCTTTCAGAGTGTTTTGGGGTTCCAGATGAGACTCTTGGATATTGGTGGAGGATTTTCTAAGATTGGGGACTTCCAAGAGAAGTTTGAAGAGGTAAAGTCTCTGCTTTAGCATTGTCTCCACCACATTATATAAGTCCTGTTTCTAATCACCAGCTCTGGCACATTAACTCCCCACAGGTTGAAAGGATTTGTTTCTTAGAGTTGTGTATGAAAAGTCAAAAAATATGCAGTATACAATCAGTTCTCACTCACTTGCAAACAACCACAGCCTCAAACACAGTTTATGATGGATGGATGGTAAACAAGGATCTCTAGCCTGAGATGGCAGTTTGGGAAATGCCTCCTGAGGGTCAGTGAGCTCCCAGCCTGGTGCCAACCAGGGTGACAAAATGTGGGGAAGGAGTGTGGGGCAGTTGCACTTATAAACGCACAGAAACCTTAAAGACGTTCACCTGATGGTCATCCTTTATTTATCCAACTAAAAGTCTCACTGAAATAAAAATGTCTAGAAGAAGTTACAACAAATACAACATGTAACAATATAACAAGCAAAGAAGCGATGCGTGAACACAAACGTGACTCTGATGCTTTCACTATCAGTTGGTTTGCTTGTTTTTCTTGATGGTTCCCGTTGAGAGCATTCACGGTGTTCTTCTCGCTGCAGATGATATTTGGAATCTGTTTTTCTGCCTTTGTAGTTCAAAGCAGAGTGAAAGGAGAGCAGTGGCCACATGATGGTGCTGTTGGTACATTTGAGATTCCCAGGGCGTTCAGAGGAGCTGAAAATTATTCTGTCATATCATTTTTATTGATTATGAAGAAGAAATTTCATTTAAAAGGCTATAGGGAGGAAAAACCACTCTTACACCAGCCAACACACATGTTTGTGTGTTTAGTTTCTCCCCCACGGCGACAGCAGACTGGTATTCAGGGGAGCGTGCTGTCATTCAGCTCTGTCTTTGCTCTACTTGTCTGGATGTCCTGAACCCAGTATCTGCTGGAATGCAGTAACCTGTAGAAGCTCGTCTTCTCTTCTTCCGAATAAAAGTGAATTTTGTCTGTAGCACAAACAGTAACGGCATCACAGTCATTTGAAGACTGCATGTAAAATGGGCTCGCCAATGGTAAATAAAGAGTTGGAGTGTGTATGTGTGTTCTGAGATGAGCTTTTTGTCTGCACTCTCACGCAGACACCGGATCGTTCAAGCATAACTCAAGTTGTGGAGGAGCCTTTAAATATAAGATCTGCCTTATAGTGCAAGTTAACCACTGCAACACTATCCATCCATTTTCTCCCACTTATTCAGTGCAGGGTCGCAGTTGGGCTGGATTCTGTCCCAGCTGTCATGGGTAAAGACACACAGGTACAGGTTGCCTGGATATCGCAGGTTAACACACAGACAGAGACGGGCAACCATTTATTAACCTAACTCGCACATCTTTGGACTGTGGGAGGAACCCACGCTACCACAAAACACCCCCGCCTTTTTTTTAAAGAGTAAGTATTGTGAGCAGAGGCATAAGGCCATGGAGTCAAGTTATTAACCGTGTGTGTTCCTAGTTCTCGGAAGTCATTAACGGATCGCTGGATGAATTCTTCCCACCTGTCAGTGGGTTGGAGGTGATTGCAGAGCCGGGCAGATACTACGTGGAATCGGCCTTCACGCTGGCAGTGAACGTCATCGCCAAAAGAGTCGTCGTGGAGGACAGAGCCAATAAATGCGCAGGTGTTGCAGTGATATGTAACTGTTCGACACACCTTAGCGTACAGGGTTGTAGTTTCTGAGCATCTCAGCTGCTGTTATGCTAACCATCATTCCTCGTTTGTGTTCTCCAGACGGAGCAGGAAGCTGCCCCGAGAGGGTGATGATGTACTACATTAACGACGGTGTGTACGGCTCCATGAGTTGCATCACCTTTGACCCCGCTCACAGCAAACTTGAACCGTACCCTCACAGGGTAAATATCAACAGCATCCCTATAAAAGAATTTCACCGTTTTATTTATTTATTTATTTATTTTCCTCTTCACATCTGGTGAAAAGTGCTAAACATCCATGCTTTCAACAGCAGCAGTTTCTGCATGTTTAGGCCAGTGACATCATGTGCTAAGGTTAGAATCAAGGACTGTGGTAACGCCTGCTGGAACCTTGAGCATAGTGTTAGTTCAGACAGGTTGTGGGTTTTTTTTTTTTATATATCTCAGTTGATAACCTCTCTGCAGGCTGTTAAGAAGAGCGAACCGAGATATTGCTCCGTCATCTGGGGTCCAACCTGCGACAGCATCGACAAAATAACCGAAAGCTACTGGATTCCTGAGCTGTACGTGGGCGACTGGCTTCTCGTCGACAACATGGGCGCTTACACTGTCAGCGTAACCACCGACTTCAACAGCTTTGAAAAGGCACACATTTATACTGTTGTGACAGCTGAGACTTGGCACAGCCTAAACCTGTCTCCTGCCTACGATATTGTCCATTAATGAGGCGAGCACTTATACTTAACTTCACTGGCCTGTTGTGAATAGCGTGTCTTTTGTCTGTTGCACTGTAGAATGTTTTCCTGCTTTTAAAATAGCCTCTGTGTTAAGTCTATTAACTTAGCAGAAGCAAGCCATCCACTGCAGAGCTTCTATGAATGTATTGTGAGGTTAATGATGTCCTTGTCTCATCAAATTTAAGTGGGGTGAAGACCAATCCGTTACCTAACCTTAATTACAGTGTTATGTGACGCCCTTTTTAAATACGAGACATATGCCAGTTTATTTTGGCCACTTAATGACTGTAACTAGTTAATATGATCTGTTGTCTGCCAAAGGAAGTGAAACTCGGAGCTAAAGTGTTATGAAAAAACTGCATATAAAACTGTATGCTGCTATAAGAAATTATTTATTGTCAGTCTCTTACAGTCTACAAATGTTGCAAGACTAATTGTCATTCTTTATTTTAGCGTGTGTGTGCATCTCTTCCAAAAAAAAAATGGTGGGAGGAGAAGAGGTGTTTTTATAGAAACAACAAAAAAATACTTTTATTTGCTGGTGTAAATTCTTCTTCTTCTTCTTTTGTTTTTAACATGCAAGTAATATTGATATATTCCTGCTGTGTTTTGCCATATAGGCAGACCTTTACTGATTAGTAGAGTTGTAGAGAGCAGCTGAAATTACCACACCAGTCAAGCATTCTTTGGTAGAGTTTGTTTTTTCTCCAATGCCTCTACTTGATTCTGATGATAATTTGCAGTAAATTTTGCAGAAATTTTAAACCTTGAAACTCAGTGTGGTTTTTTTTTTCCTTCCAGAGGTGTGCCCCTTATTGTTTTTCTTCCAAGGTGCCAGACATGTTTCATATGTAATCAGTTCTTAGCTCTCTGGGCCGTTTGAAGGTTCTTTGAACACTGGCCTGTTTTTCACTCCTTTTTAGTCCAGTACTTGTACCTGACCATTTTCAGAGGAATCGTTTTGTTTGAGCCACTTAAAACTGACCAATGTGTCATTCAAGACAAACATAACAGGAATCTAACTCAAGGAATGATCAAGTGTTATGTGCAGACACACAACACTTGCACAGGGCTTGCTGGTTGTTCATCATACAAGGCTGAAAACGACAGGTGACAACTTTTGTAACGGTGCCCCCCAGACTCTGGAACTCTCTCCCTTTGAGCTTGAGGTCTGTGGACTCTGTGGTCTCTGATTCCCAAAGAGGTATTAGATGAAAATGTGGCACATCTCTGCATGTTGTGCAGCATGTACATCATTTGGATGTCTTAAAAATTCCCTCAAAAGCCTTCAGTTGATTGAAGATGCTGCAGCAAGCGTACTGATAGGGTCTAGCTAGAGACAACATATTTTTCCCACACTGGTTTCTCTTTATTGGCTGTCCGTTAAATCCAAAATCACATTTAAGAACCTTTTCCGCACATATACAGTCTTGAATGACCAGGCCCCATCTTACTGTATCACCCCATTACAGCACTTCACTCTCAGACTGCAGGCTTACTTGTGGTTCCTGAGGCATTTAAATGTAGAACAAAAGGAAGAGCCTTTAGCTTTCAGGCCCCTCTTCTATGGAACCAGCTATGGGTTTGGATTCAGGAGAAAGACACCCTCTCTACTTTCAAGCTCAGGTAGAGGCAACATCCTGGGGGTTATTAGATTCAGGATCACCTGATCCAGCCCTAACTATGCGTTGAAAGAAAAGTTTTAAGCCTAATCTTGAAAGTAGAGAGGGCAGTTTTTCCTTCCCACTGTCACCAAAGCCATTGCTCATAGTGAGACGTGATTGTTGGGGTCTTCTCTGTATTATTGTAGGTTCTTTACCTTTGCAAGTGATTTCCTATAGCTCAAGCGTTAGAGCGGGTCCTCTACTATTAGGAAGGCTGGTGTTTTGATCCCTGGTTGCTCCATTCTAGCCAGATATCCTTGGGGATAACCTCAAGTTGTTCTCTGATGGATGCGGTGCAGTGTGAATGTTAGAAAGATGTCTTTGTCCTTATTATGCCTTATAATTGATCCATCCATGTGTAACAGAGTCATAAATAACATTGTTATAATTACACAAAATGTGTTCTAAACCCCCAAACTTCTCCTTTTATACCTGACTTTTAGGACCTCCAAGCCTGTAGTTGTGTTCATTATCAGTTAGAGCCCCTCCTCATTCTTTTCTTCTTCTTTGGTGCAATACTATAAATACAGTGTACCCCTTTTGCCTCTCCCCTTTTTCTACAATTCCCCTGTGGGAGAGGTGGGTGTCATTTCTTTCCAGCACCTTAAAGCACACATAATTCATATTTAACCACCCTGATGTTTATGATTGCGATTTTAATTCAGTTATTGTCATTATTGAGCCTGTTTTTGTAAGATGTTATAAGTGTGTAGTATGTGTGTGTCATAAATGTGTTTTAGGCGCCATAAATGATAGCATGAATATGTATTCCTTGCTAGCTTGGGAGCTGTGGTGGGTTGAGCTAATCCTCTTCCCCACTGTCTGTATTTGGTCGTAGGAGCTGGAGTGGGCAAATTATTTACTTGGAGGTCTTTCTTTCTTTTACCTTTTTTATCAGGTATGTCAGATTTCATGTTGTTTTTGTTTTATCTTATGTCAAATATGTTACGTGTAAATGCATATTTTATGTTTAATGTAAAAATAAATGCCAGCCCTTTTTCTACAATTCCCCTGTGGGAGAGGAGCTGGAGTGGGCAAATTATTTACTTGGAGGTCTTTCTTTCTTTTACCTTTTTTATCAGACACAACGCAGAATCACACCGGTTACACATGGTCTCCATGGAATTGCTAAATTGAAAATCAGTCACAGCAGGTCTTATGGTGTGATGACTCCAAATTTGAAATATTTGGTTCAAACAAGAACTGCATGTTAAATAATGAAGAAGAGGAGGCAATGTTTTTTGGATTTATGTTTTAGGACACAGCTGTGGAGCATGCATCTAAATCTGCTTAGGTAATGTGGCACCAAGTACCGGTGTACACTGAAACAACAATTGTTGTTATCTCCGTTTATTTGTGACCTCAGTAAGCACCTTCCTGACGACTTGATGGTCTAAACTGCTAGTTTGAAAGTAGGGTATGTTTTACCATGTCATTGCTAGCCTATCAGAGCCAATGTCCCTTGGTTTCTCAGACAAGTTGACACTCTGAAAGACTACATGACCGGGAGTATTCACTGATGTCTTTGTGGCTCTACATTTTTATATTCAGTCTGTGGAAGCATCACACAGAGTAGCTGCTGTTCAATGACAGTTTTGTAAAATGCTAGCAATATTTCACTTAACAAGTAGCTTGAAAATTGTTTGGTTAGCTCTTCATGCATCTAAGGTCATTAGTTGTTGAGCAATATTTTGGAAAAGACTACTCAAGAGGAGAAAAAAGAGGTTGTTAATACATCACTGTAACGTCCTGTGAAGGTGCAAAAGATATCCGTGGCTTTCATGAGAAACACCCCGGGAAAGAGGGACTAATATTTCCTCTTTGCTGCATGTGCCAAGGAACACCTGATGAGTGGAAGCATGTAATTTGATCTGATGAGATCATCGTTTATCGTTTAGATTCACCTGTCACTCAACGTGCCCAAATCGTGCAAACTTAAAGCCTTGAGATAACAGGTGAACAGGTCAGCTAAAAACAATAAACAAACAAGCAAAAAACAACCACGTTACAGAGACAAAAAACTGATACAAGCACACTAACACAACAGTGGTCTATTTTCACATGCGGATTAACACGCATTTGTTACTCTACGAATCATATAACGTAACCATGTTGCTCATTGACTTTCTCCAGCAAAATAAATGTGCCTTTTGATTAGATTTATTTCTGCAAATTACCTTTTGGCCGCTAGATGTCGTCGTCGCGAGCGCTTCATCGCGACTACGCTGGTTTAACTGAACCCAGCCCAAGCATTCTGTTGTTTGTAGCACGCGCGCGCACCCAAACACACACACTCCGCGTATTGGCCACGCCCCTCTTATGAATAATGCAGCACCTCCCGTCGACCGGAGGAGACTCGTGCCACCGGAGCTCTTCAGACGTCAGCTCGTGCTCACCGGTGGAAGGAGAATAATGAGCGTAATATAACCAGTCCATCTACTGATAAAAATATATTAATATCCGGTAATGAACGGGGAATTTGGGAAGTGTGGGAATCCGCCTCGCGCACAACAACGGGTCCGCTGGTTTGTACCGGGGTTTTACGGAGAAGGATACACCGAGGGCTGGATATTAACCCGACCGTGACCGACCTATTATCCACCGGTCAGACGGTTGTTATTCTCATCGCCGCTGAATTGAGGAAAAACAACACTTAAGGTAGGCCTTGTCTTTCCTGTGTTTCTCTGTGTTTATACGTGTATGTGAGCGAAGGAAGGAGCTAAATATTATAGTAAGGTGGCACGTACGTGTGTGTGTGTGTGTGTGTGTGTGTGTGTGTGTGTGTGTGTGTGTGTGTGTGTGTGGACGTACAGCCATAATATCGTGTGTCATGTATATATATATATATATATATATATATATATATATATATATATATATATATATATATATATATAACGTATTACAGGCCCATTAATCTTAAAAGGTCCATGTTTAGTATTATTGTTACCCCGTGTTTGTGTTTTTATTTAATAATCATTGTATTGTTGGTGCTTGTAAAAAATGTGGTCCTATATTAATGCTGAACTCAGCACGGCAGCTCTTAGTCACTGCAGAAATATTGTGTTGACAGCAAAAAACATCACTATAAAATTATGCTTGAAGACCACATGAGCACATTCTCATATTCTCTGAATCATATTAGAATCATTGCTGTTAATGTAAGGTATAGCTGACACACATTTGAACATCACGTGTAAAATACAAAGCAACAATAACAGCGGGAGACTGTGGCTGTACTGAGATATAAAAAAAAGCAGTTGAAGATAAAAAGGAGAAAATAACAGCAGAGACAGTGAAGGGAGCATCGTGACAGACTGGAAAAGATGACCCTCACCTGGAACTGTGTGCATGTACATGTGTGACACGGGTTTTACTTTTCCCGCCCTGGTGTGGTCTTGTTTTTCTCACACATTTTGGTCACATTTTAGTTTCCCCTGCCTCCACTGCTGGGCCGGATGTGTGATGGAGCCAGCTGGTGGTTTACAGTTGTGTTCGAAGGAAACACAAATCCTTTGTTTGGAAATGAGTGGATTATCTCCCACACTATGTACATGCTACATTATTGTGATGTCTCTGTTGGCTGGAATGGCTAAATCAGATCTGTTTGTCTGTGTGTGTTATTATTTAGCTAACATGTTACAGGTTGAAATTAATTAGTATAGGTACAAATTACACCTAATTACTAGGGGTGAAGAGAATGCACCATCCAGATATTTGTCTTACTTTCAATTTATACCTTACTGACACCTATATGAGTTGACATTTATTGATGGCAGTGTACCAATATCGACATTCTTCTAGAAGCATATCTCAGCACTTGGAAGCCATCTTGGTAACACATCTTATGAGCAGTTAATCTGAGGCATTTTGTACACTAACTTGCATTTCAGTGGTCACTAGAATAAAGCAGTAACAGTATTATCCAACACCAGTCAAATCACCATTCTTAAGAAATCCTTTTTCTTCTCTGGAAGGTCCCACCGTCTTTGTTCTTACGAAATTCTCCCATATATGTAAATTCAGGAGTCTTTCGAAGACATGTCTTATAATGTGTCTTGTATTAGTGGCAGTTATAGCTAACTATTAGTGGTGTAATACATGGCCAAATGCTGGCGCTGATGCCAGTGGCCAAAGGCCTTCTGGAAGGATCTGGGGCATCACTGAATACACCAGCCTGCATCATATTGGATCATATCTGCACAACCTCATCCAAATAACAACAAAACATAAGCGCTTTGTGAAAAAAAATTTTTTTGCTTCTTTTGGTATGGAAATGGGTATCCTTTTCAGTTTGATAGGATAGTTTGTTGAAAAGATGCAAAAATGGACTAAGGAAAAGAGAACGATAAAATGAGCTGGTGCTTATATAGCACTTTTTACAACATGCCTCCTTCATATAAGTACCTTTCTCTATGCCTAAGTGCTTTTCTACTTAACACTCACACGAATACATCCAGAGGCATCCAGAGCAGCCAGGGATCAAACCACCAACCTTAGTAGATGACCTGCTCTACTTCTTGAGCTACAGAAAACCAGACCAAATGTGGAAAAAAATTATTTGTATTTTGTGACAAAACTGTTGAACTATTTTAACTGATTATTGTTGAATTTGGTCGTATCAGTGGCTTTTTGGAAAACAGCAGAAATTGTATTTTTTGATTGCAAAGTGTTGTAATCAACAGCAAAAATTTAAGGTCCTGGCAGCTGACTCCCTGACAGTTAAAGAATATTAAGGTATAGTCCTAGTTCTGTCACTGTGGCTAAATGATCAAAGATGATATGATGAGGAGCTGTAAGAAAAGAAACTGGTTCTTTATTGAGAATAATGGTGTCGTTTTTTTCCTGGAGTCAAAGAAAATATCAACAAAATTTCAACAGCTTACTGAGACTTACTGGTAAGTTAACGTAACGTTTCAGTGGTAACAAAAAAGGAAAACTGCACCGGTCAAATTTGATTTCACCACCATCAGAATTCTCTCATAGATTCTCTCATGATATCTCTGATGATTCATGCAGTACTCCCTAAAAAGTGTTCAAAAGTCACACATAGAAACTATTGTCAGAGTGTGGGAATACAGAAGTCTGCAGAGTATAAAAAGTCACATTTCATATTATAACCTTTTATCCAAAGTACCGTCCAGACCTCAGCATTCAGCAAATATGAGGTTGCAAGTCAGAATTGCTGAATGAGGGTAGTAATTTGTGAATCTATTCCACTTCCATACTCGAGCAGAGCATAAGTTGATTTGCTTAAAATATTTAAAGAATTTAAGCCATCAAGAATCTTCCCTTTTAGGCCCTGATATGTAAAACAAATCAAATAAAAACCTCTTTTCACACAAGAAATATCTGTAATGGACTGAAATTAAGCATTAGCTTGAATGACCTAAAACTTAAATCGTCCCTAATATAATTTCAGCTCTAGAGTTGTGCAAAGTAATGTAACCTTCCTCTTTTTTTGTCAGTATTCAGGACTCTAATCTTTATCCAATAAACTCTGTTGGATTCCTCCCTATGTTAAAGCTGGTAGGCAACAGCTGCTGAGGCGTGATGGATAGAACTGAAGCTGAGATGGTCTATTTTTCACCAAACTTTATTTTTTCAGGATGCAGTTAAACGTCTCTGTGATGGAGTTGTTTGTCATGTATTGCGCACTCCCAGCCTTTTGCTGGCTTCTGTTCCTAGACAGTGGGAGTGCAGATGGGCATAATCCTGCATTAATCTGCCTAACCCTGTACTTCGTAGTCTGGGTTTAACGGCGCTCTGATTAAAAGCCTCCCCCTCCCCACCATGTCAGTCATTAGTTTAATTAGATCACTTGCGTGGCCTCACTAGTGCCAATTAAAGGAATACAAACTGAAGTGCCCCAGCAATGTAATTTTATTAGGATTTTTTTTAAACACTCTTCGCAAGTTCAACATGAATTCCAAATTCACCCAGCAAATAAAACCCGTTCTCCCAAACCTGATTAATTCTATTTTTGAGCTCAGCGCAGTGTAATCAGTGATATATTTCTCACAAAATGCTATGATGACTGATAGAAGGGAATCCAGAGTGTAAGTGCTTGTATGTGAGCATACCCCACCACTCTGACTCCCTGTGGGAAGAAACTCTCTTGGAAATGGGCATCTTGTGATTTAATGCCCCACCATCATTTTCCACAGAGTGAGTGTGGACCACCTGACCTGTGTCCTTGATGATCTTTTGAGCTTTTCATATTGGCGTGACTAATGCACCTCTCATGGAGCGAGGGATGCCAATATTTTTCTCTTCCGTCCTTCAGCAGCTCGCCATCCAAAGCGGCCCAGTTGTCATAAAGTAGAGTGATGCACCCTATCAGGATGCTTCCAATGATGCAGTCCATTTACATGAAATGCAGCCCTCTGTGTGGTGTTTGCAATGATGTTTCCAGTTGTTCAGTTATTTATTAGTCAGATGAAATTCAGCAGTAATGTGATGGCTATACTATGTCAAGGAGTGGACTAAATATCAGAAACACCTGATTAGGAGAGGTTTATTATTATTACCACCAAAACAAGTTGAAAAACTTCCATGTACAGTAACGGAGTCACTACTTGCTCACTACCGACTTTGTGGCTTGGCATATATTATCTCCCCCTGCTGGTAATGCAATTTCTGCATGCGTGTCACATTTTGCCTTGATACTAGGTTGCTTCGTTGGATGTTGGCTGCTTTTTGTTCTGTTCTATGCCAAGTTGATCCCACCCTGCTTCAATAATGTTGAGGTCTGGGCTGTAGGGAGGCCATGACTGATGTGTTTTGACTGCATTAGCTGAGACTTCTGCAGACAGTATTGAGCAGATGCATCTCTTAGGTCCTTCGTCAGGTCGTTGCTGGATAGTTTCTTATTTCTTAAGGACTTGACTTTCAGATATTGTTTATCTCTTGTAGATAGTGTTTGATCTTTTGTCCAGTTTACTTAAAATTTTTAAGGATGCATTGTAAAGCATGCTAAGATATGACAGATTTTCTTCTTAGAGACCTTTGGGAATCACTTTATTGGTGAAAAAATACAATTGTATACCTGTCAAACTGTGTTATTGTTGATATTTTTCTTGTAGGTTCCACAAATGGGAGCAAATTATATACACACACACAAGAACTTTATTATTCTCATGGTTAATTTTTGTGACATTTATATGCTCAGTGCAATAAAAATAGAAACAGGAGCAGAAACAGAAACATCATGTGTGAAGTCGCACACAGACCAGAACAACAAAAATACATTTAAAACAACATAATAAAGCTCTGTTGCTGAAACAAAGATGCAGGATACAGACACAGGATCGAAACCTTTTAAAACTGATTCTTTGCTAAGTTACCTGTTACATGTAAACACAACACTAGTTTGTCCCTTGAGTTAGGTGCCCTTTATGTGCTGCAGTGATTTATTGGTCAGTTAAATCATTCCCCTGAAAATGTTCAGGAAAAAGGACTGTACTGAAAATGAGAAAAGTTGAAAATGAACCACCAGTCAGTGTCTAAAGAAAAACTTTGACAGACTTATAGAAAGCCTGCAGAACTTTTACTTAAGACCACTTAAAAAAAACTAGCTTGGCTAGCAAGCTGTATCTATAAACTGTACAGGTATAATAGACAGATGTACATATCAGCTAAGTAACAGACTAATAAAATATTCCATCCATCCATTCATTCACGTCCGCTTATCCTTTTCAGGGTCGCTGGAGCCTATCCCAGCTGTCATAGGGCGAGAGGCGGGGTACACCCTGGACAGGTCGCCAGTATGTTGCAGGGCTAACACACAGGGACAGACAACCATTCGCACCTAGTGGCAATTTGGATTATCCAATTAACCTATCCCCACAAGCTGCATGTCTTTGGACGGTGGGAGGAAGCCAGAATAACCGGAGGGAACCCACGCAAACACGGGGAGAACATGCAAACTCCACACAGAAAGCCCCCGGCCTGATGGTGGAATTGAACTCAGGACCTTCTTGCTGTGCAGCAACAGTGCTAACCACTGTGCCACCGTGCTGCCCTAATAAAATAAGATATATAATAGACTCCAATTTGTTCATGTAAATGGAGAGTCCTCTTCACACACTGAGGTTAATTATGGAGTTCCACAGGGTTCAGTGCTAGGACCAATTCTGTTTACATTATACATGCTTCCCTTAGGCAGTATCATTAGAAGACATAGCATACATTTTCACTGCTATGCAGATGACACCCAGCTCTATCTGTCCATGAAGCCAGATAACACACACCAATGAGTTAAACTGCAGGAATGTCTTAAAGACATAAAGACCTGGATGGCCACTAACTTTCTGCTTCTTAATTCAGATAAAACTGAGGTTATTGTACTCGGCCCTGAAAAGCCTAGAAATATGGTATCTAACCAGATTCTTACTCTGGATGGCATTACCTTGGCCTCCAGTAACGCTGTGAGGAACCTTGGAGTCATTTTTGACCAGGACATGTCCTTCAATGCACATATTAAACAAATATGTAAGACTGCGTTCTTCCATTTGCGCAGCTAATCCAAAATGCTGCAGCAAGAGTGCTGACAGGGACTAGAAAGAGAGAGCAGATTTCTCGTGTTTTGGCTTCCCTTCATTGGCTTCCTGTTAAATCCAGAATTGAATTCAAAATCCTGCTCCTCACATACAAGGTCTTAAATAATCAGGCCCCATCTTATCTTAATGACCTTGTAGTACCATATCACCCTATTAGAGCACTTCGCTCTCGCTCTGCAGGCCTACTTGTTGTTCCTAGAGTATTTAAAAGTAGAATGGGAGGGCTAGCCTTCAGTTTTCAGGCCCCTCTTCTGTGGAACCAGCTTCCAGTTTGGATTCAGGAGACAGACACTATCTCTACTTTCAAGATTAGGCTTAAAACTTTCCTTTTTGCTAAAGCATATAGTTAGGGCTGGACCAGGTGACCCTGAATCCTCCCTTAGTTATGCTGCAATAGACGTAGGCTGCCGGGGGATTCCCATGATGCATTGAGTTTTTCCTTTCCAGTCACCTTTCTCGCTCATTATGTATTAACAGACCTCTCTGCATTGAATCATATCTGTTATTAACCTCTGTCTCTCTTTCACAGCATGTCTTTATCCTGTCTTCCTTCTCTCACCCCAACCGGTCGCAGCAGATGGCCGCCCCTCCCTGAGCCTGGTTCTGCTGGAGGTTTCTTCCTGTTAAAAGGGAGTTTTTCCTTCCCACTGTTGCCAAAGTGCTTGCTCATAGGGGGTCATATGATTGTTGGGTTTTTCTCTCTATCTATGAAGCACCTTGAGGCGACTTATGTTGTGATTTGGCGCTATATAAATAAAATTGAATTGAATTGAATAGCATAATAAAATGTTAGACTTTAATTCACTAAAAATGTAGCAACACTTTATTAGATGGCATGTACCAGACCGCAGGGTAGAATATTAATCGGGTAAGGAATTAAAAATGCTCAGTTCAGTTCAGCGACTCTAAATAGTAGAGACAGACACTCAAGAAATGTTTTTGCTAATCTTTGGATTAGCAAAAACATTTCTTGTATCAGCCACAATGCTGTAAAGTGGAACATTATAACATTGGAGTCTATAGGGCCGAACTTTCATACCCATTGGTCATGGAAAATCCCCTCACTCATATTTTTGAAAGTTAAGTGGCTGCTAGCTTCCTCCTGTTTCCGTAGCAGCTGTAGCAGAAGTGGTGCTCTGAAGATTCACTGTAAGCTTGAAGACCACTAACCAGAGCCTGTAGCAGTGGAGTACTGGTTGATGTACTCAGCCAAGCTCCAGGAAGCTTCAAAGCAGTACAAGGACCACCAGTACCAGCTGCAATCCAAGATGGGGGAGTTAGACTTCATCCATGACATCAGATACTCCCTGAAGAAACTGATGGTTACTGCTCTGTTTTTAGTGTCACAAAGTAGGCTCACCTAATTTATTTAAGAAAGCCCCTGCTACCACTACTGTACATACATTTCAAATACTATCTATTCTAGTGAAAGACAGAACTAATGCCCCCAAAAACTGATTCTGTTCAGATGAACAGATCTATTTTGGAGGATTTACTTACTATCATGCTCATATCATTGAGTATGCATCAAGAGAGAAATAATTAATGCTAGCAGAAAATAAATATTTTGTGTACTTTTACAAAAATCACACAAGATGAATCTTTGAATGTTTGGAGAGCAGAGCAACAGCCATTAGCAATAGCGAACATTATCCTGGTAACTTAAGAAGTAAACAAGACTCAATTAGTACAATATGTGACTTCATCACTTTATCACTGAATCAGCATTTTTATGCAAAATGCTGATTAAAGTCTAAACTAAATGTTCTTATGAAATGAATAGTATTTCATAGCATTATTAGCATGCTGCTTTCTCTGTCTGTTTACTTTGCCCCCTTGGACTGACCAGTGTCCCCAGAAAGACTGCTGGAGCTAGACAGTCTGGCTTAGTGGAGCTTAATTACAGTAGATTTGTTTGGTCAAAATGGTTGGCCGATTTTTAGTTATTTCTTACAGAACAGTTATAGGTTGTGTCTGTACATGAGACCGCTTGTTTTTTTCTAAATCACTTTTCACCCCACTGTGGGAGGGCAGTGGTGTGAAGTTGTCTTGTGAAGCTTTAAATTACTTCAAAGAGTGGAAAAGTGATGAAGTGTTTACACCATGAGGAAAGGGTAAAAGGTGAGCATATCACTTAGGCCTTTGTTTGTTTATCTGCAGGAAGCTGTTTTGGGGGCCACACACGCACACACACACTCTCATTCCCTTCCTGTACTGTATGCGGGCAAGCCAAGTGAGTCCTGAGTGATTGCAGGAAGTCAGGATTGGCCTCTCTGGGGAAGAGAGATAAGAGTCTGGCACAGTGCATGTGTGTGTGCATGTACAAGTGGATTCAGTCTAATGCAAGACCATCTGCACTCAGCTATTGCTAATAACAGACACACCTATAGATACACAACTAAAGCTAGTCAAACAAACCTGTGTGCTCTAGGTTCAGTGTGTTTGAAGTTGTGTTTGAGTGTGTGGTGTGAATATCACTGGTGATTTCCTCTGCTTATATAATCAGACACTCTTTGGGTGGTTGATAAAAAGGGAAATCTCTCTGTGGTGTTGGGGGGCTATCGGTGCAACACCCAAGATAACCTAACAGGGAGGCGAGTAGGACTACATCTCCCAGTACACCTTGGGTTATTTTAGACTCCCCACAGAGCTGCTGGAAAAACATGCCCAAAGTTTGTCTTGGAACAAGTAGAGCAGAGGTGGGGCGATTTGAATTAAATTTGCATGCTATGTCAACCCTGCCTGAGAACTGCAGGGTAAATAATGACTCTGTTGTTTAAACCAGGATCCACACTGGATCCATAAAACTTTGAAAATGCCTTTGACCCAGTTTTACTTTGAAAATCTGGCATGACAGAGACTGAGACTTTTGGAAACTATGATGCAGAATCACTGTGTTTTAGTTACCTTCCTTTTAGATTAGCAAAGCTGCGACACCAAGAGTGCAGTGGGTCAGCAACGATCCTCAGTAGTGGCTCTCTGGTTTATGACAACGGGAAAAGTTACACAGAGAAACAATCTCTCTAGCGGTCTCTCTAGTCTCTATAAAAGAAAAAAAAACTGCTCTCCACCATGTCAACAGCATAATGCTGTAAAGTAGATTTAACAAAATAAATTTGGCAATGAAGGAATTCTTTGTACTATATGTGCAAAGAGTCAAGAGTCTTTATGATAAAATATGACAGATTCAACTTATGATGTAGAGACAAACAGAAATAAAGGGTTATCTACAATACAAGTACAGTTTAAATAAAGACCTATTCACTACATTTCAAATAAAGGCATTTTAGCTGAGTAATTAGTTGTTTTTGTTTTGTTTAAAGCAGCCATAAATTGAATTCTTGATTTACTACTTTACTGTATTCATCCATAGTACCACTGTAGCTCTCTCTGAGCACAAATGTGGTTAGACAGAAAATGTGCAGTTATCTAAAGTAAATCCAGACCATCAGCCACATGTAGCTAAAGGCACACACTTTATTTAGTGTTTGTAAATGTCATCAATATGGTCACCCTGGTTATACTTAAAAAGTGTATCGGGCAGTAATTGAGTCTTTTATCTGTGCTGTCTGTTCATGTGCTTTGTGTCAGTGTATTTCTGGCCCTAAATGTGCTTGCTTGACAGTAGCAAAGATTTTTGTACCAAAGTGTGCTAGTATAACGGCACCAAGGTATTTCTGTCCTTACATCTGGTAGCATGATGGTATATAGCTCATATGGAAATATGCTAGCTAACATATTTCCATGCATAAATGTGGTAGCACGATAAAGAACATAACTACTCAATGTTAAACTTAAATATTTGATAGCGCAAAATAAAGTAAAACCAAAAACAAGCGACACTACTTAATAGTAAGTTATTAAAATATGTTCATATTACTTGATTCCAACTATCAGTTATAGTCTTCGTTCTGTAAGCTGTTAGACATGAATGTATGTGAGTTTGTTAACTGACAACAATACAAGTAACGGAGGGCAAAATTTTTCTTTACACTGGTGTGAACGCACCATTACATGGATGATAGATGGGTGGGATAATAATATGTAACACTTTAGGGTTTTAGGGTGTTTGTTTGGCATCAACAGGTAGCTGTGCTCTACAGCAGTATGCATAGCACCAGCTTTTTCAGGCGCACATTTCATCTGTTCGTGAATGCAACTATCTAATCAGCCAATCACATGGCAGAAAGCAACTGCATTTAGGCAGGTAACCATTTTGAATGTGAAAGAAAGATGATTGACGTGATTGTGAACGTGGCATGGTTTTTGGTGTCAGTTGGGCTGAGCAGCTGACCTGCCCATCAGAAAGTGCTGATCGACTGGGATTTCTCTACACTCCCATTTCTAAGGTTTACAGAGAAAACAGTGACTGACAACAATGTGATGTTAATGTTAGAGGTTTAATAAGAATTGGCAGATTGCTTTGAGCTGATGTGGATGATGTTTTAGTGGCACATTTGGGCCCGTTAGTATTTGAGCGGTATTTAATCGCAGCAGCCTACCTGAGTATTTTTCATTCCCATAAGACCAGAGTGTTCCCGTCTTCCAATGGCTGATTTGACCACGATAATGCACCATGTCACAAAAGCTGAAATCATTCCAAACTGGTTTCTTGAACTTTACAGTGAGTTCACTCCACAGTCACCAGGTCTACATCCAATAGAACACCTTTGGTGTGTTGTGGTGGTAGGAGATTGGCATCATAGGCGTGCATGCTGACAAATCTGCAGCATCTGCGTGACATGTCAACATGAACCAAAATCTCTGAGGAGTGTTTCCAATACCGTGTTGAATCTACACCATGAAGAGTTCAGGGAGTTTTAAAGGCAAAAGCGTACTAGCAGAGTGTACCTACTAAAGTGTTTGGTGAGTGCATATATGAGCTGAGTTTCTGCAGCTCAGCCGGCTTCACTATTATGTATATTTTGTGCTACAGTTAAATCTGGAGAGAACTCTGTTTTTGTGACACACTCACTAAAAGTTCGAGGAAGTCAGATGGAGGAGGAACTCACGACAGATGGTGTGTTTGTGTGAAAGAGAGAGAGACATGCAAACAGCACGCTTATCTGTGGCTTTGGCACTCACATGAATGAGCTTCTCACCACGTCAGCACTGAGTCACGTTTACTGGCCTCCGTCTGATCAGAGTGACTCACATCAGATTCCTCGTTTCCCGCATGTCTCCTCAGTTCTGCATGTTTTCTGGTGTGTTTGTGGTGATGTAGAGTGCAGATTGTACACATTTGGACAGCAGCAACATTGTTTTGTTGTTCAGTCTCTCCTTCAACACAAAATTTCAAAGGTTGCTGGATACTGCAGCGAGTTTCTTGAACAACTTCCTGACATAATGAATGATCTGTCTTCAAAATGCATTAAATTGTGAATTCCTGTGTTGTTACATTAAATTTTTTTATATTAATGGTTAGCTTAAGTTTCCACTCACATAAGTGTTGTTTCTCAAGCACCACCACTGGATGTTTTTCACAGAAAAAAAATCTGTCGAAACTTACTCAGCCACTAACATTTTGTGGTTGCTAACTTTTGGGGGAGAAAAGTGTAGTCCCTATGGCAGTTAAAGAACACAACTGGTGAATGTCGGGCTGAAATGGCGCAGTTTATCACATTCAACCCCATAATTTTTATTCTTGTACTTTACTAGAGTAGCTTTGCATAATTTATAGTTTAAAATAATCCTTCTTTAGTTCATATCAGGCCTTGATGGAGCTTCTCAGTTCATTCACTGTCTGAAACAAGATATTTCAGCTTCTGACTGTTTAAGAGAACTTCCTGCTGATTGGCTGTCCCTTGGAAAAAAGAGCTGAGATACTCTCTCCTTATGACATCATACAGAGTCGAAAGAAGAAGAAGAAGCTGTTTACAGCAGTTTAAATATGAAGCTTTATCTTGCAGCTGGGACACACTTCGATTGTTTGATAAGAGAATCCACCACAGGAACTCTGTGACTGGAAATAAGAAAAAAAACACAACTTGTTCTGAGGCTGCTTGATTAAAGTAGAAATCATAATTAGGATCATTATGGTCAGTATTATTCATCATAATTATTTATGAAACTAACAATTATCTTGCTGTTATCAGTTATAAGTTAAAAATATCTCTTTTCATGTACATTTTTTATTTAAACTTTAAGAATAATTTGAATGAAAAAGTGTAGAAAAGAGAGAGTTTACATAAAGCCCATCTTACAATTACAACTGGCTTTACCTACTGCTCTGCTTCCACCGTGGGATGTCTGCGAGTGGAGACTGGGATTGAAGAGAGGCCGAAACAGCAGCCGACTCGGGGGGAGTCTGAGAGTAAAGCTAACAAATCTGGGTCTACATCTTCTAGCTTTCACAAGCTGCAGTGAAAGATCCCTGCCACCGCTCCTCCTTCATGGCCCATGCTCCAAGAATTCTGATAGTGTAGCTTGCTGGTGTTGATTCTGTCACTTATTCAATTATTGAATCATCTGCTAACAGGGACTTAGATGAGCTAGACCTAATGCATAATAGTTAACATTTGCCTGACAAAGAGCTAGGCTGGCACGTTGGCTATAAAAGCATTTTTACAGCTCATTCTGTTTACCCAGGTGGCCAAAATAATAGTTACTGTTGCTTTATGATTGTCTGAATCAGTGCACTGGTTTACCGTTCTTTCAGTTTGATAGAAGTACAAAACACAGGCTCCACAGCCTCCTTGTGTAACAAACCATGCGTGTAAGTAGACAAAGTTTATGTTAACTCACTTAACAGAAGTTTGTGTATTTTTCTCTCATTTTTGGCAATTTGATAAACAAAAGTGAGACCAAGCTTAAAAAAACGGATCTAAAATGCTTTTACTACAATCCTGGTGACTTTTCTTATGTGGTAAATACAAAAACATTTTTCTCATCAAACCCCTGTCTTCTCCTTTTGTTTCATTTGTGTACGTGAACATTTTTATGTTTGTTATTGCTTGCCTTCTCATTTTTCCATCTCAGGCAGACACAAAGGACTCGTGGTCTATTTTCCATTGTCTAATTTGTCTTCAGTGCATTTACATAAGAAGGCCAACATCTCTCATTTCCCAGACACATGCACTGTCGTATTAATATATGTGCTGCAGTTCAGTCATGCGCGTGCTGTCGATTGGGGGGGTGTCTGGGTTTTTATTTTTTAGACTCAGTCCCGTCACTCCAGCTTACTTCCCTTCAAGGATTAGCACACTGACACACATTACACACCCATGCAAGGCTGAGCTAGTCACTGCTGTGTGTGCATCATATCTAAAGAGCCAGTAGTCCTCTAGCTGCTGCAGCTAGAAGCTCTTTGTGGGATTCTTTCTCAGACATGGATTAGGCTTATTCCTAAACTCCCCTCGCAGATAGCCATGGGGTTTATTTGCTCAGGTTTTGAAATATCTGCTGCCAAGAGAGGTTGCACTGGGAATGAATGTTATGCTAAATTAATTTCAGCACTATGCTTTTCTTCAAGAATGAAATTAAACATTCGAAAGTGTTATTTACTGACAGCAGTGGCTTATCTGACTGCACACACATGTTCCTCACACACTCACTGAAGAAAGGTTCGTCCTTGTGGAGTCACTTCGCTCTCTTGCTCATAGTGCACCTGGTAGTAGCACCTGATCCACTCTCCCTTGGGCACACAAAAAACACACACACACACACACACACACACACACACACACACACACACACACACACTAAACACACACACACAAAGGAGAATGTTCCCAAGAGAAAACATAGTCAAACACAAAGGGAGAGGAAAAGAGGAAGAGGCTTGGACAGCATAGAGACTCTGCCACATTCTGCTCACAGTAATGATGATATGCTGAGTGGTTTCCTCATCCATCATGTACCTTTATGCACGCGTGTGTGTGAGTGTGTGTGTGTTTTTGTGTGTGTGTGTGTGTGTTTTTGTGTGTGTGTGTGTGTGTGTGTGTGTGTGTGTGTGTGTGTGTGTGTGTCTTTCCAGAAAAAACAGAAATCGAAACCATGGAATATGAGACTAACAGTAAAAGAAAAGAAGAAAAAAAGTGGAAATAAAAACAGCCGATGGAGAAAGAGCTGCTCAGACTCAAACTGGCAGCACAAGTTTGGATGGAAATGTGTCATACATATATGTGTGCACATATTTCATAAAGTCTTTTCTTCCATCACGACAGTGTTTGTTGTTGAAATGATTTAGGGCATGCACAGACCGCTGTGGTATTTTTGAATGTCTGTAGTCAATAAGTACAAACTCACTAAGACTGTAAATATGTCCAAAAAGATTTTACTTCAGCAGCTTCACAACGTGATGCAGCTTTGTGAGTCCTGCATGGTGAGGAAAGGGCAGGCAGTCTTCAGTGATGAATGTGAGTTACAGTCATCAGGAAAGGCATAAGGGTGCCCGCTTAGCTGACTACTTGTGCCTTTTATAGCTTAAAGTATAACACAGTTAATAAAGACTGAACTGAAAGTCAATATTTATTATGACTACCTTTATTTTTCTAGCATATCTTTATTTGTCAGCACAAAAGTTTAAAATAAGCCCAATTTTATGGCATTCAGAAGCATTTTTACTGCTTTGCTTACACCATGTGGCTGCTTTGGTTGACAGGTTTGTTCACATGGGCAGTTTTAGATCTGAATGTTTTGAAGAAAAAAAACCATTTTTTGGATCCACTATAAATACTTTCTGATGTGTGTCAGTTAGAATGATTCTTTTCTTCTTCTCCTTCCAAAAAACGTTTTTATTATTACATTTCTGGTTGTATAAGTATAATGTAGCTTATTACCTATGGTGACTTAATCCTAACAGGGTTCATGTAGGACTGTTAAAAGCAGGAAAATATTTGAAATTTCAACTTTAAATTGTTGATGTAGTGAAGTCTCCCAGCATACATTGGATTCGTTTTAGATTATATCAGGAAACAGGTAGTGCTGTGTCAGTCATTTGAATTAAATTTGCTTGTCATGTGGATCCCACCTCATAATTGCAGGAAGCCTACATTTCCATTATTAAATAATGTGTGTGTTAAAGATTGTGCAGTTTAAACCTAAGGTTTACCTCCAGTGTAACCCCAACACCCCAACAAAAAGAACTGGACAAAAAGAACTGAAAAACAGTGATGCTCTTTTTTGTTAAGCTTTATATTTGAGTAGCACACCTGTGACACTACGAGTGCAGTTGGTTTACTTTACTGTAACTTAGGGTCGGTAAAAGCAGAAAAAAATGTTAATGGAAGAAAATCAGAATTACAGATGACTTCTTGTGATCACTTGGTAGTTTTGATGTTGTACAGCACACTACAGTTAACCATCCTGGTAAGACAATGACATAGCTTTTATTTTCGTAACACTATTCACCTTATCAGACATCTAGATTTCTTTGCTAATGTTATGCTCACATATTGTGACATAGCGTTCAACCAAAAATCAAACTTCAAATGTATCTATTTTACCTCCAGTCTGTAGTCCTGTTCATCTGTCTGTAATGTTTTGGAGTAATCTCAGCTTTGGAGATGTTAGCTATCTAGGTATCTGGCTTATTGTCATGGTCCTGCGGCCATGACTCAGTGACTTTGTGTTTGTGTTCCTTATTGTTATTATTCTCTTTATTATTCTTGGGCTGTTTTGGGATGGTTTGTGTTTTGGGATTTTAGATACTGGGTTTTGGGTTTGTGCTCCCTCTATTGGTCCCTGGTGTTAGTGTTCCCCTGTCTCGTCAGGTTAATCAGGTCCAGCTGTGTCTCCCACCTGTGTGTGATTTCCCAGTGTCTCTTTGTGTACTTTAGTGTGTGTTTTCCTCTGCTCCTCGTCGCGTCGTCTGTGTTCATACCTGGTGTAATCCCCTGCGTGCTCTCCCTGCTGTTCTCCCTTCATGCTCAGGTTTGCTATTTCTTTGTGTAGTTTCTCCCAGTTAGTTCGTCCTTAGTTCTGTTTGCCATCTCCACTTTATGTCTGGTATTGTTAATAAATCACCCTTCACGTCTGAATAAGTGCTGCATTTGAGTCCTCCTTCCACTCTTCACACGGCCGCTGCCCCGAACCGTGACAGTACGACGCGACCACAAGATGGACCCAGCAGCGCTTAATCCGTCCAGGGAGCTACGGGAGACGCTCATCGATGCCACACAGGAGCTGATCGACCTGTGGCTGGAAAGCCCGGGTGGCACGTCCCAGCGCGCTATAGAGAGGCGGCTACAGCGTCTGGTGACCGGTCTCCCATGGCTTCTGGACTCGCTCTGTTCGTGGGAGCAGGAGTTTCTCCTTTTGGACCTTGGACTTCACCCCCCGTCTGCATTTACTTCCGAGCAGCCCGAGGCGGTGAGTGAGCGGGATGCATGGGCTTCCCCAGATTCCGGGACTTTGTTTTCTGGGGCTATTCAGAGCGGGATGGGAGACTGTACGGGTCGCTTACCCACCTTCGTGGTAACAGATCCTTCGCAAGTGGGCGTGTACAAACCCTCTGTAAAACCGAGAGACTGTTTCTCTGCCGCCCCTTCTGAGCCAGGACTTTATCGCCATTCTCCGGCTCAGTTCTGTGTCCAGCCACAAGCCTCCCAGTCTGTAGCTCAACCGCTAGCCTCCCCAAGGACACAATTACCTGTTCTGCCGCCGCTCCAGTTAGCCACTCAGCCACCACCACCGCTTGCATCACCGCAACCCGTAGTTCAGTTAATGGCTGAGTCACAATTTTCACACTGCTTTTCCACCGCTGTTTCTGAGCAGGGAGACAAACTGTTTCACTACGGACCTGTTCCTCAAAAGCTGGCAACATTAGAGACTGTTGCTCACTCCGGGGCTTCCCCAGAGGCTGGGTTTCTGCCCTCAGCTTACTCTGGACCCCTGGAGGCCAAGATGCCAGCTGTGAACTGCACCGGGCTGTCACTGCCTGAGCAGGGTCAGTGCTCTGCGCAGCTGCAGCCCTCCTTATGTGTGCCGGAGGCCCACGTGCCTACTGGTTTTGTTTCATATGTGCCAGAGGCCCACGTGCCTACTGGTTTTGTTTCATGTGTGCCAGAGGCCCACGTGCCTACTGGTTTTGTTTCATGTGTGCCAGAGGCCCACGTGCCTACTGGTTTTGTTTCATGTGTGCCAGAGGCCCACGTGCCTACTGGTTTTGTTTCATGTGTGCCGGGGGCCCCGGTGCCCACTGGTTCTGCGGCTGTTTTCGCTGGGGGGCCCGAGGAGCCCGTCCAGCCTCCTGTTTCGCCTACTGGGGGGCCCGAGGAGCCCGTCCAGCCTCCTGCTTCGCCTGCTGGGGGGCCCGAGGAGCCCGTCCAGCCTCCTGCTTCGCTAGCTGGGGGGCCCGAGGAGCCCGTCCAGCCTCATGCCACACTGACTGCCACGTCGGCTGGGGGGCCCGAGGATCCCGTCCGGCCACCTGTGGCTGCTTCTCCACCTGTGGCTGCTTCTCCACCTGTGGCTGCAGCGCCGCCTCCTGCAGTATCATCACCTGCAGCGCTACCACCTGCTACTGCCACGCCTCAGCCTGAAGCTTCAGCCTCGCCTGGTTCTGGTCCAGCTTCGTCCTCACCTGGCCCAGCTTCAGCTTCAGCTTCAGCCTCGTCTGGTCCAGCTTCATCCTCACCTGGCCCAGCTTCAGCTACAGCTTCGTCCTCGCCCGGCCCGGCTTCAGCTACAGCTTCTTCATCGCCTGGTCCGGCTTCAGCTACAGCTTCTTCATCGCCTGGTCCGGTTTCATCCACGCCTGGTCCGGTTTCATCCACGCCTGGCCCGGTTTCATCCACGCCTGGCCCGGTTTCATCCACGCCTGGCCCGGTTTCATCTCCAGCTTCATCCACGCCTGGTCCGGCTTCATCCACGCCTGGCCCGGTTTCATCTCCAGCTTCATCCACGCCTGGTCCGGCTTCGGCTTCAGCATCGCCTGGTCCGGCTTCTGCTTCAGCATCGCCTGGTCCAGCCTTCGTGTCTGCATCCTCGTCTGGTCCAGCCTTCGTGCCCGCATCCTCGGCCACAGCATCCTCATCTTCACCCACTGCGCCTAGTCCAGCCTCCGCTTCAGCATCCTCATCAGCATCGCCTGGTCCAGCCTCCGCTTCAGCATCCTCATCAGCCTCGCCTGGTCCAGCTTCAGCATCCTCATCAGCCTCGTCTGGTCCAGCCTCCGTGTCTGCATCCTCGTCTGGTCCAGCCTCCGTGTCTGCACCATCGCCTGCAGCAGCGTCTTCAGCATCCGCACCATCGCCTGCAGCAGCGTCTTCAGCATCCGCACCATCGCCTGCAGCAGCGTCTTCAGCATCTTCGCCCGCTGCGGCCCCGGCTTCCATGCCTTCAGCCTCGCCTGGCCCAGCCTCGTTTGGGTCTGGAGCTAAACGGCCGTTTTCTAGACCGCTGGCTAGGCTAGTGGCCGGGCGCCGTCGCCTGACTGGCCGCCGTTGCCTTCCGCACGGCCGGCCCCCGGACCGCCATCGCCTGAGCGGCCGCCGTTGCCTTCCGCACGGCCGGCCCCCGGACCCTCTTCGCCTGAGCGGCCGCCGTTGCCTTCCGCACGGCCGGCCCCCGGACCCTCTTCGCCTGAGTGGCCGCCGTTGCCTTCCGCACGGTCGGCCCCCTGAACTTTTTGCGCGCTGTCACGGCCTTCTTCGTGGACGGCCTCCCGAACTCTTTACGCGCCGCCACGGCCTTCTTCGTGGCCGGCCACCTGAACTGTGTTTTGGACTCTGCTCCCCTGTGAGTTTTTTTTTTGTGAACATTTGTTTGGGACTCTGGGGCCTCCGTCTTTGGTCTTGGCCCGGTCCCTCCGTCCTGGGCCCCCTGCCGCCCGCCCGGATCTGGTGGTGTGTTTCTGTGGCTGTCGGGGGCCAGCCCTTGAGGGGGGGGTACTGTCATGGTCCTGCAGCCATGACTCAGTGACTTTGTGTTTGTGTTCCTTATTGTTATTATTCTCTTTATTATTCTTGGGCTGTTTTGGGATGGTTTGTGTTTTGGGATTTTAGATACTGGGTTTTGGGTTTGTGCTCCCTCTATTGGTCCCTGGTGTTAGTGTTCCCCTGTCTCGTCAGGTTAATCAGGTCCAGCTGTGTCTCCCACCTGTGTGTGATTTCCCAGTGTCTCTTTGTGTACTTTAGTGTGTGTTTTCCTCTGCTCCTCGTCGCGTCGTCTGTGTTCATACCTGGTGTAATCCCCTGCGTGCTCTCCCTGCTGTTCTCCCTTCATGCTCAGGTTTGCTATTTCTTTGTGTAGTTTCTCCCAGTTAGTTCGTCCTTAGTTCTGTTTGCCATCTCCACTTTATGTCTGGTATTGTTAATAAATCACCCTTCACGTCTGAATAAGTGCTGCATTTGAGTCCTCCTTCCACTCTTCACACGGCCGCTGCCCCGAACCGTGACACTTATTATGAATATAATGGAACTAAAGGGGCATGTGGCTCCACACAGTGTCTAAGTAGCAGTGTTGCTTGTGATCTTCTTGTGATTAAAATATTCCTGCCAATACGGCTGGGCCATATCATACCGTTCACGGTATAATGTTGGGCAACGATAAGAAAATAAAATATCACGATAGAATATGGAAAAAACGCGCATGCGCAGTGCTTTTGTTTTACACACATGGCGGAAAAAGCACGGCGGCGGCGATGGAGAATGAGAAGGGCGAAAGCGGATCGTTGAATGAAATGGATGAACCAGAGTTGGTTTGTTGTTGGTTTCTAAAACTGCTACAACTTCAGTGGTGTGGAACTGGTTCAGCTTTCGTCCGTCAGATACACAACAAAGCACTATTTTTGGTAGAGCATGCTAGCGGGCCGTCGTTATTACCGTGTTTTTTGGAAAATACGGCACACTTAAAATCAGTCCTTTGATTTTTCTGAAAATCGACAGCGTCCCTTATAATCCCGTGTGCCTTGTGTATGAATTCTGGTTGTGTTTACTGACCTCAAAACGATTTTATGTACACGGCGCTCGAAAATCTGTCAAATGTTTCAGTACGACTTTGCTAACCTACGAAGCCGCACCGCTTGATGGATTGCCGGAGCATTACGGCTATCGTAGGCGGAACCTCGCGGGGTGATACATACTGTGCTTCAACATAATATTACCGTATTGTGTGTGTATAACCTCTTTAAGTTTTGTGGATATTATACATGGTTATGCTGAGGATATGTCGGCCAATTTCCACTGGAAATGCCTTTTGGTTAAACTGTCAGCGAGGAATTTGCATTTGCACTGTTAAATTTTTATATAACTTTAATGCACATAAAAAACAGCTGCTTGTTTAAGTGAAAATACATTGTTTTTTTTGTTTTTTTGCACTAATAAAGTTGTGGAGTTGTAAAGTTTTTTGTCTCGTGTCAATTATATCGTCAGTTATATCATTATCGCAAATTTTCAAATGTATATCGTGATATATATTTTTGGTCTTATATTTGGACTTATGGTTGTCAGACATATCCAGTAAAAAGAAAACACGATAATGATAAATCATATAGAAACCTTATGCCATATGTCGTATTTCGAACTGGAATAAGCCAGCAGTAACATGACAGAAATTAGTGTGTGTGTAAAAGCCTAATTAATATGCACTGTTGCTGACACGAGTCACACTGGTAGTTTAATAAAGCTGAATGAGAGTACAATTATTAAATTGCTGTGCTGTGAAAACATCAGTTTCCCAGTGGAAACTATATCTATGCTGCTGTTATCAGCAATGGTCAACAGAGGGGGCCAGAGGTCAGTGCTTCCTTAAACTGTTTAAACTGTAAACCCCTGGTGTGGTTTCAGTGCCAGTCCTAAAACTATTCAGTGCATGTTGTACATGGATTTTTTTCAGAGTGTAAATCCTGAAGCAGAGACATTTTCTTAGTAAAACAGTGAGGAAGCAATGCCACTGCGACTCGGGCTTCCTGTGTTATTTAAACGTCCCTCTTGCCATGTAGGCTCTCTCACACAAGACACAATTTGGTTTTGTTATGTAGCAATACTTTGAACCAACTGAGATTAACCCTGTGAGGTCTAAGTCAGCATTGGGTTCCCTAACTGTAACCCTAACTCTATGCTATCAGGAAATATAACTTTTGTTTTTATTTGCATTATTCTCCCACATTTTGGAAATCAGGGAACAAAGAAAATAATCCCTCTAACTGACATCACAAACTATTTAAATTTTTTACAAGGAAGTACATTTACTTTCCTCCACTCCACTTATTCATAGTACCGCATTTGTTTCTGTTTGCAGAGGTATTTGCCTAAAAACCGAACAGTATGTAGCTCGACGTAGATCACGCTCTGTGTAGATTGAGTGCTGATTGGAAGAAAAGTGAGCTGGAACAGGAAAGGGATCACCAGCAGAGTTCAGAACACAGGGAGAGCGAAAAGGCACGAGGCATGAGCTAAAATTGACAGCAGCACCGTGCACCACGCTTTGGCGTCATTTTGCCTTGGATACTCTCAATTTTTGAAACCAGCATGGCCAGTGTGGTCAGGTTAAAGATGTGCATGTACAATTGCGCCTGTATTTACCATTAATGATATATCAGTATAAGAGCTCAGAGATTCCCAGATTATACAGAGAGAAAAACAGCAGCATCTTGAAAAGATGAGTTTTTCAGAGTTTTTTCGGAGTGGCGATAATGTCATTCAGGAGAAGACCGAAGGGATTTCAGCTTCCCCCCACATTGATAGTGCAAACAACACTGTGTCGTCTGATGAAGTTACAGCTGGAACACAACAAAACTAATGCAGCGCGTATTCGCTACCACATGGCTAACCCCAAATCTGAAGTCAACACTAAAACACATCTTTTGTTCCCAGATGTCAGGTACCCATACGTGTAATCAAATCAGTGCCCTTGAAATGTAGAGTACATCTTCTTTATCTTCTTACCCCTCTGAGATCTAAGAAGTAGGTGGTAGCCCTAACCTATCCCTATATTTTGGAAAAATATAGTTAGAATGAATAAATTTTTTTTTCCTGCTGACTTAGGCGAACAGTTTAATAAAACACAAATGAGGTATTCATTAGATTGCCCAAGGTCGGTTAGGGTTTGACAGCTTAGACGTCACAAGGTTAAAGATGTGCATTTGCCATCTTCAGTTTTAGGATATATGTCAGAAATCTGTTTTTTAAATCAAACTATCTTTCAATTGAATAGTTTCACATATTTGTCCTGAGTGTCTTTCACGTTAAGTTAAAGTTGTGTAAAGTCTCATGGAGTTGCTTATTTGCTCAAAATCAATAACCTCACACTGACACAGTGACCCACATCTGAAGTTCTGTAGCCTTCATACGGCACAGATAAACCAGAGAAGCATACACCACCAGGCAAAAAGGGTTACATCAATATGAATTATCATTAGGGGATTGCTTAGCAACCGCAGATGGTTGCCTAGCAACAGCATTGCCAGGCAGCAGTATGGGTGTGTTCAAAAGTCACACTGTAGTAAAGCAAAAGAGCAAAGAAGGGAAATGTTGTGTGATGTGTGATTCTGTGTAGAATCAACTCTTAAATGTAATACAGCTTTTTAGTTTTCCATGGATAGACCCCACCTCCACCATCTTGGACTGCAGCTGCTGACAGTGGTCCTTGTTCAGCTTTGGAAATGTGCTCTGAAAAGACTGAATTCCCAACTAAAACTTGGAGGCTGGAGAGTAGAAAAAGGATTTTAGTCCGCAGCTACAGTCGTAGACAGTGGTCATAAAGGTTCATAGAGGGTGCACCACACACAACCCTCTGCTAACACCAAAAGTGGGTTGGTGAGCTTATTGCTATAACACTAGCTAACTGGCCATGGTATATCTGTAACATACTTCTGGTTATTTCAGCACGTGTTTAGACCCCATTATGAGCAAATGACTGATTAGAATGAAGTTCTGAGCTCATATATGTTTAGCTGTGGGTCAGGAGGTAGAGCATACAGCTCCTTTGGTTTGTATATTTAAGTATCTTTAGGCGAGATGCTGAACCCCAAGTTGCCCCTGATGTATCCATTGGTCTGTGAATTCTCCAGGGGAATGTGTGAATGTTAACCCTATAATGCCATTTGTATCATATTTCCTACATTAGTTTCTGAGACCTCTATCTCATGAACATGATCAATACTTGCCATAATTTCAAAATGTTATGGACAAAACTCTTTTTTGTCTAAAATTAACATTGTTGTTAACAAAAAGTTGCCAAAAATGCCCAATGTATCAAATGCCATACAAAAAATATATAATAAATATTAGTGCTGTCAGCGTTAACGGGTTAACGCAGGCTGATCTGCATTAACGCGTTAAAACGGGCTAATTCGCGTTAATGAGTTAACGCAGATCAATCCATGTAAGGGGTTACTCAGCATCCAGCGTTAATGCAGCTTAAACATGTTAACGCCATCATCACGACTAATGCGATGAACAATTAACCCGTCTGGAGCGCAGACTGACTCAAAATCCCTGAAATGACTCTGCTAACGCATTTCAGGAAGTTTGTCCAACGTGTGTCCATTCTGCGCTCCAGATGGGTTGAGCCCTTTAAAAATTGTAATCGTGTTAATCGTGATGACAGCATTAATGCGTTAACACTGACAGCACTAATAAATATATAATAAAGATATACCATAAACAACATGCTATAGCAAATATATACATGATATAGCATTTTGTTATAAGGTTTATTAAACATCTCAGTTCCAAAAAAACAGAATTTTCTGGCTGTTTTTTGATGGGTTGGGTCTTACGGGGTTAAGTCAAAATTGATAGTATGAATGTATGTGAATGAGGCATGTAGTAAGAAACTGAGTAATCAAACAGAAAAGAACGGGGCTGTGTAAGTAACAGTCCATTTATGTATGTATTAAAGCATCGCAGCGGTATGACGCCTTTGCTAGCTTCACGGAGCTTTCAACTGGATGTGATGAATCAACACATCTGACAAAAAAATGATGAGCTTAAATCCTCCCTTACTTTGCTGCAAAAGGTCTAGGCTGCTGGAGGATTCCCATGATGCACTGAGGCTATGACCACACTAGCCCGAAAACGCCGTCTCAGTGTGGACGGGAGGCCAAAACAGAGAGAAAACGATGCATTTTCAAACGAAAAGTGTGGACGTAGCCTGAGTGTTTCACTCACCTCGTGTTATTATTAATCTCTGGTTCTCTTCCACAGCATTTCTTTGTCCTGTCTTCATCCACTCTTCCCTAGCCGATCACGGCAGACAGCCGCCCCTCCCTGAGGGTGGTTCTCCATGAGCCTTCTTCCTGTTAAAAGCCACCAAAGTTCTTCTAGAAACAAGTCATGCTCCTTTTTATAATGCCAGAATAAATGGAAATCTGATTCATCTTCTACCTGACAGAACCTATATAATGCACATAATCCTATAACAGATGTATTTCCTTATCCTTTTATTAGTCCTCCGTGCTTATCACTGATGCAATGCACAACAACAGAATTCTTACATATATTTCTATTCAGGATTCTCAGGCATTCAGGAGTGCCACGTCTCCTCCCTGTTTTCTGTTTCTGCCACCCAAGCTACATAAGTGTCCTTTCAGATACTCTGGGGACCTGCTGCTATTGATGTTATAGCACTATAGCAGTATACTGAGTTCGGTCAGAGACATTTACACAAGGAAATGACATTCACTGCAGATGATTAAACTGTTAGAGCAATGAGATTCTGTTAAGGAACACATATGGATCATAACATGACTGGACATAAGGAGTCAGCTGGAAAAGGAAGTGATTAGTTCTAATGGTTTACTGACACACTCTCTCTCTGTCTCCATCTCTGTAGGAGTGTTGACAGGAAGTGTGCTCATGTGTGTTTGCTGACATCGTGAGCAATCATGTTCCGGAACAGCCTGAAGATGCTACTGGGCGGCAAAGGTCGCAAGAACAATACCAGTGGTCAGTAAATTCATATTATATGTGTTTTTCACCCGTCGTTTTGTGCTCCGACCAGAAGCTGTGCCTCTAGTCTGTGTGTTTCAATGAAGCCATGTCATGGATGTGTAAAAAGATAGATATGTTAATGCTATATTACACAAAATATTTTCGTCTAATATTGTTGTAAAACACGCAGATCATGGGTGGCTGTTTGTTTGGGCACATACAGATGAGTTCTTCTTATGTACACCACTGTTTCATGCAGCAGTGTCTCTCTCTTGCTCTTTGACACTTTTCCAATAGGTAACACGGACTCAGAGGCATCAGAAGTCAGGATGATCGAAGGATTCACTCGTTCACTCCCCTCCTCTCCTCTCCTTAACCTTCGCCTGGGCAAGAGACCTGGTAGGACTGTCTATTTATCTCAGTGCGTGCTCAATGAAAGGTTTCTCCCACTGAAAACGTTACGTCCAGATGAACAGAATCAACCTTTTGGGGCTGTCTGTGTAGCTCAGTATGTTGGTCGATCACTCATGTTTAGTATTTGATTGTGTGACGTAGGGCTGGGCCATATTATACCGTTCACGGTAATACCGGTATAATGTTAGGCAACGATAGGAAAATGAAATATCGCGATAGAATGGGAGTAAAACGCGCATGCGCAGTGCCTTTGTTTTCATACGCACATGGCCGATTGTTGAGTGAAACAGATGAACCAGAATTGGTTTGTAAAAATGGTGCAACTTCCGTGATGTGGAACTGATTTGGTGTTTGTCCGTCAGATACACAACAAAGCACATTTTTTTGCAGAACATGCAAGCAGCCGTTGTTATTGTCGTATTTGTCGGACTAAGATGCTCTTAAATCTGGGAGTAATCTGGGTCCTAAACTCCGTATGTTTCAGGTCAAACAACACTGCAGCATCACTTAGAGTTAAAAACTGTCTAAATTCTTTCATCTTTAATAAAACGATCAGCATTGCTGCTTTACCAGGTGTAACTATAAAGTTTAACTTCCAGGCATCCATGAAAACAAAAGTTATTACATTTAACGGAGTTAGAAGTTAGCAGGAAGCTAGCGGAAGTTAGCTCGCTAGTTTCGCTAGTTACCTAAGCATGATATTGCATGTTCTGACTGAGAGATTTCTGAAAAAAATCAAACGTACAGCTCTGCTATCACTTCCAACATAAATGAAGACAGGAAACTAAACAGCAGTGACGTTTGTAGGGTTACTGAAGTTGGGCTAGCTGCTATATAATGATGTGCTACGTGATCGCTAGCGACACAGCTATGTTAGCATAACATAAACAGTGAAGCTGGAGGACGAACACTAACACTTTTCCACTTATAAAAGTTAACGTGAAGGTTCTTCATGGTTAGAGACAAATGCAATCGCATGGCAGGATGCTGTAAACGGACCAAACTTCAGTCAGGAGAACAACTGAGATAATCCATCCACAATACGAGGTTAGTCATTAATATACTGCAACAACATGGGAATAGAGCCGCTGCCAGAGAATTCAACATTAATGAATCAATGGTACAGAAGTGGAGGAAGCAAGAAGAATGAGTTTAATAAAGTTTGATTTATCTGACTGCTTTGTTTCGCTTAATGTGCCTTATAATCCCGTGCACCTTATGGTCCGAAAAATACGTACTGCACACTGCAGTTTAATGTTGCAAAGCACCTCTTTTTAACTTCAGTGGATATTATACATGGTTATGCTCAGGATATGTCAGCCCATTTCTACTGGAAATGCCTTTTGGTTAAACTTTCAGCAAGGAATTTGCATTTGCACTGTTACATTTTTATAAAGCTTTAATGTACATAAAAACCAGCTTCTTGTTTAAGTGAAAATAAATGGAAGGTTGTCTTTTTGCGCTAGTAATGTTGTGGAGTTGTATTTTGTCTCGCATCAATTATATCGTCGGTTATATCGTTATCGCAAATTTTCAAATATATATCGTGATAAATATTTTTGGCCATATCGCCCTGCTCTAGTGTGACGTTTATGTGGTCTTATAAAAACAACAAGTAGTGCTGGAAATATGTGTGCAAATATTAGTCACAGTATCTGTGTATATATTTCTGCATCTTATAAATAGAACGTGATTGTAATTATTTGTTGACATTTTTATTTGCATTTAAAACGGTTGATAAAAAATATTTTTGTTGATATGGCATAGGACTCAGAAATAACTACCAGTAGTGATGGCTACTGTGATATTTTAAAACCAAAACTTTAAATTGTCTTTAAATATAATATATAAACTGTACTGCACTCCTTCCTTGATTTTCTTTGTTCCTGTGGCTTCTTCTCCCCGTAAATGCACTGATCCAATTCCTTTCCTGTTCTGATCCAATGTACATACCTTGATTTTATTTTACCTTACTAATGTGATACTCATGTTAACCATCTGAGGTCTAAATAATGCTGGGAGTTAACCCTAACCTGTACATTTTGACCTGGGAGCACAGTTTTTGAAAAGAACAGAAACATCATGTTCTGAAAGCACAGGATTAGGGCAAACTCATCAATGATAATGACTTAGACCAAAAAGGGTTAATACCTGCAGTGTTTCATTCATTAGTAACCAAGTGTCCACTGTCAGAGCCACAGCCCTGGTTCTTTTTAATGGACAAGACCTACTTTTTTATGTTGTAACCCAATGAAAATATGAACACACTGGTAGGATATACAAATATTTATAAATCTGCCCTTAAATCTTACATCAGAGCTGTACTTCCTGAACATGTTTATGATGTTATCAGTATCAGCGTCACTGAGTGATAGTCGAAGGACTTGGAAAGAAAAGCAGCTGGACTTCTTTAAAAAGTTGTGCCAATTGATCTCAATGGGTCACATGATTGGTGAGGGAAGGTCTCACAACGGTTTCACTCGAAACCTCTGCTGATAATGACCCATACCCTTTTTCACACCTTGGCTTACATCATAGGCGTCAAACTCCAGGCCTCGAGGGCCGGTGTCCTGCAGGTCTTAGATGTGCCCTTGATCCAACACAGCTGATTTAAATGGCTAAACATGTCTTGAAGTTCTCCAGAGGCCTGGTAATGAACTAATCATTTGATTCAGGTGTGTTGACCCAGCTTGAGATCTAGTCGCTTTTCTTTTTTTCAAGCTCCATCCATGACCTGGATGACTGAACCTGCACAGACACACTGAGTGATAGGTATGTTTACATTCACAGGTGCACTAGAAGCAAGAATAACTACCAGACAATTCTGCATGCCTTTAGTTGTTTAAAATAACAAAAATGCCAACAAATAGTCTCAATTCATACCTCATAATGCCGCTCACTACATGATATTGTAGATTTTAGATACTAACTCACCACGCTAAATGCCATCTTATCCCCCAGCTTGTGTTAGCTTGTTTAACTGCTACAGTGCTGCTGGTGCCACCACTTAGTACAGGACGAAGCTGTAAGTCTTGGGGGGGTTGTTGTATTTGTGAACCACACACAGGGAAAATACTTCAAAAAATCTTAACTCACATTATACTAGATTACTTCATCGTTTCGTAGCTAGTAGTTAATGTTTGCTAACTTCAGTTAGCTTACCCTTTGCTTTTCCCGTTGCTGTAAAGTGAGCCTATATAAAAAATAACCAACCAAAACACTATGTCAGCTCTTTCTCACTAGTATTTTAGTAGTTCATTTTTACTTACCATCAACTTCTAGAAATCCATACCTGGAGTAATGTTTATAAGGCAAAACTAAAATAGTTTCTAGAGGGTGAAGCTCAACTCCTTCGAAGAAAAAGTCCTTCAAGAATAAATGAAAGGTACAAGACTAAAATACATTTGTGTGAGAGATGTAATAAACATGTTGGATATACATGTATACATATGAAATGCATCCTTGCAAATTCAAGAAACCTGCCCGTTGTTGTGAAGCGTCGACTCACGTTTATCATGTGAGTACACTTATACAGTGGAAACCCACAAATGTTTGCCAAAGGAGGAGAAGGAGGACAACCAGTTAGTGTAACATATTGTCAGGATTTCAGGAAAGTCCGTATGGCTGTTAATGCAAAGTTAAATCATAACCCTCCAGCTGCACACAGACAATGGCAGTAAGCTGGGGAATCCTTCTGGAACAGTCTGAGCTGATAAGCTCTGTCATTAAGCGAACGTTTCAATGAAGATGAAACATTGTCAACTGACAACATATTCATATCTGTCTGTGTCGTTTCATCAGTTGATCTTTGCAAATGCTTTGCTGCTTAAAACGTCATGTTTGGTGTGAAACATGCTGAAACAACAGGATTCAAGCTGCTGGGAGGGTCTGTGTCCTCTTCTGTGTGCATAATGAATCTATATCATAAGAAATCTATACGCGCAATTTATGCAAATCTTCTTGTAACCATGGTAACACAAGCCTGTTCCTCATTAAGGCACTCGAAGGCAGTTAAAACTGCAGACTGTTTGTGTCATCTGCGCACTATGTGTTTTCTTCCTCCCTCAGACACACAAACACACACACACACACAGAGCTGTGACCTGTTACACAGCGTATGGTAGCAGATGGGGGTGGGTTGGCCTTTGACCCTGTATTTGATCGTCCCACTGTGCCTGAGTGAGAGAGAAAACACTGAAATATTACACCCAGCCCCCTGCCAAGCTCTCCAATCCTCTCCTCACCTAAACTCTTCTCCCGCTGCTCCTCTTCCTCCTCCTCGGGGCTGATTTGACACACTTGTCTTAAACATTACCATGTGGAGTTTATCTCTCTGCCCTTTATAAAGTACGGCACTAAAGAAGGGAGACTTCTTTAGTTATTGCACAACGTCTACACACACAAACACAGACAATCTCAGATTTGGCTTATTTCTCTTAACCCTTTTTTTTTCTTCCCATTGTGTTTTTCCCCCTGTGCTTATACTCTTTTTCACCACCCCGGCATATCCCTGTCCTTTGTTTTGTCCTGCTCCTTTCCGTGACTTCTACACATCATTAGTTGCTGACATGGATCCACAGTTTGATCCTGGGAAGAGACACAAATACCTTTGAGGTTGTGTCAGGAACAAGCAACACAGAGAGTTGTTGCCTGTACTGATCTCAGATAGAGGCAGTGTGCAAAGTATGTTGTGGTATGTAGCTTGGGCTATAGCAGTAATTAAGTGTAAGCTAGCTTTTTAATAGCTAAAAGTAATTTAATTGGAAATTAAGTTGTTGCTTTGTACAAAAACATTTTTTATTGTGCCAAATATTTAGTTTTTTAGTAATTTCATAATAAATAAATTATATGTCCTCAATCCAGAAAAAGGAGCTAATGCCTGCTTAACATTTCAACTCACAGTTATGCTTTTTTTAAGCCACAGATGAACTTTTTGTCAACAGTAGTCTAAGGAGCTTGGAAAGAAAAGCGTCTGGACTCCTTTAAGTTGCTTGAAGATGTTTCACCTTTCATCTGAGAAGCTTCTTCTAGGGTCAAATGGTGGAGAGTCCTAGATTTAAGCCGATTTAAGCAGATTTTTGTGAACAGTAAAATCTTTTGGCCACCAACATTTAGCATCTTTCATTTTAAGAGCAGTGAATGGATATCTCTTGCTAAAATACAATTTGGGACTTGTATTTTGCTTAGTAAACACTATAATCTGATGAATTATTATAAAACTATAATAATTCACCATAATTAAAGCCTTTGCAGTTAAATTCAGTCATTAAAAAACAAAAAACACAAGCTAACTCTAGCTCAAGATTGACTAGAGCTTATCATATCTGAGCTTAACTGCAAGGTTAGCTTTTAGCCTTTTTTCAGTTTACAATATTTGATAAACTTTCTTTGAATAACATGTTTAAACCTCCCGTTATTAACTATGTACGTGCTGTGTAAATAAGCTGCAAAGACATTATTAACATATAATCAGATTTTATGCTGGTATTTTACACTAACTAGCAAAAATTTACTAATAAGTCCAACAGTGTAAAAGATGGATGTAGTTCGGGGGTCAGAAAAGTTCATTCAAAACTGAAGTTGCTTAAATCTGAATTCTTTTTAATGAACACGGAGGGATCCTTCAACCTGAAAACACTTTGTGTTGGATACAATTCTATCTGTGTCTGGTAGACTCTTTATTAATGAGTTTATAGACTCAGAAAGGAGGATTGTTTAACATATTGTCATTTGCTAATAAGGTTGGGCGATTGGATGAATATATCGACTATTGACGATAGGCCGAGCCTTTCGCCAATCGTTTACACAAGAGCGGTGTATTTATTTATTTGCCCACGAGTAAGTTTGCTAATATTGTTTATTGAAGCTAAGAGAAGCGGTCAACCAAAAAAATAATAGCGCTGTTTTAATGGCACACTCTTCCAGCTGTGAACAAATGCACATAACTCAGAGTGCGCAAAATGCAGCGACTCCTTTACTCAAACTCAAAAAGAACGAAAGGCAGCGGCCTGTGTTCAGAAAAAACACAAAAACATTTTATTTGAATAAAAAAACAACAACAATGGTGGGGAGGGAAACAACGAGAAACTGCATCTTTTTTCTACTATAACCGTGTTTACAGGCTGTTCCAGTGTTTGTCTTACAGACTCGACCAAACTACAAATACAAATTAAACAAAAAGTAGTTAAAAAATCAAAATGTCTCTTCCAGCCAGCACAAAAAAAAAATCTCAGACGTAATGTTAAGTCTTTTGTATGATTTGGCGAATCTCAAACAAAGAAATAAATGAATGAATAATCCAAAAAGTAGCTATATTAATACTGAAACAAACAAGAAAAGAAGGTAAAATATTCCCTCAACAAACAAAACGTATAAATTCTAAACGCGAAAATCAGTCCATGCATGATTACATGGCTCCGCCCATCAAAATGTCTGTGCCTGCGCGAATATATCGCCTGTCATCGGTTGTTGGACTGCCAACATATCGCCCAAGCTTATTTGCTAATGACTATTCAATCAGAGGAGGTTATTGTTTCACAGTCAGCTCCACTTTTCTATTATCACATCTGGCTTTCAAAGAGATGCTCATGGTAAAAATGTTTGACTCGAGCCTTTATAGCAGGACCTCACAGTCCAGTGGGTGACATCACAGAGGCTTTAAACTGTGGCTTTACAAAAGGTTCTTACTCTGTATGTTTTTAGAAAACTAAATAAAAAAATAAATAGTGTAATAACGTTCTAAGATGAGTGGATAATGCTTTAGATACATTATCTCTAGTAGTTTCATTTTTCTGTACATCTATATGTTACCTATAAGGTATTAATGTAACCTGTTAAATGTTTTAGGTTGCACTAAAACTATTTTTAGGTGAACAACAAAAGGTCAAAGATAAAAGTTGGAGACATTATAGAATCATAAACCAGCTTTTTGTGTTTTTTCTTCGTTCTTCCACAAATTTCAGCCTAAATCTTTCCTTCAAGTCTTAAATTTAAACCCGTTTTTTCTGCACTCTTTCATAAAATCACATTTTAAATAATATTTGTTTCAATTTAACTAGTTTTTTTTTAGTTCATATACATTTTCCACATTTCTTGGTCTAAAGTGGATTACAGTCTTCCATGTTCACTGTGATTTGTGGTCGCACTCTCCTCTGTTCTTGGAAAGAGTTTCACTTTAATTGCAGCATTTCTTTGCTCTGCTGCTTTTCAGAAATTGTTCTGTCTCTGCGCGTTTTTTCTTCTTTTAGAAGAGACAAGGCTGAACTGTTTTTCTAAACTTTCCTCGTGCTTCTCGACATGTAACAGATTACGCTCTCGGTTCAGCTCCTCCTGCAGGCTTTCTGTTTCTCGCCTGTGTGGGGTTTTTTTTCTTTTTGGGGGTTGGAGGAGGGGAGGTTTTAATTTGCGGTGCAGTCGGACGAGGGAGGTCGTCTTTCAGAACAGATATGGAGGCTCTGCTGGTGGAGAAAGAGGCTTTGCACACTTAGAAGTGTTCTTTTTTGTGTGTTCTGACCTAAGAGCGTACCGTATGTGAGAGGATTGTTGTGGGCTTTTTTGCTTGTTTTTGCACTGGATGCTTTAGTTGTTACTCTGTTTTCTGGGACTCTACCTGTGAATGAGAAAGGCTTTCATTTTTCTGGCTACAAAGGACAATAACCAGTGGAAATGCATTTCCCAGGTTTGTGTGAGTTGCAGTCAACTTTAGAGCACTTCTCATGTATGCAGATTGCTGTTTCACCTCTGAAGAGTAACAAAGAAGTTCATCTGTTACCACTGGATTTGCATGTTTTATTGTCCCGCAGTCACTCAGCCTGAAAAGTCGGAGCACCTCTGGTGTGTTTTTTTTCTTTTTCCGGAGAGTCTCTTCCTCTTCTTATCACTTCACTTCTACCTCCTTCATCTTTTTCTCCCCCTCTCCTTTGTGTACTCTGGAGAAGGAGGAGCTCGATACCAAAGTGAAGAAGACGGGATCATGATGTCATCACATTTTCACCAACAAAACTTAATGGAGAGGGAGAAGAGCACAACTTCAGCTGACTTAGTTTACTCTGCCCCCTACATGGAAGTACTGTGAACCAATCAGAGTCCTGCTGACAGCTAGCCATGGACTGCACGGCGGCTATTTTGAAAGCATGCGCCCGCTCCAGAGCCAAGTGGTGTTGCCACGGGCGCTCCAGTGTCCGTCACCCGTGGGGGCCGGCGAATGGCTGCGGTTGTGGTCGAGGTGTGTTTGCGGGGGGCTTCGTCAACCACACCTCGTCCCTCCTGCGGCGCTTGCTGTTGCACGTTTGCTGTTGTCACTCTCATGAGGAGAGTTCGCAGTTGTGTCGCGATTGGGGGGATTGTCCGATCCAAGGAGTGGAGAGAGATCGAAGAGGAAGGAGACAGGAGGAAGGTGAGAGTGATGGATCTCTCTATGGCCAGAAATTCTTGCTTTATCAGTTAAATACCATATTTTTTTAATTTACTCTAATCTGTTATCTCTAATTGTGTTTGATTTTTTTCAGATTTTGTACAAATAGTATGCGAAAATATCTTTTTTCCCTTTAAATTTAGCTAAAAAAAAGTGGATTCTACATTTCCCCCCAAAAATGAGTCGAGCTGCTCAAGCTGGCAAAAACCTGGTGATGCCATTTAATGTCTGATTAGTATGTTGTTCCAAGCGTGTAAGCAAATGAATCTAAAAAAGTTTGTTTTTTATGAACAGAAAGGTTAGAAAAAAACTCGCCTGTAAACGTGTTTACCTGTGCTATGATTTTACAGTCAGCCCCAAGTGGCTGTTTGAAGAACTGCAGTTTTGTTATTTTTTCAGCTATGCAGGTGTCCACAAGGCTCACATGTCTTTCTTGCCAGAGCAGGAAAGTTTGTCCTTTTAGTTAAGGAACGTGATTATCTGCATTTTTGACAAAGTATTACATCGCTATATATCGATATGTGGTGACTCCTCCTCTTCAGCAGCTTGTGTCCTAGCCTCAGGTTGTTCACTGTTGGTTTTGTGTACTCCAGCGTATACACTCAGCTACTGCTTTCATTTCTCTTTTGTATTTTCACTTTGTAAGAGGTTTTTTTTCTGAAATAAGGGAGAGAAACTTGTGTCTTATGTCTTCGCAAAGAACTAAAGCAAGATCATATTGGTTTCCAAACAGATGTTACAATGTAGAAATGAGTTAAGTTATATACTAATGGCCTTTAGAAAACCCAAGGTACTTACTGTGACACTGAATGATGTTGTTAAAATGAAGTCAGGACCTCTCACAAGGCTGTTTGGTTAAGTAATGTTAGCTGATGTAGTCACAGCTAACTCCTTAGACTGAGTTTGCCCTCAGGACTTTGTGTCAGGCTCTCTGTGAGGTGGTTAATAGTCTTATTCACAGCCTCGTTACCTCCCACATTGACTATTGTAATTCTCTCTTACATCGTCTCCCCTAAAAATCCCTCCATAAGCTTCATCTGGTTCAAAACTCATGCATTATTACCAGAACCCCCTCCTACCAGCACATCACCCCCGATCTTCAGGAGCTTCACTGGCTCCTTGTGAAATTCAAGAGAGTGTGCAAAGTTCTTCTGCTCACCTTCAAGGCCCTTCATAACCTTGCTCTTCCTTACCTTTCTGACCTGTTAAGCACTACTTCTTCTGCTCGCTCACTTCAATCTTCTTCTATCCAGCTCGCTGTGGCTTCTGTCCGCCTCACCACCATGGGAAGCAGAGCTTTCAGCTGCTCTGCTCTCAGGCTGTGGAACTTTCTACCCCCAAATATAGGAAACACTGGTTCTCTCCCCCAGTTTAAATCCCAACTCAAAACCCATCTGTTCAAATCTGCATATTCACTGTGAACTAATTTTTTGTTTATCTTGTGCCTTTTTTATTGTTCTTTGTTGTCATTGTTCTATTGTGTGTTTTATTCTATTGGTAAGTGTCCTTAGGTGTCTTCAAAGGCCCTTTTAAATAAAATTTCTTATCATTATTATTATTATTATTCTTCAGAGAGTTCACAGGGTCTATTTTAGCCACCATACTTTCCCAAAAATATAACCAGCTTGTTCTGTTGCTTTCACTTACAGTATCTAAACCATAACTGAAAACAGAAAATAACATCAAAGAAAGGACGTCTTTCTTCATTTAAAAATGCATTATGTGACCAAAATGATCTGACCAATCAGATCTCAAGTATGTGGACTGCATTTGCACCTTTACCTGTATCCAGTCACTTGTGCTTAGATCAGCTAAAACGCATGCTAATCCCAGTTTACAAAGCTCTGAGTTTCTAATTTATCTAAACGTCCTTGCCCCAGGATTATGCTCTTGATGCTGTTCATCATTTTATTCACTGAATGTTACAGGAAGTCAGAGGTGCAGTTAACAAGCAGAATCATAGTGACACTTTCAGACTGCTCCAGAACTTCAGAAATGATTGCATCATTTTACTGACAGAAACATGTTAGAGTTTCTATATCAGGATTCTGTTATAGCAGAAAGTCCTTCTGGTTCAGGAAGAAAGGAAGTAAAGAGAGTACATGAGGGCAAAAGAAAGAAATCTGGGAGGGAAGAGATAAAAGAAATAAGAAAGAAAAGAAAAAACGGAGGAAGGAAAAACAAAAGAAAGATGGGACCAGAGAAAACACAAAGGGTGCAAAGAAAGTCGGAAGAGATAAAGGAACAAAAGAAGGAAGACTAATGAGGGAAAGTAAGGAAAGAAACTGGAGGAGAGATGAAAAACAAATGGTTAGAAGAAGAGAGAAACTATGACAGAAAGAAAAGCTGAACGTAAGAATGGAAAGGAGGAAAGAAAAAAGAAGAAATACACAAAGAAAGAAGAGAAGAAGGGACGGCAAAGGGAGAGGAAGGCTCCTAAGGAAGGGAGGAAAGACAGGAGAAGCAATCAGAAGCTGAACTAGTTAAGAAAGCAGAAATGGAAATGTCTGCGCGCTCTGTATCTGATCTTTCCATTTTATTTTTCTTCTGCTAAAAACGACTCACAACCCTGTCATTGACTGACCACACACACGCATGTATGTGCACACGTGCACACACACACGTGCTTTGTGTTGGATGGCTTTTTTTTGGTGTGTGTGTGTGTGTGTGTGTGTGTCTGATTCTTCACCAGCAGTCAGCAGTTTAAAGCTGTAATTACAGAGAGAGAGAAACAGAGTCGGAGCTTTCGTGCTGCGGCTTACATTCTTGTCTTGGTGTGTGTGTGTGTGTGTGTGTGTGTGTGTGTGTGTGTGTGTGTGTGTGTGTGTGTGTGTGTGTGTGTGTGTGTGTACGTGTGCAGTGCTCTTGGCATATTTAGGTCATGATAGTGAATACATTAATAGCAACATCAATCACTGTTTTGCATGTGCTTTGAGTGAGTTGCAGCGTGTGTGAGATTCTCTGAATTGTTCTATTTTCATAATTTCTTCTGATTGGATGGACTTATAACAGTGTCTGCTCTTGAAGCCAGCACATCAAATTGGGACTTTTTAGCAGGTTGCCAGTGGATGTCTGTAGAAAACTGTGATTGAGGCAGCTTTATGCTGAGCATATGCTGACCCCAGCCCAGCAGCCAGACACTGAACTTCAACAGATAACAATCTGATGAGCAGTCAGGCTACAGCCTGCATTTCTATCTGTTCATGTTTTAAAGTCTCTTTGTGCTGGTTTTCATCTTTGCTTTGTGTTCTTACCTACGTACTTAGAGAAAGATTTGTGTTGGTGTGTGGGGCTGTAGCCTGTGGGTTTATATTGTTAAATGGTAATCATGAGACAGTGTGTTTCAGGTCATTTTATGGAGAAACATGAAATTAATGTAACGTGTGCTGGATTAGAAAAGTGTTCTGTGTAATACAGAACACTTTTTTTTGAGTAATGACTCCAACCCAGATGGCAAGAAAGAGGGGACATACCTCCAACATGCAAAAAAATGTAATCACCCAGCATGCAATTCATTTGCACAAATGTAATGTGTTTGATAAGCTGCTTGGCGATGGCGGTGACTCTCAAAGTGACGCCATTGAGAATCAATAAGGAATGGACTCGATAAGTGATGGAAGTGGAATCACTACAGTCCCACACACCAACACAAATCCCCATATGGACACAAATACGGACGGTGGACACACATGGAATATGTATGAGCGTATGAGAGACCTGAAAACAATCATCACAGTGATTCTACTATGAACAGGTAGAAACAGAGGCTGACTGCTCATCACTGCTTTGTCTTGTGTTGAAGCTCATCCTCTCCCTGCTCATCACGCTAGGTTTTTCGCTAGCCCTGCGTTAGCATGTTGTCCGTGCTTGCAAAAAGCTCAAATCTTGCCACCAGTATAATCCAGTTGTTTCTGTCCTGCATGCAGATTCAACGTTATCATCACGCTCTCGTCCCTTTGTGCCATAAAAATAAAATGAATGTCCATATCTCATTCCTGACAAGCTGTAGACTTCATCGTTCTCCTTCTGCTGCACACAAGCTGAAATCTTTGTAACACAAGTACTGGCATAATTGCAACTGGAATTACATTTTTCACTAATGGTTTATGTTACTGCATTACTGAAAAAATGTAATGTGATTATAATACATGAAGGTATACGGTCTCCATTGCTTAACATGTCACAGTCAACAGTCAGATGACATCATCAGCATAGTATTTTTTTTTAATTCCCTTTTCTTCACTCGTTAGGTGAAGATGAGGAGTTAGGACCACCCCCCTCAGTAGATGAGGCAGCTGATGCCCTGATGACGAGGCTTGGTTTTCTACTTGGAGAAAAGGTCATCAGTGGAGAGCCAGGCTCCCCTTACCATGCTCAGGATGGGCAGGTAAGTAACACACACGCTTTTGTTCCACCTAAATCATCGAATGCTCTTAGGTTCAGAGATTTAACTGTGAATCTGCTATACGATGTTTTATCGAGGTCGTGGAAAGTCTCGTTCCACTGACAAATCTATTTCATCCATCCACTGTGTTTCTATTTGAATATTTAAAGATGTTTTGCCAAAAAATGCTAACTTATACAGACACATGATAACTATAAGAATGAGAACTGTACGATATAACATTAATACCTATAATGCACAATAATAGAAGAATATTTCTATTTTTCTTTTGCCTTTCCCACAGAGGATGTCTCCTTCTTCCAGTCTGGCTAGTAGCAACACCTCGCCCAGTTCCACACTGCACCCTCCCACTGGTGCTGAAGGCAGTAGTAACAACAAGCACGCTTCCCCGAACCACGCCTCCGTCACCTCCCCCACCTCAACACTGGAGAGCAGAGACAGTGGGATCATAGGTAAGGGGCAGTTGTCTTCAAATGGGCCATTAAACAACCAGCTCTTGTTGCTAATGCCCCCTGTTTCCCCTTCTCTCTAATTTTCAGCCACGCTGACTAGCTATTCTGCTGACTCAGCTGCAGAGAGGGATGACGGCGCTAAGTATGCAGGAGAATGTTACCATGGCAGCAGTCTCAACCTGTGGCAGCAGGGGGGTCGACCAGTGGTGGCGTCCACTTCGTCTACCAGTGTGGTAGCGTCAGGAAGCAGAAATGAGGGTTTTCTGTATAGGGTGGACGACAGCATGGCTGCCTCCACTTACAGCCTAAACAAACTCCATCCAGATCGAGGCACTGGCCTCACCCAGTCATCAGGTTCCACCTATTCCATCCCCCTCTACTTCATGCCTCGCCCTAATTCGGTTGCTGGTAAGATGGCAGATGAATGCGATGTGGCCTTTTTTGCCTTTCAGCACAGTGTGAGGTTCTGTTGCATTTTACCAGATATTTATAGTCAGTGTGGTCTAGAAAAGTCACAACTAACTGGCTGACACCAACCAACCATAAAAGTCCAGCTTAACAAGCTCCACATATAAAAGAATCTATAATTTTGCAGATTGCTTACAGATAATTTCATTTTAGACCAAATCGTAAAAGAAAACCTGGTAAAAAGAGAGCCAGCGGCAGGACAGGGAACTCAGTTTAAACTCAGCACAGCTCACTAAGCCCATAATCTGGCTTCATAGTGCATCCCTCTGCTCTGCAAAAGTGAATTCAGAGTGTGTCCCAGTGCATACGCAACGCACTTGTATTCAAATTTGTATACAAATATACAAACAATTGCAGTGAATTGTGGGGGCGACAGTTAGAAAAAGATTCCTATATTATTAATAAGTGACACGGAGGACTTTATGGGCACGTTCATTCATTTTGCATCAAACTGAATAAAACATGAAATTTGTTTTTTAATGTTGCTGTTATTGTAAAAACCTGCCAGGACACTTTGCAGTGTGATTGGATCACATGCACGCAGTAGTGAGGAATTAAAACACAGCTTGTTCTCTAGTTTATAATCTGTCTTTAAAAAAAACCCTCACCTTTATGTAAAAACATAAATATAATAATAAATATATATATATAAATATATAATAATCATACAGGTTAGGGCTACAGTTAGACACAGAGAGTTAAAGACAGTGTTTCAGAAGCACACATAGAAAATCACAGTCCTGGATCCAGGCCATACTTCACCAGAGACATAACTGAGGCACGGGCAGATGTTAATACAGAATCCTTAACACCTTAAAAAGAGCACCTATTAAGACTGTCTGGTTTCTTTCAAGTTTCTGGTTTATTTCATGTGTACACAGGCAGGTGTGTTAACAAGCTCGTCATTGGTAGTTTATAAACTGCTGATAAAAGGCAACAAGCTGAAAAATGGAGATGGTGCCTGGGTAACGTGTTCAGAGCCCATTCTCCTTTTCCTCTTCTCCTTCTCCTGTTTCAATAAAAGCTAAAAGTCATGAGCACTTTGGGGAAGGAAGGAAGTGACACACAGGATACAAGGCACAGCCTGCACTCGTATTCTCTGCAGTGCAACAGGATTGTTACTGGAGTCATTAAGACAAAAGTTCTGGTAGGTTTCTCACAGCTTTGTGTTTGCAGCCAGGGAAAGTTAAAGTTTTTAACTTGTATTAGTCCTTTGTTAGGTTTTATATCAACTTTTTAGGAACTGTCAAGATGCTGAAATCCTAGTAATCCTGCCTGTTTGCTTTGCTAACAACAGATACGGAAATCTGTTCTAAAGCTATAAACACGTTTGTCTTCATACAAGCTAGAAGACACATGAGTACTTTTGCTTGGTTGGTGTTATGTTAAGATTAACTTGTTAAATTGTTCATACAGCGATTTGTAACATATTTGTTACTGAGAGTTTTTAAATATTTCTCACTGTTGTGGAGCGTATTTGTGGAGGTATGTTAATGGTAAATGAACAATAAGAACAGTTTTAAAAGAGATTTAAAGTCTAGGAGCTATATGAGTCCATAGAATGTAAAACAAGAGTCTCGCTGATGAAGGTGACTCTACATATATATAGCTCTAGGCTACATAAAAAGACTTCACAAAGCAGATGGTGACATCATGTTGGCTACATCCATCTTTTATACTGACTAATTTCTCCTAGCTGTGTCCTCCTTTAACAGAAACAAGAATTATAAGAATATTCTCGTCTAACCTTTGGCAAGAACGTGAATGCATCGGTTTACCAAAGTGCCAGACCTGTTTGTACCAAGTAGTAAGGACACATTCACCATAGCTAACTTAAACTTTGGAGTTTCTTCAGTGGAAAAAAATATATCTACAAACGGCTCTAATTTAGTTTTCTATAACCAACTTAGCATCTGTATAAAGCACATTATGTCAGTTATTTTGCAGCAGTCTTATTACAGCATTTTTTTTTTTATTTCTCTTTAGCCACTAGTTCAGCCCACCTTGAAGACCTGGCTTATCTTGATGAGCAGCAGAGACACATCCCTTCAAGGACATCCCTCAGAATGCCTAGACAGAATTCTGGGATTCGTAGTCAACAGGACCACAGAGGTAAATGCACACATGGTGCCAAACATCCTGAGATGCAATTATAATAAATGGCAGCATTACACGCGCTCCTCTCTTCCCTCTCTTCCAGCAGTTCGTTTCACTCCCTCTCTGAACCTGAAGCCGCTTCACTTTGAGGTTCCTGGTCTCTCATCTGATTGGCTCTTCACCGGCAGGGAGTGGCTCTTCCAAGAAATGGACACCTGCCTCCGCAGTGATGATCCAGCAACCAGCCGGGGCGCGGTTATCATCGGCAACATGGGATTTGGCAAAACGGCCATCATTGCTCGCTTGGTGGCACTTAGTTGTCATGGAAACCGTATGTGGCCAAATGCTTCTAGCAGCCAGACCATAAACAAACGTAAGAGGAAAAGATCCCTCCTGTTTCACAGCTCTGTAAACTGTGTCGTACAAGAGACATTATGTGGATATTAGCAGAACCCTAGAAAAAACGTATGCAAGAGTTAAACTGTCTTCTGGTTGCGTTTGCATATCAGAAAGTTCATTTCTTGTGTAGCCTCTCACCACTGACACTGGAAAAGAGGTTCAGCAAGATAAAGAGCCAAAGCACACAGCCAAGACGAGGCTCTGAGTGTCTTTGACCAGTTTAGACAAAAATGTTTATGTACTTAAATTCACTCAGACTAACAGAGTCATCATATGTAACCCAATAAAATCCACAGGGCCAGTAGCCAGACCCATAGCTGAGCCAGGCATCAGAAAAACAGTGTAAAATCATGCAGTTAATGAAGGCAACAGCTGCTCAGAAAGAATGACACGTTTGTATGTTTGAATTTCCCAGATGTGGAGACTTTTTCCCACGACTCCCTGGGAAGAGGTGGAGGAGGAGATGAAGGGGGGTCAGGAGAAAGCTGTCCAGGCACACCAGAAATGAGGAGGAGACAGGAGGAGGCGCTGAGGAGGCTCGCGGGACAGGTAGTGTCCCTACTTCATTCCTCTTTCTACTTTTTAATCAAAGATGACCTGTTGTGCTTCTCATAATTTTCTGTAGGCTGCTTGTGTACAGCAGTGGAAATGACCATAAAAGACCCACATGAATTAGACTGCTGTAATACCAACCAGTGTAATGAATGAAGCTAAAAGGCCAGCGTGTGAATCCACCTTAGCAAAGTTTTACTGAAAATCTACAGATGATTCACCGACTTTCTTCTGCCTCTGTTTTGTAGGTAGTCTCATATCATTTCTGTCAGGCCGATAACTGCCACACCTGTCTCGTTCCGGAGTTTGTCCACAACATGGCGGCTACATTAAGCAGCGCGCCTCAGCTGGCCACCTATCGTGAACTACTGCACCGGGCGCCACAGCTCCAGAGCATGCTCAGTCTGCGCTCCTGTATCCAGGATCCGATCTCTGCCCTTCAGAAAGGAATACTAGAACCGCTCGATGCTCTCTACAGAGGTACAGCTTCTACTACATTCTGCTGTGGCACATTAACTGATGTGCAGTGATGCAATGTGAGTTTGTTTTGTTTGTTTTCCAGAAAATAAACTGCATGTAGAAGGGGCGGGCCTTATTGTACTGATTGATGGGCTAAACGAGGCAGAGTTCCACCGGCCGGACTACGGCGACACGCTGACCTCCTTTCTATCCCGAACCATCCAGAGATTTCCTTCCTGGCTGAAGGTCATTACCACTGTCAGGACCAGTCAGCAGGTAAACACAAGTCACAAACACACAGAAGTGTAAAATCACAAAGGTGGCCGTGAAATGGGAACAAAAGAGCACACAGGTGCGTTAGAGGGGCAACAATGAGGCAACCCCCAAAACAGGAATGGTTTTACAACTGGAGGACACAGACATTTTTCCCTCCTCATCTTTTCCGACTGTTTTTTCACTACTTCTGCATTTGTTTGCATTTGACTGGGGTCACCTGGTAGCATGAGAATCAGAATCAGAAAGGTTTTATTGCCAAATGTTGAGCAGGTTTACAACATTAGGAAATTGCTGCGGTGCTTCAGTGCAAACATACTGTCATAAATTACGCTAAAATAGACATGAAAAATAAATAAATAAATAAAAATAAGAATAAGAATTAAAAGTGCTAAGTGGATAGATATATACATGATATATACATGAGTGCAGGTGGTGATCAGTGACAAACATGGAATGATGCAGTGAACGCAGCGTAGGGTCATGTGTTAGTGGCGGGGACAGTCATGTGGTTATTGTTCATGTGTTCAACAGCAGAGGGGAAGAAACTGTTCTTGTGGCGAGAGGTTCTGGTGCGAATGGACCGGAGCCTCCTGCCTGAGGGGAGCAGGTCAAACAGACTGTGTCCAGGGTGAGAAGGGTCAGCTGAGATCCGGGCTGCACGCCCCAGTGTCCTGGAGCTGTACAGGTCCTGCAGAGATGGGAGTCTGCAGCCAATCACCTTCTCAGCAGAGCGCACAACACGCTGCAGTCTCTGTTTGTCCCTGATAGTGGCTCCAGTGTACCACACGGTGATGGAGGAGGTGAGGATGGACTCGATGATTGCGGTGTAGAATTGCATCATCGTCCGTGTTGGCAGGTTGAATTTCTTCAGCTGCCTCAGGAAGTACATCCTCTGCTGGGCTTTCTTAATGACGGAGGTGATGGTGGGCTCCCACTTCAGGTCCTGGGTGATGGTGGTACCCAGGAAGCGGAATGAGTCCACAGAGGTGATGGGGGTGTCAGTCAGGATGATGGGGGGGAGTGGGGCTGTGTGCTTCCTGAAGTCCACAATAATCTCCACTGTCTTCTGGGCATTCAGCACCAGGTTGTTGTGGCTGCACCAGGACACCAGACGTTCAACCTCCCTCCTGTAGGCAGACTCATCCCCGTCAGAGATGAGTCCGATAACGGTGGTGTCATCTGCAAACTTGATTAGCTTGACAGACTGGTGGGTGGAGGTGCAGCAGTTGGTGTACAGGGAGAAGAGCAGAGGAGAAAGAACACAGCCCTGAGGGGAGCCGGTGCTGATGGTCCGGGAGTCCGGGACATTCTTTCCCAGCCTCACATGCTGCTTCCTGTCCGTCAGGAAGTCAGTGATCCACCGGCAGATGGGATCAGGCACATTCATCTGGGAAAGCTTGCCTCGGAGATGGTCTGGAAGGATGGTGTTGAAGGCAGAGCTGAAGTCCACAAACAGGATCCTGGCGTAGGTTCCTGGGGAGTCCAGATGCTGCAGGATGAAGTGTAGGGCCATGTTGATGGCGTCGTCTACAGACCTGTTGGCTCTGTATGCAAACTGCAGGGGGTCCAGGAGGGGGGCCGTGAGGGTCTTGAGATAGGAGAGAACCAGGTGCTCAAAAGACTTCATGACCACAGATGTCAGAGCCACGGGTCTGTAGTCATTTAGTCCAGTGATCCTAGGTTTCTTGGGGACAGGGATTATGGTGGAGGACTTGAAGCAGGCAGGCACATGACATGCCTGCAGTGAGGAGTTGAAAATGCCAGAAAACACTGGGGCCAGCTCGTTTGCACAGTGTCTGAGGGTGGCAGGAGACACACCGTCTGGGCCGGGAGCTTTTCGAGCATTCAGACTCTTAAACTGCTTCCTCACATCTGCTTCATGAATATGAAGAGTTGTGGTGGGAGGAGGTGGTGTGAAATCCTCCTTTGTGTGGGGTGAGGAGGGGGGTGTTGCAGGTGAAGTGATTGAAGGTGGTGATGGCTCTATGGAGGGGGGAGAGGTGGGGGAATGAGTGTCCAAAGTGTCTCTATTGTTGGGGCCGTTGGAGGTGTGAAGGCTGCCTGATGGCTCGTCAAAACGACAGTAAAAGTCGTTGAGGGTGTTGGCCAAGAGCAAGTCATCAGTGGAGTGGGGGGTTTTAGGCTTGTAGTTGGTGATATTCCTAAAACCTTTCCACACAGAGGCCGAGTCATTCTCTGAGATCTGCTGCTGCATCTTCTCAGAGTGCTGATGTTTAGCAATGTCCACTTCTTTAGTGAACCTGTACTTGGCCTCTCTGTAGCAGTCCCTGTCTCCGCTTCTGAACGCCTTTCTCTTTTCCAGCCACAGCTTTTTGAGTTTAGGAGTAAACCAGGGTTTGTCATTGTTATAACTCACCCTGGTGCGTGATGGCACAATGCTGTCCTCACAGAAGTGGATATAGGAGGTGACAGTGTCCGTGAACTCGTCCAAGCTGTTAGAAGCAGCCTTCATTGTGTCCCAGTCTGTAGACTCCAAACACGTGCGAAGCTCCTCCACAGCCTCGTTGCTCCACAGTTTTTTGGTCCTCACGACAGGTTTGGAGAGCTTCAGCCTCTGTCTGTACGCGGGGATTAGGTGGATCATGACGTGGTCAGAAAGTCCGAGTGAAGCGCGGGGCACCGCGCGATAGGCCCCCCTGATCGTGCTGTAACAGTGGTCTAATGTCCTCTAATGTCCATTAACAGTGGTCTAATGAGGTGATACCTGGACCCTACAGAGGTCACACGGGTAGTCCGGCTCCTGCCAATGCGTGCCATTCCTGCAAGGTTTGCTGTGTCTTTCAGCACAGTCTCAAGAACATCGAAGAGATTCCAGGAGACTGTAGGAGACCTGGACAGGGTTGAAGAGGATGAGAACATGTGTGAATGATTCTGACCAAACAATCAGAAACAGACTTCATGAGGGTGGTCTCAGGGCCCGATGTCCTCTAGTGGGCCTTTTGGTCACAGCCCAGCACTGTGGAGCCTGATAGACATCTGCCATACAAATCCAGAACTAGCAGCTCCATAGATGAGAGCAGGTTCACCCTGAACACATTAAAGGAGAAAGACTCTATGCTAGTGCAGTGGGTCCTAGGTTCCCGGCATTGTGAAGAGAGCATAAACATACAAACAAGCACATGGGGACTATTTTGAGTTGTGTTGGTTTCTGCCATTGTTACCAGTGTTAACTGAATATCTCTTATCAGTTTGGAACCTTCTGAATATGATTAAAATCATATTATTCTGAAGCAAATACTGTCTGTGCTGCCAAATTACTGTGAGCAGCACACACGGCTAATAAACACAACTTTTTCTGAACTAACAAAATCTGTTTCTTTGTGTTTTTATTCAATCAGGACATCACTCATTCTCTGCCCTTTCACCGCATCTCTTTAGACCGAATGGATGAGAATAGCGCCATAGACCAGGACCTGCAGGTAAGGTGTAAATAGATTTCTATTTCTCTGTCTGTCTGCACATCTGTACTGCATCGGTCTGTCTTTTCTCAGGGTTACCTGATGCAGCGTATCCACAGCAGCACTGAGATCCAAAGCAATGTGTCACTGAGCAATGGCCGCCTCGATAACACTGCACTGTCCAAACTGATCAGCCACCTGAAGAGCCTGAGCAGAGGCTCATATCTCTATTTAAAACTGATCCTGGACCTGATAGAGGGGGGATACCTCGTTCTGAAGAGCTCCAGCTTCAAGGTGAGATGGAGAAAGAAGGTAAAGGTCAAATAAAGTCCTGAAGAAAGTCGAGACTGCTACAAACTAGACTAAAGAAGTAACTGACAGTTGAAGTATAATCGACACAGATTAAAGCACTTTCATTTAAACACGGATGAAATAAATCAAGCAGTATTCATAGTTTCCACATGACATCACATTGTTACAGGAACTCCACATGGACGGCAAAAATTATTTTCTCTACTGTCTGCTTGTCATTTTTACCAGATTTGTTTAGCCAAAATACAGGACAGTTACTAATCTTCCCCATACTGGAAATATTTAGTGTGTGCTACTGTTTAAAAAGCTATAGACACATTCAGTCAGTTACCGTGCCATACCGCTGGAAAAATGTCCGTCACAGTTGGCTCTTGGAGATTATATCAGCATTTGAGTAAATGTATTTAAAGGGACTGACTGTTCTGACTACATTTTATTTTAAAATTAGTTTCAGTCATTGAATTTTATGTCAAACAACTTTGTGAAAGGGACAGTCTCTGAAACTCAGCAACATATTTTCCACTGAAAATCACCAACATCAGTTTCAGTCGACCCTGAACTTAATCTGTATTTGAAATGTGCATGCCAAAAAGTTTACTAGCAGCGATTCTGTGACTTGTTTAAGTTTCAGTGTAAACATAATATAAACAAATGTCAGCTGAAATAACTGAAGCGTACAAGAGCGAGAGCATGTTAGTTTAAATAATTGGACACTGCGGAAAATAGTGGGCGTGGCATTTTCAATGTAAACAAAGAGATACTGATGTGTAACCATAAAGCACAAATGTGTGCACTCTTTGTAGCTCATCTGATATACCGAAAAGGCTTTTAATGGGTGTGTGTGTGCGTGCGTGCGTGCGTGCGTGCGTGCGTGTGTGTGTGCAGGTGGTTCCTGTGAGTCTAGCAGAGGTTTACCTGCTGCAGCTCAACATGCGCTTTCCCACCCAGTCGTCCTTCCAGAGAGTTCTACCTATACTCAACGTTACTGTGGCATCGCTGCACCCGCTGACTGACCAGCAGGTAAAGGCTCAGTCGCAGTAGAGTAAAAACAGGACAGCAGCTTCTTTGCAACTAGGAAAAATCAGTAATTGACTGCAGGTAGTACATTTATCATAGTTATTCGTTTTAGCATCACAAAAACATTGCATATAATTGCTGACTTGACGCCAATCAGTTGTAGACTGATTCTGTCTTATTGCTGTTATTCTGCCATCTTGACACAGCAAAGTTGTTTTGAGGATGGCAGCTGACTGAGCTGACAGGCCTGGTCACCGTCTCAAAACAACCATTTCAAAGGCAACAAGTTTGTAGTAATTTAGTAATTTGTGGGCTGTGGTCCCCAGTGTGATTGTAGCATAGCACACCAGCATTTTCACGTTGGTAAACTTTATGTAGTATACTGTGGACTCGGAACATGATGAGTTTACTGGAAGTAACGTTTGTAACACTACTGAATTTTGTGAGCACACATACACGAGATACTTTTTTCTTCAGTGAAGATGACTGTTTAACAAATATACACACCGAATAACTCTAGTGAGCATTAGCAATACTGACAACATATTCTTCCCCCGCTGGCTCAAAATTGATTGTTGGTCCCTCCTTCAGGGAACTGTACAATGTTCCTCTGTCATCTTTATCACCGTTTGTGGTGGGGCGTGGTCTGCGGTGTTGTGCAGGGAGGGCGGACGCACCTGCACGGCATCCTTCATCACGCCCGCCTAGTTATAAACACGGGGACTCAGGGGTTGGTGTGTTGTGGTGTGAATATTGAATAAAATGGCTCAAACCTATGATCCCTGGACCCGCCGTGTCTCATTCACACCACACCGTTATAATTAGACCATGATATTACTCACAGAGCCATATTTGATATTGCAAATAGATTTAAGCCCTCAAAGTAATGACTTGAAATGCATCGATTGTGTGTATAATTGTGTCACCTTGTAAGAACCGTCCTTTGAAATCAGTGACCTTATCAGGATATTTTTTTATGAACAAATATCATCAAACTTCCTGATGTGCCTTTCAGACTCAGCTGTGCTTCAGTTAGTGCTAGCATGCTAATAGTTGCTAACAGTGGATACAATACTGTCAATGCACAGCTGTTTGAGGTGGTAAATGCGGGCACCCTGGCCGGAGGTTCGCTGGAGTGGGCGGAGTTCTCACAGCGCCTGGAGCAGCTCTCCTCGTTCCTTTTGCGGCGCAGCGACGGCAGTCGGATGCTAAACCACACCTCCTTCAGGGAGTGGCTCATGTGGAGGGAGGAGGGCCAGGATGACCGGTTCCTCTGCGATCCCAGGTATAGTCAGAGGGCCAGAGGGCATGAGTGACAAATGGAGAGAGAAGAAAACAGGGACAGATGTTTCTCACTGAGCTGTGTGTCTCTGTTTCCAGGAGTGGCCACACTCTCCTGTCCTTCTGGCTCTGCAGACAGGCAGGAAAGCTGACCCGACAGCAGACACTGGAGCTCGGGCATCACATCCTGAAGGCGCACATCTACAAGGCGAGCTCTCACACACAAAGTTAGACACGCATACGCAGATACATGGGGCTGGAAACCACACCAGTAGATTTTTTTTACAGATCACAAACCAATGAGATGCCACTGTTTTATGTCTAACTGTTGGTTTCTGTCGCATTTGTTCTCCTCATCCAGGGCCTGAGTAGGAAGCTAGGGGTTTCCTCCTCAGTTCTGCAAGGGCTGTGGCTGTCATACAGCACCCAGAGCCTGAGCCCTGTTCTTGCGTCACTGCGCAACCTCTACACCCCCAATATCAAGGTAACAATGCATACTCACACACACACGAGTGTATTTCCCACCACAGTTCTGCTGTAACTTTCCTCTTTTCCTTTTGCAGGTGAGCAGATTGCTGATTATGGCTGGGGCTGATGTGGATTACTGTAGCGATGTCCTGAACAACGCCCCCCTGCTGTGTGTCCACGCTCACCTGGGCCACACTGATGCTGTAGCACTGCTGCTTGATCATGGAGCACAGGTAAGGAAAAAGAAAAGGCCGTGGAGCTTTTTAAACATCATGTGAGTTCATAGAGACGCGTCATTGGGTGTTAACAAGAGCAGATTTACTCCAACCACAATTCCACCTTCAATTTTTAGCTGGATGCTTGGTCACATGACGGTTTGACTGCACTGGGATTCGCTGCTGCAGCTGGTCACCTGGATATTGTCACAATGCTGAGTCAGCACAGAGCCAAGGTAGCTACCAGTTCTACTCCACATGTGCAGTTTGGTGTCAGACAGATGTTTGCAGCTAATGTAAAGAATGACAACAGCAGGATTTTCACAGGCTTCTGTGCAGTACATCCCATAATTCAGTAGCTTGTAGATCCACCATTTGCTGAAAAAAGTAATAGTTTTCTGTCCCTCGCGTTGTTCCAAGGTAATTGTGCACAAAAAAATATCACCGTGGTATGCAAGGGGCCAACCTTATACATACAGTGAAATATGTTAAATAAGGAAAATTGAGATTGTTGCAGTTCAGTTGCTCTTTTTCTTTTGATTCTTGGTCTCATAACCTTTTCTGATAGTCAGTGGCATCACTGCAATTTAACCTAGAAAGAGTCCCAACCCTGTTTTTGAGTGTCTGTCTCCCCTTGGGTGCAGGTGGGTCACGTGGACGGCTCCGGTCGGTGCGTGCTGGTTCACGCAGCCCAGCGAGGCCACCTCGAGGTGCTGCGCTTTCTCCTAAAGAGGGCGGAGTGGAGTTGTACTACCTGCTGTGGACAGAAGGGGGCAAGCAGGAGCCAAGCAGTGCAGCAGGCTTTGATTGCTGCAGCCAGCATGGGACACACAGAGGTGATACAAACACACACACACACACACATACACACCTTTAATGTATAACACTGTGTGGTACAGAATATACAATCACATAGTCGGGTGTGTGTGTGTGTGTGTAGATGGTGTCATACCTATTGGACCTTCCAGAGGAAGATGAAGAAGGGGAGGAGAGACCTGAGATCAACACATATGACAGTCTATGGGGAGAGACAGGTAATGACCATGTAACTACTATTGTGTAACTACTTTGTCACGGCAGGCTTTGTTTTTCTGTCAACCAGACGCCATCAGTGTGATAAATTCACGTGGAACATGGTGGGAAACAATGTTTTCATAAACATGCTTTGGTTTGCTTAAAAGGTCATTTACAATAACGGATGATGTAGCAGGATCATTTTCCCACCACAACCTCATAATTAATGAGAGGCAAACAGGAGACAACATGACTGATCACTATACTTTACATTAGTAGCATCTAGTGGACGAAAATGTTCACTTCAGTAAAAACAGAAAAAATAAGTATTTAGACTCTTCTACATGTTTGGTTCCTCTGGCCAAGATTATTATATTTATATTATATAAGAGCAAAAAACCAACACAATAAAATAAGTCTTTGAAAAATATAATTAAAATGAGACAAAAAATAAATAAATAAAAATAAAAACATACAGTAAATGTGAAAAACAAGCTGATACAATAACAACTATACTGAAGCAATAAAAACGAAATGGAAACGAGCAAATACACAATAGAAAACTACACTGAAAACAAAAGGTTCTCCTAAGAAATACAGAAGTTTTATTTATGTAGTCATCTCGAGGTCCTTTATGTTGTAAGATAAAGACCCTAAAGTAGTACAGTGAAAATCCCAACATCAGACGTCCCCTCGGTGAGAAAGCGCTTGGTGACAGTGGGAAGGAAAAACCTCCAGCAGAGCCAGGATCAGACCTGGGTGATTCTGTCTCATTGCAAACTTTTCTTACCAAAGCTCAGACGTGGATTCATTTAATATCCGTCGCGTCATTTCAAAGTAAACTCTGGCTTCTATATTTAATGTTTGTTCTCTAACACCTACCACAGCTTTATAATGCCATGTGTTCAGTTACAGAGCTGAAGTTTGTAATCGTCTGGTTTCCCTTGTCTCACTCTGTGTGTTTGCGTCAGCTCTGACAGCAGCAGCAGGATGTGGCTGTCTGTCTGTCTGCAGGCTGTTGTTGGATCAGGGGGCAGCTGTGGAGCAAGGAAACAAGCAGGGTGTCACTCCACTTTTCAGCGCCGTGAGACGGGGTCACTGGCAGGTATGGTGGAACCAGAAAGCAAACAGGCACATGATCACACGATACCTGCAGCAGATAACTGCAGTCTTCCTCCTCCTGCATCCTTCGGTCAGGTGGTGGAGTTGTTTCTGAATCAGGGGGTGGAGGTGAACATGGTGGACCAGCAGGGGCGAACATCTCTGATGACTGCAGCCTCAGAGGGACACATGAGCACTGCCCAGCTGCTGCTGGATCATGGTAATCACACACTGCACTCTGCAGCCAGAAAAACAGCAAGAGTTGCTGCAGCAATGCAATTAAACCAGCAGTCACATTGTTTATGTCCAACTTCAGTGCAGTCAGAAAGTATTTTTTACTTTTTCTTTTATCAGGAGATTCCGATGTTAAAAAACCCTTGAAAACGAGATTGGTCCTAATCAATAATACTTTAACTACAAACGCTAATCTTAGAGGACAGCTGTGATACTGTACAGTATTCTCAGCGTGTACACTGCTGTAAAAACGTGTTTTCCTCTTTCCTAACACTGACAAAAAAGTAGAAGAAATATGAAATGAATCTGTTGTCTTCGTGATCAAACACTCCACTGTAGGAATTGACGGTTTTAACAGAAATGGCATGTGTGCTGAGACTAGTGAGGCCATGTTTGTAGCCATTATTTATAAGGTCGTCCTTAGAGCCCCCATTCTAATCACTCTGACCCTGACAATAGCTCCCACCCTAATGAATCTGTCTGTTTCCAGGAGCCTCCCTCGAACAGACCGACAGAGAAGGGCTAACGGCACTGAGCTGGGCGTGTCTAAAAGGCCAGCTCTCATTGGTCAGAGAGCTTGTGGAGAGAGGAGCAGCCACAACTCATGCAGACCGCAATGGACGCACGCCTCTGGATCTGGCTGCATTCTGCGGAGACCCAGATGTGGTGTGTACAGCCAGAGTAACCATGATTGTGTTAGTTAATTTAGAACAGTTACCTGTCCTACCTGTTCTGCAGCCGCTGCAGAGGGCAATGTAATGTAGCCGGAGGAGAATTTATAAAAGTGGTGAAAAATGTCGCTTTGATCCGTGTCCAGGTGCAGTACCTTGTGGATCACGGTGCGTCAGTGGAGCATGTGGACTGCAGCGGGATGCGCCCTCTGGATCGAGCAGTCGGCTGCAGAAACACTTCTGCAGTCATCGCTCTACTGAAAAAGGGAGCCAAAATAGGTAGAAGCATGAAGCATGTTCAGTTTAACAGCAAGAATTAAACCATGGATGTTGTAGTTATGCAGTAAGCATCTTCACTGCTGCATGGCCGGACTCCCATATAGTTCATTTCCATTAGCAATACATCATCCTGCAGAATGAACCTTCATGAACTCTAAATCATCCTTCATATATCCCTAAACTAAACTTGCATGTGTGTGTGTGCGTGTGTGTGTGTGTGTGTGTGTGTGTGTGTGTGTGTAGGACCTGCAACCTGGGCCATGGCGACCTCTAAGCCAGATATCTTAATGGTTCTGCTCAGTAAATTGATCCAAGAAGGAGATAAATTGTACAAGGTAGCGCACATTTCCATCTTGATGAGATTTGATTTGATTGACTCGATATCGATTTGATTCGATATTCCAAAGTTCTTTCTGAAAGAGTTTCTTCTTTTTTTCTTTCCAGCAAGGTAAAGTGAGGGAAGCCGCTCACTCCTATCAGTCAGCTCTCCAGAAGTTTCCAGGAGACGAGCTGAAGACGTTCAAACAGCTCAGGGTGTGCGTGCTGCTCAACCTCTCACGCTGCCGCCGCAAGATGAACGTGAGGCTTCTTCTTACACACACACACATGTTGAGAATATTTTGCTTATTATTTTGAAACAAATCTCATCTCGAAAACTTTATTTCAGTATTGATATATCGTTAATCTTCCTTACAGGACTTCAGCCTCGCTGAGGAGTTTGCTACCAAGGCCCTGGAGCTAAAAGCCAAATCTTATGAAGCCTTTTATGCCAGAGCCCGTGCCAAACGCAGCCGCAGGTAAACAGTGTCGTGAGAAATTGAATAAAACTAACTGATCGTCATCTTCTGAGAGTTTGGGTTCTTTGGATCTTCAGTAGTGTGATGATTTTATTGTTTGACATTTTTAAACTATTTGAAACTTAGACACGAGATTGCAGCGAGAAAGAGTTGAGTAGTTTTAGGCTCACTACCATGTAAAGAAAACCTGAGAGATAGAGTGACCTGAACTGTAAGAAGTAGAAGACATATGTGCTGTCAGGTAAGGGTCTCATGTGTTTTAACTTGGCGGGGTGTTGTCAGTTTCCAGTTACCTCCATGCTAAGGCTCTACACAGTTTGCTAAGGCCTCAGTTACACAGGCCCAGAGACCAGCTGGCAATCCCCTGTTAACCTCCAATCACTAGGAAAGCAAAAAGGGTGCTGGACCAAAAACCATCTTGTGATTGCTTTCATTGCTAGAAGATTACTGCGGTCACTCATAGTTTGCATAGAAGATGCCAGCTTGTCTGCACTCAGTCACTAACTAACCACCATGTAGTGGTGAAGCATGAAAAAGTACAGCACAAACCAGAAACGGAGACCATTTCCCTTCAAAGTAAAAGTATTCCACTCTGTGAGCACATGCAACTTCCTGCAACCGCTTGCCAACCAGACACACTTTCCACTAGTGACGAGTGGTTACCGTGGGGTCACTGACTGGCACCGTTCACCAGAGAGTAAAGACCTAAAGCTTTGACCTAGCATTGCCTTACAGTCACAGTGACTGAAGGCATAGATTTCAGATGGAGGGACACATTTTTAAGCCTGTTTTTTCTTTGTGAATGTGATTGCAGCAAATTTCAGGTAACCAGACATCGAAAGATTGGAACAGACCTTCTAAACACTGACAATATGAAACCTATAATTCCGGAAACATTCTGATATACACATTCTCTGTCATCTTCTGAAGTTTGTCCTGTTTTCACTCCTTGTCACTATCACAACCCAGACAATTCCACGCTGCTTTGGAGGACCTGATTGAAGCCAGCCGTTTGTGCCCATCCAACCGGGAGATTCAGCGCCTGCTGTCACGGGTCAAAGAAGAGTGTCGGCAGGCTGCACAGCAAAAGGACATTCATCCTCCATCATCTAATCACGTCTATCAGCAGAACATGTCCATCAGCGAGGCCAGGTCTAGAGATTCAGGTTGTTTGCAGGTACAGGATAGAGAGGGGCTTACAGAGGAAGAGGAGGAAGAGGAGAAAGCAGAGAGCAGTTTCAGGGAAAGAGACTCCTCTCCCTGTCACCTTCAACCTGCGGTTCAAAGTCTTGACACCCGCTGCCACTCTGGGGTACCATCGCCCTCCTCCCTTTCCCCCACTCATCTGTATCATCACCTCCCCAGTCCCACCCACGCAGCCTCCCTTTCTTCACCTAGTCACTCTGCACCTCCCCCTCCTTCCACATCTTATCACGATTTCAGCCCTACTTCCTCCCTAATCCAGCATCAGCAGCGAGGTGGCATAGTGTCTGAAAGTATGCCTACATTGTCCGAAAGTGGAGGTGTACAAAACTATCCACAGTCTGACTTAGATCAGAACCAGGGAGTCCAGCGTCACCCCCATCTGGCTGGTCAGAGGTTCCAGAAGCAGAACCCCGTCCAAGGCCACTGGCTCCAACCAGCCAAAGCACAGGTGGTCCGAACCAATCAGCCCAGTTCTTCTACCCACTCCAGCATGGTTTTGGGAAGTTCTGCCTATTCCCAGTTCGCCCATCTGCCCAAAGAACTAGCAGAGCTTGGGGAAGGCTTTTGCTCAAATCCTATGGATGTCAGGCCTAGCCCATTGGCTCAGCCTGGTCTGAGCTCTGGAGCTTCTTATGTACAGGATGAAGAAGAAGAAGTTGACCTGGTTAGCCAGGCCAGAGGCACATCTGGCTATGGGAAAGCAGCAGGAGCCGAGTGGGCGGGGGTAAACCGTTTTGGCCAGTCCCGTCAGTTCAGCCGTAACCAATCCAAAGCAGCCTACTACCCTTTGGAAGTTACAGAGGCAGCAATGGGGTCTTCAGATAGGCTTCAGTCATCGCACGATTATCAGTATCAACACCAGGGTGGTCTTCGACGTCCACTGAGTGCTCACCCAACCTCCTCCTCTGGTCATTCCCCTAGGCCTCTCATCCATTCCCAGAGTGTCAGCGTCCGTTTCTCCCCCAGCAGTGGTAGTCTTGCTACTGGACAGCCAGCTAATCTTGGGCCAGGCTTTAGGACATCGGCCTCTGTTCAGCACATGGATCTACCTTCAGATCTGGCCTCTGCTAGAAGCATTAGTGGTTACCATGATGATAACTTCCTGATCGCCTCTCCCCAGTCAGAAATATGCATGTCAGGAGGCGGGACTTACCCTGGAGAGGTGGGACGTTCATCTAGGAACACTCCTTTTATGGGAGTAATCGACAAGACGGCAAGGGTGCACCAGCAATATCAGCAACAGGCTCCGTCCAGCTCAGCGTCCTGTCTCAGTCCGTCTCGCTCCTGGGCCGTGTCTTCAGTGGACACAGTTGTCACTTCGCCCAGCAAAAACCCCCCTCCACCCCAGCTCTCATCCTTTGCCTACCACAACCGCAGCAACAACAATGCCCACAATGGTCACGCCTCTTATGATAACCAGCTGGACTTCTATGACGTGACGCCAGGAAATGTTCATCAGGGTGAGGGCTCAGTGCAGGTTGCCTGTCAGAATCTCTCCTACATGGATGTGAAGGTGGCTCGGACGCTGCCCATGATCCACAGCTGCTCGGACAGACCGACTGAGAGACGTACGGGTCCTACGTCTCCGGTTAAACCAAAAAGACCCTTTGTAGAGTCCAATGTGTAAAGACAATACAAGAACATTAATGAAAAGTGGTATAAATGAAGTCACTGTACCGATATACTGGAAGACTGTTCTTGAAACAAAGTAATGTCAAGTTCCTACATTTAGTACTTGGAATGTTTATAAGAGCAAGACACACCAAGTTCAGACTGGGTAAAAGCTTTTGTTTTCATTTGGTTGTATTTGTTAGTATGCTTCAGAGAACTCCACCTCACTTGCTAGGTTAAGTGATTGCTCTATGTTGTTTTTGGAAAGAGTGCCACTTCATCTTAGGCATACTGACTCCTTCATGGTGAAGATGCCTAACCTATAAGAACGGCATGGAACATATTCACCAATAATGAACTGGTTCTGCCATTTGGAAGTGAAACATTAACAGGTGTTCACCTCACAAAGCACAAGAACGAAGAAGATAATTATGGAATAAGACTGTATTCTTCTTCTTGCACAATTCTGGCTTGAATTACATTTTAAAACTGCAGTTCAAGTCTAAATGGTGACGTCCAGACAGGAGAGAAAAAGCACCGCAATTACCTTTGCCTGCTGCCGACGCCTTTAATAAAGATCTCATTTCAAGATTGAAGCGCTTAAATAACACTGACTTGAAAGAAATGGACGAATCCAGGCTCGCGTCATTGTACCAGTCAAACGCTTGTTAGTGACCCAGACCCAAGCCATAGTTTGAGAAACTCGAAAATACTGTCATTGAATAAACACTGAGTTAAAAAAAGGAGAAAAAATTGTATTTATCTTTTTAAGTTATGTCTGTATTAAACTGTAAAGTTTCTTTTTGGTTTTTCTTAAAACGGTATTCCTTTGGGATTTGCCATCGTGTTTATTTGGGGGGATCGTCTGTGAGAACACGTAAACTGAAACTTTAGAGTTTTAGTTTACATGAAGCAGAAACTCTAAAGATGTTGGGTTAACATTGGTCTCTTTCTGGGTTCAATTAGAACGATATAGCGCATTTGTAAAAATTGGATTTTTTGGAAGGGTCATCCATTCATCCTTTTTCTGTGCTCTCTGAAGGCCTTTTATATTCTGTAGTCCTAATGGTCTAATTATGCAAACCATATGATTCCAAGTGATACACCAGGGCTCTTCATACTGTATTATGTTGGAAACATTTTGCTTGTATGTGCCTCGGTTGTCAGTATTGTCAGTCACTCTCACTCTGACCATTAACTAGGCTTGACATGTAATTTCTGGATATTTGTCCTCAACAATGTGCATTTGAACTCTTTGGATGGTGTTGTATGTTTTTCTTGCCTTTCCAAAGATAACTGTGTAAAATTCCAATGAAACAATCTATTTATCTGCGCGAAACCAGCTTAATTTATGACCATGCCAAGCTAACTATCTTACCACCAACAGCAGCCACAGAGCCTTACCAATGAGGCCCAAAAATGTACCACTATTCAACTACATTCATTTACTGTGTTGAGGTTTGTTTGTTTTTCAAAAACTAAAGTTCAGTTCACTCTTTTCATCTTATCATCCACTGTGTATTTCACAGTCAGATCAGAATCGTAGCCTCACAAACATTAGCATACGTAGCCGTGTGTTTACTTACTCTTCAGATGGTTCCTCCAACTTTGGTGTGTTTCTGTGCTTGTTATAAACGCCTGCGCTCAGAAAAAGTTTAAAATCTTCAAACAAAATGTGAAGAAACAACTTCTCCAAAACATGTACATTGTACTGTGTTGGAGTAACACCATCTTAAGTTGTACTAGAGCCAGGCAGGACTTTTCATGTGAAATCGGTTTGTACCATGAGCTGGTGCAGTGAATCAATATAACCTTTATTTAATAATGTTCTTATTTATAGTGCTGTTCTGGGAAAAGGCAAATTCTCTTGAGGCAACAAGGGCAGAAATAAAAAGAGACAAGAAAAGTTTTTTTAAAAGTGGTGAAAGTTTTTGTTAGAATTTGCAAAGTATAATTAAAAAAAGGAAGTTTAGGTCAGAACATAGACCTAAATTTGGATGTTAAATAGGAAAAAAACTGTCGTAATCAAAGATGATAATTAAAATGTTTGTCTGCAACAAATGATTTTAAGTCATTAATCAAAAGTCTTATTATATAACAAACATTTATAGTTGTCGACAGTGTTTCTGCTTATGTGATATCAAAGACTAGGCGTCAGTAACAGTAACTGTGACATAAAAAAAGTTTTCCTCATTGTGCCACGTTACTGGGTTTTAAAAGCCGTTACTTTGAATGGAAAATGCGTTTTTCTTATCGTACCTTAGATGCTAGGGCTAACAAACATCTGCTGCAATACAGAAATTACGCTGTTTCTTTTTTGCGTTTCCCAAAGTGATCACCATCTACTTGGGATTTTGAATGTTACCAATTTTTAGCACACTATCGTTTATGAATCCATCAAGCACATGCTTATTTATGTCTTTACAAGGTTTTCCTTTCAAACCAGTAGTTTGCCTAGCTTGCTAAAACAGATAAAACAGACAACATATTTATGGCAAAAGACACGGTTTACTGCTCAAAATGCTTTTGTCTATGTCAGCAAGGAATGATTTAACTTTTCCATCTTAACCTTGTTAACGACAAGGGGAGGTGGCTAGCTGAATATTTAAAAGAGGGACAAGTTTCACTTTAATGATATATTAAGATCAGGCTTCTTTAAAACTGTCTTTTATAAACATGAATGCCAGTTTTTGTACATTTGTAGTGCTTTTTTCCCCCAAACTTCTCACTTTCAGTTGCTGTTGCTGATGAAACAAGTGATGTCTGACACAGCACACACAGTACAGTCTCTGACCACTGCCATCATCTCGTACTGCTCAGGGGACTGCAGCTGTGAGATGATATTAGCAATTTGATGTTCAAAGTGAAAACGTGGAAAATCTGTTAGCAAAACTGTGTGTTGTGCATCACATGTAGGATGTTTACCTTCTGTCTGCATTGGTGCCTGACTGTGAAATATCCCGTCAGAACAGAGCCAAGTCAGTGTGTACTTTGGGCTCTTTCACAGTGTGTAAGATGAGCTTACATTTAAAACCAAGGATGGTGACGAGAAGAGCTTCATTATCAAACATTTCAAGCAACATGAATGTGTTTTTGGCTCATGTGGAATCACTGAGTTAGAAAGAGGAATAAAGCTGAATAAAAGACTGAACTGTAAGTCTGTCTCTCATTGTGTGACCCAACAAGGAAAAGCTTTTTTGGGTATAATCTTACATTAGAACAAGAACATTACCTTCTTGTTGTGTTGATCTTATATGCAGTGCTCTTACAATAACTGATTGTTTTTTGGCCACTTGGGGGCAGCAGAAGCAATCTAAATAGAATATTGATTTTAACATAAAGCACCAGTCAGTGGGCTATCGGGCCTTTTATGATTGCTTTGTAAGAATGAGCCAGACTGCTCCTTCGGCCATCCTAAACTTTTTGCTGTGGAAAACTTTAGGAGTGGCAAGCGCAGCTCTCAGGGTGAACTACAGATCTTTTATCTGTTTAACCTTTCAGGAAATAAAGCGGGAACAGACCTGAACTGGCCATCAAACTGCTTTTCAGTTCCATGTCCAGTTACATTTGAGCGTTAGAAAATGTAAACCCTGAACAGTTAACGTGATCCCCACTTAGATTATTACTGAATGTCTGCACTTCAATGACATCTTGCCTGTGTGATTTAAAATCCACTATGTTGGTGTACAAAGGCAAAACGACAAAACTGGTGCAGCTTAATGCGCATAAAGGTGACGTGAACAGCTTGTTACGTACAGTAAAAATGTTTGTTTTAGAATGTTCATTTTAAAACAATCTACAATTCAAATATGTTTTCTTGCTGCTTTCACATCCAATGTTAAAAATCTGGGGAAAATAATTTCAAACACTTTATTTCAGGTTGTCCTGATGAGATCGCGACTTCCTGTGAACAACGACACTGTCACAACTTACAGAAAAATGAACAACCTCCACCAAGCTCTCTCTGAGGCACAAAGACTGAAGTCCGAGCCGAAGGCGAGCAAAACAAAAATAAGTAGATTTAAAACATACATGTAGGTATTTGAATACACACAACAGGTTATTGAAGCATTTAAACAGGAACAGTTAATGATAGGATTCGGTCAGAAAACAGGACTTTATGGTACTGCAGGTCACGAAGACGGAGCAACAGCAGAGGAAATTTTATCATACAACCAACAACTCAACCAATGTTCACAGACAGAAAAGCAGCACGGAGAGTAGACAGCGGCTGCGGAGAACAGTTTTTGAACACGTGGTTCTCCAGCAGAGCACAGAGTCTATTCTACAGACTACCAGCGCACCACCCTGCACCACCATGCTCCACCCTGCTCACAGAAAGGCTACGTTTGCAGGATTTGTACAATTGTTCTGAGGGTAGTGTAGCTTCTTTTTGAGCGTCAAAGTAGAAATTTGTGTTTGTGGTTTCTTTCTTTAGTCAAATTTAATTCCCCTGATAAGGTGCCAGATTTACTAAAAAGGATAGCATCAGCACAATCACCAAATAACGCCCATGGCAGCCATCTGCTGTGACTTTCTGGAAGGTACAACTTGAATCTTCTCACACCGCTGTCTGTCTGAGGGTTAAGACCTGGTTTTAGAGTTATGTTAGGTGTGAGATTTACTGTAGTTAATATGGTTAAAATTGGGGGTGAGACGCTGGGAGTGCATTAATGTCAATAACTGTCCTCACAAAGCCGACACAGAGCAGAGCTGAGGAGGAAAGGACGGGAGAGGAGAACACTGCAGCTACTCCGGTCAGCTGATGCTACATCTTTAATATAGTTAAGACACAATGATAAAACACAAGTGAAGGAATCCAAGACACATTTAAGCAAAACGAGAATCCCAACCTAACCATGAACACTGCACAACAGGAAACAATAAAATATAAACTGCGCCCTTCAACTACACAAACATGACGTACACAAACATCCATATCACAATGTGTAGTGAAACAGTACATTTTTAACTATGTTTGTATAAATGTTTTTCATGACAAAGCTGACAGAGCTGGTTGGTATAATAACATGAGAAGGACAGTTATTACAGATTTCTGTTCTTACTTCACTGAACCTAAAGCTGAACTCATTTTCTGACAGGTATGCAGGTACTAACAGAGACTGGTAGCACAGGTGGTCTGTTGGCTCTGTAGATGTAGATCACAGAGAGGCTTCAGAGTGAGATTAAGGCGTGGTTGGTGATCCCCCGTCAGTCAGTGTCTTGAAATGGACGGACAGAGCTTCTTCCTCTGGGTTTGGTGGGCGTCTGTACTCCTCCCTCGTCATCAGGTGTCCCAGCACCAATCCAAAGCACACCAACAGGATACCCAAGACGTTGGCCAGCACTCCCTCTGGGGTGAACTTAGAGTAGGTCGGCCTGGCCCCAAGGAAGCAAGGAGACATCATAAGTGGGTAAGGGCATAGTAAAATTTAAGGTTAGTTGAGATAAATCAGGAGCAGATGGTGGTTATTGAGGATTTGCAGACATGTGACCACAAACCATGTGATGTTAACTTGTCTGACATTCTGCACTTGTGACATTGTGGGATCAATGAATGTAGGTCACTCAGTGACCATCCCTCAACCAGCAGTTGTGAGGGAAAATTTAGTACTCCCCGACTTTACTGCGAGTGGTTGGTGGAGTTTGCTGGGAAATGATTGCTTAAGGATCACACAGACCTACAGACTGGTCAGTGATCAACCTGGCAACCACGTGTCACCAGGGAAAAACTTATTCCGGTTGGCAATGACCTTCTTCCGATTGCTTTGGTCACTATCATATTGCTGTGTTTGTAGTTTGAATGGAAATGACAAACTTGCATTTTGGAAAGTTTTGCTACCTCTTAGCATGTCATTAGCAAGTATTTACAGACAACGATTTTAAAAAATTGCTCACAACCTCAGCAGCCTGCTAGGAGGTCTTTGGTGTAGCGCCTTCTTTGCAACCAATTTCATGCAGCCAACAACCTCCAGGAACCACTACACATTTTCCTTAGCAACTGGTGATTGTACCATGTCCACCATGGTAGGCAACAAGAGCAGTGTGCGGATGTACTGGATTAGAGTGGTGGATTTCTTTTTATCAGAGCCATCTGACTTCTGAGATCCAAGCTGTAATCAGCGATGACCCTAACTAAAAAGGCCTTTATGCACCAGACTCGTAATATCTGATATGAAGCCATTAAAACCGGCCATGTTATATTCCCTGGACAAATGTCCAGCTTTATATTTTCAGATCAAACCACTGGTGCTGACTATACAATAATGTGGAAATAGTCAAATAAATGTAGTTACTTAAGCAAGAAATGATTTCAAAAAGAAATGACAAAAACACAACGACCTTCACAAGCCACTCGTGTGATGTCATATTGTCTGTGGTTTATGCCTAAAGAACATCACTAATGAAATGAAGAGGAGACGAGGGGGCAGATACTCGAGTACAGACATACATGATGTTGAAGAGGAGCGTCTCCGTGATGCCCAGCAGGCTGGTCCCTACGGACATTACCAGCAGAGCCAGGCCACAGAACACGTGGACAGGCAAGTATGAGGCTCGTAACCATGCCGACGCAACAGGAAACAGGAAGAACATCAAACCCATCACCCACTGGCAAAAATGGAGGGATAAAAAGTTTAGTGTTGTAATGTGTTACATTTGCTGCAGAGATTCAGTCTGTGTGTGTGTACCTGTAAGCAGAACAGGATTAGGGTAGTCATACCGCACCAGCTGTGTAGAGAGTACATGTCAGGAATCTTGGCTGCCCTGTGGTAGTCAAACACAGCCACAAAACCTGCACGCACGCATAGAGCAACATGTCAGACGGACACACACATGGTTATTTAAAAAAAACAAACATCTGCAGCAGTCAGACGCCGGCTGATGTAGCTCCCTTACCTACAATACTCATGATGAGAGCGAGCAGGTGAATAATGCCGTGAAGCAGCTTTACGTTCTTCTTCGGCTCATTGTGAAACACTCTGTAGACCAGGATGGCTGGAGAGGCAGACAGACAGAGACATGCAGAAAGAGGGAAGACTATAGAATCCATTAAATGCATTTAACACTGATCAAACATTACACACATGTTAATTGCTGTTTGTTCTTTTTTAGACTTTTGTTTTTTCATCCAATGCAGTCTGAAACAGCAAAACATGATTCATACTCATATTTCATAACCTCAGGGTCGGTGGTTCGATCCCAGGCTGCCTCCTGGCTGCATGCCAAATATCCTTGGGCAAGATACTAACCCCATGTTTGCCTACTGGTGGTGGTCAGAGGGCCCAGTGGCGCCAGTGTCCGGCAGCCTCGCCTCTGTCAGTGCGCCCCAGGGCAGCTGTAGCTACAATGTAGCTGCCATCACCTGTGTGGACCCATTGTCCATCATTTTTAAAGGTGCCTGGCAGAATGTGACACGTTACTAATGGATGAAGATGTCTGCAATCAGTCTTTAACACGGTGCACGCCTGTAAGCTGTTTGCATTGACCACTGGGCAACAAAATTAGAAGACCATGTAAAGTATGGAAGGAATCACAAGTAAAAAGAAACAATTGTTATTTTGAGGTCTATCTTTACTTTGCTAGAAACATAATCTGTATTTTATTCAGAATTCAAGGCAACACAACTAAACAGCATGATTGTGTGTCACTTCCTGCAGTGACACCATTATTGGAGCTAACATTTGATTTTCTATAAAATAAAGCAATTACAGATTCCTTCCTTCATTCCTTCTATCCAGTATAAGGTCACAGTGGGGCTGGAGCTTATCTCAATGGTTATGGCTCCAGAGGCAGAGTACACCCAAAACAAACTGCCAGCCTGTTCCAGGGTACCAGATACAGACAGACAATCTGTCAAGCTCACAGCCACACACTAATTTAGAATGAACAATCACACGACCCCCTATAAGCAAGCATTTGGCAACAGTGGGAAGGAAAAACTCCTTTTTAACAGGAAGAAACCTCCAGCAGAACCAGAGTCAGGACGGTCCAGCTGGAAGTGAGGGGACACTGTGGTAAAAGGTCAGCATTAATACTGTGCAGCAACTGAGCCTCCAGCTCTACCACACACACTCTCTAATTGTTCTCAGCATAAATCCTTCATTCACCCACCTGAGCCAACAGCTTTGTTTAATTTCCACTTCACAGCGTCACAGAGATTTAAGCCACCTCATGGGGGTGCAAGATACTCAAAAGAACCCAATATTAAAGGCGAAGGAGGGGGGCATGAGCTGAAGTGTAACAGCATTAGTGTGGACATGTGTTTGTTTCTGTGTGAGGAACACCCCCAGGAGGTTTCCATTTCACATCAAGATCCTTCCTCAATCTCATTCTAATGTCCAGTTAACCTTTGTTTTTATTGCTCTAATGCAATCTAGCACTGAACCAGTTGAGCTAATGTGGTTACTCTCATTAGAACGGTACCCAGGGCTGCGGACACAAAGCAAAGTCTGCTGCAGCATGAGCAGGTGGCAGCAATACGTCAAAAACAGTGACGGTGTGTCCAAAACAAATCAAGTTGAGCTGGATGACTGACGGCACCATCAAAAGGGAAAATCTGCATTAAAAAGAAACTGAACACGGGAATTGGAAAGAATGGCCTAACCAAGCTGCTATATAGTGTCATTTAGAAACAATGAATGAATGAATACATTTAGACGTATTAATGGCTTGTGTGGCACAGTAATTGCTGGTGGGCAGTCTCTCCACATCATGTTCACATACCAAGCGTCTGGATCAAATGAACATGTGACATCTGAAGTTCAAGTCAGATTTGACAAAATTCCTACAATTTTTATGCTGTTTAAGTATTTAGGTCACCTCACAAAACATTTGTGTGTGACAGAGCAACTTCACCTCAGCTGTCATTTGCACTTCCTTTAATCTGGCTGTGTGGATGTGTATGTCGTGTGGGCGTGTCATCCAACTGTCTTAATGTGTGGGGTCAAGTGTGTTCTGCATTTTTCACTGTTGTAACGTTGTATTGTGGTGATCTGAGTTCAGTCTTGAATGATGTTCATCGTGCTGTTGCAGAGTGACTAAGACTAAAGCTACATGAAGACTACATACAAAAGCATGCAGTGCTGTGCAGACATCTTAAGCCACTCTTCATTTTCTTATATTTTCCGTTTTCAGCAGTCAGACTTTCATTATGTTTTTCTTAAGTCTTCTTGAGCAGAAACTCTTCCAGCTTTCTGAAGGTCTTACATTGACTGCATTTTCACCCATTTTCAGTCCAGTCCTTGTACCTGACCGTTTGAAGAGGAATGTTTTTTTGTTTTTTGAGCCACTTAACACTGGCCTAAAAAAAAATCAACAATACAGTGTGACAGATATAGAATAAGATTCCTGCACCAACAAGGTGATTTCCCGAGTTACTAGCAGTAACCCAAGTTTCTGGCAATCCGTCCAAGGATTTCTTTTTGACACCCAATGGCCGTCAGGATGGTGTCGACTAGCCTGTAGAGGTCAGTGTGTCCCATCATGGGGATCCTCCCCACACCATCACTGACCCACCACCAGAGATGTCAGTCTGAACAATGCTAAAGGCCGCATCCCATTCTCCAGAGCTTCTCCAGGGTCACGTGTGTCACTCAAGGTGAACATGCTCTCAATGGTGGACCGGCCAGTTCTGGTATTTGATGGCATACAGGGCTCTACGGTACCAGACGGTTCTACCCTCATAAAGTCTGTTTATGATTTTTTTGGGTCAGAAACATTCACACCAGTGGTCTGCTGGAGTTCATTTTGTCGCTCTGGTAGTGCACACCTTGTTCCTCCTTGCACAAAGGAACAGATACTAGTCCCAGTGATGGATTGAGGGCCTTCTACCACCCTGTCCAGCTCTCCTACAGTAAATGCCTGTCCCCCAGAACCTCCTTGTGGCAGTGTTGGGCAGCTGATGATATACTCTGATTAAAAAGTGTTGCTTTATTTTTTTTTGTAGAGCCTCATCCTTTTGTTTTCATCGAGTTATAACTAGCTACATTTGTGCATAAAGGATGACAAAAGGCAGAGTAAATACATGAAAAAGCTGAGTCAAAAATATTATTTCACTTTCATCTAACAAACTAACTTCCTTCTTAATGTCAGGTATCAAATTAACTGGTAATCTGGTAATTAGCATGAAGGTCAATTGCAACTAACCTGAACTCTAACACAAGAATATTTGATTTTGTTTATACAATTTTGACAGTCAGGGTGCAAATAACATAATAATTCCAACTGACACATTTTAAAACTGGTGGAGTGCAGCTAGCAGCGGTTAGCTCAATATATCCAGCACAGGGAGGCTACAGCATGAACAAACAAGAAGACCCAGTTCTGAGAAATACCATAATTGGACAAGAGAATTTAAAGACCAATAGAGTGGAGGCCCTCTGCTGTCAGTGAAAAATATGCTGTTGTTTGCTGACTGGTGCTTTTTTGTGCCACTTTTCCCTTTAGAGTCATCCTGTCAAACCTTTACTGGATGCGTGACAAAAACACACACGCAAGCTGTTTACATTCATTCAGTGATGCAAACCATTCCCCCTTTCCTCTGTTTGTCTCAGTCCTGCTGGGTCAGGTTAGGGAGGATTGATGGGTGTCTGGCCAGCGTTAGCTTAATGTAACAAGTCAGCAAAACAGTGGCTTGAGGCTACGATGCACTGGTGCACACTCATAAGCTCAGACACACACACACCAACAGTCCTGCTAATTTAGAGCAGCCATTTTCTGTTGAGCATTTTGCAAGGAAAAAAAGAGAGAGGAACAATCACTGACTGCAAGTTTTTCTAATTATTCTAACATTTTCAGCTGAGCTCTGGCTAACTGGTCAGCTGGATAGCACTTTGATATTTCAGCAAGAACTCTCTGCTCTGCTTCTATAAAGCATTTATGGTGCTCAATGGAAACAAGCCCACGATTGGGAGCAGGGCTGGCTTGTGTTTTAGCCACATGCTCAATAAACAAATATCAGTATCAGCTACGAGATGTTACATTTTAAATTAAGTCGCCTATTTCTACCCCAGGTGGTGCAAGTTAAGAGTTTAACTTGAATAACATTGAAACACTTACCAAAATGCTCAACTTGTTTTAAATTGAACATGATGTCTTTGTTTGATTTCATGTTGATTCTGGGTTTTGTGTGTGTGTGTGTGTGTGTGTGTGTGTGTTAGCACTTGTTTGCATTAATAACCTCCTGTCTCTATCTTTATTCTTCATACAATGTGTTCTGTTCAATAAATCTTTTATAGATGATACAGATGATATTTCATGACTTCCCTGGATTATTGCTTAACACTAACATTAGGGATCTAAAATGTTTGACAGTAGCACGGTCGGTATGTCTGCTGGAAAAAAACCAAATACATAATAAACAAACATTTTATATCAATTTTATTTTATTTATGCAGAGTAAATTTGCAAAAGCAGTCGCCTCAGGTACTTTATCTTGTAAGGTAGAAACCCGACAACAATACAGAGAAATCCTCAACAATCAGCCGACCCCTTTTGAACAAGCACTTGGCCACAGTGGGAAAGAAAAGCTCCCTTTTAACAGGAAGAAACTTCCAGCAGAGCCAGGCTCAGGGAGGGGCGGCGATCTAGCCTGACCTGATGGGGAGTGATGGGTGAGGAAAGTAAAGCCTTTTTTTAACAATGAAAAAAGTATAATACAATCACAGAGATGCATCACTCAGTTTGAGCCACATCCTGATTAGGCTGAGGTTCTACCTGTACACTCATTGATCAGTGTGGACTCACCATCTCCATGCAGAAAGACCAGGCCCAGCACCATACACAGAGGGTGGATGTTAAACTCCTGCTTTGAGCCATTCCAGGCAAAACCTCCACGGAAGTGACCCATCCACACACCGGTTAGCACCACCGATGCCAAACCCAGCACCTGGGACACTCCCACCAGCCCCGCAAACGCAGCGCGACTACGACGGGGGGCAGAGTCCTCCATGATCTGAGAGACAGGAACAGAGCAGTTAGAACCGATGCCTTAGGCTGCACCATTTGCTGAATAAAATCAAAGTAAATTCAATTAGAAGGATGGGTTAGACAAAGATAAACACAGAGCATCAACAAAGTACCTCATAAACATTATTTTTCATCATGTCACATTATAAAGAGTTTGACTTATTTGAGCTTTTGAGAGGAAAGAAAGCTAAAATAACTCATATTTGCTTCAGGAAATTTTGCAGTACGAGAAAATCTGTACCCATGAAACATAACATCAGCCAACATCACTCCTGCATTTGTATTCCATCTTTAGGGTCTGTCTTTCACCAGCCAGTGTCAAAGACTGGGCAGTGAAAAGACTCACCAAGGGGCCGTCTACCATGCTAAAAGGATTTAGCTGAACAGTCTTCCATCTATAAAAAGAAATATAAATATCTAAAAACAGATATACTGAATGCCCTCTGTGACTGATTCAGGATTCAGGCCTGCTAGAACATAAAATCAGGCTCTAAACCCTTCATACACTGGTAACAAAAAGCACTACACATACATCATGACATGTCTGTTATCGTGTGCTAATATCCGGCAACGACACTCTTCTCATTCCTTACAATAAGGAATGAGAAGAGTTATGGGTTAGTTTCAGTTTCTTGGGTAAGTTTTTCATAAGATGCTGTATTAGTGTATAAAATAAGCATAGAGCATGTCAATTATATTAACATGCAAGTACCACATGCACTCTGATCAGGCATAACATTAGGTCTGATCATGCCTATTGTGTTGGTCCCATTTTGCTGCCAAAGCAGCCCTGACCCACTAAAGCATGGACCAAGTAGTTTGCAACAGATCCTTTAGACTTGGAAGTTGCGAGGTGGGGCTTCCAGAGACTGGAATTGTTTGTCCAGCGCGTCCCACAGATATTCACTTTGTGGAAGGGCATATTTTCCTGCTGAGAGAAGCTACAGCCATCAAGGAATACCATTACCATGAAAGGGTGTTCATGGTCAACGCAATGCAACAATGAACCTCCATTTAGCAGCAATAACAAGGTTAAAAAAAAGGTTTACTGCTGCTAAAGGAGACCGTTCTTGCTCTCTGAACTTCCAGTTTCTTAATGGATGTCCACCAAGGGAAGGAAATCACCTGCTGTGCTCTACTTTGTCACTGATAGTCGGTTGTTTATGGCCATTCCAGGCTCTGGTTGCCTGAATTAATGAATTTGCTATCCTGACATAGATCTGTTATCCTTTGCTCTCATGTTAGTAGTCGCATTAGTCAAAATAGCTGTTGGTCCCAAGTTTAATTATTCTCAACTCTGAGGCAAGCGATTAAAGGAACAGCCAATGGGAATGCAGAACACTGTTGATTGACATAGGACAGCGAATAGGCAACAGGTGTTCTTCTTCTGTTTCACAGGAAGTAGTTTGCCTGGAAGTTTAGAAAATGTTGCTCTGGTGCCAGCACTTATTTCACCCATAGTCACTTGAACGTCATTGACTTTCTATGGTCTCTGCTCACCTTGTGGTTGTTGCTCTTAACCTCTCACTGAAATTCTGCTAAACATCAGCTGGACAAGCCTAAATCCTGATGCCACTGCCACCGTGCTTCTTCTTTGGGTTGATGTTTTCATGCTGTTAGGCATTCCCTAATGTGCGTCTAAGAAATGCATTAAAAGGTATAAAAATAGCATAAAATGGAATAACCTATTTGTAATGGCTCCTTCATGTACTTACACGTCTTTGGCTCTGAACTGCGCTAAACTACTGACGCATAAAAGGAGCAAAAAGTCTGTTTCGTTTCACAACAGGATCTTAAAGTTCCTGATGTCACTGTTACAGAACAGAATCACCATGGCACGAACACAGCCAGCACCACACTGGCTTGAAGCGGAAGATTTAAAAATAAAAACACACAGGAGCCTGTGTCTGCTGTGTTTTATCATGTTTCATATCAACCCAAAAGGCACAAGGTATCAATGACGCTCCCAATGCATAACAGGAAGTGTGTCACAGCTGTTACATGAGGACTGGAGCACAGAACAGCCGAATCCAACGGATTTCCACGACTGCAGCTCAAACTCCATTATCAGCTCCTCTTTGTTACAATTCACCTTCCACGCACACGGCGCGCGCGCACACACACGGGAAGAATGACAGCAAGTCAAACAGTCGTGTTCACGCTCCCACGGTGCGCTGTTACCTGTGGGATCGATCAACGGGACTCTCCAGCCTGCTTTAGCTGTGTCTGAGTTATGTTCACAGTGACTGTGGAAAGGCACAGAGCATAAGGTTGACAGGAAGCGTGGAGTACTTACTGCGCTCCACGGTCTGCTCGGCTGTAGCGAGGAAGTCCTGCAGAGTGGACTTTACAGATCCGCCTTCCTCCTCCTCCCCTGCCTGCCACCGGGCTCAAGTGCGCCTGTGTGTGGGTGTGTGTGTTTGTTTTGGGTGGCCTTATTAGACAAAAAAAAAAGCCCACGTGACTTTAGGACGGCGATGAGCAGTGGAAAGCATACTTATGTTTATATATGTATGTGATCGTGTTAATAATATTAATATTATTATGAGGATGATGATATGGGGATCAAACTCTGATGTACACACAGCTCACACAGAGGATTCCAAGAAAAATGAATCATGAAAATGAGATTTTACGTGATAAAACGTCACGACAGCGTCAAGGGAGGGGTGGGAGGGGGTTGTCTGCGTGGACTTATGACTAACAGCTTCGATGTAAAGGTTTGTTGCCTTGACAACGCTGGAGTGGGAAAGATGGAGGTGGGTGCGTGAGCGAGAAGAAGAGGAGGAGGAAGATGGGAGCGCTCGTCTTTGAATGAGAGCAGCTCGTTAGTGGAGACGCAGACAGTCATAGCCACCAGTGCTTTTAAAGGCACTACCCACTCGTGTGGATTCTCAGTTTGCGTTACCTTCCAGAAAGCAAGTTTCACTCAGAGTAATGAAGACAATGGACGCAGGGGCGGAAGGGGGCGGGGGTGTTGATGTGGCACAGTAATCGGAAAAATTCACCAGTGTATCGCTGTAAATGTATAACTATGAAACACTATCGATGAAATATGTTGGGTTAATAGATGGAAGCAGCACTACATCTTATTATTAGCTCTAGCCCTATTAAGTCACCATTAAACCTTCTTTTTTATGTTTACAGAATTCTGGTGGGTCTGTGCACATTAAAATCATTATAATTCATTGAATTATCAGATGCTTTTGTTTGTTTAAAAAAAATTTCTGATAGAATTTCCCAACTTCTTAAAACAATCACGGATACAGATCTACGTTCTGCGCATCATTTCCTGCATTCTCTTAAACCTTTAAGCATCAATATGTGCATGACAGCAGAAATATATTTATTCCAGTAAAGGAAAGCACACACACACACACACACACACAAGAAAAGCAAATCATGCAGGTAATAACATCAGCTACAATATAACAGTGAGGCTCTGTGGCACTCTGTGTCGCTGTCAAATTTTTCCTGTTAGCTGTTGTTGGACGGCTGTGGCTCAGGAGCAAATGCTGCTGTTTCAATGTGATCATGAGTCATTGCTCTTGTCTTGTAAATTTTATCAGGAGTGAATATACGTTCTTGATAAACATCAGGAAAAGAGATTGAAATTTACTTCAAAGAGCCGAGCGTCACTCTGAAGCCTTATCCGTGTTGTCAGTTGTCAGTTGGGAAAAGTGTCAACCTGTGGAGCTGCTGAAGTACAGTTTTACTCATGAAAAAAAAGGTTTAACATAGCTTTGATTTTTAGTAGTCATCTTCATCTCCTCAGTGTTACTGAGGCTGACTGAAGACAAGAAGGTAAGGCCAATAAATCCTTAGGATTAGTCACCACCAACACTCCTAAACTTCATAAATAGTAGCCTAATAGAATAGGAGACTTTGTACTCAGACTAAAAAAACCCAACATTATATGTTCTAATAATTTCCTGCAAAAATCACAGCATGATTTTGCTGTGTTGTTGTTTGTTTTTTTTTTAACACAGTAATATTCTGTAAATAACAATGCATTCTGGGAGCTTGTGGCTGTTTGGCCTTTAAATCACAATTACAAGCTCCACTGTAAATTTCACATTTACAGATGCACTCATTTCTAGTGGACTTGGACAAGCAGAAAAAAGGGTGAAAAAACAAAAACTATCGATTGAAGTGCACTTAAAAATACTGCGTTTACTCCTAAAATGTAGTAAAAGTACTGCGTTATTGCAATCACAGTAACATCCCTGCACTCTGCCTTCTTCTCCTCTTGAGGGCGCTGCTGTCTCGGATAATTCACCTTGTGATCGTGTGTTTAATGAGCAGCAGCCAAATCCTTGATGGTGTTGATCTTGGGGTTCTGGGGAGTTGTTAAGGGACAACAACAGATGACAGAAAATATACATCCTCCACGACGAGGTCTAATATCTGCATATACTCAATATTATCCAAACGTCCAGCTGCACTGTAACACAGGATGTGTTAAACTCACGTGTTTCTCAGGTGTGTGTGTGCCTAAAGCCTTACGCTGTCACCTTTTTTTTAGAAGAAGGAAAGAGAACAGTTTGTCAAGGATATCTTCATTAATGTCAGAAATGGGTGGCTACAGCCCTGTGTGTGTGTGTGTGTGTGTGTGTGTGTGTGTGTGTGTGTGTGTGTGTGTGTGTGTGTGTGTGTGTGTGCGCGCGCTCTCTTTTTCAGTCTGACATTTCTGATTTCTCCTGTGACTCACTGGAGGCTGACTCACCACTGCTCCTTTTGCGTAAGTGTGTGTGTGTGTGTGTGTGTGTGTGTGTGTGCGCGCGCGCCACATATTGACATGCTGTTTATTAATCTGTCCTCAACAGCCTCCATCCCCTTCCTTTCTTTTCATCTTTTAATGTCTTCTAACTTTTAATGACACCCATGTGCCCAGTTCTCCCCCTCTTCTTTCACTCTAATAATAAAGTCTCTTTGACCCTCCTTCAGTATGAATAGATTTTTTCTTTTTTTCCTACGGCTGTGGGTTTGAACCTGTCACATTTCTATTACTCTAAGATTGTACTTCCACCCACTGGTGCTGTATGATGTCACAATTAAAGAAACACTCGCACGTAAAGCTCACTTTTTCATTTTATAAAACTATGTTAAATACTTTTAGTTGCTAATGAGTATATTAATACCACTGGAGCATTGTACTCATTTAAAGCTTTGGATATTTACTCATGGACTCTACAGGATTATGTTTAATGATTCACAGTTGAAAATAATCCTCATTCAAGCTCTCAGCTGTATTTAGTAATTCTGGTTCTTGACAAAGACTTACATTGTATCTCTTCTTCTCTGCTGCAGATTTCTCCCGTGTGTGTCACATCTCTGCTGTGTATTTTTGGATATTACGCCTGCCCCTGACCTTTGCAACACTCACCTGGATACCTCTGTCAAACTTGTTCTCTGTTTGTTGTAAATAAACCCATTACCTTTTACCTGTTGTCCTCTCCTGCATTTTGGTCTAGTGAAACTTAGCAGGCCTTGGTGCAGTCCCTCAATTTATTGCTGTCTGAACAAGCTGTTTCGTTTACCTTTGCCTTTGGCTAGCTTTCTTCTGATTAGTTACCCCCTGTAAACAGAAAGTTTGAACAGTATGTGGGTGGGGCTTCTGTTCTCATAAATGACTGTATTAGGGTCAAAAGTAAAAAAACAAACAAACAAACTCTTAACCCAATACTACTTTTACCCGTTCAGTAACTATATTGAATGAGTAAATGTAAATACGCAGAGCTTTTTACTCTATCTGAGCACTCAAAGCATTTTCTACAAAATGCCTCATTCACCCATTCTTACAAGCATTTTTTTCTATGCCAAAGTCCTTTCTGAAGTGTGGACTGGAGCAGCCAGGTATTGATCTAAGGCCCTGCATTAGAGATGGGATGAGGAGCTTGGTAATTTGGGAGGGGCTCAGAGTACAGCCAGTTAAGGTCATTCAGGCAACAAGTATGCCTCCTTCACAGCTCCTAGGTGGGGTTTTTCAGGCATGCCCAACTGAGAGAAGGCCGAAGGCTCGACCTGGGACCCGCTGCAGATGTTACGTCAATTGACTGGCTCAGTCCTCCACCTTAGTGTCCTCTAGTAAGAGCTGGAGGAGCTGGTCGGGTGAGAGGGATCTCCGCTTAGACTGCTGCCCTTGTGACCCCAACCCTGATAAATAATTCTTGTACTCTATATTGCCAAAAGAATTTGCTCATCTGCCTTCACATGCATATGAATTTGAGTGACATCCCATTTTAATCCATTGGATTCAATATGCTGTTGGCCCACCATTTGCAGTTATAACAGCTTCAACTCTTCTGGAAAGATTTTCCACAAGGTTTAGAAGAATGTTCATGGGCGTTTTCTTCTTCCAGAAAGTGAGGTTACACACTGATAATGGATGAGAAGGCCTGGCTCAGTTTCCGCTCTAAATCATCTCAAAGGTGTTCTATTGGGTAGCGGTCACTGTGCAGTCAAGTTCTTCTACACCAAACTTGCTCATTAAAGGTTCCAACAAAGTTGGGACATGAAACTGTCCAAAATGTTCTGGTGTACTGACGTATAAAGAGTTCCTTTAACTGGAATTAAGGGGCCAAGCCCAACTCCCGAGAAATAACCCCACACCATAATCCCCTCTCCACCAAACTTCACACTTGGCACAGTGCAGTCAGGTAAGTAACATTCTCCTGGCAACCACCAAATCTAGACTTGTCCATTGGATTGCCAGACAAAGAAGTGTGATTTGTCACTCCAGAGAACAAATCTCCAATGCTCTAGAGTCCAATGGTGGCATGATCTTGGGTGAAGCTGCTTGGCCATGGAAACCCTTTCATTAAGCGCTCTACGCACTTGTAATTTACTACATAACAGTGTGTAGGTGTGATACACATTTTACTATCACTGATGCACCTCGTTCATTTTAGCTTTATTTCAATTCATTTCATGACTCGTCAGAGGGAGAACATAAAAGGAGGGGATAAGAAAATATGTGGAGAGTAATCGGAAGCAATGACACGACCTTTGACATCCATGTACACCAACCAATCCATAGCCTTCTCTTCCATAAACCCCTCCAATCAGCACAGTTCCTTAGAAATACCCACGAGGCACCTGTGGAGTAGCCTGAGCGAGGACAGCATCTCCATGGCAACAACATCATTACCAGAATAGCTCTTTACTTCTCTATTTCTGTCTCTCCATTTTCTCCGACCTTTCATTGCAACCCATCCTTTCTCCTCTTTTTGGCTTAATGCACATTGTTTCTCCTCTCCTCCTCATGTCCTCCTTCTCAACCCTCTCCTCCATTTCCCACCTTCTTTCCTTTTTTGTCCTTTCTACCCCATCTCTCTCCAAACCTTTCCTCCCTCATTTTTTTCCCAGTCTCCATTTTTTATTCCGTCCACCTCCTCCGCATGTATCTATTTAGCATTTTCACATTGTGCAAAGAGAGAATATATTTATAGCCTCAGCTATGATTCCTCCTCTCCTCTCTTTTTGTTTACTGTGAATGAAAGTGAGATTCTGCAGCGTTTCTTCTGAGCTATCCAATTAAATCTGACAGTTGTTTTCACCTGTTTACATCAGACTAATTGCTTTTTTAAAAAATCAGATTTTGACAAATTTGAACTGAAGTGCTCCTGCATTACTGATATGCAGGACTTTGACTCTGATTGGCATAATATTAGAAATTTGGTGTCCATTATGATGTATTACTACATCTTATCCATGCCACCATATGTTTAGTGGGCTACAGTGAGATTCAGAAATGCCTAAAAAATGGCAACATTTTCATGCACCTCCGCACACTTGACATGACTGACATGATTGAAGTGCTGCCCTCAATAAAGGTAGTTATAATAATAATAATGAAAAAAAGAACTATTGTGTCTTATTGTAACAACGTATCCTTTTCAGTGAATGATTGTCTGAACTCAGCAGAACATGGACATCACAAAATGCTAAGCTTGCTCCCTAAAATAATTTGGTAGGCCTTCACTACAGTTGCCTTCAGTTATTGCTAACTTATGGGTTTTTTTGCCATCAGATTAGTCTACAGTAAGTAATATAATGCTCAGATGAATTGAGTTCAGGTTCCTTAATTTCCCATTTGAGAACATTTCATTACCTTGTTTTGAGTCACTTTTACAGTTCATTTTGGCTCATTGTCCATGTGTACTGTGAAGTAGTGTCAAATGTTCTGCATTTTTACTAAATCTCAGCACAGAGTATAGCTTTATTTGCTTCAGAATCTACCCTGTTACTTATAAGCAGTCACACCATCACTAAACAGCAGTGACCCATTTCTATTGGCAGCCAAATGTGTCAGTGCCACAACACTGCCTATGGACAGGTCTAAAGACTACGCTGTTCTGGACAGCGATCTCAGATGTTGTTCCTGGGATCTGCTGGAGCCACTCACCCAGTTTTGGAGGTCAATGCCCTGAGTGCTCAGATTACCATGGGGACCACTGCTGCCTCCACATTTTCTCTAGCTCCTCTCTCAGTCCCTGCTATTTCTCGTGCTTTTTGTGGTCCTTTTCACATATGTTGATATCATTTAGAATAGTTACATCTATCACTAAGGCTTGCTTCCTCTGCTTGTCCACCACTATGATGTCAGGTTGGTTAGCCGTCACCATTTGTTCTTCTGTATCTGGAAGACCCAAAGGATCTTAACTTGGTCATGCTCAACCACCTTACGGACCGCATCCCACTTTGACCTGGTGACTTCCAGGCCAGCCTTGGCACAGATGTTCCTGCATACTATGCTAGCCACTTGGTTATGGTATCCCATGTATACCCTGCCTGCTAGCATATTGCACCCTTCCATAATGTGATGGATTCTTACACACTACACCTGGAATCTGGCTTGGTGTAGACCCCATCCTCTATTGATCTTGTCCTTAGAGCTTGTTCCTGTGTTGCCATGATTAATGCCTTTGTGGTGTCTTTCAGTCCAGTTTTTTCAGCTATTGGTGTTGGTAGCCATTTTCCAATATCAGCCACTGCTTCTACCTGCAAATAGTAGGCTCAGCAAGAGCCTGTTCTTCCATGATGGTTCCTCTTTTTGCTCCTTTTCTTTCTCTTATTTCTGCCTCCTGAGGTATTCACTAAGCACATTATTGGATGGATCTTTGTTGTTTCATCCTGGATCATAGTTCTGACACTCACTGGAACAGTACAGTATCAGGGAGGTGAACCTGGGCTGAAACCCTCCATGCATTGCAAGGTGCTTTCCAGTCTTGATGTCAGTGGCTTTCATCTTCTTCTTTGGCCAGCTTATGACCTCAGCAAGGTATCTAAAGACTGGCATGGCATAGGTGTTGATTGCACGGATCTTCTTCCCATTCAGCTGACTCCTCAGGACTTGCTTTATTCTCTGCAGGTATTTGGTGGTTGCTGCTTTGCTTTCCTAGTGGCCTTTTCATGGTTCCTATTTGCCAGTGGGATTCTAAGGTACTTGTAGTTATACTTTCGCCAATAGGTGTGAATCATGTCAGGGCCTGGTGCTGTCCAATGCTTCATACTTGAGACTCAAGACAGTTCTTGGCTTACTGGATCCTGTTCAGGGAGGTTGCTGTGGTCTGTTCTTAGATCCACTAGCAACTGAGTATTGATGTGTTGCATCCTCTCTTCCATATATCCTTACAGTATTGCTCAGTCTCCAGGCATAGTGGCATTGTTCTTATATTGTTTCCCTGCCACTGAGAGTATACTTTGGATGGTTCAGTGGAGGACATCTGTTTTTTTTATCCTAGCTACTATTTCTCTGGTATACTTTTTCGGGGGTTAGCCAAGACTATGAGTCTTTCCTTGGCAGTTTCTAAGGTCTCAGGTATGGCCAGCTTGCCTTTCTTCAGTCCTGATAGTTGGCTAACTTCCCTCTGTACTAACCTTGAGTTTGGCCTCTAGTCTCCCTTTTCAAGGAGAGTACTGCTCCTTGTCCTTGTTCATGTTGTAGTCAAACATCTCAGGAGTCACTGTTGCCATGGTGTCAACCATCTGGTTGGTTTCAGTGATGATTGCAGCGCAGTAGAGATTGTAATGCTGCATTCATATCTTCTAGTAGACGTTCAGGAGGTACTTTCTTTAGTCTTTGTAGTTAACCACAAGGGCCAGGTTTCCAGCTTAGCCACAATTTTCTTTTTCAGGCCAGCTGCTCTTGCATTCGATGCCTAAAACGCACCAGGTGTTCTTGGAGCTTGGTATCAAATCTAGAGGGTGGGGATTATGTGTGTGTGTGTATATATATATATATTTTATATATTTTATTATTACTATTATTATTTTTTTTTTTTTTTTTTTTTTACTATTTAATTTGTAAAAATGTGTATACACACACACACACACACACACACACACACACACACACACACACACGTAGGAAAATATTTAGTATACACATCCAGAAATGCATACACTATTATATATTGTACATATATTTATTAGTTTCAGGTTGGCCATTCTTGTATTTTGCTCGTTTGTGTTGTTGTGTTTGCACATCTCTGTTGCTTGTGGGGCTCGCACACAAGAATTTCACTCGCATGTGCTGTGCCAGTGTGCCTGCACATGTGATGTGACAATAAAAGTGATTTGATTTGATATATATATATATATATATATAACAACACCCAGCACGCCCCTGCGGGCGGTTTATCCTTCAAGCTCGGGTCCTCTACCAGAGGCCTGGGAGCTTGAGGGTCCTGCGCAGTATCTTAGCTGTTCCCAGGTCTGCGCTCTTCTGGACAGAGATCTCCGATGTTGTTCCCGGGATCTGCTGGAGCCACTCGCCTAGCTTGGGAGTCACCGCACCTAGTGCTCCGATTACCACGGGGACCTCCGTTACCTTCACCCTCCACATCCTCTCGAGCTCTTCTCTGAGCCCTTGGTATTTCTCCAGCTTCTCGTGTTCCTTCTTCCTGATATTGCTGTCATTCGGAACCGCTACATCGATCACTACGGCCGTCTTCTTCTGTTTGTCTACCACCACTATGTCCGGTTGGTTAGCCACCACCATTTTGTCCGTCTGTATCTGGAAGTCCCACAGGATCTTAGCTCGGTCATTCTCCACCACCCTTGGGGGCATCTCCCATTTTGACCTCGGGACTTCCAGGTTATACTCGGCACAGATGTTCCTGTACACTATGCCGGCCACTTGGTTATGGCGTTCCATGTATGCCTTGCCTGCTAGCATCTTGCACCCTGCTGTTATGTGCTGGATTGTCTCTGGGGCATCTTTACACAGCCTGCACCTGGGGTCTTGCCTGGTGTGATAGACCCCAGCCTCTATGGATCTTGTGCTCAGAGCTTGTTCTTGTGCTGCCATGATTAGTGCCTCTGTGCTGTCTTTCAGTCCAGCTTTGTCCAGCCACTGGTAGGATTTCTGGATATCAGCCACCTCCTCTATCTGCCGGTGGTACATACCATGCAGGGGCCTGTCCTTCCATGATGGTTCCTCGTCTCCCTCCTCTTTCTTGGGTTTCTGCTGCCTGAGGTATTCACTGAGCACTCGGTCAGTTGGGGCCATCTTCCCAATGTATTCTTGGATGTTCGTTGTCTCATCCTGGACTGTGGTGCTGACACTCACCAGTCCCCGGCCCCCTTCCTTCCGCTTAGCATACAGCCTCAGGGTGCTGGACTTGGGGTGAAACCCTCCATGCATGGTAAGGAGCTTTCTTGTCTTTATGTCAGTGGCTTCTATCTCCTCCTTTGGCCAGCCTATTACCCCAGCAGGGTACCTGATCACGGGCAGGGCGTAGGTGTTGATGGCCCGGATCTTGTTCTTACCATTCAGCTGACTCCTCAGGACTTGCCTGACCCTCTGCAGGTACTTGGTGGTTGCAGCTTTTCTAGCGGCCTCTTCATGGTTCCCATTTGCCTGCGGGATCCCCAGGTACTTGTAACTGTCCTCTATGTCTGCAATGTTGCCGTCTGGTAGTTCAATCCCCTCAGTTCTGACTACCTTCCCTCTCTTTGTTACCATCCGACTACACTTCTCCAGTCCGAACGACATTCCAATGTCATTGCTGTATAGCCTGGTAGTGTGGATCAGTGAATCGATGTCTCGTTCACTCTTGGCATACAGCTTGATGTCATCCATGTACAGGAGGTGGCTGACAACTGCTCCGTTCCGTAGTCGGTATCCGTAGCCAGTCTTGTTAATGATCTCACTGAGGGGGTTCAGGCCTATGCAGAACAGCAGTGGGGACAGTGCATCTCCTTGGTAGATCCCGCACTTGATGGTGACTTGTGCTATGGGCTTGGAGTTGGCCTCTAGTGTTGTACGCCACATCCCCATTGAGTTCCTGATGAAGGCTCTTAGGGTCCCATTGATCTTGTACAATTCTAGGCATTCCAGTATCCAGCTGTGGGGCATTGAGTCATAGGCCATAGGAACGGAGCAGTTGTCAGCCACGGTACATGGATGACATCAAGCTGTATGCCAAGAGTGAACGAGACATCGATTCACTGATCCACACTACCAGGCTATACAGCAATGACATTGGAATGTCGTTCGGACTGGAGAAGTGTAGTCGGATGGTATCAAAGAGAGGGAAGGTAGTCAGAACTGAGGGGATTGAACTACCAGAAGGCAACATTGCAGACATAGAGGACAGTTACAGGTACCTGGGGATCCCGCAGGCAAATGGGAACCATGAAGAGGCCGCTAGAAAAGCTGCAACCACCAAGTACCTGCAGAGGGTCAGGCAAGTCCTGAGGAGTCAGCTGAATGGTAAGAACAAGATCCGGGCCATCAACACGTATGCCCTGCCCGTGATCAGGTACCCTGCTGGGGTAATAGGCTGGCCAAAGGAGGAGATAGAAGCCACTGACATAAAGACAAGAAAGCTCCTTACCATGAATGGTCCAGAAATCCTACCAGTGGCTGGACAAAGCTGGACTGAAAGACAGCACAGAGGCACTAATCATGGCAGCACAAGAACAAGCTCTGAGTACAAGATCCATAGAGGCTGGGGTCTATCACACCAGGCAAGACCCCAGGTGCAGGCTGTGTAAAGATGCCCCAGAGACAATCCAGCACATAACAGCAGGGTGCAAGATGCTAGCAGGCAAGGCATACATGCATATATTGTTCCAGTAGCCCACTTCTCATTAGAGTATCCTGGTTCTTTATCACCTGGCCCAAACCAGGGCCACATCTGAGCCATTATGGCTTCAGCTATATGTCTCTCGCTCAGATTCCGATGTAGGGTTTGATACCATGGGCGTAGCCTGAGGACCCTTATTGGATGTATGCTCTGGATGTATGTCCTAGTGTATATACATATATAAAGGCTTTTTCTTAATTTGAGCACTCAAAGCATTTTCTTACTACAAAGTCTTATTTTCCCATTCAAGCACTTTGCCTAACATTTACACTCACACACACACTGCTGCACACAATAGGACAAGACAAAGATTATGCCATTCATAGTAATTTTTACCAAAACACTTTTTATTGTTAGCAGCTCTGTTGGAAATGCACTTTGTTTCTGAGTTTTGCTGTGTTTATAAAATCTGTAATTCACCAGTCACTTAAAAACAAATTAAATGACGAGCTGAGAAATGAATGGTGGCACATCTTGGATGTGTAGCTCACGGATCTGCAGCAACTGTTTGATGCTATCATATCAATATTGACCCAAACCTCACAGGAATGTTTCCTGAACCATGTTTAATGCATGCCACAAAGACTTAAGGTAGTTCTGAAGGCAAAAAGGGTCTAACCTGGTATTAGCATGGTGTAACTAACAGTGAGCAGTCAGTGTAAAAAAGCTATAAACTGTGAATCTATAATTTACAACATATTGATGTTGTAAATGATATATGCTTTCGCAAACACCGTGCATTGAGTACAATTAAATGTATAATTAGGGTTGTATGATGTGGTAAAAAACAAACAAACAAACAAAAAAAAACAAGAAGCTGAAAAAAAAAAACTTATCAAAGAGCACTGGATGACAAAGTGGTGCAGTGGCCTTACCTCACAGCAAGGAGGTCCTGTTTTGAATTCAGCCCAAAACCTTTCTGTGTGGCGTTTCTATGTTCTCCCTGTGACTGTAAGACTTGTGGTTGTCTGCCTCAGTTAGCCCTGCAATAGATCGGACACATCTTATGACAGGGATGCGCTTCAGTACAAGTAGACACTGTATTCCAAGTTTCTACTTGAATCCTGGTCTCCTGGATGTGAAAATACTATCAAATCACTAAGAGTTTGTATTAACCTTTTATAGAACTTCTTCAAACATGTCTGGATTTTAAAGCGACTTCTGTGAAATCAAATGATTAGCTTAGTGTAATCGCCATACTAGAGCTCTAAAAAAATAACAAAAAAGGCCCTGCAGTGTGATAGTAGAGAGTTTGCTCATGAATAAAGCAAAAAATATTCATAGATGATAAGAATCTTAGCACTCTTCACAAGTTCATAAACCTGGCAGTCAGCTTATTTATTGCTCATGAATTGCGCAACTAAAGGGAATACTCTTAGAAAGTCTTTCCTGTGTTATCTGTTGCTCGAAAGTAAGACGCTGTCCGGTTGCCTCCACTAACGAAGATTATCTGACAAAGTAAGGTGAAGCAGGCAAACAAGCCAAACTTTACGTCTGTCTGTCTACTTCTGCCTTGTCTGTCTGCCTCCATTGGTTTCTATTGAGTCTATTTTTAGCCTCAGCAGACTGGTCACGTGGCAAGAGGAGGACGTCAATAATGTTGTTGTTGGTGGTGGGAGAAAGAGCGAGAGAGAGGGAGAGAGGCAGACGGTAAATATGGAGGAGGTGAAGCGGTAGGAGGTGAGACGCGTCCCGCTTGTTAAACTACGCGTTTTCGTGTGAATTAGAAGCGCAAAGGAGCTCCACGGAGGGACACACCGTGCCTCGGCAGAAACCAAAGCCGGGAGGAAGCGACCTCTGCTCTAATACACATTCCAAGAGGAGCCGCCGACATCCACGGTACCGTGGGGTTTTATCAGAGGGAGAAAGCGGGAGAGAGGGAGAGCGTGAGCGAGAGATTGAGGCGCGTGCGTGTGTGCGTGACCGTCCAAGAACATTATGCGTAGACATTTATTTGGTCTTATTTTGCTGCAGAGCTAAGATGTAACATTTTGTGCTTTTGCTATAACGTTGTCCTCACTTCTGCCGTACAGTTAACGCATAGGCTAACTTGGAAACTGTGTAGTTAGTGCTAAGGCTAGCTAAAATACACAAGCTCACACCTGACAGATACAACAGCTAACTAGCTACCAAACAGGTAACAGTTATTACAGCTTCATACAGGCACTAGCGGCGTGCCAGGAGTGACATGATAGCTTCCAGCTAACTAGTACAGAACAAACAGCTGACAACCACAAGTTAATAAACTAAGAGCTAGCAATGGGCACCAATTAACTACAAATATGGTGGTTTTACTTGCCAGGGGCTACCAATGAAGAACATAACAGCTGCTACTAGTAGCTGTTATGGGTACCACTACCACTGCTGGTATGAAGTCTTCACATGTATTCAGACACTAACTTATGTTGAGGCTGTCCAGTTTTTCCCCTGAATCTTATTGCATCTGCAGTGCCATTAAAGCATCATTGTCGAGTTGTATACTGACTAAAAATGTCTAATTTGTATGTGCATTTTTGCCATCTTGCTGCAGTTCAGGAGTTGTGTCATCTCATGATTAATGACTCCTTATTATGGAGCTCACTGAATTACTCTTTAGGCAATAGAAGGAGCATAAAAACAAGAGAGTGTAAGACAGTCAGTTTAAGAATAAGAGGGGTAAGTAAAGTTGGTAGAAAGATATTTGTGAAAATCACAAGCAAGCAAGCCTCAGCTCTTAACCTGTAAGTCTCTGCAGTGAGAATACAGCATTAACAAATAGTCATAACCTGCTTACATCTTATAAAACTTAATTATATTTTACATTTAACAACAACAACATGCTAACTAAAAGCATACAATGAAGTAATATCATAACAATATGGCTCTAAAGGGCTCTAAAGTAAATATAGAAGTAATTCAAGTAATTTACATTAAAATGTTAACCCTCACACATCTCTGTAAAGTGCTTTTCATATGGCACTATTTCTGTTATTTTGCTTACCTAATGCTAACCGCGTCTGAGATTTTAAGCAGAACCTTACAGGACTCATGGAGATTTCAATTAACCTGATAACTTGCAAGTTGCAAAGTTGCAAGTGAAGCGCCTCATAAGTCGAATCTGGAGTGTTCAGTCCTTCTCTCTTCCCTTTTTTGGATCAAGAGGCAGCTTTGTAATGTTTGGCAGCCCATGTAATCATTGATGTTATGGAAGTATCACATACTCAAGATTTATAATACTACACTGGATCCATACAAACAAAATATGGTTACATTACAGAAGTAATATTCAGTGCTGATCTTTAATGTCTGCTTTACCTTTTAGTCCCAGTAGTGCTAATGTAAAAATCGCAGACCAGGGTCTGGTTGCAGCAATATTACAAAACTTATTTGTGAATATGTTACATTTATGTTTGAAAAAATTACAACACTTTATAGCATAACATAATAAAATCACCCTAATGCTGATAAAATATCATAGTTCTGTCAGTAAAAAGCATCATATTTATGTTTTTCTGTAATGTGATGGGACATCTTGTTACATCGTCACCAGTCTCAAACAGAGCGCCACAAATACACACCCAACAAGCTAACCTGCAGCCACATTTTCTTCTCACCCCTGAGCTGGCTGTAGCAGATATGCTGCCCCCACTGTGAGCCTGGTTCTGTTGGAGGTCCCCTGCTGTCAGAGTTCTTCTTCCCCACAGTTGGTCATAGCACTGCATTATAGGCATGCCACAATACCTGAACGTTTGCAGTCTTTGCCAATACCAGCAGAATTACATGATTCTTGATACCTAATCTGAAAACAAAACAAAGCCAGTATCCCATCTACTTAAACTCTTTCATTAAAAAGTGATTTTAAATCACTTACATGATGCTGGCAGACCATTTATTTAAAATGTTAATGATATATTCTGTTGAGAAGACATAGATGGTTTCACATCTGTCTCAAACAAAATGGTAATGTATTTTTGAGGATAACATAATACTTTGGATGTTGGTAATATGAACTGAAACTCATTCACCTTGAATTGTTTGAACAGATCTGAATGCTGATCTTTCAGGTGCTTTGCTAAATTAGAAGCATTTCATTCCTTTGTCCAAAAAACACAGTGGGATTGTTTGCATACTGCCTCGTGTCAGTTAGCATGTCCTGGTCATCCACTTTCGACACAAAGTACTTTCATGCCTGACTGTTTCTTATCAATGAGGCAGGGCTACTCGCCATGTTTTTTTTGTTTTGCTTGTGGGTGTCCTTTGTTTTCGGTATGTAAAGTTAGACAGGTGCCCCAACTGGCTTTGGTACATACGCAGTGTTTAGATTCTATGGTTTCTATGGAGCTAAAACAAAAACTAGTACTTTTATATTAATGTGAAAGCCAAAATGACAATCAGTCATCGTGTATGGAATTCTCTGAACATCAAGGTTTTAGTTTCCTTTTTGCAAAATAAGACGACCACAGTCTGTCTTTATTATTAGATTTGTAATCCCGCCTCCTTGCATCTCTGCTGGAAAGTTAGTGATTTGCAGTTGGACTAGATGACAGTGTCTCTGTCTACTTTTATTTTGCCCTCTGGCAATATTAAACCTCAATCTATTTCAAACAAAGAACAATCTGAAGAAATTGATGTTGTATTGGACAGTAGCACTCATCACTAATGCTTGTGACCAGTATGACTAGGGACTCATCCGCAAATCATGCAGGTCGGTTATGGTGATAAAAATCCAAAAGCTTTGCCAAAACCACTTGAAAAGGGATTAAAGTTCATTGCACTGATCCTGCATGGTTCTGCTGAGTATTGGTCCTACTCCCAAGAGGGAGCACAAATTTGTGCGTCAGCATCAGCTGTTGTGAAAACACCTAGAGGCTGAGTTGTTTGGCCATAGATCATCCAGCAACTCAAAGCACAGGCTGAGGTAGAACACATTTCACGGGTAGGGATGCACGTCACAAGGACTGAATAGTAGCAGTACTGGTAATGCTTATCTGTATTAACTCTTATCAGTACTCTTATTCTTCCTTAGTTTAATGATTCAAATTCATATAATTGCTGTATTCATAACTGGACCCCACAATGTGCCCCTTATTCATTTACTTCATAAAAACTGCTACATGATCATAGCTTCCTCTTAATTGGTGTTTCCTGGAAGAAATTAAAAAAAAAATGATAACAGGTTGATATAGGGCTTCTTTTTTTTTTTTTTTTTTTACATGTATTCAATGTGTGTGAGAGAGATCAACCAATGACTGCCTTTCTATTTTAAAAGCCATTGGTAAAGGAAAAACAACATTCACAGAGAGGCTAGTGTGTTAAGAGCAGTGAGTGAAGGAATAAGTTCATGTCACACAGATAACACGGCACATGTATGAAAGTCTTTGAAGTGGATGTATCATCTATAGACATGGTTTACTTCCAGGGATTTTTGTGAAAATTTTCCCTGTTAACCCATCATTTGGGTTAACGGGCCTTAGACGATGGACAGTTGCCACAGTGTGTTTGAGTGTGGACAGAAAAATCTCTTCCCTAAAGAATGAAAAAAGCTTTATTGGTTCTGTTAATGGTCATTGATCAAACCCGGGACACTCATGCTACCATAAGATGTTTTTTTTAAATTGTTACCATGCTACCTGTCGTTGGTTAGTACTATTTTGTTAGTTACTAGTTATTGGTGAGGTCATGTCTTTTATAGCTTGGGGTAAACTGCACACAGTGATGTTGCAATATTGACATCACTGTGTGCAGATTCATTATTACTGCTTATGGTGGCTTTGAATTTTAGACTTTTAACAGCAGTCTAAGGTCTAAGTCTAAACAATCTAAGGGTACTGAAGGGTACTGAATACCCAGCACTTCTATAGGTAATTTAGAATCATCAGTTAACCTATCCCCACTAACTGCATGTCTTTGGACTGTGGGAGGAAGCCGGAGTATCCAGAGAGAAACTACGCAAACACAGGGTCTGTGTGTGTATTCATGAGGTCATATCGGCCTGTCCTAGGTAAGACTGAACAGGTACTATGTGTAAGGTGAGGTTATTTCTGCCAGTCTTGTTTTTCTGTTGTTACCTAAAACAGCCTAGTAGTAGTAGTATAGGACAATGATTGGTTTGACAATAAACACTTAGCTTAAGGCCTGTCATTATGGATTTGCATTCTCCTGAGAATCCAAGGTAACTGGATGCCATACAGGTAATTATACATACTGCCTGTATTTAACTGCTCTGCTCTAAGAGTGTATTGAAACTCTTGACTGCTACTGTAGGTAATATGCATAATTACCCATTATATCTGATTTGTAGATGTTCACGAAGAGTTTATAACAACCCCAAGGGTAATACAAGGAACAAGCAAGAATTTTCTTTATCATCACAATATTTTAAAAACCTTAAACCTAATAAGTGGTTGTGCTATCCTTGGCAGCATTTGCGATAACTGGCAATGAGTCTTTCACATCACCATGGAGGGATTTGGGCCTGCATCTTTGCACATATATTTAATTCAGTCACATTGGAGGGTTTTTGAGGAAGAAGGGCATGTTCGTGCCAAAGCATCTCAGTGTGATTTAGGTCTGGACTTTGACTGGGCTGCATCCATACTGGAAGTGAATGTCAGTGATGTCATGACCAGAGACTGTAGAAAGTGAAGGATGTTTAGCGACTTCAGGTGACTGCTGGTGACATGAAGTGAGCAGGATGCAACATAAACTTTCCTCAACTTCCAGCAGAGCAACTGAAGCGACTACCACTGAGAGTATAGCTGATTGACATGTGACCTGGTAGTAAAAACATTAGAGAGTTACCAAGGCAACCGGAGGCTTTAATGTCCACAGGTGACAGGCAGTCAGCTTCAAAACAATGTGTGAATCAGTTGCAGTGTGGGAACAGCCTTGAACTGCGCTTTGTTTGACAGCTCTGATAAACTCAGCATAGCATCACATGAACTAGTTCCTCCCCTGCCGCAGGTTCTGGTTAGAGCGACCCTCCACCTCACAGCACATTTTCATTGCAGACTGCTGGATGACAGTCTGAAAACTGTGACTTGATGATCCTGCAAGCAGGGAAATGTGACACTGGATGGGGCGGTGCTGGCTAGTTAGCGGGGACTGAACTTTCAAACTAGTAAGGCAATTGTCTCAGACTGAGAAGAGTCTATGTGTAAGTCATTGAATATATATTAAAATGTGTTTAGTAAATATTAGCAGAGCTTTTCTTCATTCGGTGATGTAAGTCTGTAATGTAATGGTATTAAAGTCTCAGTAGCTCTGGCTCAGTTACTCAGATCAGAACAAAACAGAATAGTGATTTGGCTTAAATGATATTGATTATCTGCCTTCATGTTTGGTTAGAATTTGTTACACTTTGTGAATTCTACCATCATGTTAGCAGATATTTCTTTATTTCTTCCGTCCTTCCTCCAAAGTCAAGAGGTCAGATCTTGGAGGTAAAGGCCAGCCTTTTAGTTATGTAAGAGCGATAATCATCTGCCATTCATTTTGACCTCCAGTGATCATAATAATTGGATTCTTGCTCTGTTATGTTACTCTGTCTCATTGCCTTCCAACTTTGATGCTTCTTGCTTTCTATTTCTAGAGCTTTCAGCCACTTCAGAGCCTTCTTTAGTGACAGGTTGTTGTGATGATTACGTCTCTCTGTAAGGGCCCTGCAGTGAACCCAGCAGTATGTCAACACTGTAACAAATTCAATTCAGTTTTATTTATACAGCGGCAAATCACGACAACAGTCACCTCAAGGTGCTTTATATTGTAAGGTAGATCCTACAATAATACATACAGAGAAAAACCCAACAATCATATGACCCCCTATGAGCAAGCACTTTGGTGACAGTGGGAAAGAAAAACCCCCTTTTAAAAAGGCCTGGCAGAACCAGGCTCAGGGAGGGGCAGGGCCATCTGCCGCAACTGGTTGGGGTGAGAGAAGGAAGACAGGATAGAAGACATGCTGTGGAAGAGAGCCAGAGGTTAATAACAAGTATGATTCAATATCATTCAAATAGGTCACAAAATAGCCCTCAGGGTTTGTTGTTTTTGTTCTGCTGGACAGTGTAACACTGAGTGAAGCAGAGGAATATAGAGAATTATCTTGATAACACTCGAAGGAGGAATGACTAATGGTTGTATAAATGTGTGATTATGGTGTTTGTCCCTGTCGTGTTCAGGTTAGGACTAGTTATTATGTTAAGAGATAGAAAAGCTGTAAAGCATCAGTTTTGTAACAGTCAGGATGTTTGCGCATTATTAACTCCCTGAGGATTAAAAGCTAGTCGCTGAAGCTTTAACAGTTATTTTAAATATGTGCTGATACAGTAAGGTCACTTTGGTAAAGACAGCTACACCATGTGTGTGTTGGCGCGTTGGAGTTGCTGTCTCCTTTCTCCTTGAATGTGCTGGACTCAAGGCGGGGGGGCGGGCAGTGGGGCCGGTGTTAAATGCTGTCATGGTCCAGCAGCTTGCTGTGTGTGACAGAGAACAGGTGAGAGCAAGCAGGACAAAGGGACTCCAAAGAAATCCTGCAGGAGATCGCCTCTGACATTAGCTCCACATCCTGCTCCCCCTGTCTCCCTTGCTCAGGCTTGCTGTTTGTTTAGGGAAGAGGCGTTCAGGTGAACCGTTACCACGGCACCCAGCTCCGTGGTTGCCAGGCAGCACTTCCTGCTCCTTTCCAGGTTGGGAGGGGCCAGGTATTTTAGGAAATGATAGTGTGAAGAGGAGGAGGAGGTGGCAGAGTGAGAAACAGAGTAATTTATGTTTCTTGGTTTTCTGGCAACATTTGGACACTGAAGCAGCAGCTTCTGCTCTTCTGTTTTCACGTATTTCCTCTTTCTTTCTCCCGACCTCCCCATGCGTGTGTGTGTGTATGTGTGTGTGTGTGTGTGTGTGTGTTTGTGTGTGTGTGTGTGTGTGTGTGTGTGTGTGTGTGTGTGTGTGTGTGTGCATGTTATTAGGCTAATGGAGTAGTTGGCCAGCAGGTTAGTCTGTCATGGCTAGTTAGCTCTTTAGCCTGAGTGCAGACACACACACATACACACTCACTGAGGCACGCAGACATGCTGACACCCACAGCGTTTCATCCCATTATATAGGCCCTGACACTGACATCCTGTGACTTCTTTCAGGAATTAGCGAAGTTGGAGGAGAGCTGCAAAGGCAGCTTTCCTCCAGTCGGACAGCAGCCAGTAACACAGTCAGTCCCAAGCTAATTATAGGCTGAAATGTTTCACTTGTTGTGTTTGATTTCTGATATTATTGAACTGTTGTGTGTTACACAAGCTTTGCAATAATTCTTGGTTTGCATGTCAGGACATCCCGTTCCTCCATAAAAGTCCACGTTCATTCCCCACCAGTTTAAGTTGAATAAATCCACTGTTGTTCCAGGCTGTGACTAATCGTATTAAATCATTTTGACCCTCTGACTAATTATTTTCACATTTGCGGCACTAATTGTTTGGACTTAATGCGAGAGCTAATTATACAGAGTTACAGTTTTCTGAAAGTAATCTAAAAGGAAAACAAAAAACGACACAGAACAAAGTTAACATAATAGGTGAGAACCGGGGCCCCGCAGAGTGCGAGCCGTCGCTTTTCTTTTTTCATTCCTGGCCTGTTTTCTCTCCACTGCCTGACACTTTTTTTTTGCAGTGTGCACGGTCGTTATTAGTAAGTAACACCAGCCTACCTCTGTGTAAATAGGCAGCTCATTATTATCATTTGCATTGTTGTGCTTTCAGTTGTGATTAAAGAAGTGCACCTGTGTTGCAGCACAGCAGTAGTTTGGTGTTGCGTAGCGGTTGTTGTGAGCTGTGAGTGTTTTTAACGTGTCCAACAGGACAACGTGTTTCAGAGCTGGAAAAGCGCAGCTGCTCCTGCTAATTTCAACAATAGCTCTGTTCATTTCTGCCTCAGCGAGGTCCCATGTGCACCAGCAAACCCAGGACCTGGCTCATTAATGCTGTTAATTACTCCTCTGTTTTTCCTCTTTTAACATGTTTACATATCTGCCGGGAAATGATCCGGCCACAGCTGCATTATCGTAAATGCACTCATTTTGTTTCAAAATCAGTGAATGCGACAAACTAGTGTTTGCTATCAGTAATGTCGGTTACATTTGTGTCGTATTGTTGTCAGTAAGAGCAACAGTGACTTTATTTGGAGCTCATATGGTTGTTCTTCAGCAGCTTCTCTGGGAAACATTTGTTCCTCTAGCTGATCTCCACTGTGTTGTAGTGCTAGGTCAATATGTTCAGTTCCTTTTTAACACTTAATAACTGCTTAAAAAGTCTGAACTAAAAATCACAAACATACAGGTCGTATTTCTTAAATGTGCTGAAGCTATTCAGTCGGTGGGATTGTTAAGGTGGTAGAGGAAAATGACAGCTGAATGATTTATTTCCTCATGATTTATGCCTCAGTTTTGTGCTCAGCTCTGCTGTTTTCTTCAGTGGTTTTTCATTTTTCAGCTTCCAGAGCTGCTCCTTTAATGGCCACTTGAGGCTGGCTCCAAAAGCAAGTCAGTCCCCGTAGACTTCCATCATAAAGTAGCCAACTTTACAGCATTAAAAACATATTTTTAGAGTGGTTTTGGCTTCTGTGCTTAATTTCCCTTTTCACACAAATCTGGTATATTTTTAGAAGTCAGCAGTAGTTAGTGGTGTGGCTGCTTTGACTGACAGGTGTGCAACGCAGGCAGCAGTAGGTGGTGTCTGCTTGGCCTCTCCTTTCTTTGTTATTAATCTGGACCTCTTTACTTTGGGTGTGCTGTTTGAGGATTTTAATGTATTTCTAATGGATTACACGACTAAAGTATGGATTGCTGTGTGGTAAAGGTTCACAGAGGGCGGAGACTGCGCGAGCTACCCCAGTCTGAGAACTGGGGTACACCCTGGATAGTTCATCAGCCTATCAGGACTAACACAGAGAGGCAGAAACTATGACCAGTTTAGCATCAGCTTTTAATCTAACAGGCATGTCTTTGGGCTGTGGGAGGAACCTGGAAAGAACCCATGCAGACACAGGGAGAGTGTGAAAAGTGCTGGCAAACAGCCTCAAAGCGCTGTATAAGAACCAGTCCATTTACTATTTACCATTTACCAGTTCAGTTAATTCAGTTTTATTTATATGGCGCCAAATCACAACAACAATAATACAAGAAAACAGAGAAAACCCCAACAATCAAATGACCCCCTGTGATCAAACACTGTGGTGACTGTGGGGAAGAAAAACTCCCTTTTAACAGGAAGAATCCTCCAGTAGAACCAGGCTCAGGGAGCGGAGGTCATCTGCTGCCACAGGTTGGGGGTGAGGGTAGGAAGACAGGATGAAGACATGCTGTGGAAGAGAGGCAGACATGAATAGTAACTAGTGATTAAATGCGTGGTTTCAAGTCTAATCTTAAAAGTAGAGAAGGTATCTGTCTCCTGACTCCAAATAAAAAGAGCTTTTAAAAACCTTCTTGTTGTGAGCTGACACTGAAAACTAATGCTCTGCTGGGCCACCAGTTATTCCAGTTTAATGTGTATTCCCAGCCAGTCTCCAGTTCCAAGTACTAACCAGGCCTGACCCCGTCTGACATCACATGAGCTCAGATGCAGCCTGGTTGTGCTCGAGTTTTCTTCTTGTTAAAAGGGAGTTTTTCCTTCTTGCTTGTTGTTGGGTCTTTACACTATAAAGCGCCTTGAGGCGACTGTTGCTGTGACTTGGTGCTATATAAATGAATTAAGTTGAATTTGTGGGCATACAGTACGTAGGCACGCACCTGTAGGCTTGTTTTTATCTGCGTCTGTAAGCAGTCCAGTGTACTTTCAACCAGTCAAAGCCATTATATTGTACATACAGGTTAGTTGACTACATGTGTTAAAAAGGTTTATTTTGAGCCGATTCAGCTGCATCTACAGGCGAGTAAATGTTGGATGTATGTGACATTATGACAGCGATGAAGAATCCACCCACGCTGAGATGTCCCCCTCCATCAGTTAAAAGCATTAATCGACTGCTATCAGTGTTTGGGCTGAGAGCCAGCAGTCCTCACACAACTGCCGCCACGCTGCTCTATGTCGGTGTGTGTGTGATGTGTCCAAGAACAAATGAGTGTGTGTGGTTTGAGTGACACAAAAAGAATGGAGGAGGTGAGGGGACTTTAAATCACATTACAGCTAAGTAGCCAAGGACTCAGCTGCAACACTTAGACACACACACACCTATTACACACTTTATTGGGAACTATTTAGGGTGTCAGTATATTTTCCATAAACCCTTTTTCAGTACAAAACCAGTAGGTGGAGCCAGAGGATCAAGCAGCATCAGCGAGCCTCGGGTTTTCTCTGTGTTTAAAATAATAAAACAAAACAAATGTGCTCATTATTCTAGATCAGAACAGTCTGACATATAGCCAGTGTGAATGTCATCATATCAGACTGTACTTCATGATTCTTTGTGATGTTATTGTCGTATATCATAATGAAACAGCTTTTCTGTCAGTGTAGAGAAACGTAACTGAACATTTAATCCCTGCAATGTTTTAATATAAGACAAACAAAGTGTGATTTCAACTGCACGTCTCAGTTTCTTGACATGATAAATGTGTGAAAAGACAGAAAATGTATAAAGTTTTGTTAATTCACAGATTATTTTTTTTTACATTTAAAAAAAATGTGGACCCACTATAATAAAAGCAGAAATTTCTGTAGTAGATAGTGGAAAAAGTCTTGTGTCATTTGATTATTTTTCTGTGGCTTTGGTGTAGTATGAATGTGTGGACTCTTTATCAGCAGGAAAACCTATAAAACTTGTGACAGTTCAGCTATGCACTGGTTCATATTGTCCAAAGCCTTCCAGCGGTCCAGATTGGAGTCTTTGCCGGGCCAATTGTGGCCCCCAGGCCTTATATTTGGCAAAAGTGCATAGAGGTGACGGGAGCATCTGTCACAAAAACAGAAGATTTTATTACTACATGTATTGCTAGCGTTTGTAAGAATAAGACATAGTCTATATAAGTAGCTAAAGCTTGTAAACAGTAGTAAGTGAATGCTGCATCCTGAAGGCATTGCTGCTAGAAAGAGACAGAGAGGACAAGGAATGGCAGCTTTCAGTAAAACATAAAATGAAAGCTTGTGGAAAAGTGTACCAGCAGCTTGTGTGCATAAAGATTTTATTTGAACTACTTCTGTATTCATTTGTGCTATTGATGAATGGCTTTTATTGGTGTAAAGATTGACATTTCATTTTAATATTTCAGTTAATCCACAGATAATACAACATGTACAGTTGGGCCCTGGAATGTGAAACCCTATCAAAAACACCTAATAATAATAATAATAATAATAATAATAAATTTTATTTATGAGCGCCTTTCAAGTCACCCAAGGATCTGGAGGTATTTGTTGGTTAGCAGTTCAGACCTGTGTTACCTCCCTTTACTCGTTGTCATTGAAGCTGTTTTCAGATGAGGGCAGATTAGGACATAAAGTACATCAACCTGTAGCCATATTAAACTTCAGGCACAGCTGTATTATATGGCTTTGGCAATTTTGGGGATGCGAGGTATCGGTACTAAGAGAGGTCAGACTTTCTCACCATCAAAACATGACAGGACTGGATCAGTAACTAAGGTTATCTTAGTGACTAAGATAAACCTGAACTTTACAGCAGATGATGGAATCCTGTTTTCTGATGTTTGACAGGATTTGTTGCAGCAAGAGTAGAATATAGGTAAAAAGACATGAAAGAAATGACACGGCAGATTAAATCAGTAAGGAAATATGATGGAGGAAATATTAAAGTCTCTTGATTTGGATTCCTGCAGTGCATCCTGATCAAGGAGAAGTAGCATTTCATACTTCATCTTTGTGGAGAAGGATTCACAGCAGGATAATGAGCCCAAACACACCTCAAAGCTTTGAGGAACACCAGAAAAGACCTCAGACTTATGCCTGTCATGGACTTTACTCTGAAGCTCAAATCAAAATCACGATTAATTGAACATTTTACCATCATTTTACTGAATAAATACTTATTATTTTGCACAAAGACACACACACACAAGCTGCTCGGGTTGTGCTGTCGGCTCAGTGTTTGAGTTTTCCTCATGATACTTTTTCTCTAGTGTGTTTTAAAGGGGACAGTACATAACGGAAGCAATAATAAAATAAAAAACAAATAACCAACATGGATAAAATGTTCTGAATGTCAGTTTTGATTCGTTTTGTGAACGACTGCCCAGCACTGCCTAAACCCTACTGAACATTAATGGGACCTATTGAAGCTTTACAGACATCACCAGTAGCTGCAGTAACCTGGATTATTGGACGTGAGCAAGTGCTATAAAAAGCTGTCAAATAGGGAAATTTCAGAGATTTAACTCAACACTAAAATGTTTAAGCTGGCATCATTGTTTTGAATGAAATATTTTATTGACACATGCCAATAAAAACATATTCACAGGCATTCTCAGGCTTTTGGATGCATCTGTGAAAAGTAGGGAAATAAAGAACTCCAACTATACTGTGGCTCTGACTTGACCTCTGGCAGACAGAAGAACAGAAGCCAAGAGAGACATTAAGCATGCTAATCTTTGCAGTTAACTGTCGAGCAGGATCAAATCAACCTGCAGTCCGAGTTTGTCTGCTACGCTGTGACTGGGCTGTAGCTGTTTGGTTGAGGTGTTGGTTGTTTTGAGTGTGAATGCTGAAAAACGCAATTTTGTCTTTTGCAGAAAGACGTCGAGAAGAAGGTCTGAATCATCCGTGTGTCCTTCTACACATGGCCGACTCAGAGGACCCGCTTTAACCCACACACACACGTACACACACACAGTGTAAGGGCAGGGGAAAGAAGTCCAGGTTCAGCCATCATGAATTCATCACACCCCTCAGGTAAAGTCTTCTTCAAACAGCATGATATGTAATTAGTTAACAGTGGTCCTGAATCCTGGAAGCGTAAAACTGCCCAGTTTGGACTGGTGAATGTTCATTTTTTCATGCAGTGTCTGTGTTTAATGTGTCGAAGTTCTAAGCTCCCAGATAAATCCATATGAGCAATGCAAACTTTGGCCTTGTTCTTGTGGTTGGGTTACTGTGCAGTGTGATTTTGTTGTTGCGCTTTGAGCTCAGGTCAATTATACTGAGCGCTGGCTCAATAAGGTGCTGAGTGCTGTGTAAACACTGTGAGTACGACTAAAAGGCTCGATGCTTCAGTGGCACTTTCTAGCAGATGTTTGGCTCATCTAAGCTGTCAGTATCAAAAGCAGTCATGTCATCATACTGTAGGTAGCTTTACTCCAGCTGCCTGACAGCGCTAAGTGTGTGTGACTTCCTCCTGTGGCAGACAAAGTGTCTCTGAAGCCCGCTCTGTGCTTTATCTACAGTGTTTTCTCAAGTCAGGTCAAAATTTAGATTTGTCCAGGTCAAAACTGACAGCCTTGCAAGACTTGAGCTTATTTTATAGAGCTGTGTTGGTTTGAGAGCTTGTGCCATACTGGGCAGCATGTTTGTAGGTACATCTTGAACAGTTATATTTACTGATTTGTATACTGGCTGTGGCATTAGCATAAGGAGCAAGCTAGATCCAGTTACAGTCTGTTACACTGTGTTTCATCCATCTGCACAACAATATACTGTCTGTGTTGAACATACAAAACAATACTGTGTTTACACCAGCAAAACAGACCTAGGAGGGGTGCTCCCATCCTCGTTTAGTATAACTGTGATAATATGCACATGTCACAGTACAGTGTATAATTACATTATTTTGGTTTTCTAGTTACATCATGTTGGTTTTTGCCTTTGTTACACAGATATTGTGATGATTATTATCATCTACACAGATCAAAACACGTCAACCTGATCGTTTTCTAGAGGGAATCGTAAAATACTGTTCAGAAAGAATGATTTTGCACAGTTGGCCTTTTTCTATCTGAGCTGCACAAACCCTCCTGAGTCAATCGACACCTCGCCCCTTATAGAACCTGCTCGGTCAGTGTAAATCATATAATCATCAGTCACATTCATTGCATGAATACTAAGCAATGGTAGAGATCACCTAAGATATAAATTAGTTCCATTCAAAGCTACTTTTGCTAACATGCTAATGTTGCTACTATAAAGTTCCCTGAAAATGCTCCTCTTAGTAAATTGAATGCAAATATTTTAATTGGTTGTCATTTAATAAAAGTGAATACGTAAGTGTTAGCGAACCTTAACAGCTGTGTTAAAACACAGCTTGTAGCTCAGTCTGTGCATTTGGTGGCTAGCATCGGTATCAGTCTTTGATTACATGAGTTACATGTGACATGACCATGTTACATGATCGTGTGTTACATGTATGAAAATGCATCGTGTGGTTGTGTTGCTACGTAAGACATCAATAAATAACTAGAAAATGCATTTTCTGAAGAAACTGCAGTGTGAATGCTGATTAGGGCTGCCACGATTAGTCGACTAGTCACGATTATGTCGACTATTAAAATCGTCGACGACTAATTTAATAGTCGACGCATCGTTTGAAGCTTTGTAAGATCACAAAGGACGCAGGAATGAGTAGTAGGATTTAAGAGTGTAATAACGGACTGAAACAGAAGATGGCAGCACTGCATGTACAAGGATGCCAGCTGCCGTTAAACCCCGAAGAAGAAGAAGCTGTGTCCCAGAATTCATAGCGCAGCCCAGCGCAGTTGTCAACAATGGCGGCAGCTAGTTAGTTTTAACTTTACTCTTATTATTCTTTCTGGGTCACAAAATAAACGTTTAACATATTTTCAGGCGAGAATGTAGCTGTGTAAACCTCAAATATCTGCTCAGTTTATCAAGACACCGCATATTTTCAAAAGCGCTCCGACGTTTTCGGAGACGTCTGTTACCCACTAGCTCGTTAGCTAGGCGGGGGCAAGGCTAACTAGAGCCGTGAGAACACCGGACTCCCCGCAAATCGTTTTCAAACCCACCGCCGTCTTTCGCTAGTCAGGTTAAACATATATATAAGTCACTTAGATAACTTAAAAATGTTATTGTTTGGCTTTCTTTAGTATTTTATTTGTTCCTGAGTAAATCGGTTTGGCTGAGATTAAAGTTATAGTTTTTGCACAGCTAAAACTGTCAAGCAGACAGCTGATTATCAGAAGTGTGAGACGCTGGAGAATATACTCCGGTGTCCTGTTATATTTTAGAAAGCAAGGAGTTTATTAAACTTCACCGAAACAATCTGCAAATTTCATTAAAAATTAATAAACTACCATCTTGTCTTTATTTTTAGTTAGCACAAACACTTCAAGCTGTAAGCTAATGATAGTTATATAAGACCAGATGCTGCTGGTGCAATAAGCTGTACGCTGTACGTCCAATGGATGATGATCTGATTAGTCGACTAATCGCAAAAATAATCGGTGACTAGTCGACTATCAAAATAATCGTTTGTGGCAGCCCTAATGCTGATAGCTGAATGTTTTGAGCTGAAATGAAGCAAATGCTGAATTTAAGTAAAAAATGCTGAATGAGATTAAAAATACAGAAATTTTCACCTGAAAACAAAAGTTGAGAACTGTTGAAAGCTGACGTTCACACAGAAGTTGAAAAGTAGGTGAACATGTTTAAAATGTGAATTAGAAAAACCTGAGTAAAGACAAAAGAAAATTGAGAGTCAGAAAACATCTGAATGAATATGAAACCTTATATTATTTAAATCTCTGAATGACTGAAATATTGGAAAATCCACTAAAGACAACTAAATGTTGTAAGATTCAGTCAGAAAAGATGATTCTAAGTCATCATCTGACTTCAACTGCCGAGATCTGAACCACCAATGAACAATAAGCTTGAATTTAATGGGCCAATCAGAATGCTGTATTTAGCTGGCCTGCAATAACTACTGGCATACTGTTATTCCGACCCGTGGCACTGACGTCACATCTTATGAAGACTCTAGAGCAGCTCCTCCTCAACCTCAACCACAGGTACAACATGCCCAGGACCCACTACAGTTTGCATACGGGTGTCGGATGCCATCCTGTACCTCCTACACAGAGCCCACTCACACCTGGATGGGGGAAAAGGCACGGTCAGGATCCTGTTTCTTGACTTTTCCAGTGCCTTTAATACCATCCGGCCCTGTATGCTTCAGGAAAAACTGAACAGGATGGAGGTGGACCCCTGCCTGGTGGCTTGGATCTCCGACTACCTCACCGACAGACCACAGTACGTCAGGCTGAAGGACATCACGTCTGACACTGTGGTCAGCAGCACAGGAGCACCACAGGGAACTGTGCTGTCCCCTCTTCTCTCCACCCTGTACACCTCCGACTTCTGCTACAACTCTGAATTATGCCATATTCAGAAGTTTGCAGATGACACGGCCATCATGGGGTGTATCTGGGATGATCAAGAAGAGGAGTACAGAAGTCTGGTGAGGAACTTTGTCGCATGGAGTCACACAAACCACCTGCAACTCAACACCTCAAAGACTAAGGAACTGGTTGTGGACTTCGGGAGGTCCAGAGAAGGTCCACTGCCGGTTCAGATAGAGGGGGAGGAGGTGGAGATGGTCAACAAGTACAAGTACCTCGGGCTGTGGGTGGACAATAAACTGGACTGGTCATGCAACACAGAGCACCTGTATAAAAAAGCCCAAAGCCGACTGTACTTCCTCAGGAGGCTGAGGTCTTTTAACATCTGCAGGAAGCTCCTGAGGATGTTTTACCAGTCGGTGGTTGCTGGAGTACTTTTCTATGCTGTGGTGTGCTGCAGCACAGCAAAGAAGGACTCATGCAGGCTGGAGAAACTGATCAGGAAGGCTGGCTCTGTGGTCGGCATGAAGCTGGACACTCTGGTGACAGTGGCAGAGAAAAGGACATTAAAGAAACTGATGGACATTATGAACAATGCTGGGCATCCTCTGCACACGGCCATAAACAACCAGAAGAGTCTGTTCAGTGACAGGTTGCTTCTCCCCAAGACAAGAACCAACAGACTTAAAAACTCCTTTGTCCCACACGCCATCAGTCTGTTTAACTCCTCTCTGGAGGGGAGAGGGAGGGGAAACAGGAGGACAAAGGAGGGGGGAACAACTAAGCTGTAGTGCCTCTTCACCTCACTGTACAATACCTTGTGCAATACTTTTTGTAAATAGTCAACAGTGCAATAGACTCAATACTTGAAATGTGCAATTCACTTGTATTTTTATTTTTTATTCCTATTTATTCTATTTATCCCCTTTGTATATTTTATTTATATTTGTCTCTGTATTTATATATGTGTGTGTATGTGTGTATATATATATATATATATATAACATTCTGTAACTGTAACTTCTGTCGGTGCTGTGCTTTTTTGGAAATCGAATTTCCCAGAGGAACCCACCCGAGGGATTAATAAAGTTCTATCTTATCTTATCTTATCTTATCTTATCTTATCTTATCTTATCTTATCTTATCTTTTCTTATCTTATCTTATTCTGTGGCAAAACCCTGTCAAATCTGCTTTGGTGCACCTGTTGAAAAACTGCATCTAAATCCAAGACCATAACTCGTAAAAAACAGCTTTTGAACTGTGAGGATCCCAAGGAATTGTTCTACACAACAGTGTCCAGGGTCATTTACTTCTTTTTCTCCAATCACACTCAATGACTTAATTGTAGTAATAGGTAAAATGAAATCCTCATCATGCTCCTTAAATATATTACCTCCCTCTGTCCTGTCTGGGACTCTCACCAGCATTGGTCCCACATTACTATCCATCATCAACAACTCACTGAGGCAAGGCTGTGTTCCGTCCTATTTTAAACATGCTGAGGTAACCCCTCTGTTAAAAAAACAGAATCTAGATCCTACCTCCCCTAGTAGTTATCGTCCTATTTCAAGATTGCCATTTATAAGTAAATTACTAGAAAAGATTGTAGAAAATCAGTTCAGGTCCTTACTATGCCGATTGCAGATTTTTGACCCTTTTCAGTCTGGCTTTCAAAAGCAGAACTCTACGGAGTCCGTTCTCTTAAGGGTCTATAATGATCTACTAATGGCATCTGACGCAGGAAATTGTTCCGTGATCATTTTTCTTGATCTTAGTGCAGCCTTTGACACCATCGACCACAAAATCTTACTCAACAGGCTGAAGGTTCTGGCTGGTGTATCTGGCACTGCCTTAGACTGGTTTTCTTCCTACTTATCAGACAGAACGTTTTCTGTTAGGACTGATAGGTTCTCCTCTAACACTGCTGCCCTAACTTGCGGGGTTGCACAGGGTTCAGTTTTGGGTCCATTATTATTTTCTTTTTATATGCTTCCTTTAGCTGGCATTATTCAGTCTTTTAGTGACCTGTCTTATCATTTCTATGCAGATGACATTCAGCTGTATATGTCCTTTAAGCCTCATCAGCTGGATAGGCTGTCCACCCTAGTCCAGTGCTTAACTCAGGTTTCTGACTGGCTTTCTAACAATTACCTTGTTTTAAACATGAACAAGACAGAGACCATGATCATAGCTCCTCCTGATCTATATTCTAAAATCAGTCAGGTTCTTGCCCCTTTCTGTTCTTCTGCTAAGCCAAATATTCGAAATCTTGGAGTAATATTTGACTCTTCTTTGGGCCTTGACTCACACGTAAAATCTCTGTCTCGTTCCTGTTTCTTTCATTTAAGGAATATTTCTAAATTGCGACATATGGTCTCCTTAGCTGAACTGGAAAAAACTGTCCATGCATTTGTGTCATCGCGTTTAGATTATTGTAATTCCCTGTTTACCAGCTTGGATAAATCATCTCGTTCTCGCCTCCAAGCTATACAAAACGCAGCAGCCAGACTACTAACTCGCTCTAGCAAGCGAGCTCACATCACTCCTATTTTATGTTCTTTACATTGGCTCCCAATAGATTTTAGAATTCGTTTTAAAATTATTGTTTTAACGTACAGAGCACTAAATGGCCAAGCCCCAGATTATTTATCCAAGCTTCTCACAAAATACACTACTGCTCGCCGTCTCCGCTAGAAGTTAGCAGGAAGTTAGCTTGCTAGCTTCTATCTAAATACAATATAGCATGTCCTGACTGCGGGGTTTTGGAAACAAATTCAAACGTACAGCTCTGCTATCACTTCCAACATAAATGAAGACAGAAAACTAAATAGCAGTGACGTTTGTAGGGTTACTGAAGTTTGGCTAGCTGGTATATAATGATGTGCTACGTGACCGCTAGCGACACAGCTATGTTAGCATAATATAAACAGTTATGTTTGAGTTATGATGCAGCTGTTATACTGGGCAAAGTATGGGACTAATCCGTGGACAGATGATTATAAGTTGTATTGTAATAGCTTTGTGCTAACGATGCTATTTGTTAACTCAGAGCTGATATTTATTTCTTTACATCTTAGTTCTGGACATTATAGATGAAAATGAAAGAAATCAAAACTGAATGAGGATCTGATGGTACGGTCACCGGAGCAACCTGCAAATCTAAAGGCGACCACAGCATTTAAATCATTACATTGGGCAAAACATGCTAAATTGAGCATGTGCAATCGTGTGAGAGTGGTTTGGGGTCTTTGAAAGGATGAAAAGTAGTTTTCTTGAAATGTGCTTGTTTAATTTGCTTAGCTAGTGGAGTGTAACTTCAGTGTAAGGCCTCAAATCAAAACCTTGATTAACTGAACAGTTTACAGTTATTGATTGATTATTTTATTCACACACACTTATGTCATTTTTCATTCATTGCTCATCTCAACTATAAACAAAAATGAAAATTCGGCCTTGACAATGACACCAGAGCATGCAGAAGGATTTATTAATGCATATCATTTGAATGGCAACAAAAATGCCAGTGTCATGGTGGTGCGAGAGGAAAGGTGAGGGGATCAGCACACGTGATAGAATTCATCCTCTGCACCATAGACTATTATTGTTTGGACTAAAGGCACACGTGGAGAACTGAGCATCATTGCTATTCCTATGTCAAGCTGCTAGCATGCTGGGAAAGAAAAGCATATATTAATATATTACAAGTCTCTGGGTGTCGTTGCAGACGTGTGCTTTAACGAAAGCAATACGTTTTTGAACACTTGTGAGTCATCTTCGTTTTACATCATCACTGGTAGGTGTATGTTTAAGGGCACTAAATGTTGGGACACATGGCTTATGTCAGAAATCTGAGTGGACCAGGTTGGAGTCTTTAAATCGAGTTGCCGACAGTCCTCATGATTTAAAAAAAAATGCTTGATATTTGCTACTGATGGAGTTAGTCAGGTGAGGGAGACATTTTTCATTCACGGTGAATGTAACGGCAGCTCCTGCTTTGCTCCATGTGCTGGATCGCTTTGGTTAACTCCGTTCATGTTTGTATATGTGTGAGTAGTAGGTACCTGTGCGTCCTTCTCACAGCTTTTTTGACAGCTTTGTCTTGGGACGAGTGACGGGGTGACTGACTGGCTGTAATTTGGTTGTCATGGATACAGATGTAGTAGATACACGCGCACACGAGCACGCACAGACAGCAGTGTGACTCCAGGGGTTGATGCGCCTCAAATAGAAACGCAGAGATGAGTCATCCGCCAAGCTGCTGCAGTACACACACACACACACACACACACACACACACACACACACACACACACACACACACACACACACACACACACACACACTCACCTTTAGTAGATGTGTTTGGTATGTTAGACCACTGAGATGTCAGACATGTTGCCTGGACAGTTTCATCTGCTACTATAAACACACGAAAGGCTGATTTTAAGCTAACAGCGCATGTCTTTAATAAATAATCATAGTGTTGGATAACAGAGCAGCAACACAGCAGCCCATTCAGTTTCAACAAGACAGGACACTTCAAGTTAACTTTCTGTATTTACATTTTCTCCCTTTGCTGTGTATATAGTCTTTACTTGTGAGTCATACTGAGGCAGCCTTAGATCTGCTGGAGGACACAGGGAGCTGTTTACACAGGAGGTGAGGATGATGAGGGAGATGAAGGTGATGAGGAGGAGGTGGGATAGAAGTGATGATAAAATGATTCAAAGAAACATTTCTGGAAAGGAAACAGCAGCGACAGTGGTCAACGCAGAGATGAAAAGCAGACAAATACATGAATTAGACGAGTCCTGAGCTGGTCTGCTGGATTTGTTTGTCTGTTAAATGTAAAATCACTGATTACACAGAGCTCAGTTTGTTCTCCTCTTTTGCTTTTTCTAATCCTTGCACTCTGCATTTGCCAGCAGCTGAGACATCCCATTATATTTCGTTATGAGGACCAAAACCTATTCTTAATCTCTAGCTTCTGTTATGACTGAATACTGAATGGAACAAACAAATTCTATAAAGAGCAGTTTCAATGAATAATATCCACGCTGACAGCAAAGTGAGGCGTGTAGCTTCTGGTTACAAAGAAGCCTTTGCAGGATTCTCTGTGACAGTTTTCTATTGGAAGTGAGGTGACTGAAAAATGTCCGAAAGAATAGAAAAATTTTTTTGAAGCACGGAGAACGACTGCTCAGGATCAGAATATAAGAAAACAAAAGTCTGGCTCACTGGAAGCAAAATGGGAAGAAATCAGAGGTGACTTAAGACTTATGCACAGTCTTGTAGTTATACTTAATTTAAATTCCTTTTTGAAAATTACATTTTTCAACAAAATGTGAAGAAACTGTTGTGAGTTTGTGTCCAAAAGCGTCTTTGTATTGTGTTTAAGAGATTTTAACGAAAGCCTAACTAGACCTGGCTGTACTTTAACTACCAGCTTTTAACCACAAGATGGTGCAAGTGAGGCGGTGTACTCTTTGTTTAACCCAGCAAGTCCTTAAGACCACAGACGTATTGGCAGCCTGGCAAGCGGCAGATGCTCTTAAAGAAATGGTGGTAGCGAATAAAAAAAAGTTAAGCAGCCATCAAATAATAACATCTTAAACTAGTAAAACACTGCCCCCTGATGGTGGAAGTTGTAGCTAATTCAAACAAGTGTCTTTAAGGCTTCAACGTTTCTTTTCAATAAAAACCTGTTTATGGGTTAAGTGAATGAAGCCTCACAAAAACAATGATTAACAATATTGTTAATGCAATTTAACAGCAAGTACAGCTTAAAGCTGCAGAACCATTCGCAGCACCAACCTGATGGTGGTACTAAATGGAACAGTTGTCAGGATTCCTCCTCTGGGAGCCATGAATGTTGGCCAATCCTTTGGCTGAATGTTGACATATTTTATTGGTCAGGTGGACATATCGGCCAGCCGGTGGCACTAAATGACCATTCAGCAGATGAGCAGGCTTTATCCTCTTGGCACTGTGGATGCTTGGAGCTGATATCACACTGCGATCTTACACTGACTGTGCCATCCCCCAGTGCCCGCTGCTAGCTAACATAAACACCTGCACGGCCACAATTTGTGCACCCAAAAAAAGGGGGGTCGTGGAGCTAGCAGAGCAAGAAGAGGTCCACAGTGCCCGCCCACACTCTTTGATTGACATACAGTATTTGGCAAGCACAGCACAGAAACATGAAAGCACCCAGCGCCACCCTCCCATCCCCACCCCAGAGCTGCAGGCTTACTGCTCCCTCCTTCTCTCCTTCTCTCCTTCTCTCCCCTCTCTCTGTCTATTTTTATCTCTAGCTCCTCCTCTACCCTAGCAGGCTATTTTCAGCACTGTTCCCCCACCCCAATCGCCTGTGTTTGTAAATGCTTCTCTTCTCTTCTCTTCTCTTCTCTTCTCTTCTCTTCTCTTCTCTTCTCTTCTCTTCTCTTCTCTTCTCTTCTCTTCTCTTCTCTTCTCTTCTCTTCTCTTCTTCTCGTGTCCTTGCTCCCTCTCCTTTCTATGAAGTAAAATGAGCTGTTGTTGACTTTTCTCTGTATCCGTCTAACTTCCTTTCCACCCAGTGATCTACTTTCAGCCTCTCTCTCTCTCGGTTACCCTCCTCCCTCCGTCTCCTGTCTCTCTGTCGACGTTCATTCAGTAGCTCAGTGAGCGTCTCTCTCACACACACACACACTCATCAGTGACTCTCAGTCAGTGAATATTAGCCGTCTGACCAGCAGCTGTTTGTGGTCGCTGTGTGGAGCTCCACTATCCTCTGTCTTATGATAAGAGGACAGCGTGCCATCTCCTCTCCTGCTGCTCAGTTTCTCAGTGAGGACTCCAAACTCGCCGTCCCAGCGTTCTTCCATTTCCTTCTCTGTCTGTCATTCTCTCAGTGCTTCGTTCTAATTTTGGAAACATGGAACCTCGGGGAGCGCTCTCCCAAAGCTATTTACGTCCTCGCCTCTCCTCCTCCTCCACCTCCTCCTTGCTCTCCTCCTCTTCCTTCTCTTCCTCCTCCCTCTCGTCAGCCAGGAGGAGAACAGCGTGAGGATTCTTTGATGCACACAGAGCTGGGGAATTGGGCTGCTCCTCTGTCTGTATTTTTATTGTGTTGACGAGGCTGCAGCAGCTCCTCTCGTCGTCGCTCCTCGCTCTCACAGCCTGTGGGTGACTGGATTTTCCCTCGCAGCTGAATGGAAGAAACAAACTTTCTGTTCCTTCCATCTGCAACACACCCCAACAGCACTGGAGCCAGCACTGTGTTTCTGCATGGATCAGGACTCCAGGTGATGTAGGTACAGAGAAATAAACCAAAAGACCACACAGACACTTTTCAGGTGGTCTCCTTTGGCTGTTGACATTTTGATTGATCTGCGAAACCCAGCGGAGGGGAGGCTTTCTGTGGGCTGCAGCCGAGACGACGATATTAGAAAGGAGGAGTTTGCTCAAAGTGTCGCCCGCTCGTCATCACAACTCGAGCTGAGCAGTCAGAGACGGCAGAAGCTCCAGGAGTCCGATGGAGACTGGATTACACAAGAGAAGCACAGAGCTGTTCGATTATTTTCTTTTCTTGTAATTTGCGGCCGTTCCCTGCAGAAGTTAGTTTTGAAGTTTTCAGTTTAACTGTATGGGTCTACGGCATGCCTGCGTCTCGGATGAAGAAGTGACTGGTTTAATAAAATAAAGCGCCGGCTCTCGCCTTGGCATGCTGTTGCATCCCACCGTGTCAGGATTGTGCGCCATGTTGCAGACCATCTATGAGACTGAGTCCTGTTTTTCCTCCAGCAGCACAGACAGCCACCATCAGCCTCTGGAGCTCCTGAGCGGCAACAGGGGCTCCAGCGCTGCCATGCCCACTGCTGGTGAGTCATCTATGGGAAAGTAGGGGTGGGGGGAGAGGGAAGGTGGGAGGGAGGGAGTGGGGGTGCTGCGGTGTGCTGGAGTTTGATTAAAACTGATGAATAATTTGATGTTTTCTCTCATAAGTAACGCCTGTGTGGTATTTGTGTTGAAGTTTGTCAGCTGGAGCAGCAGCACTCGCAGCTCGCTGAGGAGACGGTGGTACCTGAGTACACTAAGTGCTCGGTGTCCACAGTTTGCGTCAAACTGTGCACTCCACAGATACCTCATACACGTATTTTTAGATTCAACGTGACTTCCCACATCTTGTCTGTATCGTCTTCTCCAGCAAACACATTGAGGATAAATATTGATGGATGTGTTTAGAAATCATAGATTTAAGTGGAATAACTGTGTGCAGGTTTCCAGTGCTAGGCGTCAGTGTTACAACGCAAAAGATACCCAACCTCAGAAAATATCCTGGTTCCATAGTTTATCCCTGCAGTACAGTTAAACAGACATTTTCTCACAATTGGAACTTTTAACTCTTTAAAAAAAAATCGAAATATGTGTAAAAGTCTCTCGTTTGACATTGAAAGAGAAAGCTCCACATTTTATGTTAAAACAAAAAGAAAAATGAATCAGATTTTTAGAAATAAAGTGCAAGTTGACGAGCCTGACAGAAGGTCAAAGAGAGATGAGATTCAGTCTTCTTTGTAAGAAGAATATTTCACTCTTAAAGCAAAAAAGCAGTTCTCGCTCTTCTTCACATTTCTTAGAGAAGAAGGGCAGAAAGCCCCGACCAGTCTCTCTTGATCTCTTGTAAAAGGTCTGAGTATTTTTGTAGTTTATGTAGATGGTTTCTTTTTGGCTTTCTCTGTCTGGACACACTTTCTGTCATTCCGTTTCATTCTGTAGACTAAGTTAGCTTTGGGAATCCTTTGGGCATCTTTAGGAAATTGACAGTGTTTTAATTATTTATTTTTGGCTACTCCTATAATGCCAAACACAAATGTACACTAGTAGGAAACATGGGTGATAAAATGGATTTTCTGAGCTTTAGGTAGAGTAGAACTGGCCAAACAATGGTGCCAAAATGAGGTAAAGCAATGTTGAAATGTAGCTTGATGACAGCAGGCTGGAACAAAGAGGATGTATATTGACTCTAATCTTCTTTTGGCTGCAGTTACAATGTTGGCTCCGTGCATGTGTGTGTGTGTGTTCAGAATAAAAGACTTGCAGAGATTGAAGACGCTGTTAATGAAGTAGCTCAAGATTTGTTAGATTTACATGTGTAGTGGCCCAAAATTCCTTTAAATGAAGTAATGAATTTCCTCTTAGATTGCAAAATGAAAACAACTCCTGGATCAACACACCTGATAACCGCCTGTTTGTTTATATCATTATAACTGGTGAACTATGTGCACATCTTAAGCTTCTCAAAAAAAGAGAATGTCACGAAAAAGAACTTAACAAAAGAACTTTCACTTGTACCTGAAATATATCGAGTCTTCTTTTGTTTGAATTTTGATTATAGCTTATAATCAAAGCCAGCCTCTCTTATTATTAGAAGAGATATATTACAACACACAAATGGCCAAAATGTTCAAAGAAATGTTTGTCTGTACACCCATGACTCTACTCCGTTACTCCTTTACTGTGGATTACTGCGTCAGTGCATCGTAGTTGTGGCATTGCAAGGCTGTTATTGAGGTTTCTTTGATAGTGGCCTTTGGCTTTTCTGGATTTTGGGAGTTTGTCATTTTCATCTAGACAGTACTCCAGAGATTCTCTGTAAGGTTCAGGTCAGGTGAGTTCGTTGGCCAGTTTCATTTTGCACTGTGGGCAAGTGCTAATACCTAGATAAAGATATCAACATCTCGAGGAGACTGGATCCTTCACACTGCACTTAAAACACTGGGATATCTTCCTTTAAGTTCTTGAGCCTTGATTTCTAAATGCAATGCAACATTTACTTTCATCTGAAAAGACTTTGGGCCACTGATGAACAGGTAAGACATTTCTCAAGTCTTTGGTTCAGTAGTGGGTTAATCGTAGGGAAGTGACAGATGTAGCATCTTTTCCTGAAGACGTCTGTGCACGGTGGTTCTCGATGCACTGGCAACAGCCTCAGTCCATCCTAAGTTTAGAATCAACTTTTCTTGACCATCATCTCAAGACGTCAGTCACCCGGGCTCCTTTTGGATCTTTTCCTATCACACTTTTCCCTTCCACTAAACTTTCCATGCTTTGGTACGGCACTCTGTGAATCCTGTGTATCCAGCCTTTTCAGCAATGACCTAATGTGGCTTACTCTCGTTGTTGCAGGCGTCAGTGACTGTAATCTGAACAACTGTCAAGTCGGTAGTTTTCCCTTGATTGTGGTTATTTGTATTCTACTAGCGCAAGAGATGCACGACAGTTCTCTTGCTCTAGTAGGCTGGAACTTTATGTAACCACAAAGTAAAAGTTTACCTTTATAAATGAGATTGTGAAAAATAATGAACTTTGTATGATATTCTACCGTAAGTAACAGGAGCTGTCACCTATTGCTATTCCTGTTGTATAGATAACCCTTTAATGTATTTACCACCCATCAGCCGTATCCTTTTCTCCTATTGGTAGTTGATCCAATCCCTTGTCTCAAAGTTGAAAGTTTAAATTAGTCCTTGCCCACTATGTGTCAGTAAAGGTTATTTTGGCTTTGTAAGTAGCTTAAATTCATTGACGTTCACAACTATAATCAGTGCTAGTCTGTGTGGACGCATCTGTTCAGTCATGTTTAAATCCACCACTGTCTGTTTTGGTCTCCACCGCCTGTTGTAGGAAATGTGCTCTGCTTTGTTCATCCGATACTTTCTGAACTTTTCCATCTGCTTAACTGTAAGCATTCAATGAGAGCTTTTTGTACTCTAAACTGATGTCGGATGCTGAAATGACCAAGCAAGATCACAACCGTGAGACTCAACCAGAAGCTATAGAGTGTAAAAACACAATGACGAAATGTACAGTGTTAAACGCTGAGGAGGCCTGCTTCATGGGGTGATAATTCTTTGAGGTTTCGTTACTGTTACTGGTTCACTTTACATTGTACGTGACCACTGAAGTTGAAATATAAAAACATAACTTGGTGCATCTTTAAAGCTACGTATATTCTGTGGCACAATTAATTGTACCAGATGTTCTCAGGTACTTTCAGCCCAGTGTAACACAACAGACAAGATCCACTGTGGATGACCTACAGTCTGCCATCCCATAATGCTTAACCCACCCATCAGTCTCTATAGCAACACCACACATGTGACTCCTCTCCCTCTCTCTAAGCTTCTAATTTGTCTAAAGTACACACAGCCATTATACTATTTTTACCTCACTCTCCCTCTTCCTCTGCCTTTTCTTTCTCTTGCTCTGTCTCTCTGTCTCATGGCTTTTTTTAGAGTGTTTTGCAGGGCTGACGTCATAGTGCCTATTTTCTTTTAGCAATGCAGAGTGAACAAGACGGGGAGAAAGAAAGCAGGAGAAAAATATTGGTTTGCAGAAATACCTCCCAGCAGAAGCAGCACCAGTGTGAAATAGGAGTGATAGAACCAGAGAAAGAGTGTAAAGTAATCCAAATTGGAGTTCAAACTCCACATCCCTGATGGGATACATCATGCGATTTCCAAAATATTTGCAGTGACAAATCTTGGCCAACACTTAGTAAAGCATCTTTGACTCTGTCTGGATACTGACCGGATCACAGTTGCTTTAAAGCAGCCACATGAGGTATTCCTGTCAGAGGCATTAGTGGGAAATTCCCAGTTAGTAGATTGTAGGACTGTAACGCTGCAGCCAGGCTGACAAAGAGTCAGAGGTCCGCTGAGCCAAGCATTCCTTTAAACTGAACTAGTAGACTTCATTAATTTCCTCACAAATAAAATATTCAATATTCAAAAAATATTCAAAACCACCTCACAGACATATCATTATTTACAGATACTTTCAGTAGTATGGATATTTATTTAGACTCTTTCTCTCTGATTCATTTTTCTGAGTTAACTTCAGTAATTGTTTTCCTCCAAATCATCAACGTGTCTGTTAGATTCCATTCCTACAAAAGTGCTTAATGAAGTCCTACCATTAATTAATGCTTCAGTTTTAAATATAATCAGTCTCTATCTCTATTACTGGCCTGTGTACCACACACCTTTAAGGTGGCAGTAATTAAACTGTTACTTAAAAAGCCATCACTTGACCCAGCTTGCGTAGAAATTATAGGCCAATCTCCAACCTTCCTTTCCTCTCTAAAATCCTTGAAAGAGTAGTTGTCACACAGCTAACAGATCATATCTATCTAACAGACTCTGGTTTGCTCATTTAAATGGGGGAAGTCTTATAAACACACTAATGTTAATTAGTTCCGCAGGACTCTGCTTACATTATACATTCTTACATACATTTTCATTGCTATATAGATGATACCTAGCTTTATCTGTCTACTAAGCCAGATGACCACACCAATTAGTTAAACTGTAAGAATACCTTAAAGACATGAAAACCTGAGTGACCTCTAATTTTCTTCTTCTAAACTCAGGATATTGTACTTGGCTCTAAAAACCTTAGAAACATGGTGTTTAACCAGATACTCTGGACTGCACTACCTTGTCCTCCAATAACAGTCAGAGTCATTGTTGACCAGCACATGCGCATATTAGACAAATATGTAGGACCGCTTTCTTCCATTTGCACAATATCTCTAAAATTAGAACCATGCTGTCTCAGAGTGACGCTGGAAAATTAGTTCATGCATTTATTACTTCTAGGCTGGACGAGTGTAACTCATTATTATTAGAATGTCTTAAAAACTCTGTGAAATGCCTTCAGTTGGTCCAAAATGCTGAAGTGAGAGTACTGATAGGGACTAGAAAGAGAGAGCAGATTTATCGAATACTGGCCTCTCTTTATTGGCTCTGTTAAATCCAGAATCACATTTACGTTTTTTCTCCTGATGAACAAGGTCTTGAATAATCAGGCCCCACCTTATCTTAAAGACCTCATATTAGGGCGATTTGGTAATATGTGTTTCCTACAATATTCAAAAGTAGAATGGGAGACAGAGCCTTCAGCTTCCAGATCCCAGATTTGATTGCTACTTCTAAGAATAATATCCTTTTTCATAAAACTTATAGTTAGGGGTAGATCAAGTGACCCTGAATCTTTCCTTAGTTATGGTGCAGTTGGCTTCACCAATGCACTGAGCGTTTGCCACCTCTTTTCACTCATCATGTTTTTTTACACCTCTACATTTAATAACTAGTTATTATTAATCTCTGGCTCTCTTCCACAGTGTGTCTTTTATCCCGTTTCCTCCGCTCACCCCTAACCCGTCACTGCAGATGGCCCCGCCCCTCCCTGAGCCTCATTCTACTGGAGGTTTCTTTCTGTTAAAAGAGAGTTTTTCCTTCCCACTGTTGCCAGGTGCTTGCAAATAGGGGGTCATTTGATTGTTGACTTTTCTCTGTATTATTGTAGGTTCTATTATAAAGCAGCTGTTTTTGTGATTTGGCGCCTTATTAATAAAATTGAATTGAATAAGACACAAATGGTTCATTTCACCGGTCCAAGAAACAACAACAAAATAAAGTACTTGGGGATTTTTATCCTGAATTTATAGTTGAGCGGCTGTAGATCATTTTTATTTCCTTCATGCTCATTATTATGGAGAATGTTTATATGGTTTTGCAACATCTAAAATGAGCCATTTGACAAACAATAGTAAATACTGAAGAATCTTAGTTTCATTATGCCAATTCTTAGAAGAAAATGGAAAAATGGAAAATTCATTTTTTTTTAAAAGTAACAATATTTAATACAAAATGAAGTCAATAGTTACTGCTCTCACATTTACACTGTTCTACTTTTCTGTTAATTAATCTTTTTATCCAGTAGTTTGACAATTTTCCTGAAGTACCTTTGGCCAAATGGAATCTCCTTGTGCTGGTGATTTCAGTGCTTCCTTGTGTGATGGATGGATGCACAGAGTGTACAGACTTGCTTTTATGGACGTAGCGTTGGGCGATGGAAGCTAACAGTCATTGCATTTGTTTGCTTGGTCCTTATCCATTAATTAAACTGCAATTTGTGGTCCATTGATTAGCCACTTCAACTTGCTGTTTGAATAAAGAGGACATGGCTAGTAATAGAAAATCACAAAATGCTTGCTAAATTACTAATGCTAGCTGTTTCCATCAACCCACAGATAGTACCTGATCTCGGATCAGGTAAATCAGAGTCAGCAGCGGGTTATCTAGTTTGTCTATCCACTATTAATCTACCCTCAAAGACCAGAAGTTTGTTCACAATGTGCATGCACAAATTAACAGTCCTCCTAGCTTGCCCAGCTCAAGCCAGTGTTAATGGCACATGCACATGCTCATCAAATCGACCGGTGCTATGTATTCTAGGGAGGCAAGCATACTTAAGCCTGCTTACAGAGTTAACAGCTAACTGTGGCTGCATGATGACAGTAATTTAAAGGATGGTGCACACATGCAATGAGAGAAGCTCATGGGACAGAACACTCTTTGAGATGCAAGGAGAAATATTGATGTTGATTTTTTACATGTTACTGGACAAGCAGTAACATGTTTGTCCAGTAACATGCAGTGGTGGCTTTGCTTGCCCTGATTGAATGCCACTGATACACATTTATTTAATTGGAGTTCTTCACGCCTTCATTTTTAGCTTGCTTTATAATAAACTCTCTGGTTTTACGAGGTTCATTCATTTTCTTGAAGAAGTGTGCCTGTGTATCTTATTAGGGCCAGGGTATAATGACCAGTCCGTCTTGTTTCCATCCAGATTCATTGACTGGACGAAGTGGACCCACAGTCTGTCTTTCATTCTTTTTTACTGCATCTGCCGTGGTGCATGAATGACTGCGTGGTGCTGCAGTGAGCAGTAGTCAGTTAGAAGCCGATACTGGATGATTGACTAAAATGTTGCCTGAGCCCTGCCTCTGTGTCAGACTGTACGTTAGTGTGTGTGTTTACCAGACTATAAATGTCTTCAGTTTGACGTCAGACGCTGGCTGCTGTGGAATGCTGCTCTGTTGCCAAACGGACTGTTGTACCCACACTCACAGACCGGTCTCTCACGTACACACACATATACAGACAGAGTGTGTGTTGTAGTGGAAGGGGAGACACGTGCGTCACAGTGAAACTCCAGAATATTTGTTTAGGTAATTTGTGAACGGCTGCACACATATGCACAGGCACACTTGTTTATCCAGAGCTCCCACTTTTTGGGCATTTTTGGTCACAAACCAGCAGCCTGAAAAGCTTCTGCTGATTTCATATACCTGTGTCATGAAGCACTTGTTCACTCGTTGTAGATCCACTTCATGTTTCTCTTCAGCTCTGCTATGATCTGAAGCCAAAGTCGTCACAATCTAACAGGCTTGGCCCTACTGTCGATGTTCCTGTTTGATTAGCTTAGAAGCCACATGGGAAGCGTCAGACATCAGAGACCAATCGGTCTAACTCAGAAAGGTCAAAGGTCAGACTTCACAGTAGGTAAAACCTAATTAAATTTCCTCCCTGGTCTGCAGACAGGAAATGTCCTGACGTCACAGCGTGCTGCCGTGTGTGGCGTTTCCAAAGAAATAGCCTGATCCTCTCATAGGGTTCACCAGGAGAGCAAAGGCAGGTCACGGTTACAGCCCTTCTCCCGGACACAGTGATGGCTGCTGATGGAGCAGGAATACGAGGACCTCCCTGCCCCTCTCTCTCATTGCTCTCATCTTTTACTCCCAGCCCTAAATTACAAATGACCAGAGTCTCCGTTATATGGCAGCCTTTGGGAGTGAAGAAAGTAAGAAAACAGATTTTTATTGGTTTATTAAAGTTACCTTTCACATTTTATCTGACACCCCCTTCACTGATGTAGACAGAACGTAGACAGAAGAAGAAGGTTTTCTGTGTCTTGCTCAGACCCTCTGAGGTGCGGGATCTGCAGCTTCTCCGTCCCAGCGTACAGACTGTGTGTTGATGCTGACGGTGCTTGTTGGTGCAAATGTAACACTTCTTTGTCTTGTAAGGGAAAAACACAAACAGTCTATGAAAACATTTAGGGAACGTTTAAACATTCAAAGTGAGAAAAGGAGAGTTTTCCACTGCCTGGCTCATAGTTCATCTAGCATTGCTCCAGGTATCTTATAGCAGCAGCCTGGAGAGCACATCATTATCTAAATTACAGGTTATCTTATCTAAAATATAAACATGGGCTAATGATCTAAGTAAATATTAGCAGACAGACTGTTGTGGGTGCGTGCATCGAGTCCAACATGGTTAAAACGTCATCTGATCTCCCAAAGTCCCGGACAGCTACGCAGGACCTTTGCGATACTCATCCCTAGTGTTAACCTGTTGCTTCTTTGCGCTTCCAAGGGCCAAAACTAAAGAATCAGTCCAAATGAGATCATACAAACTCTCCCCCCCTCTTCCTCTTTCTCTCTCACTAACATTCACTTATACACACAAGTGATCAGTATAAGCTGATTGGAGCTGCTAAGCTGATTGGAACCTTCCGATCTAAGCACTGCTGAGGCTTGTAGCTTAAATGTACTTGTGAAAAAAAAGAAGACGAGTACATTGCAACAAATGCAGCGAGCGAGTGACGACAGTCAGCTTAAACTGAGTGCATTTCTGTACGTACACAAATGATGCTTCATTTCTGTTAAAATGAAGCCGATCTTATAAGTTATTGTGAAAAAGTCTTTAAGAGAGTAGCCAGTGTCCAAAAGCAGGTTTTGTTTGTAGGTTATATTAAGGAAGCTCACCAATTAATCAGTATCACAGCTCGTAATTATTAATCAGAGGTCATAGCCTGTTGACACACTTAAAAAAAGTCAGCTGCTGGGCTTAGCTAGGCTTTGTCTGAAGCAGGAAATCAATATGAATCTGGAATTTCAATTAAGAACAAGTGTTACAGAAACGAGTGTTACAAGACACTTTTTCTTTGTTCCTTTTTCTTTGCTTGCTACTCGTACTACTGTAATAATCTGTCACTATTAGTATGTAAAGCACATGTTAGCATGTTGCTGCAGTGTCCTTTAGTGTAGCCATGCTGAATAAAGGCTGACTTCAGCGCTGGAGCTCAGTGCTACCCACTGCTGCTTGTGAATATTTTTAGGCAGCAGGACTGTCCCCCTCACTTTTCTTACAACACTATCACAGCCCATCTGAATGACATGGAAGCTGTCTCTATGTGGGTGTGTATGCGATGAGTGATGCAATAATCTGCTGTGTCCCTGACATTTTCCACACTAATCAATCACTCATTTCTCTATTCTCGCTCTCTTTCCTGCAGTAGTGGAGGTGAAGAGCAGCCTCCCATCAGGCATGCAGAGCCCAGTAGGAACAGCAAGCGAGCAGAGAGGAGGAGGAGGAAGTGGTGGAGAAGGTGGTGAGTAGGGAGTCCTCTAAGAGTCCTTGAAGTGGGAGGTGTGTGTCTGTGTGTGTGTGGTGGTACAAATTTTAAAAAATAACCAGAATGTGGGAAGTGAAGTGTCTGATGCTTCAAATTTGACGCTCACAGCGTGCCTAACGTTCCTCACCCCAGCGAATGATATACTATGGCTATGTATGTCATATGTATCATGGACAGTGTGCAAGAATGATGTAGTTATCGTGATGTCACCCACCGGTTTGTTTCCTGGTACGAAACTTTCAAATCAGAGCTGGTGTTTGTGGGTGTTTGTGATGAGCGAGGGGTCTGACTACAACGTGCCATTCATGAGCCAGTGTAAAGTGTAAAACCCTTCTTTAGTAATATCAGAATAACCAAAACTGGGCTTAACCTAGACTCATATTCAAAGTTTTTACAAAAAGTGTGCAGGAATGAGGCAGCCAATCAGGACTGTGCTTAGCCTTTACATTTCAAGCACAGGCCTGATTGGATAAAACCTTCTCCAAAGCATCCCTTCTTATTTTAGCAGGTTGTAAGCATCTGTGAGACCAGTTGGTGGACTTCAGAGGGAGAAATGTTGTGCCATTCCTGCCTGATAGATTTGAGCAGCTCATGAGTCCTGGTTCTACTTTCTTATAGTTTTCAGTTTAATGAAGCAACTGTTCCACAATGCACCCATGCTGCTGTAATAGATGCAGGGTACAGTTTAGCATTGCCTTGCTGAAATATGTAAGGCTTTTCCTAAAAAAACATCAACTGGATGGGAGCACACATTTCTCTTGAACCTGTGTATAGTTTTCAGCACTGATGATTTACAGATGTGCAAGCTTCATACCTTCATACCAAGTGAGCACTGATACTGATGATCTTTAGTTTGGAGGACTGAGCTTCTGTTTTTGCCAAAAAGAATTTCAAATTTCTAATCATCTGAAGACAGAAAGGTTTGCCTCAGTCCATTTTAAATGAGAAGACGGTGGTGTTTAGCGATCATGTTCACATAGTGCTTCTTCTTCTTCTTTGCACATAAGAGCTTTAACCTAAGTTTGTGGATGGGACGGTGCACTGTGTGCTGAGAACCTGAAGATCAGGGTCGTCCAAGACTGGTTTTTGGCCTTATCCTCTTTGCACAGAGATTTCTCAGATTTTCATAATCTTTTGATACTACTGCTTTAGATGATAAGATATTCAAAGTCATCACAATTATACATTGAGGAATTTTTCCAAAGACCCAATCCTGTTACTGACGTGTTGCCAATAAACCAATATTAGATGCAAAATGTTGTTCCAGCTCATTTTATTAACACTTACCTTTGCAGCCTTTAGTTTCTCTTTTTTGTTGCTGCTGCCAGAATATAATATTTTTCATAAAATAAATAAAAGGTCTCAGATTTTAGCTTTTAAATAGTGTCCAGTGTGATGGCTGCTGTACTGTTCTTCACACAGTTTTGCTGGAAGGAAATAAAAAAATTAATAATTAGGAAATGGAAAAAATGCAGTAATTCAAATCAGACTGCAGATATACAGAATCAGAAGCTCAGCTGTGCACTTGGCTAAAGTTGATGCCATGTTGTTTTTGACATTTCCAGGTGGGAGTCCTGGAGAAAGCCCGGGAGGAGGAGGAGGCCCGGTGGACCTGCGAACTGAGCCCAGGGTAGGGTCTGTGTCCGGGGGGGCAGTGGTGGACACAGCCATGAGAGAGCAGCAGCTCCAGCAGGAACTCATTCTCCTCAAGCAGCAGCAGGAGCTGCAGAAACAGCTGCTGTTTGCAGAATTTCAGAAAAAACACGAAGTGCTAACAAGACAACACGAAGTCCAGCTGCAGGAACACTTAAAGGTGAGCTGAAGCACCAGCTCTCTTTCCCGCTGCCTTATTCCAGGAACCATTCAATAACCTGTGTGTGTATTTGTGTGTAGCAACAACAGGAGCTGCTGGCAGCCAAACGACAGCAGGAGCTGGAGCAGAAGAGGAAGCTGGAGCAGCAAAGACACGAAGAGCAGGAGAAACAACGGCTGGAGCAGCAACTGCTGCTGCTGAGGAACAAGGAGAAAGGCAAAGAGAGTAGGTCATCCTGATGCTACTCGCAGACCACAGGCTGTTTGCATACAGACAGGGAAGTGGCCTGATTGCTTTGTGTGTTTGTGTGTGTGTGTTTTGGAAGGTGCCATTGCCAGCACAGAGGTGAAGCTGAAGCTGCAGGAGTTCCTTCTCAGTAAGAAGGAGCCTGGTTCTGGCGGACTAAACCATTCCTTCTCCCCAAAGTGCTGGTGAGGACCAAAACTGTTTCAGAGTGTGTGTGTGTAGAAATGGGAAAGTGTTTCCCACTGATGGTTTGATCTTCTGCACCAGAACTAATATAACATGCACTTAACACACTTCGCTATGAAAACAAAACAGAAATAAAACAAAGCCGGACCTGAGAGATATCGAGGAAGCACTCTTCACTTTCCAAGCTGAGGAGAGTGTGAGGGTGCTGTTTTACCCGCGATATCATGAAGTTGTGTTTAGTTTGTCTTTATGTAGAGAAATAAGCATTAAAACACACATGGCTTTGGTTTTACACAGTTATACCTCGTTACCATGGTTATATGTAGTATTTGAGGGAAAATGATGCAATTTGGTGAGCAGCTCTATCTCATTAAATTGACAGTATGCAGTTAATGTACTAGAGTCATGTCTTAGGTCACTGGGTAGTAACATAATCACTGTGACACCGCGGCATGTGCATGGTGCAGTGATGCACATGCAAATCCTCTGTGCTATGGCTCAGCAATAGCAATAGTAAGCAATGTTTATCTATGTGGCACTTTTCCAGACACGAGTCACCAAGTGTTTTATGGAAAACGCTGTGAATAATGCAAACAGTGAGAAAGAAACCTGAGGAAAAACTTGAGAATGCAAAAATACTGCTCGGATAATTAAAGAACGCGGACATTAGTTAAAGAGAAGTTACAAAGACAGCAACGTACACAGCAAAGAAGAAACACGTTACTCGAACATCCGAGGACACTGCTCTGTCTTCAGCTGACTTTAACAGCAGAGCTCACCGGTGCAGGTGCAGCCGTCCACAGGCCGGACTCATGGTTCCAACAATAATGTAACACTGTTAGAGCTGAGTGAGCAAGCTCAAGGGTGAAGATGACGCATTTAGGACACCATGCAAGGGAGCGTGTGATGCTCTGGAGGAGGAAACATTCAGACTGGATCCTGAATGCAACAGAGAGACGTTGAGGGTCATGCTGGGCATCGATTTCCATTTCTAATCGATTTGATTTGAATCAATTTTGACTGACAGTCAGAAATACAGTGGAACCCCGACTGACGAAACTAATTCGTTCCCGAGGGTCTTCGTAAGTCGAAGCACCCATCGCGCCTTTTCAGTGAACGATAGGCTACAGGCTAATTGCTAACTGCAACAACAATACGTCGTTTAAGTGGAACAGCGAAGTGCAAGTACCAAAGCCAAGGGGGTTGTCACATGATTCAGAAGGCATTCTGGGCTCAGCCAATCAGAGCCAGCGGATTTCGTTACGTGGGCATTTTGCCGTAACACGGGCAGAAATATTGCCGTTAAGTCCCTCCGTAACTTGAATTTTTTGTTAAAGGGGGTATTCGTAAGTCGGGGTTCCACTGTATTATATTTCTGATCATTTATCAGTATTGACACTTGTGAGATTTCATCAGAGGTGTAAACATCACAGCAGATGCCTTTGTGTCAAAGTAACTGAGGATAAAACAGAAAAAACATGAAGCAGATTTTCCTGGCCTGGCTTTTTATAGCAGATGACCTAAAAAATATTCTGCATTAGATCGAAAACTGAAGAAAACCATAAATCGACATATGAGCATTATCTGATGCTGCTGACGTGAAGCAGAGCAAAGTTAGAGGTTTCATTAGAGACACAGCAAAGCAATTTGGAATTTGGTATCATTTTAAAACATTGACATTTCTTCGGTGTTGAACAGCAGAAATCAGGCTTTCTTATCGGAGGTCATTTGTGTACAGCGCTGTACAAAACGGTAATAAGCAAGCTAATAATGCAGAAAACAGAGATTTGAGATGGGAAACCGTTCTTGAAGTACACTGAGAGAGAGAGGAAGTATGATTTTATCGTGGTGGAAGCAAAACAGCAAAAGTAAGAGGGAATCCATGACGATGTTTATCAAACGTGAAGCAAAATTTGGATCTTTTGCTGCTGGTTCAGCGAGAGCGACAAAACCTGCAGCATCAGAATCTGTGAGCTGTCGGCTCTCAGGCCCGGCGGCGTGTCCGTGTACGTGCCGTCGGGTGAACGATCCGCGCTTTGTATTTACATCTTTGTGTGGAATCCGTGTACCTGCTCTCATTTGTTGTTGTAGCTGTTTAGCGGTTGTTGAAGTAGTTTTGTGAGCTTCAACCTGAGATTCTGGCATTTCTGGCAAAATGCATTTTTATTTAAAAATATTTCAGGATTTACTTTATTTTATTGAAGCTAAAGTCGATTTGAATCTGGAAAATCAATTTTTAAACCCAGCCCTAGTTGACGGGACTCTTATGTAGACTAGCAGGAGCATTTTTGAATTTGGGTGGGAAGTGAGTCATGTACTTTCCCCCTTTTTATTTTAGTAAATGTTTCCCACTTTGTTGAACTGGCCTCTCGAGTGTTTTAGTGCTGTTTATCTAAATAAAAGTTCCCGCCTGTATTAAAACTCCAGCAGTTTCGAGTGCTTCAAAATAAAGTTTGGTTGTGTTATCTTAATGAGGCGCTGTCTATGACAGCTATTAAAGCGTGGACCCAATCCCAGTCCACGAGGGCCGGTGTCCCTGTAGGTTTTAGGTGTGTCTTTGATCCACCACAGCTGATTTAAATGGATAAATTACCTTCTCAGCATGTCTTGAGGTTCTCCAGAGGCCTGGTAATGAACTAATCATGTGATTCAGGTGTGTTGACCCAGGGTGAGAGCTAAAACCTGCAGGGACACCGGCCCTCGTGGACTGGGATTGGGGACCCCTGTATTAAAGTTTCATTATGGCCTGTTCTAACAGAAGCATCACATGTTCAGTTTTCCTACAGCAGAACGGACCAAAGATTGTCCAGTTTTGATCCTCCTATAGAAAACGTCGATCCCAAAGCTGCTCGCGTTGTGTTTTCAGTGAGCTGAGCTCTTTTTCGTTTTCTACTATTAATAACAGCCACAAACCCATCGTTCTGTGATGTATGTTTTTTTCAGTCTGATGTGTGGATAATCACCTGAATCATGTTAAAAAATATTGCTCCAACACCTCAGACACATCTCCATAACACACGCTAACATACCAGACACCTACGCCTGAATGACAAAAAGCTGTCACTTCCCATGAACGTAATGAGTTCCCAGTCTGAAAAGGGCCGCAGACAACACGATGCCACGTCCTGTTAGAATCAGCAGGGCCAGAAGCAACCGGCAATGTTCACTGATCTACAACAACAACAGAAAAGGTCAGGTTTGAGTGTCATAAGCTTTTACTCAGACCCGTTCTGCAGCAGCTATAACACAGGAGGAAATTAAAGGAAGAAGCACAGAGAGAATGTTTCCACACTGACAATCAAAGGAAATAACGCAGCATTCTAGGAAGTGTAGGAAATGACTAAATGACGTACACGTCCCTCGAGAACCTGGGCAGAAAATGACATTCAGCGCTTGGTCTCATGGTACGATAAAAGGGTTTTCCCAGGCAGCTAATCTGCCGTCTGTTTGGGTGTTTGTGTCTGCAGGGGAGCCCAGCACACCTCCCTGGAGCAGAGCTCGCCTCCGCAGAGCAACACACCGGGGACTCCTCCTTCCTATAAACTGCCCCCTCTCCTGGGGAACTATGAGGGCAAAGACGACTTCCCACTCCGCAAGACGGGTACGAGTGTGTGTGTGTGTGTGTGTGTGTGTGTGTGTGTGTGTGTGTGTGTGTGTGTTTGCACGTACACAATTCATAAGGTATGCAAAGGTGGTGCAGTATTGTCATATAATTATTTACTTGTGAAATAAGTGTTGCAGACTGCCTTACCTGGACCTGGAACAAAAGTGTGTAGATACTCCCCAATGCAACGGACAATTCCAACCTACCAGACACATCTCATATATATTAAAAGTGTTTAGGTGGATCCACACATGACAACAGGTGGAGTCCCGATGGCCGAGCAGTTGTTCCTGTTATACTTTGCAGTCTGCTGCCTGGGTGCATGAGTAGTCGGTGTAATCAAAGTCTCTGTGGAAGACGGAGTGAGTAAAGTAAATTTCGCTCACTGTTCGACCCAAATGGACCCTAGTGGACTCGCTGATGGAGAAAGTTTAAAACACACGTAACAATGTAGCTGTGATATGCTACATGCAAAGCAACTGTGGGCACGTCTCAGGTTCATTTTACTCAGCAGCATCCATGGAGGTGAAGAAAACCTCATTTTACTTATGAAGGGGCGTCAAACAATGACACAGTCATCTGCACAGTCCGAGTCTGTGTCTAACAGGGACCGGCCGTCCGCCATAAAGCGATGAGCGACAAGCCCACAAACTGAAGCTCGGTCACAGTCAGAGCACATCAGCTGGTCCCCACGTCAGCTGACGATTTACAGTTGCTAACTCTTACACAGGGAGCTGTGTTTAAGCTGCTTGAGCCTGCACACAGATGCTGGACATCTGGAAGGGAGTTTGCAGCCCACCTCCACCCCAGCTCTTTCTTTCATGCTATTTCTGAATTGTCCTATCTGTCGTCATTTGTCCTGTGGTGGGATCTTGTTGTTGCTCTCCCCGCCTAAGGCTTTTCATGTGTGCACATGGAAAGTGGAGGTTCTCAAATAGATGCCGCCAAATATAAATGGCTGCAGATGGAAACATCATTTTCTTTTGACTGTTGTGGTCTCAGCTGAAGTAGCAGTTACCGGATAACATGTTTGCCTCTGTAGTTAAATTGTTTAAATGCTCAGCGTACAAAGGTCGCCCACAACACTCCAAGACAGACAAGAGCGCAGCAGCTGGGCTACGTGAAGCTCACATGGATGTGTGGCAGGACCTCCGTACTGCATCTGCACCACCCGACTGCAAAGACTGTAGTTGTCACTCGTGCACAGCACATAGGTCTGAGGTATTTTAGCTTTACTTTATATAGTAAAGCTAAAATGTGATGGATATATATATATATATATATATATATATATATATATATTTTTATGTGTGTGCGTGTGTGTGTGTGTGTGTGTGTGTGTGATATGATCATATACATGTCCATAAACCCAGCTTCTGATGCTCCTACACTGAATTATAATCATAGTCTGTATCATAGCCAACACCAGGGTGAAGCAGTTTCGGTGTAAGGTTAGCACGAGGTTGTATTTTAGCCACATGCTCTCTTTCATGCATCATGGCTTCACAGTTTGTCTCTTACAGGGTTTCTGTTTCAGTTATGCCATGTAGATGTGCACGTACCCTAACCTCCCAGCAACCTGCCAGATTTTAAGAGGTTCAAATTTGTGCTAGATGGAAAATTGGCTACAATTGCAGATAGAAGCATCCATGCCGTGATGTTTTCAGCTCTAAAGGGTTCTTCCTTTTAGCCAGTCATCCAAATATAGAGGCAGGAACACTTTGTAGATGTGCATGACACGGGTGCTCTTCAGTGGCACTTGTGTAAATCACATAGACCAGATTAAACTCACTCTTTGTAAATATACTCCAGTGTGTCCCGGGATACTGTGTGCAGGTTCTGCTGCCTGGCTCACAATAATGACAAATGGTTTTTAGCATAACAAATGCCAGGCCGAGCTGTCATTGGCTGCCCTGATGCCACCGGGTAAGCAGTGACATGTCATCCCTCTGGATCCAGATACTGTTTATGCCACTGAAAACTTCATGTTTTCCCTTCTACTGTTTATTATCCTCACCTTGACCCATACACCAAAAATAGCTTAAACTCCACTGTGGCTGCTCGTTTAGCAAACGACCCAGCCAAATTGTAATGTAGGATTAGTTGACTTCTCAGTCTGCCCTGATAGAATCTTGTTGGCAAGTCACCAGGTGACTTAAAATATCACTGAAGCCCTCTGCCAAAACAAACCACTGCATGTTACCAGTGACCTATAATGAAAAAGAAACAAGACAGATCAGCAGCCGACAAAATAACTGTTCTTCTTTCACCTGCGTTCCGAGCACAGCTTAGTATTTACAGGAAATGGTCTGCGTTACACTGATGTCTCTGCGCTGAACAGTTTTATCTCCCCTCTCTCTTTACTCGTCCAGTCTCTGAGCCTAACCTGAAGGTGCGTTCACGCTTGAAGCAAAAGGTGGCAGAGAGGCGGAGCTCCCCTCTCCTCCGCAGGAAGGACGGAACTGTCATCAGCACCTTCAAGAAGAGAGCCATAGAGATATCAGGTGAGCAGAGACGCTTACGTTTTCATTCTGAGAAGAAGTGCAAATAAGCTCTCAGGTGCAGAGTGTTTAGTGTGAATAGCTGCTTTAATCAGAAATTTAAAATGAATTTGCTGCTCATTTATTCCTGTGTCTGTGTCTCTCCACCAGTTTCCTCTCTCTGTAACAGTGCTCCGGGGTCAGGTCCCAGCAGTCCCAACAGTTCCAATACAGCTATTGCCAACGGCAATACTGGATCAGTCCCCAACATACAGACTGAGGTACACGTGCACACACACACAGGCTGGCTTCATTTTCAGTTCTTCAAACTCGACACGAAGCTCGAGTTTGCCCCCTGCAGTTCAGTGTGGAGCACTGAATCAAAAATGACGATATGGGGGAAACTGTAACAGGCGACATGTAAGCAGCTGTGTGAAAGTGATGATTGAGCAGCAAAAGGCAGCATTTAATCACCTTGAACTACTGCAGGAACTCTGGCTTTGCCCCTGTGTTGTCTTCTTTGCTGTATCTGCAGAGTGTTTCTGCGTGTAGTTGTGCTTTCTGTTCTGTACGTTGTGTTTGCTGTGCATACTTTGATGCTGTTTGGGTCACAGCCAAAGTATAAACCATTTTAGCACTGCAATCTTGGAAAAGAAAACATTCTCGAATTTTTATTGTTTGTCAAATGTCAAAGATAAAATTGCTCACTTTGACGCAGAAATAGGGCTGCAAAAATACTAAGTTATAAATATCTAACTGTACCTTTAGTGGTTCAGAGCTAGTCACTGGAGGGAAACTCTAAAGTACTCCCTGCACCCTGGAGGGGGGATTTTATTTGTACCCTTGTGGTTTGTGCTTACAGAAACAAATCTTGAACCTCTAATTACAGTTTCACAATAGTATAACAGAATAAAAAGAGACATTTAAAAAAGGCCACAGAAAACCCAGAATCGTTTTGCTGTGAGGCATCTGCACCACCCCTACAAGATCAAACTTCTGTAATGTCTACAATTATTTTTGGAGAAAATAAAGCAAAACCTACAAATCTAAATGTAAAATTATAATTTAACATAATTTCTTTTTTTATTTGACAGAGTATTGATTCTCGATACTGGAGAATAAAATCAAGAAGAATTTGAAGTATGTAGCCTTTACTACTCATGAATGAGGTACAGTGATTAGTGTTAAAGGGTTTCAGTGGAATAATACACTTTTCCTGTGCCCTTATTTTTAGGAATGTAGAGTGTGTGATGCAAATTACATAGGTCCCATAATGGAACCCTGTGGTACACCACCAGATGTGCCATATCTGCAATAAGTTTTGCTGTTTTGTTGATAAGAAAGGAACTATACTAAGATGATATCCAGAGTTCACCTAACAGACAAACCGTAGTTGTAGGGTTGATCTGATATCCTCGTGTTGGTGTTGTTCCCAGATCATCATACTAAATGTTGTTCCAGGATCAACATTGCAAGTGACCAATCAGAATGTTGTGACGTCATACTTTTGCGACTTCAGGAAAAACCGGCGTAAAACAAAAAACTGTACCTAAGCTGCGTGAAACCGCCTCTGTCTGCCGATCAACGGACCCTGACCCTAACCGTAACCCTTTAATAAACAGTAAGCAGAATTGATATTGTCCTTGCAACATTGGAATTTCATAAATGCACGAATGGCTTGGCGCGCAAAAGAATAACGTCACAACAATGTGATTGGTCACTTGCAATGTTGAACCTGGAACAACATTTTCATGATGGTCTGGGAACAACACCAACATGAGGGTATCAGATCATCCTAGTTGTAGCCTCAGCAGAGTTGGTTGGTTTTGATTGGTTATTTCAGTATATGACTTTAAAGACACATGAAATGATTCCCCTGACATTTTTTATGTTTTCGTTGTAGGTCTTTATGAAGATAATATGACAAAGCAGTTAAATAATCATGTTTCGGATTACTCATTTACACTCATTGCCACTTGAATTAACTGGTTGTTGTGTTTGGCTACAAGCAGGTACGCAGAACGCCCTCTGGTGGTCAAACTATCCAACATCAGTGCTCATAACATGGTTTCCTGTCTCTTTACCTTTTGAGTTTTCATTTGTTGGGCATTATAAACACTGATACTGAGATATCAGTCGGGCTCTAGTTAGAGATTAAAGACAAGCATGGCCAAAGACAGTGTGATTTCATTTTTTCATTTTATTCCAGAGGCATATTTCTAAGAGTGGTGTTGAATATGGATAATATACTGGGCACAACTGTATCAAATGCATGTTAAAGCAGGCTGTATGGAGTAATTCTTAAAGGCCTTCAAGGCTGACAAGACTCCTCTGTTTATTTAAGTTGAGCGAGTGTGGAACAAATGCCATGGAAGTTTCCTGTTTTTGTGCTCTTCCAAGAAACTTCCAGGAAATGGTCTTCTTCTATAACAAGAAGAAGAAGCAGTTAATTATATTTTGCCCCAGTATGTGCTAAATTTAACAAACTGAGTTCTCCCTGTGCAGGACACTAAAACTGCTTGCGTGTTTGTTTTTCTGCAGCTGAGGTCTCTCCATCAGACGCTGGGGGCTGATGGGACATTGAGTCCTCTGAGTCTCTACACCTCACCCTCCCTGCCGAATATCTCGCTGGGTCTCCCTGCCAACACACATATCACGGTGAGTCACTGCGGTGCATGTACCCATCGACACAAGAACACACAAACACACACTATACACCCCCACACTGATGGACTCGCCACACACACTGTTACACAGTAACCTGTAGTTCTATAAGTATCTGCGTATCCTGTTTTTTCTGAGCTTGGTTCTGGTGGAGGTTTCTTCCTGTTAAAAGGAAGTTCTTCCTTCCCACTGTCACCAAATGCTCAGTCATAGACAGTTGTGGGATTGGTGTGATTGCTGGGGTTGCTTACCTCTGCAGGTTCTTTACTTAACAATATAAAGTACCTTGTGCCAGCTGTTGTTGTTAAATGGAGCTGTATGAATGAATTGGGAAAAGGTTTACTGAGGGTGTCAATCAGTCATTTGCCAGTGACTTCTTTCCAACTGGCCTCCTTGTGGTGAGCGTAGAAGTCGCCTCCTTGTTGCTTTGCTTTTTAAACCCAGGAGTTTCGTCTAGCTGACGTGCACTTTTGTTACAAAGCAGTCAGTCTTACTCACTTACACTAAGTGATCCATGAAGCAGTGGCTCTTCTTTTTCTATATGTGTGTAGTTTTCCACACAGAAGTAAACCAAAGGAGGCCGTTTTATTTCCATGACTGTTCATTTTGGTGAGAGATCACTTCTAGCTTGCATGTGTAAGCGAGTGCTATCCTTAAAATGTATGATTTGGTTAAAAGCTCTTTCTCCAGTGGGATTTTTATGTCTGCACATTTCTACACGAACCCAGTGGAAAGATATCCACAGGCTGCTTCTTATGGAATACATGGAAACAATAAAGAGTCCTATTCTTGTGTTTCAGTGTAAAGCTAGTTATTCCTGCATTTTCATAAAGGTAAAATATGCTAAGACAACCAAACACGGTGTTGAGACTCCTTTGGTCTTGGCTTTGGATACATTTTCATGATGAGTTTTGGTTGCTCCGTTTGCTCCGAGCTCTGTTTGCACCACTGTAGGAAATCTGTACCATCAGAAGGAATCCAGCACTTCATAGATTTGTTGTTCTGAGTTCTGTGTTAAATAAACAGTTCCTGTTCAAGGAGAGGATTTAAGCAAAAAGCTGAGCAGCTGAAAAAATGCCATGAGGTGCCTGTCAATTTGTGTCTGTGTGGTAACTATGGTAATACTCCCTCTAAAGCCCTCCCAGAAGCTGTCTGCCCAGCAAGAGGCAGAGCGTCAGGCCATCCAGTCGCTGCGGGGGGGTGGAGCTCTAACAGGAAAGTTTCTCTCCACGTCCTCCCTTCCAGCAGGTGAGCTGGACCGCTGCTCATATCAGAGTTTAGTGAGTCATCGTGCACTAATCATAAAAGTGCATCGTGACTGTAGTTGGTTTAAATTGAATTCTTTAGTTATGATTTAATATCTCTTTGCAGGTGTGGGACATGATGTGGAGACTCCGCCCCCCAGCTCTCATTCAGCCCATTCCTCGTTACTGCAACACGTACTACTGCTGGAGCAGGCTAGGCAACAGACTGCTATGCTAGGTGGTGCAAACACAATCGCGCACACAGCACATACACAAAAATTCACGACAGCGCCTAACTCATCACCTTTTTCTGTGACCCTTGACCTGTCCAGTGCCCATGTACAGCCAATCGCCGCTGGTTACGGCAGAGAGAGGTGTGTCGGGTGGCATGCGGGCCGTCAACAAGCTGCCTCGCCACCGGCCGCTGGCTCGTACGCAGAGCGCACCTTTGCCCCAGTCCCCCCAGGCCCTGCAGCAACTGGTGGTTCAACAGCAGCACCATCACTTCCTGGAGAAGCATTACAAGGTAGACACAATTACACACACACACACACACACACACACACACACACACACAGATGAGCACACGTGCAGATTCTCACATAATCTTTGTGTGTTTGTGTGTGTGTAGATGCTGTCAAAGGGGACAGATTTACCTAGGCCACCACCCACTCACCCAGAGGAAACAGAGGAGGAGCTTACAGAGACCAATGACATGCAGGAGGAGGATGAAGGGGTGGGCCTTCACAGGTGTGCCAGTATTTCTGTGTTTGTGTGTCTCTGTGTGACACACAGTGCTTAACACATTATTAGCCCCAGCCTGATGTGAGGTTTATGCCAATGCCAAAATCCTCGTTCAGTAATGGTTCCTCCAGCAGTATGTGGAGGCTGTTTAATGCTAAATAGAAATATTGTTTTTATCTGTGATGTTTCAAATTTGTTGCTTTACAAAGAAGCTGAAAAGCTGTTATTTGTTTTTAATTGAAATTACAAATACAATTCCTGAATATAAAAAGTGAATGTTCTGTTCTCAGAGATGTCCACTCCGTTAGCTCAAATATGAGTATAAAAACATGAATTCAGTTTGTTATTATTTAGGCTTTGTTATTAGGCTGGTTAATAACAATATAAATATAAATATATATATATGTATATATTATTATATATCTGTAGAAATGAAGAGTGTGGCTGCTCCTATTTTTACATTTTTACTGATCTTGTTGGCTGACGTAGTCATCACAGTTTCCTCTTCTGAGCTCAGAGTTTTGAGAAATATTTAAGTGACTCACAACACGATTTAGGTTTGTGGTTGCCTGCCATTATTTCTACACATTATCTTAACTGGTGTTCCTGGCATAGCTGAGATGGTTGTTAGCGGAACAAGCTTATAATGGGTGGCTCAAACTGTGAACCCAAGTGCTTTGGTGCTAAACACATGCAGGTCATGGATCTGTTACAGAGAGTCAAGTGTGCAGTGTGCAGTGTTTTTGGTTTATAGTCAGATTTCTGTACAAACGTTGGGAGTGAAAACTGCAGAGAGCTATAGAGCTCTTCATCATCACAATTAAGCTTTTAGGAATTTTCTATGACTTGCATAACAACATAAAGTGTGTCGCTTCTATTATTGATGTAGATATTTGACTGCCTAATCATCCCATCAGTCAGCTGTCAGAGTTCAGGTTTGTAAGGTGGAAATGAAACAGCCCTGGACTCAGTCTTAAGACCCGAACGGATCTTGTTCAGTTTCCTTTGGTTTTGCTCTTGAATCAAAACATTTTTCTGAATTGCTGTTTTTCCTGGAAGGAAACACTGTAAAACATGAGCTTGTTATGTTTGTCAGATTTCAGCAACAATAGATGACTCATTCTCTCACCAGGTCCTACTTGTGTCCAGCCTGCTAATTTGTGCTGCTCTTGGTAGATCATGCCGACATCATTATTGAAATGAACCGGCTGTGCCTGTTCGCATAGCTTTACACTCTCGTTGGTGCGTTGTTCAGTTGCAGGTTGTCGATCAGTTGCCCTGCTTTGTAAATCTGACCCAGAAGCTAGTTTTCGTAAAGAGCACGTGTATCTGGCTCCTGGACACACCTTTTCCCTCTGTTCTGTCTTCTCATCCAATCAGGCTTCAGAAGGAGGGGTCTGATGATAGCACGCCTTCATCTGAGCGTCTCGGCGTGCACGTGAAGGGTGAGGAGGAGTGTGGAAGCGTGCATATCAAAGGGGAGAGCACCGAGAGTGAGCTGGAAGAAGAGGAAGAGGATGAAGATATCATTCAGTTGAGGGAGGGCGACGAAGAGGAGAGAGGGAGTTACAGTCAGGTTTGTGTGTGAATACAGTGCAGCTTTGCATCATTGATAATCAGCTTGGTTCATGTAAATGGGTGTGGTCAGTTAGTGAGCTTGGGCTCATCTGATAATGACAAGGTGTCCAACAGGAGCTCCTTCAAAGCCCACGGTCTGTCTTAAAACTCAGGACTTGTTGGTTCCACAGCGTCATCCCACAGAGGGATGAGTCACACAAATGCATCACTGACCGCCTTCCTGTTGTTTTGTATCTCGCTGCGTTTGCTCTGTTACAGCGGTTGCTTTGCGTTAGTGATCTGACTCATCCCAGCTAATGGTCGGCCTCTTACTTCAGTCTAAAGCTGAGGTGGCTTCAGGTGTTTTTCACCCACGCGCAACTGTTTTCACACATAGCAATTCTGAGCTGCAGTACATTTACGTATCACTTCAGAGTATTCCTTTTGGGCTGAGCTCATTGCATAACGTGTCTTATCTGCTTTCAGGAAAAAGAACACACATTGAATTTTCCAAAATTTGCCAAACGCATATTTTTCTCGTCTTAGACGAGGCTAAGCGTTCTTGAAGAGCCAACTTATACAATGTGATGCTCAGACCACTTGGCAGTGTGCAGGGTGGTGACGTCTAACTGTGTGAGCACAACACTGTTCAAGGACTCTGACTGAACGTAAGGATCACTTTGCTCAAAGTGGATCAGTGATGCTAACTACATGAATTCTTTCCTATTTAGTCTGCCATCTGGTATTCTAAATATGTCGTTCCACAATCAGACTCTGATGCCAACATTTGGTATCAACAGTTGAATTGGCCAAAAACAGAAGGATGAGCTGAGCAACACCAAAAGACCACGGAGACTACACATGGCAGATAAAGGTGATAATCACAGTTGAGTTGTTTCCCTGGTAAACAAAAGCCCTACATAACATTGAGTAAAGTTGAGAACATTTAAATCTACAGTTAGTGAATGTAAGTAGAGTTTAACCTCAAAGTGAGTGGCTGCAGTGACGAGCACAAACAGCCAGATTAGAACAGCCTTACAAATGTGAAACATGATAAGAGCATGAACAGGGACAAGAAAGCATCATTATTCATACACCTGATCGCCTCTCCAACATAGTAGAGACGGCATTAAGGACGTACCTGTCATATCTAAGAAGTAAAGCCTCAACAGAAATACTTTAAGCCTGCCTTTTATCAAATGGCCAACAGAGGGCGACTTCACCAGCTCTGAAGAAGTGCCGACGTTTTTTTTGTAAACACTTCTGCGATGAGCTTATGGTCACAATCATTCAGTTCAGGTCACCACTCTTCTTTATTGATTATGTGACTGCAGGTGCAAACTGTACTTTCAATCAGATGCTGCAAAACTGATAAGATAGTGCTTCACAGTTCAGCCTTGCAATGGTCCAACAGAAGCACCTCTTAAAGCAAAACATGGAGAGGTCTTCAGTGGTTACCAGCTTACCTGAGCACACAACACTGAAGCCACAGAAGGAGAACTCTCAGTTTTTGGTTTGGCTTCCGAATGTTTAAAGGTTTCTGATATACTCAGTTATGGTACACTGCTCTTGTTACTGTGGAGGGAGTGTGTATAAAAATAGCTGTAATTCCTAAATGCTTAATGCAAGATTTGTGGTCAGCCTCTTGAATTAAAGCTGAAGTTTCCACTTCAATCGCATCTTGATTGCTTCATTTCATTGATTTAGTACGGAGGCAACATTTCTGTAGGTAAATTGTGCTGCTGTCTAAATACTTCTGGACCCGACCGTAAAGGTCCGTGTGTGACGTGCGTGCTAGCGGTCATTGAGTTTAAGTGCATTTAACCTGCACATTTCACTGTGTTTTTCAGTCATCTTTCTCTCTCCAGCCCCATGACACCTCTGACCCGTGTTCACTGTGGGTGGTACTTACTGAGAGGAGGGTTAAAGTGGATGCTGTGATTGTGGAGAAACAGCTTTATTTATTTATTTTTGCACCGGTACTTGATGAGTCATCAGAAGAAGAAGAAATCAGATGCTTAACCAAAACAAAACAAGATGGCATTTGAATATGAACAACTTCACTGCTTTTATGCAGCGTATACAGTAATATGCAAAATCAGAGGGAGGATGCTTCCTGGGAGACTGCATGATGAGATCAGGGCTCTGCAGGGGTTCACGTCCTCTGCTGCAGGACCTGTTGTTGCTCAGTACTGCAAGTATCAGGTTGGATGTTTGGGGCACGTTGTTGAACAGTGGAGGAAAGACAAAAGCCTTTAAAGCTGACCCAGCCTCAAGATAATGATGCACAGACACACACACACACACACACACACTTGTTGATGCCGCAGTGACATCACCAGCTGATGACTCAACCACTGGACTCACCGCTGTGTGTGTATGTGTGTCCTGTATGTCTGTATATCTTCGAGTGTGTGTCTTTTAGTGTCCACCCACGCGTGATGAGTCACCCAGATCGCAGCAGGGAGCACAGCAACACTCCCTATATATAGACACCACAGAGTGTGTGTGTGTGTGTGTGTGAGGGGAGTGGTTACACAAACCTGAAATCTCACACACATACCATGAGGGGGTGGTGATCAGTTAGATTTCAGGACAGTCAGTCCAAATGTCATGAAAACGGAACACAATTTTTGTGAATGATACAATATTTTGAATAGTGATTTCAGTGTGTGTGTGTGTGTGTGTGTGTGTGTGTGTGTGTGTGTGCAGAGACAGAGAGACAGGACTGGTTTTAAGTGTGCTCTCCTCTTAAACACACACATCCTCCATCGCTGCAGTGAATGAGCTGATCTCTGATTCATCCTCCTGCAGCGAATCATTACTTTCTATCTCTTCTCTCCCTCCATCCCTGTCCCATCAGGCCTTGCAGCAGCTGGGTGTGTTCCAGTCCTCGTTGCCCCACAGACCCCTGGGTAGAGCGCAGTCCTCTCCTGCAGCTGCCGTTAATCCCATCAAACACCTCTTCACTACCGGTCAGTTTTCTGTGTTTGCGCTTCTTATGTGGTTGTGCGTGCGCACATCTGGTTTCCCATTGGTTAACAATGTGATGGTGTCAAGTCTGCCTACTGGAGGCCTCCATACTTGTTGCCTAGCAACAGGGAGCTGACTCTCTCGGTTGACGGTTCAGATGAACAGCGCATGAGCCCATCACTCGTACCTTGTTTTATATTTGATTATTTTCCAGTAAGAGCTCTTCCTGTTTTGATGTTGCATTGATGTGCTGGGACGAGAACGTGCAGGTCAGGTCAGGGTGTTCTTTACTGTATGCTCTGAATCCACAGGACAACAGCTCCATATGAGACTTCCTTGCATGAGTACTGTAAACTAAACTGTTACACAGAGGAGTCTGAGCACTTCACGTTTTAATCGCCTCACCTAGATTTACTTCAGCTCACACTGTGCAGCTGGCACACTTATAAAGTTTATTCAGACCGTAAGCTGCGTTCTTGGCATTTTCAAAGCCAGAGAGAGGGAGCGTCACAGTAATGACCTGTTCTGCTCCAAGTTTGAATTCTTGGATTTGAATCATAGTTCATAAGTAATCCTTATTCATCTCACACTGCGTCTGTTATTAAACAGATTTATTCTGGTATTAAATTAGCTTTTAAGTCTTTGGTACCAAATAAAGACTCAAACCATGAGTTTTGTGCTGTTGTTTTCCTAGTCCAGTTCTTTTATGTAGAAAAGGGTTCACTTTAACATGAGCTTAGCCTGAGATGGGGTCTGACCAGGATGAAACGAGGGCAGATCTGACAGATGTGGCCTTGTAAAAATGCAAGCTTGAAAACAGAGGCTCCAGAGAGCATGCTCATGTTAATCCTGATAATGAAAGCTGGTGATTAAGGTGACCCGTCTCTCTTTGACAGTTATTTCAGAGTAAACGTGTGGCTGTAAATTTTGAAATCTTAAATCTTCATAGATTGTGTTCTTATTGTGCTGCTGTGACTCATTTCATGCTTAAAGTGGATCTTTTGTTTTCCACTCCGTAACAGACCAACCAGTGTTAAATTCCAGTTTACGAATATAAAAACAGACTTTATGCAGCTGCACACAAATACATGTAATTGGTAGTTGCTCCTGACATCTTGTGGTGATCATTGGGTACTACAGCTGCTGTTGACCCGGTGTCCATACCACTGAACTACAGGCTTTTATTTCATTGCAATATCTGTGTGTATCTTTTTCCTCTCCCTCTCCAGGGCTCGTATATGACAATCTGATGCTGAAACATCAGTGTGTGTGTGGGAACGCTCACATCCACCCAGAGCATGCTGGGAGAGTTCAGAGCATCTGGTCCAGACTGCAGGAGACAGGCCTGCTGGGCCGCTGTGAGGTACACACACATTCTTAAGTTTCAGATAAGGCCTTCACACTGACAGCAGAGCCTGCAATGATTTGTTCAATTCAGTTTATTGATTTATACACTGTGTAAAAGCAAGTACAGCACATCTGTCATTTCTTGCAAAGTTGATTTTGTTGTATGCAAACATTACTCTCTGTCTGTGTGTGAGCAGAGGATTCGTGGGCGTAAAGCATCTCTGGATGAGATCCAGTCCGTCCATTCAGAGTTCCACACCCTGCTGTATGGAACCAGTCCGCTCAATCGGCACAAACTGGACCACAAGAAGCTGCTCGGTACCCGTCTGTCTGTCTGACTGTCTGTCTACACTTTCTATACACTGAAGCTTGACTAAAGTAAATCTGTAAATTATAAATTACAGAGTAAATTATAGAGAAAAATGCAGCCCTGGCTTAACTTTTGCTGTACGAGTTAGCATGAGTTTTATCGCTTCTTTAAATGTTCCTGTTTAATTTTTAGAAATAAAGCAATACATCAATCAGACACCCAGATCAATTATCCTCACAGTAACTCCACAGAGGAAAATAAGACAGGAATGTCACAGCATCCTTACTGTAAATAAGCTCAGGACCCAGCAGTGTGTCCACTGTAACTGAATACTTTACCCAGGAAACATCATTTGTAATTACATAAAGGTTGATAACATTGAGATGTCGTGATGACTGAGTGTGTGTTCTGACAACCCAGTTATGGTCCTTCCATCCTGTGTTTGGCTGTTGCCTGTGTGGGTGTCGTACCCACTTTACTGTTTGCCTGTTATTATTATTTCCACTTGTGATAAATGTATCGAGCACTTCCTGTGCCGTAACCTCAACTCTGGCTGATTTTCGTTCCAGGTCCGATTAGCCAGAAGATGTACGCTGTTCTTCCCTGTGGAGGAATAGGGGTGAGATTCTCTCTTTCTAGCTGGTCTGCCTGTGTTAGTGTTAGCCCTGGTCTGAACTGTGTGCTGCCCCCTGCAGGTGGACAGCGACACAGTGTGGAATGAGATGCACTCATCGGCTGCAGTGCGCATGGCGGTGGGCTCGGTCATCGAGCTGGCCTTCAGAGTGGCTGCAGGGGAGTTAAAAGTAAGGCTTTCACCGAGGCAACCACAAACCATGAGTGTGAGCTCATGCTGCGTGCGCGTCCCCCTCACTCTGTGCTTGTTTCTCTAGAATGGCTTCGCAGTTGTTCGTCCTCCAGGGCACCATGCTGAGGAGTCCACGGCTATGTCAGTACACCTGTCACAGAATTCTGACTACATTTCTCTCACTACATCTCCAGCTTGACTAATATGTTTTTTTAATGTGTTTGCACAGGGGCTTTTGTTTCTTCAATTCAGTCGCCATTACTGCCAAGCTGCTGCAGCAGAAACTTGGAGTGGGCAAGATCCTCATTGTGGACTGGGTGAGAGGGCAGACACACACACACACAGTCATGTTTTCATATTTTTGTGGGGACATCTAATTGACATAATGCTGTCAGCCTAAACCTAAACCTAACTGTAACCCTGACACTAAAATCACATCTCAAAAATGCCTTAAGCCCGTTCAGTTATCTTAGTGAGGACCTTCATTGACATAATGGTTTCCCTAGCCCCTTACCCTAACCCAGGGGTGTCAAAATCAAATACACAGTGGGCCAAAATTCAAAACTGGATCAAAGTCGCGGGCTAACATAAATATTCATTGAAAAAAATCTTCCTCCAAATATAGCAAGGAATCTTTTCTTATGGACTCAAACAAGTTTTGCTGAAAATCTGAATATGGAACAAGCAAAGCTTAATACTGAACAATATATATAACTATATAAACGTATGTATAACTTAAAATTGCACACATGCAAAATCAAAATTCCAATTAAATAACACATCAGTGGAATTCATTTCTTAAATAAAAATGTATTTGCAGCCTTCTGAATTAAATTTGATCATTTTATCATTTATCAGATTTTCATCATATTCTCCCACCTGTCCAGAAAGCTCCTGTTTTCTGCCTTTCTTTTTGCCATTTTGGAATAGATAGCATGGCAGTATTTGCATGGTTGCTATGGCTATGGTCAACAGAGGAGAGGGTGCTAATGGGTCCTGTCATGACTGACGCGCCAAAACACCAACAGAGCATTCTGGGAATTGTAGTATTAGCAGTACATGCACTGTATAATACTGGCAGGCCAGCTCTGATAGTAATTTTGTATGGTTTCGCGGGCCAAATGTAATTAGGCTGCGGGCCAGAGTTTGACACCTATGCCCTAACCATTAAAAATGAATGCCTAACCCTAATACCTAACCATAACCTAATTGTAACCCTGACACTAAAACCACATTTCGAGCCTCAAAAAGGCTTCAAACGTGTGAGGACCAGTGTGTGTGTGTCCTCACAAGTGACTGTTGGTTTTCACAAGTATAGTAGAATGCAGATTTCGGTCCTCACAAAGATAGCTAGACAGGAACACACAGTTTCTCTATGACTATAGAAAACATTATATTTACATACATTTTTTAGGCATTTCATATTTAATAGAAAGTGTAATAATAACTTCATTTTTACTCCAAACTTTCCCCCCTGAACAGATGAATGCTTCTTCAGTTTGGGTGAAACAGATTCATGTTAATACATTCATCTATCAATGTACTGAAAGATGAATGTATTAATGATGCAGCTGGAAGCAGGATTTAGGCTTACTGGGGTAAGATCAGGGTTAAATGTGACTGTTCATTATTGCAGGTGAAGTGACGTGATTGGACAAAGATAATTTGAGTAAATACAAAATGCACTATTTGAATAATGATTTCATGTGTTAAAGGATAAAGAAAAGCTATCCAAACCTACCTTTTGTGTATGTAGCCTAGTGGACTCATTGTATCTTTGTTAAATTATGAATTATTTGTGATTCACCACATTTTATTAGGATATCACAGTTCAGTTTTGCTAGCCACACCCAGACCTGATTCCTAGCAGACCTGCCGAATCAAGACATCAGTTATAGCGTCAGTACACCCTCTACATCGGTCCTTTCACTCACACAATGTTATCACACAGTCATTTCTATTTATCCCGCTTTAACTCTCAGAAAGCTGCTGAAGTATTCTCCATCTATCTGTCTGGAAATGGTTATAAAACCGTTTCTAACGCTTTAAGACTCCAGTGAAAAACAGTTAGAGCAAAAGGAAAACAAAGCCATGTCTCACATTTACCAGAACAGCATCTTGACGATCCCTGAGAGTTTTGGGAAAACATTTTTTTAAAAGGTTTTAAAAAGTTAAACTAAAAGGGAAATGAATCTGAGTGAAAGGCTAACCCGTCCCTGTGTGTCCACTGCGTCTGTACCATACGTTCCCTCTAACCTTCTCTCTGACGCTGCTGTGATATGTCACTGCAGGACATTCACCATGGCAACGGCACTCAGCAGGCCTTCTATAGTGACCCCAACGTCCTCTACATTTCCCTCCATCGCTACGACGACGGAAACTTCTTTCCTGGCAGCGGCGCTCCAGAGGAGGTAATCACACAATCCCACCGGTCATTCTGTGGGTGTGAGGATTCGACAAACCAAAAGTTTCAACCTCGGCTGACCAAACTGGCCAAAAAGATCTCCACTTGCATAATATAGTGCACAGGAACGAACAAGAGGCAAATCAACGAGAAGCGGTGGCTATTTGAGTTTAAATGGCAAATATGGTCACAGGAGAGAAAAGACCTGATTGCAGGATGCAGGAGGCCAATGACTGAGAAAGCAACAAGAATACAGAGAGAGATTAACTGATGGTGAACAGGCAGGCAGACAGCTGGAGGCTCAAAGACACAAAGTGAAACTGACAGAAATGCAAAGACAGCAGAGTTTACAAACAGAATGGCTAAAGACACGTGATGATGATTGTTGCTCTGTCCCTGTTTGTCCTGCTGTCTGCAGGTGGGATCAGGTGCAGGTGTTGGTTTTAATGTGAACATAGCGTGGACCGGGGGAGTAGATCCCCCAATGGGTGATGTGGAGTACCTCACTGCTTTCAGGTAAAACTTTTCAACGTGGAGATTTCATCGTTTCGTGATGTTTGTACTGCCATGTATGCATTTGAATGGTGTTAATTCAGGTTTGCAACATAAGTGGAATCAAATTCTGTTGTTGTGTGTGTGTGTGTGTGTGTGTGTGTGTGTGTGTGTGTGTGTGTGTGTGTGTGTGTGTGTGTAGGACTGTGGTGATGCCCATCGCTCAACAGTTCAGTCCAGATGTGGTCCTGGTGTCAGCAGGCTTCGATGCAGTGGAGGGTCATCAGTCTCCTCTGGGAGGCTACAATGTCTCTGCCAAATGTGAGTACAGCCTTTAGTTTGTTTTAATTTGGGGTTTTTGCTCAACTTCTTTTTTCTTTTTTGACCACAACTGTTTTTCAACAGTAAGACAACAAACGAATAGAAACATGCTGTCTCTGTACAGAGCCGTCTTCTGAGGAGTCTATGTGACTATGGTTCACATGCAGTGTTTCTCACGTGTGACGGTTGTGTGTTGGCAGGTTTTGGTCAGCTAACGCAGCTGCTCATGGGTCTGGCGGGTGGGCGGGTTGTTATGGCGCTGGAGGGCGGTCATGACCTCACCGCTATCTGTGACGCATCGGAGGCCTGCGTCTCTGCGCTTCTGGGAGACCCGGTGAGAGTCAGAGTCTAATATTTATGTCTTAACCTTAGACTTTTACCACCTGGAGGTGTTAGCCACAACAGTATGGAACAACAACACCAGTGTTTACAAGGTTTTGTGATGGTTTGAGGTGACTGAGCGCAAACTGCAATTACTGCTTTGTCCAAATAAATTCACTCAAATGATGGAAAATCTGCTTCGTAGCTTTCTTACTGGGACAAAAGCTATGAAGCCGATTACACTGTGATACACACACAACCACATTCACACCATGTAGTGCATGTCTTTGGACTGTGGGAGGAAGCCAGAGTATCCACTAACTCATAAACTAATAAAGAGATAAAGCATGTTAGCTAGCCTGTTCTGTGATTCAGTGATGAGAACATCACTCCTCACTGGTCAGCAGACTTTCTTGAAGTGTTGAGCACTTATTTTTTGGTTTTCCCTTCTCTCTGTCTCCGTCAGTGCGACTCTGTGTTTCAGTGGCCTCAGGAGCAGCCCTGTCCAAAAGCCTACGCCTCCCTGGAGAGAGTAATAGAGATCCAGAGTAAGAAACGCTCGCTAAACTGCCAGAAACCCATGAGATCGTATCTTCTCAACTTCCTGATTGTATTTCTTTCTCTCACTGTGTCCCTGCAGGTAAACACTGGTCCTGTCTCCAGAGTTTGTCTCAGACCAGTGGACACTCACTACTCGACGGCCCCTTGGGGGCTCAAGGCCAGTCAGAGAAGGATGAGGCGGAAACGGTCAGCGCCATGGCGTCTCTGAGCGTTGATGTTGAGCAGCCAGGCTCTGTTCCTGATAGCACAGAAACCAGCAGGTCAGCAGTGCACAGTGAAAGCTTTATGCTACAGGGCCAGGAGAGCACGCATGTCATCCAAGAACATTAGTGTTGTAATTCACAATGAAATGAAACGAATCATGTTTTCAAACAAATTCTCAGGCTTGTATTTATTCATTTATGTTGTTTTGCTTTGACCTTCTCTCAGGTCCACAGAGGAACCAATGGAAGAGGAGCCCTTTTCGTAGGAGGAGCTTAAACAAGAAGCCCACCAAACTTCCACTTACATCTCCTTCTAGCACCTCTCTTTCTCTTCCTCTTCCTCCATGGAGTGTGCATTGGTAAACACAACACACACACACAGAGCGCAGTCGTGCTGTTGTGGAGGACTCCAACTGGCAAAGGAGAACTTAACGGAGGAGAAACCGTGTCATGCGAAAACATGGATGCACTTCTTTTCTCTACTGTTTCGTCCATGCAAGGAGGAGCAGACGACTTGTTAGCACCTCCGTGGGTCTCAGCAGAGAGGGAGCCCTTGAATATTTGACCACCTGTACACAGCACCACTGAAATGTTCTCTTCCACCCTCCAATCATTCTCGTGACCTTTTTATTCCATCCCTGCTCCTTTGTTTCCACTGAGGGACGATGACTGTGGAAAAACTTGAATCTTAAATGCCGCACACCAAGCGGACGACTGGTCCTCTTGCGTGTGTCGAGCGCAGGGTTGCCCGTTGGAGGAAATAACTGGTTTTAATATTCGCAGGGGAGGAGGAGGAACTAGGTGCCTTTTTTTCTGTCCACAAAAACTAAAACTAAGTCCAGAAAACACAAACCACCACCGCAGCACCTCAGTACAGCAACCAGCTGATCAGGACTGAAGAAGCACACTTTTAAACACACACGCAAACACACACACACACACGCTGTTGTTGATCCAGTTGGTCACTTCATTTCTGAGTCCTTGTTTCTTCATCTGGATGCCTTAGTTTGTCCCAGTCTCACTATTTAGCAGCCTGTAGAGAGATGGAGAGAGAGACTCATGAGCTCATGTAAATACATATTCTGCTTCTTGACTATTTTTTAATATCTGGCTATATTCCAAAAGACTGAGTTTTGCTTTTTTTCACATTTTTGAGGGAAGAAACCCCTCTAAAGCCATCCTCACACACTAGAACTCTCCAGTAAAAATCTCAGTTGAATATTAGTAATAAGATTAAAATAATATTCAATCAGACTTTTGTGGAATCTGGTGGAAGCGTCTCAGGATCAGATCAGCTTTAGCAGGATTCATGTAACTAATGAAACTGCAACACCCATCAGTCCTCTCTCTCCCTCGCTCTGTCTTTATCATTTGTGTTGATCTAGTCATGTGACCTAAACCCTGCCCCTTCTTCTTTGAAGGAGGGGACTGTGGGATTGTACTTTTGAAACACCGCAGTGACCACCGCAGTGACCACCACGTCCCACGTTATCTTTCTCTCTCTCTCTCTCTCTCTTTTTTAAAAAAAATAATTGTAATATTTCCTGTTTGGTGTAAATAGCGTCTCCTGTCCTGTTGGCCATGGTTACATCACAGCAGGTTTGGTGTGGTCACTTTTCTATATCTGTACATACACATATGTATAAAACCACAAAAGACTTTCTCTTTTTGTATAAAAAAGCAAAAACAATATTCTATATAAATATATATATGTAAACAGTGTTTTATCCAATCAGATTGGATTTCTGAATATATTCTATTTGAAGATTTGAAGTTTGAAAAGGTTTGGCTGTTAGACAGGAAGTAAGCACATGGTCTGATGCGATCAGACCACGACCTGTTTGTTTGTTTGTTTATAGATGCTCAGGATGGCTGAATATTGTTGTGTTGGAGGGGGGGTGGTCAGCAAGCTCTAGTTCTTCTAGCAGGACTAGCGCTGCCCTCCGCAGGCAAACAGCAGCAACTACAGAAAGGTGATATTAAGGTCAAAAGTCATGGCTGAGTAAAATAGGCTGGTCCAGTGATTATGTGTTTTTGTAGTCCAAATGACGCTAGCTCCTCCAGAGACTGTGGTATTCATTCTACATATCACACGATGGTACCAAATCATGAGCCCTGTAATTCTCATACGTTAGGTTTGTATCAGCTCTGATCCAGGAAGCAGTGAAGCAATGATGGTCACTTGATGGATCGTGAAATGAGGTACAGCAGGAGTGTTGAAAACAGCCTCGCTGGATGGATGACAGTCAGACCTCTTAAATGCTGTTAAACTCACTACCATCCATTTTCTAGAGGTCACAGCAACAGTCTAAGCAGACATGCTAAGACGGTCTTCCTCAGCCACGCCCTCCATCTCTTCTGGGGTGATAAATGGGTGTTCCCATTCCAGCGTGCCCTGGTTCTGCCCCACATTTAGTTGGACATGCCCAAAACACCTCACCCAGAAAGCATAATCACCACCTTACCACAGTGGAGGGCTTTGGCTGAGTGATCCCATGGGTTCAGAAGTCATTGTTGCCCCTTGTAGGGTCTGTCAGGGTGAAGTGGTTCTGGGTGAGGACCAGGGGATCAGCCAGAGCCTAGACCATGAGGCTGGACTGGGATATTGGTATTTCATCCCCAGCTGTCCACAGTAAACTTGAATAAACTCACTACAAACTGATTACAATCAAGGTGAAATAAGCAGTAAGTACTGAGAGCGAGGAAAACCTGCTTCCTCAGGTATTATTGGACGTGGTTTGCACCAACTTTAATGGAGAAGACCGTTTTTTGTTGAGGACACATCAGGAAGCTGCATGCATGAGTTAGCAGTAAATGTCCAGGTTGGCACTTGGATTGCCTGAATTGCTGTTAAAGCTACATGATTCTCAGTTTGTGCATGTTCAAATTGGGATGTTATCACTAGTTTTCCAATGGTGAACAGACACAGGTCTAAAGGTGTGTATTTCTAATGGGAGCAAATATAATCCTGCATATATAATCCTAAACAAATATGAGGAATTTAAAGATATAATCCAGGCTGAAAGCTACACAGCAGCTGTAGCCAAAGCTGGCAGAAAAATGTGCAACTCAGCAGGCTTATCAATATCACTGTTACATCAATAGATCACAGGGAGATCCGCCTAGAATTAGAATTTCTTGATAGATTCATTTTCTGTTTTCTCATATTGTTTAGTTGCATCCTCGTGTCGAGATGATTTCTCATTTCAAGCTTGTTCTTTTTCAAATTAAGACTTAAGAGCATTGCTCAGATTTTTTAACAGTCTCGTTTGAGTCAAAAAAAAGTACATGCTTTGTTTATTCTAAGGTTTTAAGTATCGGGCATAAACAAAATGACTGAGTCGTCACCAGCTCTTTAAATGAGGTCATTACAAAGTCAGATAAATAAAAGCTGGGATAATTCAGTAGTTTGTAGAAGCACAAGCAGCAGTAACCGCTGTATGACTATCATTTCCTCACACTGTTGGAGGAACAGCTCTTCTTTACAACATTGCTTTAGTTCATACCCGAGGTGCTCTGCCTGGGTTCATGTCAGTTTCTCTGACCTTGGGGTGATTCTGAGGTTGCACTTTATCTGATTATGTACTGATATGTGAAACATTAGAAGTTACATAGGGCGTACTTTCTTATTACCACGACTATATATCATGGTGACTTACATCCAATGAACAGAGCGCATATGAAGGCTGTTAAAACTTTTAACACAAATTTCGCTTCCATTCTGTGACAATGACTGAGAATGCATCGTGTGCTGTTCCTGGATCAGTGCTGACAATCCACTATTTTCAGTGCAGTAATGAAGGAGCGAGTGCTTTGTTACATGATATAATCCTCACATCCTCATTAAAAAAGTGCAGTCAAATTGCACCACTCATGAAATCTTTAAAGTGAATGTTTGAAAGTGTTGAGGTTTGTTCAGTCTCAAAAACTCAACCTACCCAACTTCAGGCTCAAGCCTGCTGACTGCTGTTTGGCCACCACCTTCCCATTCTGACCAATCACACAGAAGCTTCAGAGCTGGACCGGCCTATTATGAAAACCTATTGAAACTCAACTCAGAAACACTATACTGGGACGTCAGGGGACTAACTCTGATCGACGTAATCGTCAACCTCACTAAACTTCATTTCCCAGGACCCTTTGTGGTGTTCTAGCCGACGCTGCTACCTCTGGGTCTCGTCCATTTAAAGCAATACCACAGTGGTAGAACTGCAGTGACGGGAACAGAGAGCGAGAAGGCCATAGCAACTGATGATCGGAGGAACTCTCTGTACCTTTTTACACAGTGTGGTTGAGTGCTCTTTGTGTATATTATCTGTCAGGTGGAATGGAGAGGCAGTATTGATTGATTGATTTATTGACCTGTGTTTCCAGGTGGTTTAGTGTAGTCTTTTTGTACTATTGTAAACACTAAGGGCATTTTGTCCATTTAACACGCAGTCAGTAATAGCAGCGCCTTGCGTCGGGTTCGTGGGGGCCGTAGAGTGAGCGAGAGCTGGACAGGTCGATCGTTTTAATGACCCGACACCGCAGTGCTACACGGGGTCAGCTTCTGAGCTCGACTGGAGTTCATGCAAGCACAAAGGGAGCAAATGAAGAACTTTGGAGGCAAGCAGCAACTACCACAGGTGTTGGTTCAGATGAAAAATACCTTAACATTTATAAAAATGAGTAACAACAAGTAAAAGATTCACTTTGTTAAAGGATCTTCCATTCCCTCAATAACTAGACTAGCATCTTGTGGGCATCATGGTCACTGTGGCCTAAACCAGCGGTCCCCAACCTCTTTTGCGCCACAGACCGGTTTATGTCTGACAATATTTTCACCGACTGGCCTTTAAGGTGTAGCGGGTAAATGCAACAAAATAAAACCAGTACCAGTACCAAAAAAAAGAAGATTTATTCATAACACACGGAAAGGACCCAGGGAAACCGAGTTAACGAAAAAAACGATAAAAAAATAATGCTAAAAAACCCTGAAAACCATGAATTTCACACCTGAGCCTCAATACTCGCATCCCGGCACCAAACTACTCATGGACCGGTACCAGTCCCAGGCCCGGGGGTTGGGGACCGCTGGCCTAAACTGTTAAACCAGTGAAGAAGAAAAGACTGAGTTGATGTAGTTAAACAGTAAGACTTTGTTTTCCATTTTAGAAAAGATGATATAGAAATGTAGTTTTGCTTTTTGTAATAATTAGGGAAAAGGTTCAGTAGCAGCAATTAGCATCTAATCTAATTGGTAGGTTTTCCTTTGAGATGCAAACAAGTGAAGAGAAACCAGTAAAATGGAAACAACCAATAAATCAGATGTTGGTTTTCTAAGTCCTTTGATTTGGAAGTGCACACAATTTTTCCAATTTTCCTTGTTCTTGCATTCACAAAGGGAACAAATTGTTAGTTGATTTCCTGTAAATCAAGTTTGGATAACAATTTAGGTATTTTCAAGAATTAAAATCACATTAAAAAAAAGCCTTGACCCAACAAGTCAACATGTAAACCTATAAGAGCTCATGATTAGCTACCTTATCTCGCTAGGTCAGACTTATTTTGTGGTTTTTATTAGTTCCACAATAAAAATTAAAGATTTAAAAGAATTAGAAAAAAAATAACAGGAAAATCCTCCCAAGATGTTGTTCAGATGGGTTTCTTGCAAACTCAGTCGGATCTAGAAACGGAATTGCCAAGCGAGCAAAACTTGACACCAGCAAAGTTTCCAAAGTATATGACGGCAAACGTTTATCCCTTTCTTCACACATGGTTGTGAACAGTTCTAAACTTTGCTCATCTTTAAAAATACCCACTTTCATATTAGCATTACTGTCCAAGATTCGATTTTGAGTGAGCTCCTCTGTGTCGTCGTAGTCGACAGATGCGATGGACAAACCTGGCCTAATTTGGAAAAACTGAATGAACCACTTGTGGTTGCGTTGATTTAGCACGTTACCAAGAGACGGCCAAACCCTTCAGCTGTAGTGGTTGCTGCTTGGTGTCGAGGACACTTATGAGCACAGATCGAGGTGGGAAACATTGGGATCTTGCCTCAGCACGGGGGCTGATTGCGCTAGCTGGAAGAGCCCAAAGAGAAGAGGGAAGGGAATGGAGAACTCTTTCAGGACACCGTGCTGATGCAGAGAGATGGTTTGGGTTGTCAGGGCACCTCCCCAGCCTGGAGGCCACATAGCTTTACTGCTGCTGCCACCCACACGACACTGAGGTGAAACGCACACAGTCACACACACTCGGACTATTTTGCTACGAGTTGATACTGTGTATTTCTTGATATGTTTGATACTGTGGTGTAAATGTAGTGTCCTGCTATCATGCGGTGTTCAGGGGCGGGGGTGGGAGAGCGGTACATTTGGGCTGTCGGGTGGGAGGGAGACAGAGGAGGTTCGCCCTCTCTCCCTCATTTACCTCCTGTTTTTTGAGGGGAGACGTTCTCTCTGTTACCTTTCACTCGTTTCAGCTCGCGCCTGAAACGTTGTTTTTTTCTTTTCGGGAAACGCCATTTTTGTTGAAACTGATCACGAGCACATTCCTGACTCTTCTCTGTCTGTGCTGTTGTTTTCTCCAGATTCTTGCCTGTTGCGACGATATAACATGTGTCTAGTTCTTGCTGACTCACATGTATATAAAGTGCATATATGTGTACACATGTGCAATACACGCTATTCGAGCAATCTATTACTGTGACTATTATTGATGATGATACTTGTCCCTTTTTTGAAGTTTCAGCCTGTTTTTTGTTTGTTTTGTTTATTTTTTGTTCCCCTCCTCGTCCTGATTTGCTGTTGATGGATTGTGTTGCAGGAGCCTAAAAAGGGAAGGTGACTATTGTGATTCTTCACGCTCAGTTTCATTTCAGGGGTTTGTGGACATTTTAACGAAGCCCTTTTTTTATTACTCTCGCTGTAATGTTGTGATGTTGACCCTGATTACCTGTTTCTCTGTTTTTTCTTTTTGTTGTTTTTTTTAAGTGGGCTTGTTGTTAAATTTGTCTGGAAACTCAATAAAGCAATTCACCGATGGTCTGTGCAGTAACTTGTATTCTGAAACTTACAGAGCGCTTTTCTAGTCTCAGATACAGCAAGAGGCTGTCTGTATACAGACTATGGATTGTTTGTAAAGCCTGAAAGTTGCCATCATGATGTGATCAACTGGCGCTAACTCTTGAAGGAATTCAGCTCGGCTTTTGAAATTGATACCACAGGCGCGTCCACTAGGAGGCTGAGAGCTACCCTGGTGGGTGGCAGTATTTTTGAACTCTTTGTTCAGTTTAGCTTTTTGACTGTCTTGATTTTCTCGAGCCAGAAGTGAGCATATTTGAGCTAGCAAGCGTGGTTATTGAGCTGAAGCAAGCCAAAACTGAAGCTCAGGCGTGTCTGTACCACACAGCGAACCATATTGTTTCATATGATTCCAGTAAAATGGTTTAAAGATGACTCACAAGTCCACTTCTAATTAGCAAAGATGAGGTCTGTGTTGGAACATCTGTCCATGGCTAACTAAGCCTTAACAAAACAGCAGCTGAAATTAGCCATAGACTGAATTTCATTGTTGAAGTTGGGGTTTTTGATGTGATCGACTTGTCTTTCAAGTGGCCTGTAGAGCAAGTGCTCGGGGTTGTACAGCCTATTGGCTGCTTGCTGAAAAGTCATACAGTGCACGAGGAGAACCCTCCTCTGAAAACTCTGGATTGGAGAATGGAGACCAAACTTTTGAAGTAATCATCGTTATGTACACTGCTAGCTTAGCACTAAATCGCTATGAGCCTTTGAATCGCATTTGGATAAGGTTTTATATTTGGTGTAGACATGAGAGCATCATTAACCTTGTTATGTTGTTTATGCCCTACTGTCAGTCATTAGTGTGATCGTAAGGTCATATCTGAAACAACTCTTCTACTTGTTAGATCAGCTTAGGCAAAAAGGAAACAGGACACACACACACACACACAAATGCTTTCTAGGCTCATTCAAAATGCATCTGCTCCTCTAAGAGTGTGTTCACACAACCTTATTGATTAGTATATTTATTTTTCTTCCAACTCCTCTGCAGTTTGTTTGAGGAAAGGGCCAGATCTCATTCTAATCCATCTCCATTAGCATGTGTCCTCATTATGGGATGCAGCAGAGCACTCACACCATAGAAACTGATTCTACTAGGAGCAGCTCGACAATGTTTCTCTGTGCAGCAGGAGAACACTTTTTAGGTTTCTGGGTAAAAGGGAAGTGAACCAAGTTCCCAAACTGGTCGTGCCTCAGGTCTTCTTTGGGCAGAACCAGGCCAACGGTTCAACAAGGCCACAAAAATGAAGTTGCATCTTACAATCCACCATGTAGGAGTTTAAACATCTTTGCCAGGTCACAGACATTTTTATCAGTAATGACAACTTATTTGTGAACAACTCATTTGTGAGGAAAAGACCCACTGACTGATCTGCTTTTATGCTAACTGTGACAGGCCTAAATCTGGTCCTAGCACTGGAAAAAGCTGCTAAAATGCAGCCAGTTTGTAACCAGTAACCCAACTGGTGACCAAATTAAGGGATCCTGCAAATTCCTCAAAAAAACAAAAACAATTACACTCCTATTAGATTTCTTTTAATTAGGCTTTATTATTATTCAATTTTCACTTTGACAAGAGCTGAAACTTAGTAAAAAAGAAATATTATTAAAATGAATTTGTTTTTTCAGAAACTTTAAGGACATTATTAGTTTATTGTATAGAAAAAGGAAAACAGCTGTGAATATCCCTCAAATATAATTTTCATATTGTGTCTGTATATCATCTCTCACACAGTTGATCTTGTCTGCTTTGACTGCTTGATGCTTTAGCTCTCTGGTGAGTAGATCTTGATGAGGTGTTGCAGTTCGGTGGGATATCCGGTGACTGGGCAGCGGTGGTTACTTTTCACGTATGTGTAAATGCAGCGGTAACAGAACACGAAGCCCGAGGTGGACAGCACGGTGGCATTGGTGTGGGGCTTCCTGCACAGAGGACAGTTCCTGCTTTCTGAGCCCAGCCCGCCCTGATCCTGCTGCAGGTGGAGCGGGGGTGGAGGAGCTGGCAGGGAGGTGAGAGCTTTCACTGTGCTGAGGTTCTCCGACGAGTACCACCACTCCAGGAACTGCAGGAAGAAAACACCCATAGAGAGGGAAGAGGAGACAGACACAGCCATGCCCCTCGCTGCTTGTGACATCATCCACCACGCTCTCTGCATCACGCTGTGAACACAGAAACAATGCATTGTGGGTGTTTAGCAATGTTTTTTTTTTATGACATTCCTCATTCAAGAACTGTAAAAAATATCACTGAGTGTATGTTTGTGTGGCCTCAAATCAATTCACCAAATGAGCTAAAGCCACACAGTGCACATCAGCAAACATTAAACTTGATAAGTGTTTAAAGTACTTAAACCTTTGGCCAAACAAAGTGAAATTAATCTCACTGTCTGAATATTCTCTGTGAAAAACATCTGTTTTCTAATGTGTTGGATCTGAGCCATCCCAGCAGACAGGCTTGGACCATAAGGACACAACAGTTTTGTGGTTTTTACATCACTGACTAAATGCACTTTAATGCATGGAACGTTGTATCAGCAACATAGAGTTAAACAGGCTGCATGAAAAACTTCCTTCAGTTTAGAATCTGCAACTGGTGATCTATCCGGGTACAAAGCACACCTGTTAGGACACCACTGTGGGTAAAAACAGAGACAGCAAGGAGTTTGCGAGCTGTACCTTCCTCCAGCTGGTCTCCCGGGAGTCCTGGCTTTCCACTCCATGTCTCTGATATCTTGAGTGTTAAGTCGTTCCAGTCTGACCCCGGCCAGCCACAGGAGAGGACTGTGGGTCCTGGAGACTCCAAAGACAAACAGCAGCTGCTGACAGAAGATCCAGGTCTGCCAGGCTGAGCTGACGTACGGATATGCTGCTACGGCCGCCCGGTACAGCCTCTGGCTCCTCGTCTGCGCCAACCGGATGGAGAAATCCTCCTCATCCCTCTGCCGTGCCAATGTAGCCTCTAGCTTGGCCTGCAGGTATGGCAGCAGGCACAGAAGAAGAAGAGACCACCAGCGGGATGTCCTGGTCATCCCGAGGCGCACAGGAAGTCTCTGCCTGCCTGAAACTCTTTTCAGTCCGTAGAAGTTCTCCGAGAAGGAGGCACTGCAGTTAGACAGGAAGTGGTTCTGAAGGAGGAGGTCCAGCAGCAGGTAGAGCTCATCAAAGCATCGCCACAGGAAGCCAAAGCGGGATGGGTTGGACTCTGCCAGAACCTGGAAAGGACACCAGGAGCTAGGCTGTTAGAACCCTAACACTGATCTATGGAAAGTATAAGTACCACCACACACACACGCTCACTTTGACTGCATGTTTCAGTGCCGGTCTGACCGCCTCCATCAAAGACTCCTGTGCCAGGACTTCAAACACTGATGGCTGCTCACTGACAACCGTGGATGTGAGATGGGCTCCGGCCTCAGCCATGGCTGCTGCACAAACACAGCACAGTTACCTTTTACTGCCTTTTGTATGACCACTGCACTCAAGTCCAGACTGAGAGACTCTTCCATCTGTATCTTCCACCTAGAGCAGGGCGATATGGCCAAAAATATTTATCACGATATATATTTGAAAATTTGCGATAACGATATAACTGAAGATATAATTGATGCGAGACAAAATACAACTCCACAACATTACTAGCGCAAAAAGACAACCTTCCATTTATTTTCACTTAAACAAGAAGCTGGTTTTTATGTACATTAAAGCTTTATAAAAATGTAACAGTGCAAATGCAAATTCCTTGCTGAAAGTTTAACCAAAAGGCATTTCCAGTAGAAATGGGCTGACATATCCTGAGCATAACCATGTATAATATCCACTGAAGTTAAAAAGAGGTGCTTTGCAACATTAAACTGCAGTGTGCAGTACGTATTTTTTGGACCATAAGGTGCACGGGATTATAAGGCACATTAAGCGAAACAAAGCAGTCAGATAAATCAAACTTTATTAAACTCATTCTTCTTGCTTCCTCCACTTCTGTACCATTGATTCATTAATGTTGAATTCTCTGGCAGCTGCTCTATTCCCATGTTGTTGCAGTATATTAATGACTAACCTCGTATTGTGGATGGATTATCTCAGTTGTTCTCCTGACTGAAGTTTGGTCCGTTTACAGCATCCTGCCATGCGATTGCATTTGTCTCTAACCATGAAGAACCTTCACGTTAACTTTTATAAGTGGAAAAGTGTTAGTGTTCGTCCTCCAGCTTCACTGTTTATGTTATGCTAACATAGCTGTGTCGCTAGCGATCACGTAGCACATCATTATATAGCAGCTAGCCCAACTTCAGTAACCCTACAAACGTCACTGCTGTTTAGTTTCCTGTCTTCATTTATGTTGGAAGTGATAGCAGAGCTGTACGTTTGATTTTTTTCAGAAATCTCTCAGTCAGAACATGCAATATCATGCTTAGGTAACTAGCGAAACTAGCGAGCTAACTTCCGCTAGCTTCCTGCTAACTTCTAACTCCGTTAAATGTAATAACTTTGTCATTATGGTGGGAAATTACGTTAGAGATATATAGGATGGAGGAAGTAACAGCTCATGTTAATGACAGGATGGCCTGGTTCCATCTGTGCTGGGATAAGTGGGTCCAATACGTTAATACCTATAAACCGAATTTTCTCTTTAAAGCTTGAAACCACCAATTTAGTTAATTGTTTACTCCCGACAGAGCTTTCTCCTTTTATTTTATATATATATATTTTTTTTTTCCCTTTTTTTTTTTTTTTTCTTTCTCTTTCTTTCTATCTGTCTTTCTTCTCGTTTTGTTTCGTTTTTCTCTTGTAAACTGTGTTAATTAATGCCTGTAATCATCTTTATGAGGTAATATTGTAGAAATAAAGAATATAAAAAAAAAATAAAAAATAAAAAATAAATGTAATAACTTTTGTTTTCATGGATGCCTGGAAGTTAAACTTTATAGTTACACCTGGTAAAGCAGCAATGCTGATCGTTTTATTAAAGATGAAAGAATTTAGACAGTTTTTAACTCTAAGTGATGCTGCAGTGTTGTTTGACCTGAAACATACGGAGTTTAGGACCCAGATTACTCCCAGATTTAAGAGCATCTTAGTCCGACAAATACGACAATAACAACGGCTGCTTGCATGTTCTGCAAAAAAATGTGCTTTGTTGTGTATCTGACGGACAAACACCAAACCAGTTCCACATCATGGAAGTTGCACCATTTTTACAAACCAATTCTGGTTCATCAGTTTCACTCAACAATCGGCCATGTGCGTATGAAAACAAAGGCACTGCGCATGCGCGTTTTACTCCCATTCTATCGCGATATTTCATTTTCCTATCGTTGCCTAACATTATACCGGGATTACCGTGAACGGTATAATATGGCCCAGCCCTACTTCCACCTTTCTGTTAATCTTTGAACACAGAGCGCAAAGCAGGGTTTACACTGGCATGGTAGAAGAAAATCACCATGTGGTGCTGCGTTTGAGGAACAGCTTGAAATGCACTTTCTTGGGAATCTCACGACTAATATTAACTTGAAATCTGTCAGTCAGTCACAGTTTTAATTCCCGTTTGAGGGGCAATTGTGCAGTTTTTATGTCCCGGCGCTCACTAAAACTAAAATTTATTCAAGTTAGGGCTGCTCAATTAATCGAATTTTAATCACGATTACGATCTGGGCTTTCAACAATCATTAAAAATGACTGAGCCGATTATTAGCCCCTCCCTCGTGCTTTACTCTGGCGCTGCTCCGTGTGGCAAATCGAGCGCACCTCTCTGCATTTCGAACACGCGTCACAACAATTAAGAGGACCCAAGGGAAGCTCGGAAAGCTATGCAGAAGTTATTTGGAGAGGAGAGTGACTGCCATTGGTTGAAAAGAGAGGTAAAAAAAACTTCAGTGGGTTCTGGGTTCGCGGAGTCGAGACGTGGGTCAAGTAGACGTAGTGTGTAAACTTTGCTACAGTGTCGTAGCTGCACCACAGAGCAACACTGCAAAGTTCACTAAACATAGATGTTTACATTTTTCATTTATTTTTTATATTTTATACAACAATTTTGTTATTGTTAACCCTTTAAATCCCTGTAGAACCGGAGCTGCGTAAGCTAGCGCAATAATTTGTTTTGCATATGAAATCGGAGGAGTTGTACTTACATCTTATGCCATCAGCTTGTCCTCGGTCACGGTTTGCTTCCACATAAAGCTTTGCAAAAACTGCATGAAAAGCGCTTGCAGGAACAAAAACATAATATTCCAGAAACACGCTTTGCCGATCTGATCAGCTGTTCGTAACACTTCCCACATTGAAAAAGACGTCAACACGAACTATTGCATGTCCGCCATTTCTTGTCCGAAACCGGAAGTGACGTCATTTTTCACGGAAAATTTAGTTTTTTACTTGTAGGCCTTAAAAGCCTATACTGGTGTTTTTATAAGTCATGTTTGACTTGTTTCTGGAATGCTTAGAACTCGAATTGCACTGCTGGAAATAGTTTATTTTGATGCACCTGCTGTTTTCTTTGCAAATTTGCATCATAGGATTGTTTTTTGTTTTTCCTGCAGTATATAAAAATTGCTGTATCTCCAAAATAAAACTATGAAGACACTCAAAATAAATTTCCTGTGGTGGGAAACTATTTTTTGCAACTTTTTTGTATTTAAAGTTTTGAGGGATAAGCCTCTTAAATTTCCCCAAGTAGAAATATATGTAAAAAAAAAACAAAAACGATTTTCAATTTTTTTGTAGTTTATTGCACTTTTTTGCAATTAATGTAGTTACTCTGGACTTAATGCATACATATTATTAAAATATGGGCTATGACAGTTGTATTGATATATAGCAACTTGAAATGCTCCCAAAAATGGCACTACAGCATGTAAAAAAAAAAAAAAAAAAAAAAAAAAGCTCTGGAGGACTTGGTTCTATGGTAGGTCTTAAAGGGTTAAATGAATATCGTCAAATAATCGAGATCTTAATTTCAGTGAAAATAATCGTGATTATCATTTTTGCCATAATCGAGCAGCCCTAATTCAAGTTTGAAAATTGCTGCCCAAATGAGTCTTAGGAACTATTTTAAGGTGGCTAGAGCACAAAAAAGGAGGTTTCTATCCGGGCTTTGTGATTCACACTTATCTTGTCTCCCTTACAGAGATTCAGTAAGCAACATGACGGATACACGCGGCTGCTGCATGAACTTAGAACCGAGGTACAAGGTGCAAAGCTGGCATGACCTACTTCAGCGTGAGTTGTCCCTGAAGGCTGCATGTGTCGTTAAACGGCCCAGGTGTCTTCAGTGCAACACTCTAAAGTCTTTAAAACGCAAGCCGCGTATATGAGCATTTGTGAAACACTTAATATGTCAGTGACGTTTTGAAATGACGGCTGGTAAACACCAGCTAGTGTCGCATCTTACTCAGTGCTAACGCCAGGTAAGTAAAGCACTGGACAGGTGCTATTACCAGTTTAACACAGTTTAATAGACTAAACAGTAAGAAGTACTGACGGCGCGGGGTAGCATTTACTTTTCACTACTTTATTTCTGTGGTCACACGTACCTTCCTCTGCTGGTTGCTAGCTCCCAGCTAGCAGGTCTGCATTAGCGTCGATTCTCTTTAGGCTCCTTCTAACTCACACGGCAGCGCTGAGCAAAACATTAGGACGGAGTTTGATTTTGTCCCATTTCTCTCCTCTCTCGCCCCACAACGTGTACTGTCCACAACAATTCACCATTTCCGTTTACACACGTTCTAAGTGTTTTTTTCTTCAACAACGTCATCGCGCAAGAATACGTATGCGACTACCCTGTAACTCTACGGTGATTGGCTGTTTCGCTATCAAGCAACCGATGACGCTATAGATCCTAGGCCACCGATAGGTGGACGCAGCCAGGCGGTGCCAAATAATGGTAGTCTGCCAAAAAAAGATGATTGCCTGTATTTAAACCGTTGTAAATGACTTGTTGGCCTATAAGCTCCCAAACATATCTGTCATTAATTATATTAAGTAATTTTCAGCCCAAAAAATCACACTAGTCACAAGGTAGAAGATGCAACCAGTTTTTTGCAAAAGCGACGCTACATCCTTTATTTATACAGGTAAAAAGTGCAATTGACCTTAAAAATCCACCTCAGGAAGAGGGAGAGTCAAGAGGGCAGTTATTAGACAACTATAAAATAACAGTTGTTTAAACATATTTTTAATTTACGTTATTTACGGATTCATATTAATTACTTGATTTTGATGTATCGTCGATTTTAATCTGGGCAGCGTTTTTCTTTACGTTATTCTATACATACAGCAGTCGAACAAAGCACCGAGTCCAAATAACACAGAGAAACACATAGACCAATCAGGTAAATTGTAACACATCTTACGAGATGCAGAAGTCCGAAGTAGCAAAGTCAAGGAAACAGAAGGGAGGAGTTGAAGCTCATAGTTTACATGGGACATGTAGTAAAGGAAGAAGAAAAGGGTAAACCAGCTGCATCTTTTCATTATTTTTATTTTAACTTAAAGATGACCATTTTTTATACTTTTGAATGTAACATTTATTTTAATTAAAACAAGAAATTAAGATTGCATTATTTTATTTTTACGCTACACCTTATTTCATTGTGGAAATTAATAATACACATTGGTGAACTAATGTGAGTTTGGCACTGATAGAAATTTTAGGCTACTTTGTTTTACAAGAAAAATGTTCGCCGCCCCCCCCCACTACTAACTCTTTTACTCTACGTCCACACTTAAACGGGTATTTTTGAAAACGCCGCTGTTCGAACCTTTCGTCCACACGTAAACGGCATTTCGAATCACCGAAAACTGAGATTTTTTTTTTTAAACGCCGTTTTTTGCGTTTACGTGTGGACCGGGAATACAGAGTTCGTCATGCAACTCAAAGGTATGTGCCTTTTTTCACGTCACGCTGTGCGTCACGTTATTGTTTGCATGAGATGAATTGCAGAATGGCAGATAGAGACAAAATACTGTTAATCTGACTATCTACAGTTTTACACTCTATACACACGCAGTTACTGTCCCCCAATTTAGAAAGGCAGAGGCGTCACAGTGTAATTATTTTATGTGTAGTTGTTTTTTTCCTGTGTAATAATATTCAACATTGATATCAATACATTTCTCAAAAAAATGCCTCTGTGTGCAAAATGGATTCAAAAACAACTGTGGGATACTGTTAGTCCGTAATTTCGAGAGCACAGAGCATGCTCCCGACGAAAGGGAAACTAATTCTGTCGCAGAGACCTACCTGGCACTTGTGCAGGTGAAGCCAAAGGGAAGATAAGCTTCAGCATATTTACTAGCATTTGGCTTGGAAGGAAGTTGGTTTGGAAACATATTTGGCGATGCTTCATCTCCAGCTTTGCGTTTGTGTGGGAGCCCCGTCAAAAACCTGTCAATGATGCTAGCAGTGTCCAAGGGTTCTTTTTTTTCTCTTTCTTTTCGATCATCTTATATATATTCTCTTAATATGATGTCATCTAATCTATTTCTGGTTTTATCAAACAGCCACTGTGCCTTTAGAAGCAGTGACAAACCAGCAGGTGATATAAAACACATTATTTTATATACAGTCTGTGAAACGTGATGGTTCTGCTTCCTTATCCGTTCTGCCCACATTTAGCCTGTGAAGGTTCCTCAATCAATCAGGAAGGAATTTTGGAGGCTGTCTTTGTGCTCTTTTCCTTGTTGTCTTGTGTCTAACATGGGTATCTAAAAACAAAAAAAGTGATAATTAAACATGAACAATATCCAGCTCTCCATGTGGGTCTGAGTCTGGTTTAATCTCTTGATCCTATGCCCTTCTCTCTCTATCCTCTTCATTTTCTGCCTGCTCTCAGTTGTCTGAGTTCAGTAAAGGCTTAACACATAACAAAGCAAAAATCTGTAGGCCCAATAACATCACTGCAGCAGTGCAGCTTGTTATAATGACCTTGAATTCAGGGACTGTGCAGTCCTCCTGGTGAATGGATGCTGGGTATTTAACCTCTTGATTGCATAATGTGCTGAAATTGTTGTGCACAAACAAGAAGACAAAACATTTTAATCCTCATATATGCAAATATAAATTCCAACATTACACATTATTCAACATTTTGTGGCTTTTCTTCACTTATGCACTGAATTATCGTTTATTCTGTAAAATAAAACACAGTCAACTTGACAGCACATTTACAGTGCTGTGCCAAAATGTTGGCTCACTTGTAATTTCTGAAGCTCACCAAAGCCTCATCAGAAATTGCACAGTAGAAATTAGTTACTGCTAGTTACAATAAATCAAGCATGCGTCTGCGTAGATACTATAAAATCGTAGACTGTATATAAAAATGGACACCTTTTTTGTGAACCCTCAAAATAAATGTTTTGCCATCACCATCTTGGTGTGTGTTGAAATCAGATGTGGTTATTTAGGGGCCGACCTAACTGAGGCATTACATCCTAGTAACCTAATGTTGTTGATCACATGATAAAGCTTAGTCCCCGTTGTCCTTTTTTGACTTTAAAACAGACTTTGATTGACAAAATCATGTTGTATTTTAAAAGAAACGACCATATGGGGAAAGTGTACTGAGAGCAAAGGGAGCTAAAGGCTTGTCTTATCCAGTCGTTAAGTCTGACGTCACTAGCCGTGTCTGGGTCTAAACTCCGCTGCAGGTCCATATATCAAACGATCACTGTGGCATTACTGAGAGTTGAAAAACTGTCTAAAGTCTTTCATCTTTAATAAAATGATCAGCGTTCTGCTCTACCAGGTGTAACAATTGAGTTTAGCATCCAGGCATCCATGAAAACGGAATTTATGACATTTAACGGAGTTAGAAGTTAGCAGGAAGTTAGCTCGCTAGCTTCTATCTAAATATAATATAGCATGTCCTGACTGCAGGGTTTTGGAAACAAATTAAAACGTACAGCTCTGCTATCACTTCCAACATAAATGAAGACAGAAAAGTAAACAGCAGTGACGTTTGTAGGGTTACTGAAGTTGGGCTAGCTGGTATATAATGATGTGCTACGTGACCGCTAGCAACACAGTAGTGATGGTAAATTTGATTCTTTTTACTGAATCTAGTGTTAATGAGTCACTCACCAAAGTGAATCGGGTGTTTTGAGTCATTTGATTCACTGAGTCAGTTGACCACAGAGTGCAAAAATTTTACATTTTCACTCAAACTTAATTTGTTTCCCTTTTCATGTAAATCCCACTGCTAACATGAATGATTAAAAAAAACAACTATTTTATAGAGAACAAAGAGCAAAAACATTTCTAAAATTAAGCAATTTCTTATCAAAATTGCTTAATAAACATTTATTTTGTTTATTTGTATTTTATTAGTATTTTCCTTAAGTGTGTCAAATATATATTTTCTCATCTAAATGTCCACTGCGCTGTGAGCCAGGGGGCGGTAATGCGCCTTAACATTGGTTGCCAACCAAGAAGAAGAAGAAGCTGTGAGCCGTACCGGAAACCCGATCGGTACCCCGCATGCGCGAAAGGTGTCTACTTCCGGTCGAAGCATTTTACGATAGTTACAGGTCAGAGTATCTGTTAAGATGTTAAGAATAACAAGTATCTCTTAACATGTTTCCGATAATGAAACATTTAATATAATGTAGACAAAAATAAAAAAATTAAAAGATAGTGACAGATCGGGACTCCCGATCCTTACTGCGCATGTGCAAAGTCAGACCGTACAAATCGGGTCTACCCGATCCGTACCGCGCATGTGCAGGGGTTTTCTTCTTCTTCTGTTCGTTTAATGGCAGTGTACTCCCCAGTGTACGAGGATATCGCCACCTGCTGACTGAGCGAATGAACCCTATTGTAAACTGAATTAGCGTCATTACAAATGTGTGTTAAATTTGATTTAGTGATAATCGAGTGTGTTTATGCTTGTCTGTGTGGAGAGGATTGTTGGAAAAGTGATGATAATGTCCGCTATCACTGTCAATTGCCAGTAAACACTTCATCTGGCTGCTGAATCTTCACGTGACATATTATAAAGTCTGTATTATTAACTCTGTCATTAGGCACCATTCTTCTTATTTTACGGCGCTGTTGTTCAATTGGGGAACGCTTTCTGTTGAGGAGAAAAGCAAAAATTTGTTGCGGATACGGATTATTCATTGTTTAAATGTCCTGGTAGTCGAAAAGGAGGCAGAGCTGCAGAGAAATGCTAGGAGCTAACTGGGCGCTAACCATATCATTCAAATATATTGAATGTCGCAATGTTGGCAAAGAGAGGAAGTGACGTAAGATTTGCGCATGCGGGGTACCGATCGGGTTTCCGGTACGGATCGGGTAGTGACAGGGTTTTTTTTTTTTTTTTTTTTTTTAAATACTTTAATTAAATTTATGCACATATTACAATCTCTCGTTGGGAGACAACATTTGTGCAACAACATCTTGAAAAGGTTGAATAAGAAATCAAACGAAAAAAAACAAAACAAACAAAACAAACAAAAAAAACAAAACAAAAAAAAACACATATATACATATACATAAATATATGAAGGCCATTTTTATGACATATAACAGTTTCCTTTCTGCGAACACTTTAACATACATGTGGCTTACTTAGTACACCAAAAACACAATCATTAAAAGGATAGAGATTGAGTCCCATTGTCGCATATCAAAGCAGCCTCTTTACATGAATCCCTCAGTAATTCTAAAGATGACAAAAAAGATTTTAATTCAATTTTCAATACAGTTAGGGAAGGTCTTTTACTTTTCCATTTGCATTTGTGTATGTGGTATTTGCCCATAATTATCACCACCTTGTGTAGCATGGACAGTTCCTTAGATGGATCACCATTATTATATAAAACTTGTGTTAGAGTCAGTGGGGTCATCCCATCTATTCTTATACTCAACCAGTCTACTAGATCTTGCCAAAAGTCAGTTGTTACTGAGCAGGAAAAAAACAAATGATCAATACTTTCCGCATTTTGTGAACAAAATCCACATGGCTCTACCTCAAACCCAAACCTTTTTTTAAGCATTTCAGCTGCTGGGTAATATCCATTAATTATTTTAAATTGCATTTCTTTGACTTTGGGGGGGATAGGCCATTTTAAAAAGTGCGTATATTTGTTCGTTATTTTAATATTACTCCCTTTTAGTTTTGTGTTACTGTTAAAGTCGTGAAATAATTTGTTTTTAAATATCTTGTTCATGGTTTTATTATTACAGTTTTTATCCGTCAAAGGAATCTGGTTTAGATGTAAAGAAGGTAGACTAATTTGTGCCTTAGAGTAATACAAATAACCTTGAATCAAACTCAACAGAGGTAAGGGGGGGTAGTGACAGGGTGAGTGAGTGATTCGTTTGCTCGCTCTATGATTCAACACAGGAGGGAGGGGGTTAGCGAGTCCTGAGTGATTCGTTCGCTCTTTGATTCAGCACAGGAGGGAGGGGGTTAGCGAGTCCTGAGTGATTCGCTTATGCTTACGATTCAGCACAGGAAGGGAGGGGGTGAGTAGCTCAAATGTGCTGTTAGCATGTTAGCAGCGCGATGCTACTGTGAACCGAGGAGATATTTTCTTGATGTGAGCTTCTACTCAGGGGTTTTTCTTCCAGGTCAGAGCAGAAATGCTTTTGTTACGAAACTGGCTGTTGTTTTTCCCCCTCACAATTTTAATTATAAGCTAGATATATTTCTCCTAATGGAATTAGTTTGCTAACAGCAACAGGGATGAGTCAGTGAGTCAGTTGGGCTTGTGAATCATGATTCACGAGTCAGTAAAGTGATTCTCGATTATTGAACGATTCGTTCACGAATCGAACATCACTAGTGAGTAGCTCAAATGTGGTGTTAGCATGTTAGCAGCGCGATGCTACTGTGAACCGAGGAGCTATTTTCTTGATGTGAGCTTCTACTTAGGGGTTTTTCTTCCAGTTCCGAGCAGAAATGCTTTTGTTACGAAACTGGCTGTTGTTTCCCCCCCCACAATTTTAATTATAAGCTAGATATATTTCTACTAATGGAATTAGTTTGCTAACAGCAACAGGGGTGAGTCAGTTGGGCTTGTGAATCATGATTCACGAGTCAGTAAAGTGATTCTCGAGTACTGAACGATTCGTTCACGAATCGAACATCACTACGACACAGCTATGTTAGCATAATATAAACAAGCTAACTTTTTTTCCACTCGATAAAAGTTAACGTGAGTGTTCTCGGTGGTCAGGAACAAATGTAATCGCATGGCAGGATGCTGTAACTTCAGCCAGGAGAACAACTGAGATAATCCATCCACAATACGAGGTTAGTCGTTCATAAACTGCTGCATGGGCTGGGCTGTAGCTACATCCTAAGGTTTTAAAAACTGAGCTTAAATAAATGATTAGCGGTAATAAAAGCCGAGGGAGGTCAACAGTGATCACTGACTGTTTTAGGAGCTTTTTGAGATCAAATAGAAGAAAATACATAACATTAAAAATGTTAACAACACAAAAGCCATATTAAACGCAGACTACTTTAGGCCCGGAAGTAGGATTCGCCACGCCATCACTTAATGACCGGATAGACTTTTTTACAATCTTAACTATTTTTTATATCCACAGTATTTGGCCCCCTGCCGGTCATGAAAAAGAATGGCAGTTTAAGGAGCTTCCACAAAGGCTTGTCTTTTCAGAACTGTAAGCTGCATCTGTCTTGCAAGGCCCAGGAAATGAACCTTGTAGACCTCCAGAGTTTTCCTCTGTGATTTATGAGCCTTAAGTAAATTAACATGTTGTACTTCTCCTCTCTAATTTATCTAGTATAAGAATTAATGACTGCAACAATTTCTAGAAGTTCTTATCAGTTGTTATATTGATGCTAATAGGGGCTAAATTTGCAAGTAGTCACTAGCATTGCTAGCTAAAGAAGCTGTAGAAACAGCTGACTCTTTGTATTAAAGTAATAATTAATTAATAAATAGCCCAAGTGAATTTTCATAGTTAAATCTGCACTTATCCTTACTTGTGTGCTTCTTTACTTACTTAATAAAGAAACGCACAAAAATATACACAGAGACACACACGCAATATTCTCAAAATGTTAAAAGTCTTTATATAATATTTAAGTCGGTAAAAGGGACAGATGGAGCGATGCCTAGGAAACCAGAGGGAGGGTGGACAGAGAGAGAAACACCATGACAAACATCAGACGAGTTCAGTGAGAGAGAGAAAGCGTTTGGCGATTGGAGAGGATTAGAGGATTATTAACGCAGCTGACTGCACTGGAAGGCTCCATCAGCATCATCGTCGTCCTGTCTTTGGTTCTCTCGCTCCTTCCTTCCTCTGCCTGTTGTCTCAGCATCATCCATCAAAGCCGAGGGCATGTACAAGTTGAGGAGCTAGCATGGATATATTTTGGCTCTTCAGCAGCAGAAGGGGTGAGTCAGGTATCCATTGTCAAAATAACTGATAAAAAATATCCCACTTGTTAAACTTTAACTTTATTGATCCTCTTTGTTTGCTGTCTTTATTTTCTTATTTTTTTACCATGGAAAATGTTTTATTTTGGAGATTGTTTTTCCAAAATAAGCATTAGAAAACTACATGCTAACAAATAAAAAAAAAAATTGATACAGTAAAAAAATAGCAGTTTCATCAGACTGGCTGAATTCATTCATGATCTGATTATGCAGCTATATCTGGATGAGGCATGGAGAGACGAGATAAAGACGTATCCCTGTAGTCCTACAGCCTGTTAGGTAAAACTGTCCTTTGGAGATTTACAGAAAAAAAAATGAAGAAAGTCATGTTTATCATGTCGTAGCTTTTCAGAACTTTTATGCTCATTGTTTTAATTTCTAAGCATACAAATTCAACTGTCATAAACTGTGCCTTCATTTGCAGGAGGCAGAATTGATATAACAAACTGTACAGTATACTGATGAGTACAGTGGAACAATTAACAGCTAATGATCCAAACATTTCTGTCAGGACAAGTAGGGACCCAAACAAACAAAAAACCAGATAAAACTTGTAAGTTTTTGTGTGCAACTTTACATTTTCTTCTCTTTTTTAAATTCACTCTGTTACAGTTCTCTTTTTTCTCGCCTCTATTCTTAAAGGTGTTTTATAAATATAGCTTACTACTTCCACAAAAGCCATAATTTCTTTGGTACTGTTTCCATGTGTGCATGTTATTCTGTCTTTAATAAAACCTGCGGATAGGGTGAAAGTGAACTCAGTGATTTATTGGCTGGAAAATTGGCAAAAAGCCTTAGAAACTATGATTCTTACAAGTTTGGTGTGAATTATCAACATATATAATATGTTATCGATATATAGTAAGTACTGTATAAAAATTTGAACTATCATGTCACATTTGACCTTTAAACTCCCCTTCAAGGTCAACAGACTGATCCTAACGCCAAAGCGATAATAATGATAATATAGAGCTTTTAAAACGATGTTTCCTACTGCCACTATATGAATTGACCACATACAGGCATATAGGGATACACAGGGATTCTCAATATCACATTATGGTTTGCGTCCATAACCTCTGACCTCACTTTGACATGTCACATCTGCCTTTTTTCCAAGTTGACCCCAAAATGTGTCACATGTTTAAAGAAAGCATTATCAGGTTATCAGTTACAAATGTACTAACTAGGCACTCTCAAGTTATTCATGTCCAGTTATTTACAAATCAGCACATATTATCTATTGATCCTACATAATGCTTATATATATATAAAAAAACAATACAATTCCCTTAAAAGTAAATGCTGTCCAGACAGTGAGCTACCTTGGTGGAGGTTTGTGCTCTCGGAGTGCTTCTCCACGGCAGCCTGAGCTGATTACAGCATGAATAAGGGAGAACTGGATCAGGGGGGTTGTTTCATGAAGCTCACAGATATCTGTAAGCTTTATCAGTTAAAGAAAATGATTTTAAATTCATTTCTGGATTTAACAGCGAGCCAGTGAAGACTACACTATTATTAGTACTGAGTATAGTATTATATTCTGATATAGAAAATATATTCTGTTTCTTTCTATTGCCAGTTACTTTGGCCGCTTTGACATGGACTGCGAGGTTTGGGAAAAAGAACAGCAGAATTAAACTCCCGCCCTTCAGTGAGCTTTCTGCTTCTTAAAATCTCCTGACCCTCCTTCAGCTGTCCTGGGAAATATGAATCTTCTTTCCACAACACATCTCTTCTTCCTTCTTGCCATTTACTCCCCGCAGTCCCTTCTCCCATGTATTCAGTGCTCAAAGTTGTGTCCACACAAGTGCATTTGTTATGAGCATGCTGACCTGGTGGACTGCCGCGACCGTGGGTTTGAGCACGTTCCCAGGGGTCTCCCGCACGGCACGTGGCTGCTGGAGCTAGGAAGAAACAATCTGAGTGTGATAGGCACTCAAGCCTTCAAAGGACTGTGGTCCTTACGGGTGCTGGTGCTCACCAACAGCCAGATAGAGGAAATCCAACCACAGGTAAGAACAAAGTGGTGGAAAAACTATTTATGCATCTGAAAATGTTGCACAATTACAGTTGTAAGGATAATACGAAGACGTATTTTAGAGATTTAATATGTAACTAAAGCAAATTATCACAAGCATGGAAAACACTCCAGGGTTGGGTTGGCTGCTCTCCGGTTACTCTGGCTTCCTCCCAACGGCCAAAGGCAAGTAAGTTAGCTTAACTGGAGATCCCAAATTGGCATTAGGTGTGAATGTGAGTGTGGGTGGTTGTCTGTGTCTAAGTGAAAGCTCTGAAACAGGCTGGTGCTGGTCCAGGATGTACGCTGCCTCTTTGCCTGTGACTGACTATCTGTCTGCAGCTCACAGATAGATAGAAAATAAATTGCAACTTTGTATTTGTATAGAAATCGACTTGTATATATAAAAAAATAATACTTTATATTTAAAAAACACATTTACAGAAAATAACAGAAATGAGAGACATGGACTGCAAGGAAATGTGTTTACCACTACATCACTGCCAGTCACTGATATGTCATATAAAAACTGAATCTGTCACGGTCGCGCTGGCAGACCGTGGGGATGTGGGGAAATTAGAACCCAAAGGCAGGGCTCTTCGATGCAAAGCAGTGTGTTTATTTACAGTGAAGTAAACTGACACAGTGCATTCCCGACTCCGTGCTGTGTCCTCTTCCCAGAGTAGTGCCCAGTGTGTCTGCGCTCGGCAGTGTTCGAGCACCCCGTGCTCACTGCCCTCTCGACTCCACACACCACCTGAGAAATAACAAAAAGGCAGCTGTCAGAACACACCACAATTGCGGCAGACTAACCTTCTCTAACTGACAAAGAGACTAACGTGAAGTCACTCAATGATCCAGCGTTGAGAAGCACTCAGCCACACTGCTATGTAGCTCCCCTAACGATCCTTATCAGCTGCAGGTGTGTGTGTTACTCCTCCTCGGGTGTGGCCAGCCTCCCAACAGGACACACCCACTAGGCCTGGTGGTCCAGGAAAACCAGGACATCACACACACGCACACACATACACAATACAAAGGGAAACCAGGGGCACAAGCACCACACAAAATCATGGTACACACAGCAACAAATAAACAAGTTCAAAACTGCTCATGGACCCTCAGACCCAGGTCCCTGACAGTAGGAAAGTTGAAACAGCACACCTAATTGATGCTTTTTGTCTTTGAATAGGCATTTTTCTCATTGTCCTTTCTGGAGAAACTGGATCTCAGTTGGAACAAATTAAAAACTCTCCCTGTGGACTTCTCATCCAGTCTGCCTGCTCTCAAAGAACTGCGACTGGAGCACAACATCTTGCATTATCTATCTGGATACAGGTACATGGCTATCTGTGGGTCATCAGAGTGCCGTGAAACTCCATCTCACTTTTCCATCAGCTTCCATATTTCTGTTTATCGTCTGGCTTAACAGGAATATGTTTAAAGTGATCCAAAAGACCAGGAGCTGTCTTAATAATAATAATGGACTGGATTTATATAGCGAATACAGTTACAGACAGTAGCATTCAGCACAGAGCTTCTCTCTGCCTGTCTCTCACAGTATCTTCTCACTGTCTCACGCTCTCGTTGTCTCTCTGCTGCCAGCCTGGAGTTTCTGGACAACATGGAAAAGCTGGACCTGAGTTATAACAAACTGGTGTCTGTTGGCCCCGGCGTGTTCAGAGGCCTCTCCCGGCTCAGACAACTCTATCTACACAACAACAAACTGACTGTGGTGCAGCATGGGAGCCTGGACATGCTGCCTGGACTGGAGGTGAACAGACTTTTTTTTAAATGGGTAAATAAACTGGTACCTCAAAGTTTTTTTTTGATTGTGGACTGTTGTAGATTTAGCCTCTAAAAAGTATAATAATGTAAATGAATCTTATTTCATGTCTTAATTCATCTGCACGTAAGACAGCTAGTGTTTTGGTACACTGAATAATGATAAGTTTGAAATTTATCATTAGTTATAAAGTATAAAGTACTATGATATCTCTACCTATTAATGCACACTTTAATGTGCTGCTTTGGAAGAATTGTCTAATTATTGTAAGAAGAAGTGGCTCAAAAACAGATCCCTGTGGCACACCATTTTCGATGACTTCATTATTCTGTATGTCTGCCTTTCTAATTAGTACCTGTTTGTCTGTCTTCCTAGGTACTCCAGCTGAGCAACAACAACATCTCTCAGATAGATACTGATGCCCTGGCACCTCTGTACAGCCTGGCTGTTCTTGATCTGGAGGGAAACAACCTGCATAACCTCAAATTTAAGACCTTCATCAGCCTTCATACAACAGCAACACACATACAGCTGTCAGGTCTGCAGAAATACTTTAATTCTATTTCATTCATTGTTCTCCATGTCAGAAACTGACGGAACAGACTGAAATATGTTTAAAACGTTTGGACTGATTATCATGCAATATAAAATAGATGATGTTGATCAACACCCCCTCTTCTACAATCAAGTTCTGACTCAACACTCTGACACACAATTTTAAGGTTTGCATTCTTTGTTTAATTGAACTCTGTATACCTGCCTTCCTTCTTTCCCTGCCAGGGAACCCTTGGAGCTGTGACTGTGAGCTGCATCGTGTTTTCAGTAAGATCCTACACGTCCGGCACCTCCACATTGACGACTACCGCAACGTGACATGCCAGGACCCTCCGCAGCTGATGGGGGCTTCGTTGGCCTGGGTAGACAGCCAACTCTGCGTGGCTGAGACCGCTACTGTACTCGTCATCACTGTCACTATGCTTGTCACCGTGGTGGCCGCTCTGGTGATGGCGGAAAGGAACAGGAAGAGGAACCGAGGGAAGAACTGGGACACCGAGTCACAGACGCAAACTCACAGCCCTCCATCCTGAGGCAAAATTAGTGAGAGGATAAGCAGATGTTTCTGGCTCCTCTGGTTACAAAAATGCTTTTAGCACACACTTCCTGACTGCTGCCACAAATGGATCGTACTTGATTTCTTTTTCCTTTCAAAAAGTGAAAAACAGAGTTGGAATTAAAACTGAAGAAGACCTGGAGTATCTGTTCAAATTTAATATTGCAGCTGTGATCTGCTGCTACCAGTGAACTGCTGTAAAAATGTGGTTCTTTCGATGAATTTTTAAGAACGACCATTGTCAGCAATGGGATTTTTCGCAATAAAAGCCATACTTTGGTAAAGACCAAAGGCCAATACACATAATGTGGAGTTTGAAGAGTAAAAAAATGTCTGACTTGTATTAACAGTTGCCGAGGTTTCATTCACCTGTAGTCTCTTGAAGTCACCAAATGTCAGATTGACTGTCTGCGGTCTCTTGTCACACATCACTGTGAATCGCTCCCTGTGTGGATACAGCTGAATGTTCACACATAATCTGACTTCTGTTGTGCTTTCTTTCTTTCCCTTTCACTGATCTCGTTTCCACCTATTTTATAATACCTACGCTAATTTGAGCTTTTCCTTAATCTCACGGGATCACCACAGCAGGCAGCTGTCGTAGATGTTTAATTTAGCAGGTTTTTACACCCTCTCTTATGCAACACCCAAGGGAAGTCTGTTCACTCACAAAACACATCTTTGCATGTCTGTAACTCATAATGTAAAATAGAAAATTGCAAATAAATTATTTAATATTTAATAGAAGGTTTCTTGAATATACTCTTTGTTCTTTGTAGTTTATCACCATAGAAGCCCCAGGAATGTCTGAACCTATTGATTGACAGTCAGACCGAGAGTCAGCAATAGAGATAGAGGGGGTCATGAGGACCATATGTGTCTGTACTCCACAGGGGATTAGTGCAGGACTGATGGAGGGAAAGAGAAGGACAAAGTCCCACAGAGGTCAAAGATGTCAAGATGATTACTGCTGATCTGCAATACAGTTATTAACTGTGAGTGTGTGTGTTGGAGGTATTAAACAGGCAGAGAAAGAGAGCCGTCTGGCCTCCAGCAGTAGACTGCCCTCCTTTCATCCATCTCTTCTTTAATTGTTGTGTTTTTCTGTCCTTTTGAAAAATCTTTTAGTAATGAAACTATTAGGACCAGTATTGGGAACTTTGTCACAGTTTCCAGCAAACAGGGTTGAAACCCAAACCTCACCTCTGATTAAAGCTGATCGTGGTACTGTGCCAAAAACAGAATGGTGGACAGATGGATGTCAGTCTTATTTCCAAGCAGAGTAGAAGTTGGGTTTGACTTGGCTTACAACTCGAGAAATACACATCAGATTATTGCAAAGAAGGATTAAAGTGTTCACCTTTGTTTTTTCTCAAAAAACAACAACTAATATGCGTAGAACTGATGGTGATCAGACGTCAGTCGTCTCCATGTACACAGACTAGTATTACTGGAGCCTGTTTTAGGAAAAGAAATGACACTGTGAAGCTATTGATGATTTAATATTTCTAAATTCTGCATCGTGTGATTATGCTCGCTCTGTCTGAGATGTCAGCATCATAAACTCAGGAATGCTGCTGCTCTTATGTGCGGTTAGTTAGTTTAACAAGATAAGAAGTGGGCCGAACACTGTTTGAAACATCAGATATCTGCTTGTTCTTTTTATTGAGAAACGTTAAAATGTTTTACATTTTGTTTATTCTCATTACCAAATAGATAATAGAAAACAGTTACTGAAAACAAATTCTTAGTGATATTGAAAATATATGTCAAACTGACACTGTGATAATGTCCCTAGTGTCGTTTCATCTTTAATTTTAGTAATATTTTCCAATATGTTTGCTAGGGTGCAGCTTTAATTTCAAAATGAGAAATTTGGGTTTAATAAGCAGCTAGCCCCACAGTTTGGTCTACTGATCCAGCACTGAGCTTATTGTTAGCCTCTGTGACTGTACAGCTCTCTACAAATATTCAGTGGACTTAGACTGATAATAATTGATAATAGTTATTAATAATATCGAGCAAGCTAAAGTGGAACCAGACCAGTTTGGAGTTAGCAGAACATGAATTTCTCCAGTTTAGGTACATGCTAACTGCTTGCACTTCAAACCAAGCGAATGTTTAGCTGCTAAGTGAGCAACAGCAATTTAGGTTTTCTGAATTATTCTTAACTGAACCGAGCCCAGGCATGTTTACTCTGTTTATTCTTTGAAACACTCAGATCATGACAAATGCACTGCAGTATTTTCCAAATTCCAAAGAAAAGAGCAGCTTTTTCACCCCACAAGATATAATTTTTCTAATTTGAATTCTTTTGAATAAGTAATGGAAGCTCTGCAGGAGCTGTCTAATGTCTGGTATATGGTGCTTTGTTTAGCTGTGTGGAGGGTTTTCAACAGTGCAGTGAATGGGGCACTATTTATAAAGTTTAGTTTCTCTTTATACAGCCATGGTTATCGACCAAACTGTCTGCTTACATACACATTATTCCAAATATCACCCCACCATCTAACCCCTGATGACAATTAAAAACACTGGTGACTGCCCGTGCTACCCCACAGCCTCCTTGTAGATGGACTCGTGTTGTTTTTCCTGCGCATTACTGCCACCTCTGATCAAGTCAAACTCCAAGAGTGTTATGTTAAAAATTGAATAAATAAAGAGTGAATATGCAGTTATTAGCCCATTTGCTGTAGACCTGTTGTTGGTAGAAAACCCTGCAAAAAAACCCAGGAGGAATAAAGACACAATGAGACAAAATTACTTTCTGTGCTAAACATGTACACGGGTGAGCCGCTGAGAACAACTCACACCATGAACAGAGGCTTGGCATTTTTTATAGGCACAGATCACAGAGACCGTGAGAACAGGATAAGAAAATAATAAACAGATAAAATAAAACAACTCCATATATGGTGCTAGTCTAGTCAGCAGAGAGCTAGGAAAGATAAAACAATCTGAAACAATATGTCCTTGCTGGGAAAGTCTAAAAGGCACTTCTAAACTAATCTAAACACAGACAAAGGGCATCTTTGTACATTTAAAGAAGGTAAAGAAGCATAGAATCATTTTTCCTCTAACACCTGTAAAATCTAGAGCAATGAACTGATGAACCGACATCATACAGTCAACCTCTCTTTGACTTTTAGGTAACAGGTTTTAAAGCTGGAACAATAGGGATTAGAGTGAGATTCACTCCACATCTGACTGACAGAAAGGACGTGGCAGAGTGAATTTTGGGAGCTAATGATGATGTTTTATCTGCTGGATGACAGCTGCATTTAAAATGACATTCTAGGTGAACAGGATGTTCCTAATGTTCACTTCAATTCAATTTTATTTATACAGCACAAAAATCACAAGACAAGTGTCTCAAGGTGCTTTATATTGTAAGGCAGACCCGACAATAATACATAGAATATTGTAGGGTCTGCCTACATTATTGGACTGAATGAAACAAAATCAATACTTAGAGATGGTTATGAGATCGTTCTTTGTTAAGAGTTGATCAGTTTGGAACTCTCTGTGGGAGGGAGTGGAATAGACATTGCTGTACACATAGAGTTGCAGCAGTCGAGCAAAGGCATGATAGCTGTTTCCAGGTCCCTAAAATGTTGTGTTTGGTGTGATTTTGTTAAATTTCTGCTTCCATTGTATTTTTTATGGAAACACAATGAATACACTTTGTGCTCTTCCAGCATTTTTCTATTTGCTGGTGTTTTCCTAGGGTGCAGTGTGTTTAACAGTTCATATGATATATGAAGCTTAGTCATTTCCAGCTGTGCTCCACCCTCCTAGAAGCACATGTACAGTATGTTGTTGAGGATAACAGACTAATATGTATTAAAGAAAGTGACAAGTGGCTCAATGTCAGTGTAGGAGACCTAGGTACAGACACAAACCCAAAATCAATTGTCTTCTCTGGCATGCTGCTGGCAAGTGAGGGTGTGTCCATGATAGGAGTGAAGTATAGCTCGTGCCCTTCTGGGTAGCAACAAGCTGACCGGCTCTGCAACCCGGAGCATCACTCTGTCTCTGTTAGCCATCGCTCTGCAGCTCTGCTGGATCCTCCTGGATTAATTGCAACCGTGTGTGCATTTATTCTAGTGTAATTTTCTGGAGCTTGATAGCTTTTCTTCTTTAAGAAACATTTTAATATTTAAGATTCACTTTGTTCCTTCATCCCCAAATGTGCCAATAAAATCAATCATGTTCATTTTGAATCATTAAAACATTTGAAAACTATTTGTGCTGATTTTTGTTTTATGTGTTAAACTTACCGTCTATAGTAGCCTTTAAGCTCTTGATGTAGTGGCATGGTTTGCCCAGCAGATGGAGACACTGATATAGTGCAGATGCATCCTATGCATGGCTGTACGATGTTATTCTTTAATTAAAAGACCAGCAGGCCTGGGTGTGTTACTCTCAGGAACACTAGCACTCTCTGATTAAGGTAAACATATTTATAATTTATTAATGTACAGCTTGTTTCATTTCCCATCAGTCACAGCTGATAGATGAACACAGCACTGAAGTTGTTCCTGAGTTGTTCCTACACTAAGCCCATCAACACTCCCTCAAAACTCTAAATGTATAACCTGAGCATGTTCATAAAAAGAGTGTTGAACTGTGATAAGTTTTGTAATTTTACTATCACATCTGTTACTCTTCTGACAGATAAAACACATACACAATAATAATTATTTTATTACAAAGCACTTTGGTGGCCAGTAAGAGTAAAAATAGCACAAAGTGAATACCATCCCAGTGTCATACTTAAACTACAATCATATTTAAACTGGAAAAGCACCTCAGAGTGTGAATTCTTAAAGGACATTTTAATGTATTATTTTAATATCTTCCAGCAGATGCAGGAGGTGGCTATTGGTAAAGAATAGGCAGCGTGTTTGAGTTCAGTCTTTCTCACGCAGTCTAAAAATGAGAGCAATTATCAGGCGATAGAGGCAGATCCCAGTTTTAATGGTAAATATACTTTAACAAAGTTAGATTTGATCTCACTTTCAGATAGAGACTGCTGTTATTTGAAGGATGTGACGTGTGGGGAGAATAAAATAGACTAGTTAACATATCCCCATGAAACACTCCTTCATCTGATAATGCAGACTAAGGGGAAATATGAGGTTGTTCTTTATTGAATTAAATGAGCTGTTTTTTTCCAGCCCTGGGCTGAGTTGGATTAACAAAAGAAAGTGGATGGACAGATGTTAGCTTTATGTACTAATAAGAAGTCAAGCCCCCCAAAACGATTTATTACATTATAGTTTTATTATAATCATTGTAGTTTATTGTTACCTTCTTGTTATGTAATGCTGTTGTGAGCATTAAAGGATTACGGTCAGTACTCTTAACTCTGAAGCAGAACTCTCAGCTTTAGGAGATCAAAACTCTGTTGTGATATAAACATCCTCTGATTAGGAAAAAGGAAATGAGCACTTTATTGTGTTTGATAGTTCTGATGAACTTATGTGACCTCAAACTCTAAATAAAAGGCTGCAGTAATGCGTATGCACACAGAGCAGCTGCTGTCTCCCAGCGTAGCTTCAGTTGACACAGTTAGTGTGCTTGGTGCAGCGCTGCAGAGTGGGGAGCTGGTGCACAGGTGCGTGTTAATGCTTGTGAAGGTTGCGGTGAAGCGGAAGTCTGCACCTCTGAAGCTTCTCAGCAATCTGCCGCTCGCTCGTCTCACTCTGTGACCACATCCTGTGCTCTGCCGTTGCTCTCAACGCCTCCGTAAGCTGTCATGACCTGGTTTGTTCCTCACAAAACAACAGCTTCAACCTCCGTCTCTGGAGAGAGGAGAGTATTGATTTCCTGTTCCTACGAGCTGTGGTTGACTCACATTTTACACACATACTTCAATATGTATAGCCCTCCACCTACTGTGAAAAAAACACAGCTTTACTCACTGAGAATGGAAAAAGTGAATCTTGAACAGGTTTTACAGATAGGGGAACATGTCACAGTAAAAATAGCCCAATGTTTTTGAGTTGGAGTTCATAGAAAATGGAAAATATAAGGGTGAGTTCTCAGAAACCCAACAGATAACAGGCTGCTAAAAATAGTTCCCTGCTAGCCATGCAGTGTAGTGAAGGCTCAGACATAAATGAATAATACCTGAAACTGCACCTGATGAGTAACTGTATGTTGTACTGTCAGGTAGAACTGCCTCAGACTCATATATGAAAGAAATAAACAGTTGTGTGTTTAAGGAGTACTTTTATTAAGAAGCAAACTGAGCACAAAGCACTTACACAAACTAACAGAATAATAACTAATAACAGCACAGGATGTCCACTTATTTATATACTAAATGGAAGAAAGTCAAATGGAAAGCAAAGCTTTAGGATACTGTGAATGTTTTTGTTTTCACAGAAAGCAGCTCAGTCGTTCAGCTCAGCTCTCATTTCTCTGGTTTTCTTGAAAACCCCTGTGAAGACAGGAAACACGTTTTCAGTTTACAGAGTCGCTCTTTAAACAAAGGTTTAAATGTAAAGCCTCATGTTTTCAGTGAGTCTTCACTAAACAAACTGACTATAAAGAAGGCAAGCTTCACCTTCCTACTAATTTTTAATTATCAATCAAGCACAAAGAAATTCAGAAATGACGTGGATGTAAAGCAGTTTTCTTGGATACACTAAATGATAACTATAAGAAATCCTTTTCAGAGCTTCTGTGGTAATAATGAGCACTTTGTCAGAGTTTTTACATATATATTACCACCGGTGCTGAGATTACTGAGAAAATATTATTACACTAATTTTAAAAGTGATTGATTGAGATATTTAATGAAAAATACTGCTGGGGTGACTGAAATATTGTCATGGAGAATCTATAAATCTATAAACTTTAAACAACATCAACAACAAAACCCCTTCCTTGTTATTTTAAATGATACCTTTATATTCATTAGTTTTAGCTCATTAGCTTTTAAAATGTTTTCAATAGGTTGGAGTGATAGTTGCTGAGAAAAAAGACATATTCAAGATAAACAGGCTAACTGATGTTTTTCTTAGCTGCTAATTTTTACGGCGGTCTAACAAATCGATCCTGCATTACATTTAGATTCAGTTTCAGACAGGTTCCTTTGGAGGAAGAAGCACGTGGTGCTGTTAAATGATTGTTTTGTATTGAGATATGTTTCATATAACGACCACTGCTCGTGGCACAAACAGGAGCTGGATCGTTTTGGACCAACCTGAAGTTTCCACACCAGGATGATCACAAAGAGTCCGTAGATGCTGCTCTTGATGATCAAAACCAGATATGACAGCTTGGCATTGTGGGTGGTCTTCAGATACTTGTCTGCACAAAATTGTAAGATTTGTATTATTTTCCCAGCTCAGTATAGAGCAGACACACTGGGTTATTGTTATTAATAATATTATTAATAATATTTACTTCTTATTGCTGCAGCTCCTGGATCTAAGAAAAAGAAAAACGATTTCTTTCAGTGAAATCAAGTCAAACTATTTCAGATGATTTTGACACATTTAAAGATTGTAAATGAACGTACTTCGAATGCCTGCGACCCAGCCTACACGAGAAACCGTCTGTTCCCCATCAAAGAAGTCGACGGTGCAGGTGAAATTCTTGCCTGGTTTGAACCACTGTGAAAATAAGACTCTCAGCCTGCTTGTGATGCGGTAGTAGGTACCATTCCAGTGGGCAGAGTGATCGGTGGCGACGCCATCTTTGACGTCCACCCCATCAATCTGCCAGGACACATTCACATGGTCCGGGTAGAAATCAGAGGCCACACACAGCAAGGTCTTCTTGTTTTTCTTGTGTTTTTCATTTTGACACTCCTTTGTTGAAGGTTTAAACACTTTCACCTTTGGTGGCTCAACTGTTCTATTTGGTGCTGTGGGACAAAGAGAATCGAATCATTAGAATGCAAACAGTCTCATTATTCCCATTTTGAATACCCAAAGATAAAAAAAGTAACACTTGTAAAAAAAACCCTGCTTCATCATTTTCTTTTGGATTTTTGGATCTTTTGGAAAAACAGCAGGTGATTACTGGGTAAAAAGAAAGTAAAATGAAATAAATAATGGCGTAAGGTGTTAATATGTAAGCTTCTGACGCCACATCTCTTTTTTTCTTTTTTTCTTTTTTCCAAAATGCTGCTTTTGCAACATATATCTTAGATATAGAAGACATTTGAAATAAATTTCATGGCACATTGTTTTAAATCCACAGCAACATGTTTATAACTTTGTGATTCTGTCTACACCCAAATATGAAAAACGACATTCAAACTTTGCTCTTTTTACAGCCCTAAACGTACATTAGAACTTCTCAGAGGTTCTCGGCAGTGGAAGAAAAAACATGCATAAGGTTTCTTACCCAAAACTGTCAGTTTGGTGCCAGTACCAAAGTAAGCAGGGTTGTAGTTTGCCACACTGATATGCAGCGTAGTAAAAATTGTTTGTGCTATCAACAGCTGGAAACGATCTTTTTTTTTTCTCTTTATGAAAAATTCTAATTTCTCCAAATTTACTCTTCATAACAAAACCTAATTAGACAGATTTTAGATTTTAGACAAAGTCAGGAACCTTAAATGATGCTACAGTAACTCAACTTACTTACAGTTAGGTTTTAATTTATGGACTATTGCATGATAAAATAAATTTGTGCCTGTTAAAATGTTCTATTTTTGCACCTTACCTGAAACTGTGAGTTTAGTTCCCAAAGTGAGCCTCGGACTGGGAATACGCAGTCGCTCACAGAGCTGATCAGAACTCCATATAGCCACAGATAATCTGGGCATAGAGCCAATTCTTTTATAGCTGCAGCACTTTGCTGAAGACTAATCAGCACTGACACAAGACTAACTTTGTGCTTTAATAGCTTTCACTTTTTAAAAACAGCTTGAATATGTTTATGGCTGATTAATAAAACCACCCAAAAAGTGAAGCACACTTATCACACATTATTTCTATCATATTAAGACGTGCAGTTTGAGTCTTCGCTGCAGATTATCTTACCTAAGACGGTCAGTTTAGTTCCAGCGCCGAAATAAGCCTCGCTGAATGAACACAGAGCTCTCAGACTGTTACAAAAACCTCTTCCTTGTCTCTTGGGGCTCCTCTTTGCAATTTATCAAGCTTTGTCATAGTTTCAGACATTGAGCGTTTCATAGAGATCGACAGTAGTCGACAGCTAGAGTCTGCTAAGGATCGCCCTTGAAACGGCAGCAACAGGACACATTTTTATATAGATATATAAATATCTATATAAATATAGTGAGTTTTATGGCTATTATTGCATCGCTCATTACCTGAAGGTGTCATTCAGGCTTTTGGGTATTTTGCCATCAGATGAAAAACAACCATTAAATGATATTCTGATTTATATTCTAGTTCTTTCACTTTATTTCTTAACTGAAACAGTCAACCTGGTGCCTCCATCGAAAAAAGCCTCAAAAACAAAACCACCAGCACAGTAAACTGAACTTTACTCCAATCACCTTAAACATGCCGGATTTGCTTTCTTTTGTACACACAGGCTGATATCCAAATACTTTCCAACATCTACACATTTGTAACGCTTCCAAAGGGACGAGCGGACGTTTTACTCACCGAGAACGGTCAGTTTTCTGCCTGCACCAAAATAGGCTTCGTAAGTAGCACTGTGGACCAGCTTAATATCAAATAGCACGGAGCTGGACCAGTAATAAACAGGACCACATTTTTGTAGGTCACTGCTTCAGCCATAGTCTAAACATTGCAAAGGTGTTTTTTTTCTCAATGAACAGAAAGTGTGAGGGCCCCAACTTACCCAGAACAGTTAGTCTAGTTCCACTTCCAAAGCAGGCTTCAGCTCCAGTGTCACATTGAACGCATCCTTTGTGAAAAAGTAACCAAACAGTCCAGAGCAGGCACTTGAAATGAGACTAAATTCCCACTAAACACTTGGAATTTTAGCAAAGGACATGTTAATCCCACCAACTGAGTTTTAGTTAAAAAAAAAGATGAGTGAAATAAACTCAGAAGCTGCACTGTGTTTAAAATTTTATTGAATTCTAAACAAATTCCCTCACTAATCATATTTCTGTGCAGTAAGAGCAGGGCTACCTGCACTTTTTAAAATACTGCTCATTTTATGCTTGTCAGGTGTTGAAAATAATCTGCAGAGCTCCTCGCTGTGCATTTTAAATGCAGGAGGTTTTTGTACGGCGGCTCTATTGGTTTGTATCACCGTGCCCCCCCTGTCCCCACAGTGAAAAAGCACTAGACAAAAACCTGACTTCACTTTGCTGCTGTCTTTCCTCCCCCCACCCAGCATCTCCATATCTCAGCCTCCATCTTTCTCTGTTGGTGGATGAGAGCAGCTGTGCAGGCTGCCTGGAGGCCTGAGGTGAGCATGAATGCTGCTATTTCTGTGACTGCTAAGAAAAGACGCACAAAGAAAACGAAGCCCGTGTTTCTATATACAGTAGCTGCACGGTGACGTCTTCTCTGGTCACACCTCTTTATTTCCGCCCAGTCAGTATAAAACTGGAGGAAATCAGCAGTTCCACATCATCATTGTGATAATGTTTCCCAAATTACAGTGATTAAACCTATGGTTTGACACCCCTACAAGGCTTTTAGATGAATAAAAAGGAAAGCGAGTATATGATCAAACTTATCAGATATGAAGGGAAACCCTTTCAAAGTCAATCGCAGTCAAGACAACATTTTGTTTGCTTTCTTTTCAGATTGTTCATCCTGACAGAATTACACACACTGCTGTGGAGGCTCAAATTATTCACTTTACTGTTTTCTAACCACAACTAAACTTTTAGATGGAAAATAAAAACATATCAAACACATTAATACTGATGTTACTACTAGTGCCACAATCCTAAAAGGAAAAAAAGGTCTTATGTGATTTTGTAATCAAAAAATATAAACGTAAACGCGACATGAGAAATAAAGTTGTGGGACAACTGATAAAACATTTGTTGTTCTTTCTTAAAGAATTTTAACAGTGATGCAGTTGGACCTCAGATCATGCTTAAGCACAAAGTTAAATCAGTCTGGTATAACTTTAGACATAAATATAATCTGAGATCGGCTCATTGAAGGGTCATCATCAGCATGATTTTTCAGACATATGTAACCCCAACTTCAGCCAGCAGAGGTCAGGCTGTGATCAACTTGTTCTTAAACAAAACAACTGTGTGCTCAGACAGCAAACACTTAAAGAATAAGAGAAAAAGAAACGCAGAATAGCAAAATGCAAGATATGTGGATGCTGAGAAGCTACACTGTACGGGACACTGCTCCCTCTGTTATAGCACCTGTGTACTTATCTAACTGATCAGCTTTGTGGTACTGCAGACACGTCAGCGAACTGAAACAGATACGTTTTTATGACTTCATGGATCAGCGACTGCTCCTCTGCTGCTGATCAAGTTTTGCTTCAGCTAAATTTTTCTAGAAAAAGCTCTATGTGGTAAAACCAGAGAACATAGTCCAAGCAGCTTGTACTTTTGGATTACCCCACCATGTCAGAAATCTAAAAGCCGCAGAGCAAACTAAAGCTGATAAACAGATAGCTTGTGACCTTCGATTTGGAAGGCAGCGTGTGGCAACTAGAATATCAATCACGCTCAAAGAGAGACGAGAAGGATCAGAGATTATTTTCACACTTTAGTAATTTTTGATAAACTGGAAATGTAAGTGAAAATATTAGCTAATGTCCCATTTCAGCGTTTTTAATCACGTATTGGTTTATTCATATTGTGAAATGTCTGTCTGTACTGTGCTGAGGTTTGCAGTCAATTACTATGTTGGACTGCAGCAGAGCAGGCTAAGGCTACCTTAGCCCCACCTAACATCAGTTTAAATGCTGATTTGATTCATTCACTAAATAAGACCTTTGCACTAGTTCTATAGTGTCAAGAGGTGAAAGGTTAGGCATGATGGCTCGGGATGTCTAAATCCAAGACGTAGTTTGGTATCAGCAGAGAAAGCCGGCTGATCTCTATGCAAAGAAAAATCTACCACAGAAGAATGAATTGTGACTGAGGGTTCCCCCTTGCTAATTTCCACTTTAACCCATAATTGTCTTAATGTACACAATTGCACGTATAGTATAAAGTACTTATTTTATCATAGTATACACAAGCAGGAAGATCATTTCAAAATTGGAGAATTACTGTGAGGTGTAACAGGTATAATTTATACACAAGGACATCATCTACCAGGGTTTCAGTGATATTTCAACTGAGGAGCTGAGCGATTCCTGAGTGGCAGTGAGGGGATGCTGTCATTTTCTATTTCATTTCAACTTCAACTGGTATGCAAACACTGCTGCAGGGACTTTTTCCACACTGTGGAATTGTTTTTAGGCAGACTAGAGCAAATGTAACATTTCAGTCACGAGATGGTCAGCTACTGTAATCCGATTACTTTTTTCAAGTAACGAGTAAAGCAAGGGATTACTATTGCAAAAAAGCAATTAGATTATTGTTACTTTCCCGTAAGCTCGCAGTGTTACTGCGTTACTAAACTGTGATTTTGTTTTTGAGAGTGTCTCATGACATTGACGTATGAGGCAGCAACAGACGTGTGCAGATTAACAATGAACAATATGGAGTGCGGGAGAGAGTACGACCATGCAGCGTTTAAAGCTTGGAAGTACTGACATTACTTTGAGTTTGATTCTGTAAAAGTGGCAAAAACATTAGCGTCCGCTGTTACTCTGAGTGGGAAGAAAACTTCTTTCTTGAAAAATTAAACTTCAAATCTGAGTACGCACCAAGCATGCTACCACGGGAATGTGAAATTCACAGAGAAACCCCCGCTGTGATGACCGCTGCTGCACCGGCAAACCTCCATCCGCCCCGCTCCTGCTAGGTGAAAATTAGATTTAAGAGCGACAGGACTCAGAGCTGCTGAGTCTTTGATTTTATTTATTTTCTGCTGTGTTTTACTTGCATCTATTTGAAAGAGGGAGTGTAAACACAAAAACATTATCTTATTTTATATGCTGAAATATGCAGAAAATAGGTTTAAATGTTAAATAATTTCTGCAAGTCAAAGACAGCTGCATATAATTAAATTTTTGTTTAATGCAATGTGCATAAAATTAAAAGATTAAAACTCATAAAACAATTTTAAAAAAGATGTTTTCATTTGATTCAATTTTATATGGATTATGCAGGAAAAAAATAGATTTGGGCTGAAAGGTCTGTTGTTTTATTACATATTCAGGTTGCGTATCATGTTTTTAAAAAGTAACTAAGTAATAAGGTAAGTAATTACTTTTGAAAACAAGTAATCAGAAAAGTAACATATTCTCTTGGAGAGGTAATCAGTAACGAATTACTTTTTTAAAGTAACTTGCCCAACACTGGTCACCAGTCTTTGTTAGGCCTCCCTCCTGTTATTTTGTCTTTGTGCTGCTGTTATTTTTTATTTTTTTTAAACTTGTGCTTGATTTTTACTTTCAGTTTCGTGTTTGTGCAGCGCCTTTTATGACTTTTGATATCACTGAATGTGTTTTGTCATGTGACTACCTGCAGGTCTGCCTTGGATTTTTGTCTGTGACTGTTTCAGGTTCTGTCATGGTTCGGCTGTGTACAGGCAGGAGAAGGACCCAAACGCAAAACTCACGACAACGAAATTAAACTCAAAAAGCTGCTTTATTGCAGAATGGCGTGGAAAACTAAACTGGGACATGGATGACTAACACACATGGAAACACAGCCATGAGGGAGACTACGACACTGACAAAGAGAAACACAGGGCTCAAATACACAGAGGGATAAGGAGGGAACAAGACACAGAAGGAGAGCACAGCTGGGAGTAATCAGGCCGGACGAGACAAGGGAAGCAAAACTAGAAATACTGACATGAGACACGGACCTTCAAAGTAAAACAGGAAACACACTGACTGAACTCTAGACATGCAAACTTAACAGCAACTGGGGAGACAGAACATAGGAACCTGAAACATGGCACAAGAACGTCACAGTAGACACAACATGGAACACAGGGAAGCCATATTACAAAGCCAAAGAACTAAACCTATGATAACCATAACTGAGACCTAGGGAAACAAGAAACAGTACAAAGGACTCAAAACATAAACCATAATATAAAAACACAAGATCTCTTCAAAATAAAATAGGTAACATAATGAGACGCAGACATGACAACCAGAACTTGACAACGTAAGACACAGACATGAAACATATGAAGAGCAGGGGAGACTTAACATGGGTTGGAAACACGAGGGGGAACTAATAAGCAAATGAACATAGGAGACCTAATGAGCTTAAACATACTTTAAACATCAAAATGAACTAAAACTCAAAACACTGGGTCATAAGACCCAGGATCGTGACAGGTTCATATTTATATTTAGTGCTGTAAATATAGCAGGGTTTTGAGGCATTTTAATGCAAACATAATATGCACAAAAATGGCCTTATGTAATGTATAACGCTTGATTCATTTCAATGTGTAACAAAATATATGAACAAAACTTTTCACAACAGTACATTTAGAGAAAAAATAGTAAAATGATTAAAACAACAGTAAAAAAAATTGGATTACAATTTTCTACAAATTACATAAATAAATAAACAAAATTTCAGTCTCATAACAAACAGGATGCTGAAATAATCTATGTATCTTAATCAGGACAGAAAAATTATAGATAAACTGGAACTCTGAATCATGTTACCTTCAAATTGTAACAAATTCAAGAGCCTTATTTTCTATTCTTTTCTTAAAAAATTAAGAAAATTAAGAAAAATACTACCATTACATTTCTAAATTACACTTTTAAACAAATAATTAACTTAGCACTTAGTTCCTCCAACGCCGAGCGGCGCATCGGGCAGCTAGTGATCTCCATCGATGTCGGTCAGCAGCGACTGCTTCAGCTTCGTCCCAGGCAATGTCGACAGTTCTCAGATCGTCCATAAATGTTCGACGCCATGTGGTCTTTGGTCGGCCTTGCTTTCGCTTGCCAGTGCGTGGACGCCATGTCATGGCAATCTTAGCTGGGCGATGAGGGGGTAGGCGTAAAATATGTCCCGCAAAGTGGAAGCGCCTTTCTGCAACAACATCGGCTACTGGGCGGGTGCCTGCTCTTCGTAGGACCTCCTCATTTGTTATTCGGTCCCGGTAGGAAATTCTCAGGATTCGCTGCAGGCCACGTTGTTGAAGCACATTCAGGTGTTGAATAATTGCACTTGTTGAGCGCCAGGTTTCACTAGCGTAAAGTGCAGTAGGGAAGACGATAGAGTTTAGTAGTCTGATCTTGACCCTAACATTCAGGGAGGTCGAGTTCCAAATAGGTTGGAGACGTCGCAGGACACCAACTGCCTTCCCTACTCTGGCGTCGACATCCCGATCAGAGACCCCGTCATTCGAGATGATGCTGCCAAGATATGTAAAATTCTCCACCTCTTCAGCACGTTGTTGGTTGATCATGACAGGAATGCGGGCACGTGCATAGCCAACTCGGAGTACCTTGGTTTTTTTGGCGCTGATTCTTAATCCAACTTTCGTTGCCTCCCTCTGCAGGGCCGCGGTCAACTTTTGGAGGTCTTCCTGAGTCGAGCCCAGCACCTTCCAAACAAATAATATACAAATATAATCAAATCTAATATATAATTTAAAGACAAATTCTTAAAGTCAGGCCAAAGCTTTACTAATTGAACACAAAGAGTTCTGACAAAAACAAACATCTGCAGGGAGACTGAGTGAGCTGCTTGTCAGCCGTCGACCTGCTGTGATGTTGGGGTTGTTGATGAGCCACAGAGTGAGTCTGTGCTACTGTGGCAGTCTTGAGGCACAGTAATACACAGCTGAATCTCCAGGCTCCACTCGCTTTATGTGCAGACTAGAATTACGCACCGCAGGACGTGACATGAAGTACTTTGTTTCATTAAATGGAGCTTCAGTGGTTTGAATACCTTTATTAATAGAATACGTTAACAGCTGCATTTGCCTAAAGTCTGTGTGTTTGTACCAAAACATGTATAAATATTCATCATTGTCCTGTTCACATTGCAGCGTCGCCGATTTCTCTCCTTCACGGCTCAAAGTAAAAGGTGGTTGATATATTTTCACACTGCAACAGAATCCTGGACAACGAAGAAAACAAAAAGGTTAATTGAAGGGTTTGGTGTAGAGATCAAGTCAAGTAAAACAAACAAACAAAAACAATTTTCTTACTTGAAAACAGGAGAAGTGCTAGAGAGAAGAGCTTCATGTTCATTAGGGTTCATCAAAAGGAATGTTCACATGCTTGAATGTTTCCTGAGTTTTCCACGAGTGCTCCACCCACAGTCACTGAGAACAGCTACAGCCCTGCCCATGGTGGCGTGGCCTCTGTGGGGAGGCTGCTGACTGCTTATTCAAGTCATTATAAAAGGCTAATTAATAAGCAGAAACCCTTTAGTTCAAGTTCAAATTAATTCCACCTCAAGGTGCTTTATATTGCAAGATAATAAGCAGTAAGCCAGAATAATGACAGAAATGGATTGGCCAGAACAGTCTCTGGGTACGAACCCTGCTGAGCTGCTGTGGGAACTGTTTGACATACTGATGGCAGGGAGGACGCTCCAGGAAGGCAATCTTGTGGGAGATGTTCCAGGAAGTGTGTGGTTAAATGTCATCAGATTACCTTAAAACATGAGCTGTAATGTGTAGGAGCTGCCAGACTGTAACTGCTGCAAAAGGTGGTTTTTGAAGTTTGAACAACGCGTTTATTCATTTATTCCTTTTGAGCAGTATTGTATGTATGTGTATATATATATATATATATATATATATATATATATATATATATATATATATATATATATATATATCTTAAATCTTTGTGAGGCAGAGTAACACCATTGCTTTTCTTTTTTTCACTGAAGAAAAACATTATAAAGTGCTTTTTGGGTTAATTGTCCAAAGTACATTGTTGTTGTGCCATGACTGTCATCTCACAGCAAGAACAATTTGGAGATGGATGTGCTGGTCCTCTGCAGCTGCTGATATAAGTGCACTCTGTGGTAAACCTGTGATCGGCTGGTCCTCTGTGTACTCAAACACTTCAGTGCCCCCTCAGTCGCTGCCCTATAGCCCTAGTTAGATACAGAGTTAGTGGACTGAAGAATGTCCTTTTCCTTTTCAACCAAGTTCCAAAAGTTTGTTTTTGATGGCTTCATAGGAGCACATTCTTCAAGATCGTCTTCTACGATACTGTAGTGTTTGACCCGACACACTGTATTACTTTGAGTAGTGTTTATTGCAAATCGCACAAAATGCTTTCTTGACAGGTTTGGCACCCACTTCAGCTTTTCAGATGGTCTCCAGCACTCACACCTCCTTCCCCAGGTCTCAGGCTTCACTCTAGAGGGAGAAACCTCGCTAGTGGAATCCCAGACACCTGTCCCTCCAGCCTCCTTGGCACTCCCCCCTTGAGCTCACTGCCCTACTGTTCCCCTGAGCCAGAGACGACACCTCTGCCACAACTACATTTTTGTCCAAATGTCCTTTTCCCCCCCTAAGTGATTTATGATATTTTATTTCTTCTTCAAATATGAAAAAAAACCCCAACAAAAACAGTAGGAGATGTCTTTTCCTTTGTTGCCTTTACTTTATTATTATTTCTGGGACTGTTATTGTAGGGTCTATTTTACAATATAAAGTGCCTTGAGATGACTGTTGTTGTGATTTGGAACTGTATAAATGAAATTGAACTGAATTATTACCTTTACTTTACCTGCATTTATCTCAAATCTATTATTGCAATTCATTGGAAAGTGGGGTCTTTTATTTCTTTAACTTAACCTGATTCTGTCACAATTACTAGGTAGGACTGAAGTGCAAGTGGAATATTTACATATGTACAGTGAGAGGGGGAAGAGGGGTCCAGAGATTCCGTAGGCAGGTCCAGGCCTGGAGAACAGACATGCTCACACTCACTCCACTCGTGAAAGAAACACACTCGGTCCAAAAGATCCACGCTGTGCCTCAGTCACACTCTCACTCATCCAAAAGGGTTCCAGGAAAGGCAGGCTGGGGTCCAGGGTACAGGGGAGACGGAGAAACAACGATTAGCCAGAGAACCATAAGCACAAGGAAGAATACAACAGAGAGCTGGGCTACACTAACTGAGAAGAGTACAATGATCCAGCGAAGCCTTAAATTAGATCAAGGCAATCAGCCAGGATGAGCAGGTGAGCAGATAAAGGATGGGAGATCCAGGGAGGCACAGGTATCCAGACGCAGCCCTTGTGGAGAAGGCGAGTACCACCACCAGAGCACATTCTCTGTGCTGGTTTGTGTCTGACCTCCTGCTCTCCTCATGTGCTTTGGACAGGTCAACATGGCAGCTCCAAAAACTTGAGTGATGAGAGATGTCGATCTCTACAAAACTGTTGCAGAAATATGCTGTCTCGCACAGCATGGCTGCACAGATGGTTTTAGTAAGTCTGTGTCACTGAACCACATCACTGTGTACTGGCAGCGCAGAAATACACAGCTGAGTGTGACAGTTTGACACTGGGGAGGCTCAGAGCTCCTTTCACTCTGGTCTCTCTCAAAATCTCGGTGTGATTCTGAAACGCCGGCTCATAGTCGGGTTTGTTTGTGTCATAGCTATATCCAATTAAGCTCATCGCTCCATAATCCCTTTGCTGGTACCAGAGCATCACGTATAAACTGTCATCATCGTGGCTGCATTGGATTTCTACTCTTTCGCCTACGTTGACTATCCTGGACTGAGGTTGCTGGAATGTCACACAGTTGGCTTGATCTGCAGGAAAGAGATTTAAAATGTGGTTAATACTAGTTGACAAAAACAAGTAGAAAAATTCTGAAGGTTGTTATTGTTGAAGAAAAATTACATGGAAATAAGAGCAGAAAAAAAAGTGTGATTCCAGCTGAACACATCTTCGAGTATGAGACCGACTGCCTATCTTCTCTGCTCTGTGAAGACATGCTTCCTCTGACGTAAGAGCTGAAGAAAAGAAGACGACACTGAGGGACTTTTTGTGAGGGAGCAGTATTAAACCACACCCCTGTGTGCTGGCAGAGTAACAGGTTTGCTGTGGGAATAATCAGAGCTCCTTTGACGTTGTCTTCTCTTTCAAGCTTAAATTCTTCTTTATATTGACGCTCGTAGGTCGGGTCTCGTGTGCCATATCCAAACCCAATGAGGGTCATAGACTGACTGCCTGTTCTTTGCTGGTACCAGAGCATCACAAGGCGGGTCCCGTCACCGTGGCTGCATGTATGCGGACCTTAGAGCTCACGTTCACAATCTGAGGAAGACTTTGATTAAATATGATGCTGCTGTGGATGTTTGGATACGATTATTACTGCAGTACAAACAAAGAGGACAGTTATAGGTTTATGTATGAGGGAATGTGAAACTGAGGCTCTTACTTGGAAAGCAGAGGAAGAGAAAGCCAAACGTGTGGATGAAAGGAGACATTGTCATCACTGCTGTGTGAAAAAGTAATGTTTGCTCTGAGTGACTGAGCTCATGTATTTCTGGAATGGGGAGGTGCTACCCATCCCCGGCTGCCTCCCTCTTCCCGCTCCAACACCCCCACCCACACAAGTAGGGCCTTGGGGTGCGGGTGTGTCACCAGGGTGCAGGGGAGGCATTCCCCCCCCCCTTGTCCCCTTCTGGCCGCCTGTGCCTCAATTTTATTCCACAACTTAGACATGCACATTACTCACGCTCTCATAACATATACATATATTGTGGGTGGGCACGTTAACGGCGTCCAGTGGACGTCTGTGTATTCAACCCCACCTCTGGCGCCGGTGCCCACCTTTCAATTTTAAATCCATGTAGACATTGAGGGTTCTCGGGAGGTGCCGTGCTAACACCTGCTGCTCTCTGGCAGCAGCACCATGCTCTCCCGTGTTTTAAATTTTAAATGCGTGTTTAGAACAACACGCAGCAACACTACAGGGAGTGCAGAATTATTAGGCAAATGAGTATTTTGTCCACATCATCCTCTTCATGCATGTTGTCTTACTCCAAGCTGTATAGGCTCGAAAGCCTACTACCAATTAAGCATATTAGGTGATGTGCATCTCTGTAATGAGAAGGGGTGTGGTCTAATGACACCAACACCCTATATCAGGTGTGCATAATTATTAGGCAACGTCCTTTCCTTTGGCAAAATGGGTCAAAAGAAGGACTTGACAGGCTCAGAAAAGTCAAAAATAGTGAGATATCTTGCAGAGGGATGCAGCAGTCTCAAAATTGCAAAGCTTCTGAAGCGTGATCATCGAACAATCAAGCGTTTCATTCAAAATAGTCAACAGGATCGCAAGAAGCGTGTGGAAAAACCAAGGTGCAAAATAACTGCCCATGAACTGAGAAAAGTCAAGCGTGCAGCTGCCAAGATGCCACTTGCCACCAGTTTGGCCATATTTCAGAGCTGCAACATCACTGGAGTGCCCAAAAGCACAAGGTGTGCAATACTCAGAGACATGGCCAAGGTAAGAAAGGCTGAAAGACGACCACCACTGAACAAGACACACAAGCTGAAACGTCAAGACTGGGCCAAGAAATATCTCAAGACTGGTTTTTCTAAGGTTTTATGGACTGATGAAATGAGAGTGAGTCTTGATGGGCCAGATGGATGGGCCCGTGGCTGGATTGGTAAAGGGCAGAGAGCTCCAGTCCCACTCAGACGCCAGCAAGGTGGAGGTGGAGTACTGGTTTGGGCTGGTATCATCAAAGATGAGCTTGTGGGGCCTTTTCGGGTTGAGGATGGAGTCAAGCTCAACTCCCAGTCCTACTGCCAGTTTCTGGAAGACACCTTCTTCAAGCAGTGGTACAGGAAGAAGTCTGCATCCTTCAAGAAAAACATGATTTTCATGCAGGACAATGCTCCATCACACGCGTCCAAGTACTCCACAGCGTGGCTGGCAAGAAAGGGTATAAAAGAAGAAAAACTAATGACATGGCCACCTTGTTCACCTGATCTGAACCCCATTGAGAACCTGTGGTCCATCATCAAATGTGAGATTTACAAGGAGGGAAAACAGTACACCTCTCTGAACAGTGTCTGGGAGGCTGTGGTTGCTGCTGCATGCAATGTTGATGGTGAACAGATCAAAACACTGACAGAATCCATGGATGGCAGGCTTTTGAGTGTCCTTGCAAAGAAAGGTGGCTATATTGGTCGCTGATTTGTTTTTGTTTTGTTTTTGAATGTCAGAAATGTATATTTGTGAATGTGGAGATGTTATATTGGTTTCACTGGTAAAAATAAATAATTGAAATGGGTATATATTTGTTTTTTGTTAAGTTGCCTAATAATTCTGCACAGTAATAGTCACCTGCACACACAGATACCCCCCTAAAATAGCTAAAACTAAAAACAAACTAACAACTACTTCCAAAAACATTCAGCTTTGATATTAATGAGTTTTTTGGGTTCATTGAGAACATGGTTGTTGTTCAATAATAAAATTATTCCTCAAAAATACAACTTGCCTAATAATTCTGCACTCCCTGTACAAAGAACAAAGAGTATGTTCAAGAAACCTTCTATTAAATATTAAATAATTTATTTGCAATTTTCTATTTTACATTATGAGTTACAGACATGCAAAGATGTGTTTTGTGAGTGAACAGACTTCCATTGGGTGTTGCATAAGAAAGAGTGTAAAAACCTGCTAAATTAAACTTGCCTAATAATTCTGCACTCCCTGTACACATGAGCAAGAGGAGGGAGGTTTGGGGTCTTCACACACCCCTGTTCTCTGCTGGCCATCGGGGCGGGGGGGGGGGGCTGGAAGGAGGTGTTGGCCATCTGATTGGGATCTGGGATGCGGGGCCTCCCTGCTGCTGGGGATGCCTGGGGCGGTCTGCTTGCCTCCACCCCGGGGGAAAGGGTAACATCTCCTGGGACTAGGTGCCATTTCCCCCTCCAGGGGCGAGGGTACCTGGACCCGGGGTATAGAGTATGTTTGGGGAGTGTGATTGTGTGTACATGTCCATTTATGTCAATCCTTTTTTTTTTTTTTAATTTTTAAATTTTTAAATTTTACCAAGTGGATCATCATGGCCTTGCCATATTGGTCCATTTGATTGACCTTTATTATAATTATGAATTTATTTTATTTTCAGTTGCTACAAACGGGACAGACATGACTGTGGGATAGGACAGGGGGAAAGAATGAAAGAAAGAGAGGGAGAGAAAGAAAGAAAACCAAAGGGGAGAAGAGACGGTGAGAAGGGGGGGAAGAGAGAAAAAAACAAACAAACAAAAAAAACAAAACTCCTGGGTCACCTGTATGGAGAAAAAAAACAGAGGAGACAGCAAACAACAAAGAGCAACATAATAATAGAAAAAAAAAGCACCATCACAATAAACTAGCTAGCCATAGATATCAATAGTTACTAAATAATAAACGATATTGTGCAGCACGCAAGATAGACAGCGCACAGTGTGCTTTGATGCAGCAGCCAAGAAAGCTGTAGTCCGCGTCTGTGAATACCCATGTGTACACCTGTGTGCATACCTGTGTGGATCAGGTTCAAGGTTCAAGGTTCTTTATTTGTCACATGCATAGTTATACAAGTATAACACACAGTGAAATGTAGCCTGACACGCTCCTCGACATGTGCAAAAATTTTGGGGGGGGGGGGGGGGGGGTGTAGAGGAAGAACATTATATATATATATAGTATATACACTGGGTGAATGTGCAGTGGTAGCAGCAAGCAGGTGAATTCTGTACATTAATATGAATAGACATCTGACTAATTTACAGGATAGACAATATAAACATATTTAAAATTAAAGGAATTTGAAATGTACATTGTTCCTTGGTTTAGTGTCTGGAAGAGTCCTGTCTCAGTCAATTATAGATGATGTGAGAGGGCGGGTGTGTGTGTTTAGGGCACGGATGGCTTGGGGATAGAAGCTCCTCTTGAGTCTCTCTGTCCTTGCCCGGAAGATGCGGAACCTTCTACCAGATTGCAGAAGTTGGAACAGTTTGTTGCCAGGATGGGACGGGTCCTTCAGTATCTGCGCTGCTCTAGTCCGGCATCTCCTGGTGTAGGTGTCCTGGAGCGGGGGGAGAGCAATCCTGCAGCAGCGTTCTGCTGTACGGATCACTCTCTGGAGAGCTTTTTAAGAAAGAAGAAGTGTACTTTATTGGTCCCCGTGGGGAAAATCCCTCTCTGCATTTAACCCATTCACTCAGTGAAGCAGTGGGCAGCCATTGGGCGCCCGGGGAGCAGTGTGTAGGGACGGTACCTTGCTCAGGGGTACCTCAGGGTAGCTGTTCAGGGGAATCGAACCCCCGACCTTCCGATCATGGGGCCACCACTCTACCTACTGAGCTATCCCTGCCCAATTTTGGTCCTTCATACAGCTGTTCCCAAACCACGATGTCATGTTCTGTGTGAGGATGCTCTCCACAGTGCCTGTATAGAAAATCCTGAGGATCTTTGGAGAGACCCTGAACTTCCTCAGTTGTCGTAGGTGATACAGGCGCTGCCTAGCCTTTTTGGTCTGGACCAGAATGTGGGCAGCCCATGTCAGGTCTGAGGAGATGTGGACACCAAGATACTTGAAGGACTGCACCCTCTCCACTGGAGCTCCATTGATGATGATGGGCTTGTAGTCTCTGTGCTGACCCCTTCTGAAGTCCACCACCAGCTCCTTGGTCTTGCTGACGTTCAGCTGGAGGTGGTTGTCCTGGCACCACGATGCCAGATTCTTCACTTCATCCATGTAGGCCGCCTCATCGTTGTTGGAGATGGCACCCAACACCACTGTGTCGTCAGCAAACTTCACAATGGTGTTGGAGCCATGGGTGGCCACACAGTCTGAAGTGTAGAGGGAGTAGAGCAGTGGCGAGAGGACACATCCCTGAGGTGCTCCTGTGTTGATGGTGATGCTGTTGGAGAAGCACCTGCCCACCCTCACCACCTGAGTTCTGCCAGTGAGGAAGTCCAACACCCATGCACACAGACGGCTGTTAAGTCCCAGATCCCTGAGCTGGGACTTAACAGCTGGCTGTAGCTCAGGTGGCAGAGCAGGTCAGCCACTAATCAGAAGGTCGGTGGTTCAATCCCAGGCTGCACCCTGGCTGCATGCCAAATATCCTTGGGCAAGATACTAACCCCATGTTTGCCTACTGGTGGTGGTCAGAGGGCCCGGTGGCGCCTGTGTCCGGCAGCCTCGCCTCTGTCAGTGCGCCCCAGGGCAGCTGTGGCTACAATGTAGCTTGCTATCGCCAGTGTGTGAATGTGTGTGTGAATGGGTGGATGACTGAATGTAGTGTAAAGCGCTTTGGGGTCCTATGGACTAGAAAAGCGCTATACAAATGCAGGCCATTTTGTGAACAGTCTGCAGGGCACTATTGTGTTAAACGCTGAACTGTAATCAACAAACAGCATTCGCACATAGTTACCCTGTTTCTTGTCCACGTGGCTGAGAGTGGTGTGTAGGACGTGGGCGATGGCATCCTCTGTGGATCTGTTGGATCTGTAGGCGAACTGCAGCGGATCTATGGTGTCTGGGATGGAGGAGGAGATGATGTTCTTCAGCAGCCTCTCAAACACCTTCATTACTACCGAGGTCAGTGCAACTGGCCGGTAATCGTTCAGGGATGAGGGTTTGCTGTTCTTGGGCACAGGGATGATGGTGGATCTTTTGAAGCATGTGGGGACCACAGACTTCGCCAGGGACTCGTTGAAGATGTAAGTGAACACACCTGCTAGCTGGGCAGCACAGCAGCGCAGCAGACGGCCGGTGATGCCGTCTGGCCCCGCCGCTTTCCTTGTGTTCACTCTCCTCAGTGCCGCTCGGACGTCATGCTCCGCGATGCTGGTCACCGGTCTCTCGCTGATGACGTCACTGTCCTCGGTAGTCAGGCGGTAGATAGCATTAGCCGCCTGGCTAACCTCGAAACGGGCGTAGAACCGATTCAGCTCGTTGGTGAATGCAGAGTCGGCGTTAATCGGCGCAGTGTCCCTGGCTTTGTAGTCCGTAATGGTGCGTAGTCCGTGCCACATACTCCGTGTGTCGCCCTGGTGGAAGCGGGACTCCACACGTTCCCGGTACCGGTGTTTGGCATTTCTCACCGCACGCCGTATGAGGCAGCTTTGTAGGCGCTCATATCGGCAGTGGCGAGACCCGCGTTGTAGGAGGCGGTCCTGGCGTTTACTGCAGTGCGGATCGATCTGTCCACCATGGTTTCTGGTTTGGGAATGTGGTGACTCTCGCAGTGGGGATAATCTCCTCCACTAGCATATTGACGAAGCATACTGCTACTTCCGTAAACTCGTTGATGTCGACTGCGCATGCTCTGAACATGTCCCAGTCGATGTCGTTGAGTGCGTCCTGTAGCGTAGCTTCTGATTGGGCAGTCCACCATTTTACCTCCCTCGTGGTCCCGTCTTCCCTCCGTATGCTTTGTTTATACTGGGGAATGAGGAAGATGGCATTGTGGTCAGACTTCCCAAAAGCCGGGTGTGAGACAGCTTTGTAGCCCTGCTTGTATGGCGTGTAGCAGTGATCCAAAATCCGATCCCCTCTCGTTAGACACGAGACATGCTGGTATAAGTTTGGCATGACTTGTCTGAGGTTCGCTTTGTTAAAGTCTCCTGCTACAATGAGGGCTGCGCCCGGGTCCTTGTTTTGAAGCGAGCTCAGCACATCATGTAATTCGGACAAAGCCATACCTGTGTCCGCTTGGGGTGGGATGTAGACCACCGTGGCGATGACTGAGGTGAACTCATGGGGCAGATAGAAAGGGCGGCACTTAATGCTCAGGAACTCCAGATGTGGCGAGCAGCCGCTGGAGAGAGTAGAAATGCTTCTGGCATCGCACCACTTTCTGTTTACCATGAAACACACTCCTCCGATCAGCATGCTTGCATTCCAAAGGTTTCTCCATGTAATGATCTGCTAGGGAGTGTGGGGAGCCACAGCCCTGTCCTTTATGATATCAAGCAGGTATGGAGGAGATCAAGACTCCAGACATCCAGAGGCCCCCAGAACACAAGAGACCAAGGAAGACCCACAGAGGGGCAGCCACGCCACTGTCCCAGTAAGAGCTGAGGAGAGTCCCAGATGAGGGCTCATTCAGCAGCCGCGGAGCAGAAGCCAGGGGGAGTTGCAGTGACGCGCCCGTGAGCTCCGCCGGCAGCCAGCTGTGCCTGAGTGACCGAGCCCCAGGCCGAGAGGCCGGGGGCACCCCACCTCCGAAGTGGCCCGAGCGAGCCCCAATAAGCGGCCGCCAAGGAGTGAGCCGGTGTGTACCTGGACGCCCACCCCCAGATACAAAGAACCACCAACGCACCGACACCTGAGGGAGTCCGCCACCGGCAGGGGAAGTGGTGGTGGGTGGAGATAGGCCTCCAAACCTTGGAGGGCCCGAGATGTCCCCAGAGAGATGGCGTCTGATACCCAACCTGACATATAGACACAAACATACAGGCACACACAGACACAAACATCCATTCCCACCCTCATGCTCTCATGTGCACTTCACACTCAACCGACGTGGAGACAGACCTAAAGAGACGCTGTATACACGATCACACTCCCCAAGCGTACTCTACAAACCGGGTCTAGGTGCCCCCGCCCCTGGAGGGGGGAACCGCATCCCAGACCCAGGTGGTGTTACCCTTTTCCCTGCGGTGGGGAGAGGCAGACCGCCCCGACTCTGCAGCAGCAGGGATGCCCCACACCCCAGACCGCAGTCGGACGGCCAACTCCTCCTAGCCCCCCCGCTCCAGCAGGCCGCAGAGAATGGGGGTGAGAGAAGACTCCAAACCTCCCTCCACCCGCTCATTGTAGTGTTGATGCATGTGTGTTCTAAGGTGCAATTAAAACCCAGGAGGGCATGGAGCTACCTGCCAGAGAGCAGCAGGTAAGCGCATAGTCCCTCCTGCTAGCCCTCAATGTCTACGTGTATTTAAAATTGAGAGGTGGGCAACGATGCCAGGGGTGAGGTGTACACCCTGATGGTAATTTGGACTCTGTGCCCACCCCCAAGATCCTATATGTATGTGTAATGAGGGTGTGAGTAATGTGAATGTCTAAGTTGTGGGATAAAATTGAGGTAGAGGCAGCCAGAAGGGGACAGAGGGGAGGGGGGTAGCCTCCTCTGCACCCTGGTGACATATCCCTACTCCAAGGCCCTGCATGTGTGGGTGGTTGTGGTGGAGCGGGAAGAGGGAGGCAGCTGGAGATGGGGAGGGAAGGAAGGGAGGGGCAGGTGACCCCTCCCTGGGGCCAGCTCCCCCGCTGACCCTAGTAGGCACTCCCATACTCTGCGACCCGCCAGGGAAAGGGGGCCCAGGCCCATCCAGACCGGGGCCCAGCGCAGCAGCGCCCCCCGGCCCCACAGAGCCCGGGACAGTCCACCCAACCCCACCACAGAGAAAACTGCACCCACCCCACCATCCACTCATCTTCCAGACTACATGAGACAATAGACGCCCAGGCTGAGATCTTCCTCCACCTCTCCTGTATCTCCCCCTCCTGCAGAGAGTTCCTGAGGGGAGGAAAGCTCCTGCAAGGTGTGACAATCTCCCCCACCGGTTGAAGAGCCCCACAGGCGGCTCGACACACCGGCGGCACCCTGCGCCAGGGATGGGCCCCCATGCACCCACCCGCCCACAACCCCGGCAACACACAAACCAGGACCCAAGGCCCCGAGGCCCGGCCAGGGCCCCGGCCCAGAGACGGAGCGCCCCCAGACCCTCATGCCCATCCCGGACCCACCCAGGGGCAGACAGGCTACCAGGTCAGTAACCCACGTCCATCAGCACAGACCCTCCCCTAGCCCCGCTGCACGCAGCCACGAGGAAATAGTCAGAAAAGAGCCCCCAACCGGACATTACCGCTACCCCGGGTTGAGCCCCCCAAGGAAGATGCCTCCAGGGAACCCCCCGACGCCCTAAGCCTGTCCCTGCCCCCACACCAATCACAACATTGAAGGCGGGACCAAACTATGACCCCCCACCCCCACTAGGTGATGGAGCCGATCAAAGGAGCCCTGAGCAATTGATCTGATGTGGTGGCCGAGGCTGTATCAAAACTAATGTAATCTAATAGATAATTTCTATATTGGTTAGAATTAAGATTGTTTTTATTTTTCCAGTTCATGAGGACAGTTTTCTTGGCTATGCATAGGGCAGTGAAAACCATATAGGCTACATTCTTTTCTGAAATGAAATTATCTAAGCTGCCCAACAAACACACTAAGGGGGAAGTTGGAATGTTACATTTCAGACACTTTGATAAGTCTTCACATATCTCACGCCAAAACTTCTGCACTGGTGGACAGAACCAAAGAGCGTGAATGTAAGTGTCTGGTGTATTGCTTTGACAGTGTGAGCAGTTGTTGGAAGATGTAAAGCCCATCTTGAACATCCGATGACCTGTATAGTGCACTCTATGTAGTATTTTGTATTGTATTAATTGCAGACTGGGATTTTTAATCAATTTAAAGGTTTTTAAGCATACCTGAGACCAGAAGTTTTGGTCTAAACTGACTGATAAATCTGCTTCCCACTTTGCAATAGGAAGGGATATTGATTCATCTAATTTAGAAAGTGTTCTGTATATTTTAGATAATAATTTGGGGGATTTAAGAGTAAGGAAATGTGCCGCACTTGGTGGTGTTTGTAATTCAACTTGACTGAGGTTAAATTTCTTTTTTATTATGGATTTAATTTGTTGATATTCTAAAAAATTTTTCTTGTTGATCCCATATTGTGCAACTAGTCTGTCAAATGGGATAAATTCTGTTCCCTCTAATATATGTTTTAAGTATTTAATTCCTTTACAACTCCATTCTGGGAAATTAATCATATTATTGTTTTGTAATATGTCAGGGTTATTCCAGATAGGTGTACGTTTGCATGGGATTAGTGAAGACTCCGTTATTTTTAGAAACTCCCACCATGCTGTCGTGGCTCTGACATCTGTGGTCATGAAGTCATTTGAGCGCCTGGTTCTCTCCTATCTGAAGACCCTCACGGCCCCCCTCCTGGATCCCCTGCAGTTTGCATACAGAGCCAACAGGTCTGTAGATGACGCAATCAACATGGCCCTACACTTCATCCTGCAGCATCTGGACTCCCCAGGAACCTACGCCAGGATCCTGTTTGTGGACTTCAGCTCTGCCTTCAACACCATCCTTCCAGACCATCTCCAAGGCAAGCTTTCCCAGATGAATGTGCCTGATCCCATCTGCCGGTGGATCACTGACTTCCTGACGGACAGGAAGCAGCATGTGAGGCTGGGAAAGAATGTCTCGGACTCCCGGACCATCAGCACCGGCTCCCCTCAGGGCTGTGTTCTTTCTCCTCTGCTCTTCTCCCTGTATACCAACTGCTGCACCTCCACCCACCAGTCTGTCAAGCTAATCAAGTTTGCAGATGACACCACCGTTATTGGACTCATCTCGGACGGGGATGAGTCTGCCTACAGGAGGGAGGTTGAACGTCTGGTGTCCTGGTGCAGCCACAACAACCTGGTGCTGAATGCCCAAAAGACAGTGGAGATTATTGTGGACTTCAGGAAGCACACAGCTCCACTCCCCCCCATCATCCTGTCTGACACCCCCATCACCTCTGTGGACTCATTCCGCTTCCTGGGTATCACCATCACCCAGGACCTGAAGTGGGAGCCCACCATCACCTCCGTCATTAAGAAAGCCCAGCAGAGGATGTACTTCCTGAGGCAGCTGAAGAAATTCAACCTGCCAACACGGACGATGATGCAATTCTACACCGCAATCATCGAGTCCATCCTCACCTCCTCCATCACCGTGTGGTACGCTGGAGCCACTATCAGGGACAAACAGAGACTGCAGCGTGTCGTGCGCTCTGCTGAGAAGGTGATTGGTTGCAGACTCCCATCTCTGCAGGACCTGTACACCTCCAGGACACTGGGGCGTGCAGCTCGGATCTCAGCTGACCCTTCTCACCCTGGACACAGTCTGTTTGACCTGCTCCCCTCAGGCAGGAGGCTCCGGTCCATTCGCACCAGAACCTCTCGCCATAAGAACAGTTTCTTCCCCTCTGCTGTCGGACACATGAACAATAACCATATGACTGTTCCCATCACTAGCACATGACCCTACGCTGTGTTCACTGCATCATTCCATGTTTGTCACTGATCACCACCTGCACTCATGTATAAGGGGCAGGGATAGCTCAGTAGGTAAAGTGGTCGCCCCATGATCGGAAGGTCGGCGGTTCGAATCCACTTAACGGCTACCCTGAGGTACCCCTGAGCAAGGTACCGTCCCTACACACTGCTCCCCGGGCGCCTGCTTAGTGGGCTGCCCACTGCTTCACTGAGTGAATGGGTCAAATGCAGAGAAAAACAAGTAATTTCCCCATGGGGATCAATAAAGTATCCATTATTATTATTATTATTATATCATGTATATATCTATCCACTTAGCACCTTTAATTCTTATTCTTATTTTTACATTTTTATGACAGTATGTTTGCACTGAAGCACCGCAGCAATTTCCTAATGTTGTAAACCTGCTCAACATTTGGCAATAAAACCCATTCTGATTCTGATTCTGATTCTGAGAGAAGCTGATGTTGATACTTTTAAAGCATTCATGTCTTTTGATGTTTGAGCTAATAAATGGTAGGTCTGAAATCTCTAGATCCTTGCATAGTGCCTGTTCAACATCTAGCCAGGGCTCATCTAGGAAGGTATGTTTTGACCATTCTGAGATGAACTGAAGCCTGTTGGCTAAGAAGTATTGGTGAAAATTAGGCAGATCTAATTCTCCTCTATCCTTGGTTCTTTGTAGCGTTTTTAAGCTGATACGCGGGGGTTTATCTTTCCAAAGGAATTTGGAAATATATGAATCCAGAGATCTGAACCAATCTTGTGATGGTTTGTTAGGGATCATCAAAAATAAGTAATTTATTTTTGGCAAGATCATCATTTTTATAGTGGCAACCCTTCCCATGAGTGATATGGGTAAAGATTTCCATCTAGTCAGATCGCCTTCTACTTTCTTTAGAAGTGGGATGTGATTTAATTTAGAATAGAATAGAATAGAATTCAACTTTATTGTCATTGCACATGCACAGGTACAGGGCAACGAAATGCAGTTTGCATCCATCCAGAAGTGCTTTAGTGATATAGATATATTACAATATATATTAGCAATAATATAGATATGTGAGTATATTACAGAAATGGGTCTATTATGGTATGTTATAATGTACACGGTATGAAGTATGTTGTGAATATTCTATAACTATAAGTATGTACAGGCTGTAGTGAGTACAAGCTATGTACAGGATATGAACAGGATATAAATATGAAAAACTATACAGAATATGAAATAAATAACTTTACAGAATCTGGGATATACAGCTATACAGAAATGGGAACTATGCAAGTTGTAAACAGTTGTAGGATTAAAGATTATCGAATGTACAGAATGATTATTTACACAGAGCTATACAGTAGTGCAGTTAAGATAAGTGAGGGTGTAGATAGTTTCTACAGAGGCTATATAAAGTGCTAGTGGTTGTGAGTGGTGGTTCAGTCCATGTTATTATTGTGTTTGAGGGTACAGTTGTCCATTGTGGGTGTGTGTATGTTCAGTCCATGAGTTTAACGTGGGTCAGATGTCAGGAGGCAGAGTTCAGGAGTCTGACAGCTGTGGGGAAGAAGCTGTTCCGGTACCTGGTGGTCTTAGTCCGGAGGCTCCTGTGGCGCCTCCCAGAGGGCAGGAGGGTGAAGAGTCCATGTGATGGGTGACTGGGGTCTTTGATGATTTTCCCAGCCCTTTTCAGACACCGCTTCCTGTAGATGTCTTTTATGGCAGGAAGTGGTGCTCCGGCGATGCGCTGGGCAGTTTTCACGACCCTCTGCAACGCCTTCCGGTCCGAGGCAGAGCAGTTCCTGTACCAGACTGTTATACAGTTGGTCAGGATGCTCTCGATGGTGCAGCGATAGAAGTTCACCAGGATGTCTGAGGACAGGTGGTTCTTCCTCAGAGTCCTCAAGAAGAAGAGGCGCTGGTGAGCCTTCTTGACCAGCTTGGAGCAGTTGGTCGTCCAGGTGAGATCCTCGGAGATGTGGACTCCCAGGAACTTGAAGCTGCTCACACGCTCCACAGCCGTCCCCTTAATGTGGATGGGTGGATGTGGGTCAGCATTCCTCCTGTAGTCCACGATGAGCTCCTTGGTCTTCTCGGTGTTAAGCAGCAGGTTGTTTCTGTCGCACCACTCAGCCAGACGATCCACCTCCTCCCTGTAGGCGGCCTCATCGTTGTCACTGATGAGGCCAATCACCGTGGTGTCATCTGCAAACTTAATGATGGTGTTGGAACCATCAGCAGGTCTGCAGTCGTGGGTGAAGAGGGAGTAGAGGAAAGGGCTCATCACACAGCCTTGTGGTACACCGGTGTTCATTGTGATGGTAGATGAGCAGCGGTTATCCAGCCGGACATGTTGGGGGCGGTTGGTCAGGAAGTCCAGTAACCATTTGCAGATGAGGGAACTGATACCCAGGTCTGTCAGTTTCCTGATGAGTTGTGAGGGGTGGATTGTATTGAATGCTGAACTGAAGTCTATAAACAGCATTCTGGCGTAGGTGTTGTTGTTGTCCAGGTGTGAGAGGACAGAGTGCATTGCGATGGAGACTGCATCCTCTGTGCTCCTGTTCCGGCGGTATGCGAATTGGTGGGGGTCCAGGGTGGGGGGGAGACAGGATTTGAAGTGTGCTAGGACCAGTCGCTCTAAGCACTTAGTGATGATGGGGGTGAGTGCTACTGGGCGGTAATCATTGAGGCAAGATGGGTTGGAGTTTTTGGGTATTGGGACGATGGAGGTGGATTTAGTTAAGTCTGAAAGCTTAGGAGAAACATTAATACCTAAATATTTAATATTTCTGGATTGCAGTGGGGCAGAGGAAGAATTATGGAAGGAGCAGTTAATTGATTTGATTTGATTTTATTGATTAGCATTCAAATTCAAATCTCAGTGAAAACAGTGAGAAAAAAAAAACAAAAAACAGTGAAAACAGAACAAAAATCTACCATAAAGAAAGAATGCATGAGACAAGGCTAATCAAAAGGTATTGGCTGAAGCATTTGCTTATTACGCCAACCCTTTTCACAAAATATCTTTTTGTATGCAGCTCCTGTACACAGGGCTTGAAGAAAATAATAAAACAAAGCAAAAACCAAACCAAACAAACAAACAAACAAACAAACAAACAAACAAACAAACAAACAAACAAACAAACAAAACAAAGAAAAAAAAAACTTTCCACCTTAGATAAGTAACTACATCAAAGTAAAGAATCAAGAGGTTGTTGTTTTTTTTCTCCTTTTTGTTCTTTTCATTCTTGATATATATATTTTTCTAATACTCTATTTTTAAACATGTTTTTAAACAAGGAAAATGAACTACACCTTTTTAAATCACTGTCATAACTATTCCACAGGTTAACTCCTCTAACAGAAACACATCTCTGCTTTATATTTGTCCTCATCTTGTTTTTCTTAAAGAAATCTGTTCCCCTTAAGTCATATTGACTCTCTCTGACTTTGAACAGCTTCTGAGTACTGGGGCAGAGCAAGTTATTTTGTGCTTTATACATTATCTGTGCCATTTTATATTCAACTAAATCATAAAATTTCAGGGTATTCAGATTAATAAACAAAATGTTAGTTGGTTCTATATAGTTTGATTGGTTTATAATTCTTATAGCTCTTTTTTGTAACTTGAAAATATGAAGAGTGTTCGTTTTATATGCATTACCCCATATCTCCAGACAGTAAGTCATATATGGAAGCAACAGAGAACAATAAAGTGTGTATAATGATTTTTTGTTCAGGACATGCTTTGTTTTATAGAGAATAGCAATGGTTTTTGACATTTTTGTTTTCATGTGGTTTATATGAGACTTCCAACTCAGCTTATCATCAATTATCACTCCAAGAAATTTATTTTCGTACACTCTTTCAATTTCAATTCCATTAACCCTTATTTTAGATACATTTTTCACTTGTCTAGTGCCAAAAATAATCAATTTTGTTTTCTTTATATTTAATGATAACTTATTTACATCAAACCAGTTTTTTAATATATTTAACTCCTTTTCCGCTGTAGTCAGAAGCTGTTCTAAGTTTTTACCTGAGCAGTACAGAGTCGTATCATCAGCAAACAATACACATTTTAACAGTTTGGAAACACTACATATGTCATTTATATATAATATAAATAATTTAGGGCCCAGCACAGAGCCCTGAGGAACACCACAAGTTACCTTCAACTGCTTAGATTTTACATTATTGAATTCGACATATTGATATCTTTCATCCAGGTAACTTTTCATCCACTTGTATGCTATCCCTCTTATGCCATATCTCTCTAGTTTATTCATTAATATAGAATGATCAATTGTATCAAACGCCTTTTTTAAGTCTATAAAAACACCAACAGTATATTCCTTATTATCTATTGCATTAGATATCCCTTCAACAAGTTCCATCACTGCCATTGAAGTGGACCTTTTCACTCTAAAGCCATATTGGTTATCACTTAGGAGATTATGCTTCTCAATATATTTATCAAGTCTATTAACAAATAACTTTTCTAAAATTTTTGAGAACTGTGGGAGTAGTGATATTGGCCTATAATTGGTAAACTGACATCTCTCTCCGTTTTTATGGATTGGAATAACTTTTGCTATTTTCATTTGTGAGGGAAACACACCAGTTTGAAAGGACAGATTACAAATGTATGCGAAAGGTTGCACTATATATTCTATATGTCACGGACCCGGTTCCGGGGACTCGGGGTTCGTGAACAGTGTGGACCTTTATTGTTATTAGTGTATTGGATGTATGTTTGCTGCACTGTGTTCTTGTGTTCAATGCTGGTGTGTGTATGTGTGTGAGGCTGGAGGATGAAGGACAGCCACCTGCAGGCCTGATGGGTGTGGCCCTGCCAGCTGCTGGTCACGCCTAGCTTACCACACACCTGCTTCTGATCAGGATCGTCGGGGGAGCTACTTAACAGAGCGATGGAGCTTCCTCCGGCGCAGGATCGTTGAGTTAGACTCCATGTCAGTGTTTGTAGTGCTGGTCAGTGTATGCCTGCTGGAGTTGGTGCCATAACGGCTGTGTCTGTGTTTTTTCCTCAGGAGAGTGGAACACAGGACTGCAAGACACACGGGGTGTGTGAAGGCACAGGGGCAGAGAGCACGGGATACCAGCACTTGGGAGAAGACACGTCACGGGAGTCGAGGGAGCACTTTTGGAGATTCAATGTGTGGTGTACATTTACCTCACTGTAAATAAACCCACTGTTCATTTCATTAAGTCCAGCGTTTGGGTCCTTTCTCCAACATCCCCCACGGTCTGCCCCCCAGACCGTGACACTATAATACTTTTAACTAATATCATGTCAATACCAAAACAATCAGTGGACTTTTTATTTTTAAATGTCTTCACAATGTTAATTATTTCTCTATGAGTTACAGCACCAATAAACATGGAGGACACATTCTGAGTAATATGTTTATTTAGGTCGTTATTATTTCTTGACTCTGGAATTTCTTTTGCTAAATTAAAGCCAACATTTACAAAGAAATCATTAAATTCATTTGCAATGTCTTTAGTTTTATCAAGCACAATATCTTTATCTTTTTTAAAATAATCTGGATAATTCTTATTTTTTGAGCCCTTTTTGATTAGACTGTTTAATATCCTCCATGTTTCTTGTGTGTTACTTCTACTTTGCTCCAATAATTTGTGGTAATATTCTTTCTTACTTGTTCTTATAATATTTACTAATCTATTTTTATATAACTTGTACTTTATTTCAGCATCTTTTGTCCTCTGTTTTATGAATCTCTTATATAGATTATTTTTCTTTTTACATGCATCTTCTATCCCCTTTGTGATCCATGGCTTATTTGATCTGTGATGCTTTCTAGTGATTTTCATTAAAGGACAATGTTTTTCATATAGTGAAATTACAGTTGATAAGAATGCATCATATGCACTATTTGAATCTTCATTTGCAAAAACCTCATTCCAATTGTGTTCCTTTAAGTCCACCTGGAGGGCAGCAATGGCTCTTGTTGTTCTATGTCGTATCATATCAAATATTTGATTCTTTTGTTTAGTTTTAATCCCAAAATAATTTTGAAAAATTGCAAAAACAGGAAGATGATCGCTTATATCAGTTATAAGAAGTCCACCTACTATTTCATGGTCAATTTTATTTGTGAATATATTATCTATCAATGTAGCTGTATCAATTGTTATTCTACTTGGTTTTATAATTACAGGGAAAAGGGAGTTACTATACATTGTATTTATGAAATCTGTTGTTTTCTGATGTCCATTTGGGTTTAGCAAATCTATATTAAAATCACCACAAATTATTTGCACTTTTTTATCATTTAGGTTGCTAAACATAGCAGCAAGTTTTTCATTGAATATCTCAAGGCATGAACCTGGTGTCCTATAGATGAAACTTATAATTATATTGTTAGCTTTTTCAACATGAATTTCAATAGTGACACATTCCAATAAGTTATCTATGGTGCTTGACATGCATTCAATCAGACTACATTTCAAAACTGTATCTACATATAAAGCAACACCACCTCCTTTTTTATTCACCCTGTTCATTGTAAATAATTCGTATCCTTCCAGTCCCATTTCACTAACTTTCTCATTATCGAGCCATGTTTCTGATATTGCAATTATATTAAACTTTTTTAACTTACTTAAACATTCTGTAATTTTAGAAAATTTTTTATACAGGCTTCTACTATTGAAATGTATGACCGACAATGCATTTGCCATTTTAATATTCACATTGAATTGGTCATCTGTATAGTACTCACAAGTATTATTGGTGTTATTGTAGAAGTGGGTATCTGGGTCAATGCTACTTTCAGGGTCATTCATGTTGTGCTCTGCATAGTTAAACGTTTTGAAGTTCGTTTTCTCAGCGTGTGTGGCAAAATAACCACCTTGACAGTCCTTTTCATAATCAAAGTCTTCCTCTTCAATATCTCTGAATGGAAACCTATAATCTGTGTCCAAACTTGTCATTTATGTGTTTTTGTTGTTGTTGTTTCCATTGTTTTTGAGCCATAAGGCCAGAAATACTTTCCATACCCATTGTTCATTATCCAATCGTCACTTTTCCAATAGATTCCATAGCAGATTCCTGATTATTTATATTGCTCTAAGTCTTTGAGTTCTCTTATCATCACAACTTTCGCTTCTTCGGGATTGCCATTTAGTCTTATCATTACTTTGCAGTTCCTCGTCCATGTCGCTTGTATCTTATTTTGTTTTCTCAGGATGCGTGCCTGTCTTGCAATTTCAGCAGTCTTTTTCGTTAAATGTTCATTTAAATACACACCAGTCCCTTTTAGCTTCTTACCCTGTTTCAGTAACTCAATCTTTGTTTTGCGACTCACAAACTGAAGAATGATTGCTGGCTTTGTTTTACTGTCTTTTCTGGGGAGCGTGTGGCATGCTGCAATATGATGGCTCTGAATACTTACATTCTTCGTTTGAAGGAATTTTATCACTTGCTGTTCAAGCGTTTGCTGCTCCTCTACCGGGGCATCTTCACCGTCTTTACCTCCGCCAGCTGTTACTCTGGCGTAGGTTCGGTGTTGCGACTCCAGACCACTTATGATTAAATCATCCATTCTTGTGTATTGTTCAAGGTCCTCGATTCGCCGTTCCAAGTCGTCTATTTTCTTGTCCTTGTCCTTTATGAGGTTTTTTAGTTGTTTTATTTCATCCATTAGGTCATGTAGCATACCTTGTTGTTTAGCCACTTTGCTCAGTTCATCAGACATGAAATTAAGCGATTTCCTAATCTCCTCCAACTCCTCTTCAACTCCTGGGTTTGCTTTTTTAGGTGGCATTTTGAAAATGATGAGATTGGTATTTCCTTGTGATGGCCCGTTGAAGTCACTGTTGATTTATTTGTTGGTGCCTTGCTAGAGGAGCCTGGGCCTGGTGGCTGCTGGAAGATCCTGGGCCTGGTGGCTGCTGCAGGATCCTGGGCCTGGTGGCTGCTGGAGGATCCTGGGCCTGGTGGCTGCTGGAAGAGCCTGTGCCTGTGGCTGCTGGAGGATCCTGGGCCTGGTGGCTGCTGGAAGAGCCTGGGCCTGTGGCTGCTGGAGGATCCTGGGCCTGGTGGCTGCTGGAAGAGCCTGGGCCTGGTGGCTGCTGGAAGAGCCTGGGCCTGGTGGCTGCTGCAGGATCCTGGGCCTGTGGCTGCTGGAAGAGCCTGGACCTGGTGGCTGCTGGAAGAGCCTGGGCCTGGTGGCTGCTGGAGGATCCTGGGATGGGGAGAACTGTAGATTTTGGCCAGTTAATTGAATAATCTGAAACTCTTGAAAACCAGTTTATTAGAGTAATTACCTCAGAGAGGTTGGTTTGTGTGTTTTGCAGAAAAAGCAACACATCATCCGCATAGAGACTGATTTTATGTTCTATGTTCTTACATTTTATGCCCTTAATTGTTGTAGCCTGTCTAAATGCTGCTGCTAGAGGTTCGATAAAAATTGCAAAAAGTGAAGGGGAGAGTGGGCATCCCTGTCTGGTGCCCCTCAGGAGACAGAAGCTGGAGGATGTCTGGTCATTTGTTCTGATACGAGCTGTTGGGGAATTGTATAATATTCTTATCCAGTTTATAAAAGAGTTTCCGAAACCAAATTTGTGTAAAGTTGCGAATAAAAATTTTCAATTAACTCTGTCAAATGCTTTTTCTGCATCTAGAGATAATATTATGGTTTCGACGTTTTTATTGTATGAGTAGTCTATTAAATTAAGTAATCTACGAGTGTTTGTTGAGGAGTGCCGACCTTTTATGAAACCAGTTTGGTCAGGATGAATTAAGAGGGGGGTTATTTTCTCTAATCTCTTTGAGAGAGCTTTGCAGATTATTTTAAGGTCTACATTTAAAAGAGAAATTGGACGATAGCTTGAGGGATATACAGGGTCTTTGCCTGGTTTTAGCAGGAGACTAATGTTGGCAGAGTTCATATTTGGTGGTAGTCTGCCATTTTCCTCGATTTCCTGCAACATTCCGTGGAATACTGGTGCCAGAATTGTCCAGAATTCTTTGTAGAATTCTGCTGGGAAGCCGTCTGGACCTGGAGCCTTATTATTGGGCATTCTTATCAGGGCTTCCTGGAATTCACTTGGCGTCAGTGGTGAATCCAGTTCCATTGCTTGACTGTCTAGTAATTTTGGGAGAGTTACGTTGTCAAGAAATAGATCAATTTCATTTTTAGATGGGTTTATTTGTGGTGAGTATAAAGTTTCATAGAAATCCCTAAAAATGTTGTTTATTCTTCCAGGATCATATATTGTGTTCCCCGATAAATCTTTAGCAGCACATATAGTTGTTTTTTCTTTATTTATTTTTAACTGGTTAGCTAGAAATCGACCTGATTTGTTACTGTGTTCAAAATTCTGCAAGCGAAGTCTTTGTATAAGGAATTGTTTTTTTATTAATAGTTTCATTTAATTCTAGTTTTGTCTTGCATATTTTGTTCAATGTTTCCTGATCTTGGTCGCACGCGTAGGCTTCTTCTAGTGATTTGATGTTTTTTTCTAATTCCTGAATGTTTTTGTTTTCTTCTTTCTTTTTGTGTGATGAGAAAGAAATTATTTTACCTCTCATCACAGCTTTCCCTGCTTCCCATAGAACAGAAACAGATATTCCGGGAGTGTCATTAAAGTCTAAATATGAAGTCCATTCCTTTTTAAAATATTTAATAAAGTCTTCATCTTTAAGCAGTGATGTATTAAATCTCCAGTTTTTACTTTGCGTAGTATTATTCTTGTGCATTAGTTTTAAAGATACAGGAGCATGATCACTGACAGCTATAGGATGAATCTCAGTGTCTGAAATGTCACTCAGCAGTGAGCTGCTGACCAAAAAATAATCCAGACGAGAGCAAGAGTGATGAACATGCGAGAAAAAAGTATATTCCTTACTGTTGGGGTGAAGGGAGCGCCATGCATCGCGAAGGCCAAAGTCGCTCATATACCGTTTGATTATATTTGTGGATTGCCAATTGCGCTGAGTTCCTGTTGTGTTGAGCCTATCCATTTCTTCATTTAGTCCAAGGTTGAGGTCACCGCCAAGAATGAGTGCGCAATCGAGGTGTTCAGAGAGTGCACTAAAAAAACCGTGGAAGAATGAGGGTTCATCAACATTTGGACCATATATACTTACAATACATAGTTTTTTGTTCAATATTGATAGTTTAATAATTAGAAATCTACCCTCTGGATCTATAACTGTATCGAGTACTGTAAAATTAACATTTTTATGTATTAAAATTGCTACTCCCCGTTGTCTAGAATTATAACAGGCTGCAAACACGTTAGGAAACTCAGGTGTTTTAAGTTCGTTTAAACCTGTGACAGGTCTGTGAGTTTCTTGTAATAAAACAAGATCTGCCTGTAGTTTTTTAAGCTGGTTAAATATCTTTAACCTCTTTCCTCTGGTGCCAGCTCCATTTACATTCCATGTGACAAGCCTCAGAATGCCCATAATTGTGAGTGTATGTCTAATGATGTACGCTGGGTGTTTCGTTTAGACAGGTGGAGAGAGTGTGGAAACATCCCTTGTTTGTAAATAGAAAGAGAGAGAGAAAAAAAAAGTGTGGTGAGAGGCTCCATAAGTCTGACTATGTGTGAATATTCACTAATATGAACAAGCGTGGCTTGCTTATGTGTCCTGCAAGTCTGTGCGTGCTGTGAGGCTGTTGTGAATGTGCTGCCGTTGAACGGATGTGTTTTCGTGATCGTGGTGTGAAAATATGGAGAAATAGAGGGTGTTGTTTGTAGGTGAGTGGGGAAGTAGGTGATCACAGCAGTGAAAGACAAGAGAAAGAAAGAAACCACATGAACTGTGAGCAACAACAAAAAAAAGAAACGAAACGGAAACATTCCAATTAAAGTAATGACGGAGGGTGACGGTGTTATATCTGCTATGCGATGTACTCTATCGAAGTCGATGTTCTTTACGGTGTCCTCCGGCAGCTTCAGGTGGATGTCATTGTCATTTATGTCAATCCTTACGTTGGGTGAGTGCTGAGTATTTGTATATGTGTGCATGAGGGTGGGAATGCATGTTTGTGTCTGTGTGTGCCTGTTTGTCTGTGTCTATGTGTCAGGTCGGGTCTTACACTCCACCTCTCTGGGAACTCCCCTGTCTCCCCACACCACACTCCCTGCTGGTAACAGATGCCCTCAGGGGTCGGTGCGTTGGTGGTTCTTGGTGTCCGGGCCTGGGCACCCAGGTATGTACCAGCTCACTCCCGGTGACTACTTGGCGGGGCCTGGTGCCTGTTGCTCGGTCAGGCCTCTTCCGGGGCAAAGGGGGCCCTCGGGCCTCCGGCCACTGGGCCTGCGGCTCGGTTCACTCTGGCACATCTGGCTGCCGGCAGAGCTGGCGGGCACGCCACTGCAGCCCCCTCTGGCTTCTGCTCCGTGGCTACTGGGTGACACCTCATCTGGGGCTCTCCTCTGCTCTTCCCATGAGGGTGGCACTGATGCCCCTCCGGTGGTCCTCCTTGGGTTCTCGCACTCTGGGGCCTCTGGAAGTCTGGAACCTGGATCTCCTCCATGCCTGCTTCATGCCCTGGGGGACGGGGCTATGGCTCTCTACATCCTCTAGCAGACCATTACATGGGGAAACCTTTTGAATACAAGCGCGCTGATCCACACAGGTGTGCACACGGGTGTTCACTGTTCATAGACATAAACTACACCTTTATAGTCTGCTATTTCCAAGCACATTGTGCGCTGTCGGTCCTGCTTGCTACACAACAACACGCAATATTTAGTATTTACTGCTGTTTACACTTAGCTAGATTAACGTGATGGTGTTGTGTTTAGTATGTTGCTCTGTTTTTTTTTTGCTTGTTTTCTCTTCTTTTTCTCTCAACAGGTGATCCAGGAGATTTTTTTCCTCTTCTTTCTCTTTTTAAGTGCCCTCTCTCACTGTCCCTCTTCCCTTCTGTTTTTCTTTTCCTTCATCTTTCTTTCTCCCTTTCCTTTCCCTCAGTCATGTCTGTCTGTAACAACTGAAAATAAACTAAAATAAATAATAACAACAAAGATTGATCAAATGGACCAATACGGCAAGGCCGTGATGATCCACTTGGTAAAGTAAATCCATTGGGTATCCTTGTTGGTCTTCAGACAACAATTCTGACGGCTAAAGAACCAAATGGGACAGGAAAAAAAAAAAGGAATGGGGAGGTTCTAATTCATCAAGCCTCTATGCTGCGTGCTCTACCTCCACCTGTTGGCTGAATCTAACCTTTAATAGACTCTGGAATCGTTTATTTTGATAAGTGGATCATAGTTATACTAAATGACATGAAAAAGTGGAGATATTACAGCATTTGAACATGAGAAAGAGCAGGGCCATCATATGGTTTTTTGGGTGGTTACACTACGGGACTTAACAATTGTGGGATTTGTTCTTCCAAAAGCTACTCTGCACCCCCCTCCCGCCACCACACGCGCACACACACACACACACACACACACACACACACACACACACACACACACACACAAGGAAGACCTTAGTTTAAAATATGTTTTATATATAGCACCAAATTGATGGGGTTAAATGCATAACCATGGTACCCATCTGAACTGGCTTGCAACATCCTAAAAGGAAACCCAAACAACCCTCAGAAATAGCACAAATTAGCTTAATCTTTTCTTCATTGTGTGGTGTAGGTGTGAACTAAAAACATTTGGGTTAACAGAGAAATATAACTGTCCTGAGTCGAGATCCAGGAGTCGTGTACTTGGACTAAACATTCCACAGAGGCTAAAGCGTATCAGTGAAAACACAAGGCTCAACCACCAGAGTGTGTCTGGTCTGTTCTTCTTATCATCAGAAGTTGTGACGTGGAGGGTTTCAGTAACACATTACATACACTGGACCTGCAGAAAGAATTAGCTTCCTTTTCTGTGCCTGACCACAGGAGCTGTTAAACTCACACTGAATTGCTGGTTGGACTGATTTAGGAACAATCATTCACTTCTTTTACTGTAAACTTTGAATTCACACAAAATAAAATTGCTGGAGGATGACATAACTTGCCATAGTTATGTTAATATAATACATAAGCACACACATAATCATTTTTTAATAGATTTTATTTTCACCTTTACAGTTTCCCAAATAAGCATGGAAATTATAATATAGACCAATTAGTCTATAAGTAACATTAAAAACTACAAAGAATGTTAAATGCTTAAAAACTGTTACCTTTTATTGACTACCAGAAGCTTGAACCACATCATCATTACCCCTCAGCTGTAAAACGCTTGTGGGGTATCGCTTTAATTCTATTGTTTATCAGTCTGTACTGTTATGGAGGCTAAACTGAAGCATCGTTGAAGGAAAAAAGCTTCTTATCTCAGTGCTTTCCAACCTCATCACATGATACCAGTGGTTTACCATCTGTTAGCATATGCAGTTTTTGTAAGAGAGATGAGCTGCATTCATTACTGTGCTATCTTGCGGCACTAAGGTACTCTGCACTGTGTTCAGGGTGTCTCGGTCTCAGGATGTGAAGATCCACTGCACTCTCTCCATTTCCACTAATGTTGAACTGACCTACAAATGATGGTTCAATAGTTGGAGACTGATAATACATGAAGCCAATCAGCTTCAGAGCAGTGTCTCCTTTGGAGCGCTGATACCACAAAATAGTGTTAAAGTTTTGGTTTTTATGTTTGCAGGTCAGCCTGACTTCCTCATTCGGCGGCTTCAGGAGCTGCTCTGGAGTTTGAAGAACCTTTATTTCTTTATCGAGGGACACTCCTGTAGAGAAACAAAGAAAAGTTGACAGGTTGTAAATTGATGGCATTTCTTTTGAAGGATTCTATGCTCACTGAGACAACTGCTAATTATAGGATTAGAATAAAAAGTACACAAAATGTAGTTCAATCTGAGAATATGACGAATTAAAAGAGGGTTTGTTGGCTAATTGATAATTAATAATACGATTAGACATCAGAGAGTTTATAAACCCTATCCCTAACTCTCTCTCTTAACCTCTTTAAATGACCTGTACTTGTGCGTACATTCCCCTGGACTCCCTATTTAAAATAACAGCTATTAGCAACTTTAATTCCTAATCTTTTAGAACCTGGTCTGTATTGTCCCGTGTCTTGCTGTCTTGTAGACGGACTCAGAGGGAGGGAAATACTGAAAATCAGAACTAATCACTCTAATGTGGCTGACTATCTGGAACATGTCTCTGCTGAAGGCTGACCATGGAAGGGTAAAATAATTGGAAATAACTAGTTCAGATGCTTTGCAGCACTTAATTTTCCAATAAAAGATTAACCCTTTGTGGTCCTCATTGATGACAGAATCAGAGACTTTATTTATCCCCAAGGGGCAATTAAGATACAACAGAGCAGCATGACTTTAAAAATAAGGACAGGGCATAAACAGACAATAAGAGTGAGATAAAAAAAATACTTAAAATATACAGTATGTACACAGTTTTTAAATGACAGTGACTGAATAAGTGAATAAAAAACTATAAGTGACTAACAGTGAATAAAGTGTTGGCAGTATAAAAAAAGAGTGTCAAGTAGTAGGAAATAAGACCGACAGGAAATAATCTCAAGTCGAACCTCTAAACTATCTATTGGACAACAAGTAGAAGAACTCTCTACATAAATAACACAAACTGTTTTTGATATATTTCAGTCACAATGATTTTTGTTACCTGAATGCAAAGACACTGGGGAAAGCACAGCGAGCTATTGTTAGAACTGAGGATTCAGACTTCAGGGTTTAAACTAAAAGTCTGATCATTGAACACTAATAAAACCATTAACTGAATGCAATTATGAATGCCCAAATTACAAAGTTTTATAGTTTTTATACAAATAGAAAACATGGAAACCACTTCTAAGTCAAAATTCTAAAGGACAGAGAGTCTCTATGAATACCTTTAATGAAGATGATGATGTGTATGAAGAGATGAGACCAGTTCATGTTGAATGTGATAAACCAGCTCGAATCCCAGCTGAACTCAACCGTTTGAAAAGGACTAGAATTCGCTGTATCTTTCTGTCAACTTCTCCAGCGCAGCTCCTCCCACTGTCTGCAAAGGTTTGTGGGCATGTGGTTTGCTGCAGGTGTTCAGGGTCAGATGAAGGTTTTTGTAGAGGAATTTCAGGCTTTTCTGCTGTGGTGGGACTAGAAACTGCACAGAAATAATGCCCGCTGTTTTCAGGGTGCCTGAGTTTGCCCAAGTGCAGGAATGCTTCAACCTCTCCATTTCCACTCACGCTGAATAAGCCCTCATAGGGTTTCTCCACAGTCTGAATTTCCTTATAACTTGTAAAACCAACTAGCTTCAGAGAGGTGTCTCCTGCTGGGCAATGATACCACACAATAGTGTCGTAGCTCTTGACTTTGTGTTTACAGGTCAGCTTGTCTCCATCAGTTATGTTCTTCAGGAGATCAGTCGGAGTCTGATGAACATTTTCATTTTGATTTGGTGATGCCCCTGTAGAAAAAATACTAACGTTAAATCAAATCTTGTCATGAAACTTGCAGCATTGAGCAGACAGAAATATTAAGTAAATAATTACCTTTGATTCCCAACAGTGCAATAATAACTGATATTAAAAAACTGTTCATGTTCACACCTGCTGACTGACAGTAACTCTGAGTCTGGTGCAGGAAAGGGAGGAGACAAAGTGGCAACAGCATCTCACCACGATGATGAAGTCTCACGTCAGCACCAGTTAAAGTGTAGCCGTCTCATTTAGAATCTAGAAGAAGTTAAAAGTCAAGTCTCATTTTTAGGGGACAGCGTACTGTGAAAAGATTTTATATTGAGGTGCTCCAAAACAAGTGAAAATTCTCTGAAAAGGGAATTTTGGTGAATACTTGAGAGATTTACTGCACTTAATAAATTAAGAGGAAATAATTAATTTTGTCTGACAGAAAATCAAACAAAAAAACAAAGTTTAAACCTTTAAACTTCTGATGTGGATGGGCACTGTTGTCTGCATAGAGCCAGGAATCGAACCACCAACCACCACAACCAATTGGTAGATGACCTGCTTCTATACCCATCCCATTATAATATACAAAGAATGTATTTTGAATCGAAATTGCTAAAAACAATGACTATTCATCTCTGTGCATCTCTACAGAGGTTTCTCTTAAAAGGGAGTTTTTCCTTCGCCGAGTGGTTTTCCCTGTATTATTGTAGCAAGAGGAACACAATAATTATGTATAGTGTGAAAATGGATATTACAAATTAGTTACATTATTTGCAGTGTCCTTTAACCTACCGCCTACTGGTGTTGGCCAGATGGCGCGATATGGCAGCCTCGCTTCTGTCAGTCTGCCCCAGCTGTGGCTACAACTGTGGTTTGCCTGCACCAGTGTGTGAATGTGAGAGTGAATGAATAGTGGAATTGTGAAGTGCTTTGGGTGCCTAGGAAAGCGCTATATAAATGCAATACATCATTATTAAAACAAAAAAAATGTTGGTGAGTAAAATGAATATCTAGTAAAAAGAAAATGTAAACATGTAATCTGCCTTCAGCACACGTCTCACCCTCTTGTTCACATTTAAATATGTATCTGTGATCAGAAAAAATAGAATATCTTATAAGATAAGAAGCTTATTTTCATGTTATTGCTGTGTTATGGTACTTTTTCCATTGGCTGAACAAAATGATTTCTTTTAAAACATTCAATTGCTTGGAGAAAATGCCAATTTGGTGTCCATCCCCATCCACTGCTAGAGATGGCCTAGAATGAATATCAAAGCAACCAAGTTTTATTTGGTACAACACATTACAAAGAATGTTAAAATGAAATCATTGAACAAATAAATGACTTTTTACTATTACAAACTGATTTTGCACTGTCACATTTGTTTCCACACTATTGCCCCAGTTATGTAAATTTCAGTCTCAGCTGATTCCAAGTCATTATTTGGTTAATGCGTGATAACTAAATAGTATCGTCACACATTATTAGCCCGCCGTAGCCATGTTAGTGAGGTGTATTAGAAAGAGCTGTCAGGAGTTTTTCCAAGGAACCCTATGAATGCTGCTGGAAACACACACCAACCTTGCTACTGTATTTCTGCACAACGTCTTAGGGAAAGAACAGCCTTAATAGGACATAAACCCAAATGAGAGCCACAGAAACAGGTGGCTGCTCCTCTGTGCCATCTACAAATCTATCAGCACTTGTAGCCTGTGCTTTGGGGTTTTTGTAAATACCAGAAAGATTTTGTGTCACCGTGCAAAACGAGCTGCACAATAGTACACTGCACTGTCTTGAGCTCCTGTCAACTGGATTATTAGTGAAACATTTTTTATATCACTTGTACTAAGATCTCCACTGATCTCGAAATTCTGTTTATATGTCTCTTCCACTGTGACATCCTGATAGTTGATATATCCAATGCATTTCATATCTGTCTGGCCAGCTGGCTGTTGGTACCACAGCATCACTCTGTATTCAGTTAGATTGTGGGTGCAGACTAGCTGCACCATGTCATCGGGCTTTTTGATGAGAGCAGGGGGAGTCTGATGGATACCCACACAGCAATCTGGAGAGAACACAAGAACATTTTTTCTTGTTATATATTATTTGCAATGAATAAATGAGAGAAGGAATATGAGTCAGTACCTGCTAGAAAAAAGAAAAAGAGAAAGTAGATCATTTTAATGTCTTCTATAATGGAGAGCTCCTCCTCAGTTTTGTCACATCAGCTTGTGTCTCTGAGGTCTGAGGAGGAAAGAGGATGAAAGGGGTGTGGGTAATGCACAGCATGACTCCACCTCCTTACATGTGAATGGTCATCTGGTTCTTGGTTGTTCCTTCCTGTTTTTTAAGATGAGAACACTTTAACATATTCTTGTGTACATTTTTATATCAGGTGTTGGTATTAATCTAAAATTACACAATGTTCTGAAAAGTAAGAATGGCTCCACCATGTGGCATTTCACAGCATAACTCTCTCTCTCTCTCTCTCTCTCTCTCTCTCCATGCATATAATACAGAGATGGGCAGTAACGCGCTAATGCGTTACTGTAATCTGATTACTTTTTTCAAGTAACGAGTAAAGTAAGGGATTACTATTGCAAAAACGGTAATTAGATTACTGTTACTTTCCCGTAGGAACGCTGCGTTACTGCGTTACTAAAACCGTGATTTCTTTGCGAGAATGTCTCATGACAGTGACGTAAGCGAGTGCGACGTTCGTGACAACAGCTGTCTGCAGATCAACAATGGATCATATATCGAGTGCGAGAGAGAGTATGAGCGTGCAACGTTTAAAGCTTGGAAGTACTGACCTTACTTTGAGTTTGATTCCATATAAAGTGACAAAAACATTAGCGTCCGTTGTGCGTGGGAAGAAAACTTCTTTTTACACCGAACAAAACCCTAAACAAGCACCGAGTGCGCAACGACATAATGGGAAATTCACAGAGAAACTCGTGGATTCTTCCACTGACCGCTGCGCCACACCTGCACCAGAGCACACTCCTGCTTTACAGGTGAAAATAGAGCAACAGGACCGCTGAGTCTTTGACTTTATTTATTTTCTGCTGTGTTTTACTTGCATCTATTTGAAAGACTGAGTGTAAACACACACAAAAAAAATTATTTCATGTGCTGGAATGTGTAGAAAATAGGTTTAAATGTTAAACTAATTTCTTCAAGTCAGAGAATGTTGCATATAATTAAATTTTTGCTTGATGCATAAAGTTAAAAGATTAAAACTGATAAAACAAGTTAAAAAAAGAGACTTTTCCATTTGATTACATTTTGTATGATGGATTATGCAGAAAAAGTAGAACTGGGTTGACAGATCACTTTATCACCTATTCAGGTTGTAAATCGTGTTTTTAAAAAGTACTAAAGTAATTAATTACTTTTGAAAATAAGTAATCAGTAAAGTAACAGGATTACTTTTTGGGGGAAGTAATCAGTAATTAGTTACTGAGAAAACTGAAACTGAGAAAATATCCACTGAGTGGCAGTTTCCTGGGGTTTTCCTGGGGTAGGAATTAACCTCTGTTAATGCCAGAGGTCAGAGGAGAATAGTCAGACTTTTCTGAGCTGATGGGAAGGCAGTCGTATATCAAATAACCACTTGATAAAATCAAGATATGCAGAAGAGCATCTCTGAATACACAACATGTTGAACCTTGATATAGGTAGATTTACAGTGGCAGAAGACCACATCAGATGCCGCTTGTGTCAGAACAAGAAAAAAAAGGCTGGAATCAACCAAAAATACAGGCGGCTGCCAGAGCTACCCCTCAGCATAGCTAGTAGATGCAAATCCTATAATTAGTATTAGAGAGTATCAATCCCACCCAGACTCTTTGGAGGAGGTGGTCTTGATACAGTTCCAAATCAACTCCCGAGTGGTTCATTTATGGCATGAATTTGATCCAACCTCAATCCAAATGAACTATCGGGTGGACATTGTGTCACGGCGAGTGAAGTGAGCCATGTGGAGATAATGAAGTAGGATCCAAACGCAGGCACTTGTAAAGGTGTGAAGGTGGTTTATTGAAAGTAAAGTACAAAATAGAAAAACGGCAAACTGGACTGCAGACTATCTGAACTGGGAACAACTAAACTACGAAACACGAACCAGGACACGAACATGAAGAAGGATGGGCAGAGGTAAGTGATGACGGACAGCAGGGAGAACACACGGATGAAACATGATGGATACACAGACCTTCAAAATAAAACAGGAAACAAGAAACCACTAAACAAAGACGCAGACAGAGAGGCAGACAGAATATAACACATGCAACTCAAACAATACATGAAATAACAAATCCTTAAACGCGGATAAACAGAAACATGGAACTCTAATAATAATAATCATCATAACATCAGAGAAACAAAACAATCATGCAAAAATAAAACAAAACATAAGAACTCAAAATGCTGGGTCGAACCTGCCCAGAACTGTGACACATTGCAAACTTCCGTGACACATTACCTTGATCGCAAATTGACAGTTTCCCAATATTCAGTCATCTTTGTTGAGTTTTGGTATAGCCTGACAGGTATCTGCATCAGTGTGTGAGCTGACAGCACAGAGATACACACCACTATCACTTGGCTCCAGATGTTTCACTGTGAAAGCTCCGCTCTCACTTACAATCTTGTTGGCTGAATATTTTTCTTGACTAAAGTTTCCAAAGTCTGGGGCCTTGTAAGGCAGCATGTGGACAATCAACCTCAAGCTCTCCCCTGGTAACTGCTGAAACCAGTACATATGGTAATAACTGCCACGCAGATTGTGATGGCAGTACATCTGGGCAGAGTCACCGGTTTTCAGGAGTAAGGTAGGGGTCTGTGTGACATCGTTAGTCCATATAACAGCTAGAACCAAGCACATGAACAAGTATTTTTTAACGTGAACTTTAGCAATATATGTGTTTTAAGAAGAAAAACATAAAGATAGCATAAAGATTTTAAAACCATACCTGCAGTACAGAGGAGAGAAACAGTGCTGATGATAAATGGTGACATCATTCTCAACTCTCAAATGCCTCTCACAGCAAAGTGACAACTGATTCCCTCTTAATTTCTTCTGTCACATGTTGGTTTCATCAGTCCCATCAGCACTTCACACTTGATACTTTCTTAATGTGAAATCTTCATAATAATTGTTACCTGTTTTGAGTCTCAGTGATGTCAGAAAGATTCCTTTTTTTGCGTGATGTTGAAATAGTCTAGTATGTAGTTGACTACATTATAAAAGCAGCCACAGAAACAGGTGTCTGCCCTACAGGAAACCACAAGTGATTCAAAGCCTGTGCATCATGAGTGATACACAGAGATGTGTTCAGCTCCATATATTCCTCATAATTTAATGCACAGAAAAGTCTGGTCAATGGAAAGTGAACTGCTCTCTAGCATAGTTTTGAGTTGTGTCTGATGCTCAACCACAGTGGGTCTTCCAGTCCAAACTCTTCTTCTGTATTCACACTGATCATGAAGTAATCATGAAGTGTTAAACAATAAAGTTTAACACTTTAATACCTGAGCTGATTTAATTCAACTCAATTGTATACAGCGCCAAATCACAACAACAGTTGCCCCAAGGGACTTTATATTGTAGGGTAAAGACCTTACAATAATACAGAAAAAACCCTAACAATCATATGAGTGAGCACTTTAGCGACAGTGGGAAGGAAAAACTCCCTTTTAACAGGAAGAAACCTTTTGCAGAGCCAGGCTCAGGGCGGGGTTGTCATCTTCTGAGATCAGTCGGTGGTAAGGGGAGGAAGACAGGACAAAGACATGCTGTGGAAGAGAGCCAGAGATTATTAACAACTAATGTTTACATGTAGAGGTGAATAAAAACATGAGTGAAACAAGGTGAGAGAAGGAGAAATGCTCGGTGCATCATTTGAAGCCCCTAGCAGCCTAAGCCTGCTGGGGAAGATTCAAGGTCACCTGATCCAGCCTTAACTATGTGCTTTATCAGAAATAAATTTTTAAGACAGTTCTTAAAAGTAGAGATAGTGTCTGTCTTCTAAATCCAAATTGGGAGCTGGTTCAATACAAGAACCCTGGAAGCTGAAGGGTCTGCCATTCTACTTTTAAATATCCTAGGAACCACACGTAAGCCTGCAGTCTGAGAGCAAAGTGCTCTTGGGGTGATATAGTATTATAAGGCCTTTAAGATAAGATGGAGCCTGATTATTCAAGACATTTTATGTGATTTCAAATTTGATTCTGGATTTAACAGTCCTACATATTTGTTTAATATGTGTATTGAAGAACATATCCTGGTCATAAAGGACTACAAGGTTCCTCACAGTGTTACTGGGGGCCAAGGTAATGCCATCGAGAGTAAGAATCTGGTTAGATACCATATTTCTAAGATTTTTAGGTCTGAGTACAACAACCTCAGTTCTATCTGAATTTAGATGCAGAAGGTTAGAGGTCACTCAGGTCTGCTGTTTAACTAATTGTGTTATCTGGCTTCATGGATAGATAAGATTGTGTCATCTGCAAAGCAGTGAAAATGTATGCTATGCATTCTGATGATGCTGCCTAATAGTGATGGGTCGGTCGCGAACGAAATGGCTCTTAGAGCCGAATCTTTGAAGTGAACGACGCGAGCCGGCTCCTTATCCCGAGCCGTGTTTTTTTTTTCTTTCTCTCACCCTCTCTCTCTCTCGCACTCCCCCCCCCGCTTCACTCCGCATACGAGCCTTGTGCTTTATGCTGGTAGCACAGGAATAGAGCCAGAGGGAGAGAGAGAGAAAGAGAGTCAGGGACAACAACGTCACATTAGAAAGGTATAGTAATCATCCACAACTATTTTCAGTTGCAGATGATAAAGGATTCAGAAAGTTTATTCATGCAGGTCCATATGACAGAGAATATGCATCTTCTTTTTGTTTTCATATTTTAATTTATATTTAATTGTGTTGTGGTTTGCAGTGTTTTGTGTTGTTTCACTTTAAATTTTTTTTAAAAGGAAAAAGCTGAAAATTTAAATAGTTAAAAGTTGAAAGTTGAGTGCTTGTGTATAAATACACAAGCAATACACATATGCTTTCATGCTTTCAATTGTGTAATTTAAGTGATCTAGGTAGCTCTGTTTTGGAAGTTCAGTTCATGCTAGAAATGTGTTTTAGAGTTTGTACGTGTTTTGTCTCTAGGGGCCACCGCATATATTTATATATAAACATATATAAATAAAACCACTTTTTTTTTTACATTAGTAATTCCTTTTCTGCATAATTCTATATTATTGTTAATAATAAATTAATTAAAGCAACAAAACAACCTGAAGAGCCGGTTCGGAGCCGAAAGAGCCGGTTCTCTAAAAAGAGCTGGAAATCCCATCACTACTGCCTAAGGGAAGCATGTATAATACAAACAGAAGTGGTCCTAGCACTGAACCCTGTGGAACTCCATAATTAATCTCAGCGTGTGAAGAGGACTCTCCATTTACACAAACAAGTTGGAGTCTATTAGATAGATATGATACAAACCACTGCAGCACAGTACCTGTAATACCTACAGCATGTTCTAATCGCTCTAATAGGATATTATGGTCGACAGTATCGAACGCTGCACTGAGGTCTAGCAGGACAAGCACAGAGATGAGTCCACTGTCAGAGGCCATAAGAAGATCATTTCAGTAAGGAAATATCAACAGAAGGAATTGAACATGATTCACTGATATATAGAATTTAATTAAACTTTTTGGCAATTAGACTCCAATTGTTAGATTTGTATTGTTGATTGTCATTTATGCTTAGAAATATCTACTCATATATGCTTAGAGTTGTATAATCAACATCATGTTGGTAGAGGTTTGATCCTTAATAGTCTGTTCCAGAGTGTTCTGGCATGCACACTCACAATCTTAGGGTCATGGGAAGAGGTCGTATCTTTTCTTGCTGATATATGGTATAGCAAACACACGTATATCTGTGCCTTTTGTTTAGATGAACTGCTGGACTTCCAGGTTTAGGGAAGTCGTTTATGGGGTCACACACTGACTCCCCCCCCCCCCCCCCCCACACACACACACACACACACACACACACAGACACTTAGACAACGCACAGGCAAGGTACTCTTTGTGTGTATGTAGACGTCATATGTTAATGAACCTATGTATATTAATGTAACCTCAATAAAAGAGCAGTGTTACGGGGGAGCAGACGAGAGCAACTGGGGTCAAGCGAAGGAACGGCGTGTGTCCAGTTGGTCTCCCTCGTATACGAGAATCATAAAGAGCTCTGCTTGGTGTTCAATGCTTTTTGCTGTGTAGCTGAATTGTCTTGAACGTTCCAGCGAATGGGTTTATGCTACAAACCCATCACCGATGGCCCATCAGGGTAGGACCCCAGTCTAGACGTTAGTGGTGGAGATGAAGATGGAAGCTTAAATAGAGCATGAGCAGTATGGGAGAAGTGAGTAGCAGGTTGGTTCCACAAGGGAGAATGTTTGATGTCCAGTGAGACTGTATGTGGAGTGGAGGCTGATTGGCCCGAAGAAGGGCAGGAAAGTGATTGGATTAGTGATGTCAGCAATGAGCTTGACAGTATGGAAAAGTGTAAGTGATGTAAAGCATAATTAGCCACCAAATACCGAAAAAGCAGACAGATGTGTGACTACTGATCTTCCTGATTGAACTTACGCATTAACTTCATTTGTAACCTTCTGCAATACTGTTTCTGTACTGTGATGAGGTCTGAAACCTAAAACTCTTCAAATAAACCATTCGTCTGCACATGATCAGTTATCTGTTTGACAACTACTCTTTCAAAAATTTTGGGTATAAAAGGAAGGTTGGAGATTGATTCATTCACAAGATGAGGTTAGCCGTTAATAGGCCCAAGGCTGGAGCCCACCAAAACAACTCCCTGATAACGACTGTGTGATGACTATTCTTCCCATCCCTGCAAGGACACCTGGATCAGCTGGAGGACTGTTTACTTAGCCTGATTGGCCGAAGGACACTGTGTCTCCGCTGAATTATGTACACGCACACACATACACTTACACTGATAGGCACTAACTCATCCCCCCTCCCCTTCCAACGCCTTCGATGCTTGTTTCCTGCGAGGGAACACGGCGGGTCTGTGTGCCGCGCTGGAATGGTAGCGCTGTGCAGGGCGGCTGCTGTGTTCGCTTCGGATTACTCCTCACCCCCCACCCACCCCTGTGGCTTGTCATGTCTTCACAATGTTGTGCTGTGGACATTTATGTGCTTTCTGTGCAGAGGAGTTTTTTTGTTTCCTGTTCTCATGCTGTCCTACCATGGAAGCATAGCATGAGTAGGGGTCTCTTTTTTTCCTCTTGTACCCAGTGTAGTGTACATTTCAATGTTTTTCTCTGATTCTACCAATCTCCGACCTGTATCCCTATGTAATGTTTGTGCTATATGTGTAAGGTCGGGGGGGGGGGGGTCCTATTTCACTGCAGGGCAACCTGCATGTGACGAATAAAGCTTTGATTGATAATATCCTGCTGTATGATTTGAATGACACGCTATGAAAAATTCCAGATATCCTGATGTCCACGCTGATGTCTTTAGAGTTCAAATATTTGGTGTCTTGCCCATGGGCTGTGATCACATATCAAGGTTTTAAAAACTGAGCTTAAAGAAGTGCTGCACATGAATAGTGCTAATAAAAATCCAGAGAGGCCAACAATTACCACTAATTATTTTTAGAGGCATGTTTGTGTAAAATAAAACAAGAAAAAAAATACATGTAAATAAATTTTGAGTAGCCATTTTTCTTTTACTTCTCCAATTCTGCAAATTTGTATAACAGATTATGTACAGATTATTTTTTGAAAAAGGAAAACATAATAGGAAGAACTGTATAATCACATTAGCTGTTTCAAAATAAAAGTCTGTACCTCCATATAGGAATTGATCTCTCTACAGTAAGAACTCCAGCTGTAACAACTGAAATAAAAAGCTGAGTAGATGCAGGAACAGTAATACACAGATGATATTATGTGTGGTGGTGAGGTTTTTGTGCTGAGAAGCAGCCATAGATAACACTGTGTAAACTAGCTGCACAGAAGTACACCGCATTGCTGTCCTGCTGGAGTTTCTCAATTGTTAAGGTGCAGTTTTTATTCTCATCTGCACTACCATCCAAGGTTGCAGACACATTGGCCTCTAGAGTGGGACGGCTTCCCCACATGTATCCCAGCAGCTGTAACTGTCCACCCTGTGACTGCTTGTACCAGAGGATCCTGTTATAGGTGGAAATGGTGTGCAAACATCTGAGTGTGGCTGTCTCATTTGGGTTTTTGCACATATCAGCTGGAGTCTGGTGGACCTGGTCACTGAGTGAGACACCTGTGAAAGAAACAGCAAAGAACACCATAAAATACTTTACACACAGCAATAAGAAGAAGGTGTGCGCTTTAGGCAGCGGTTATTCCAAAAATATCCCTGTTTCACGCCATTACCTGAAACCAAATGAATATTATGAATCAGAATCAAGAATAAGATCAACATCTTCTTTATTTCAACTATTAAACTAGCTTTGGTGTATCTGTGCTGTTGCCTTCAGTTGCTGTTTTTCTCAGTGAATCTGCAGTCATACTGTTCATCCACATCCTTAACGCACAGAAAATCACAAGGTGGGCGGGAACCTCCTCCCATCAGCCCTACACCATTAGCTCAGTACTTTGTGAAGATATGCTGCCAGTTCATGAGAAAACTGAGTCAGAGTTGGAGAGAGTGATATTACTTACTTTCTGTCACCACCAAACAGGTGTGGCACATGGAGCCAGGTTTCTCCTGTAAAAAGGTATTTTTTTCCTTTGCACTGTCACCAAGTGATTGCTATTATTGAAGGGCCTTTGCAATATGACTCGCTGTCATTTGGTGGTATATAAATAAAACTGAATTGAAGTGATGTCTTGAAATTGCAGGTCTGTTAAAAAATGTTCCTACTTTTGAAGGTGTGATGAGCTACAGATCAATGTTATTTCTAGCTTTATTCACCTAATAGGTTAAATTGAACTGTTTGGCCATGTTTGGCCAAAAACCCATCTCCATAGAGATTGTGTCAGCTCCCAAACAGACCAAAAACCAAACTAAAAACCAGCAATAAACAATTTAAACATAAGAAATCAAAAAGAAAGAACAATACAGTATCCACATCTGAACCAAAGAGTAAAACAGTGAAATGTGGATTATTAAATATTAGGTCTCTCTCCTCCAAGTCTCTGTTAGTACATGACTTAATAATTGATCAACAAATCGATTTACTCAGCCTTACAGAAACCTGGTTGCAGCAGGATGATTATGTTAGTTTAAATGAATCAACAATCAATCGAGTGAGAGGAAGGACGCTAGCATCAACTAGCTAGCTGGTCGTCACGGCAAAGCTACAAGAGCGTCTCTCAGCATGGGCCCGAAAAAAGTTCTGTCAGCCGAGGAAGGAGACGATATTAAGAAGTCGCTGGAGTTTATGACAGAGGAGATTTCTACTGTCAAACTGCAGCAGAAAGCCATCCTGGACCTGGTCGAGGAAGTTAAGGCTCTCCGCATCCAGAACGCCGAGAAGGATCGGCGGCTGGCGTACCTGGAGAACAGAGTGGCGGATTTGGAGCAGTACACCCGGATGAACGATGTTATCATCACGGGGCTTCGCATCAAACCCCGGTCATACGCCCGGGCGGTCGCCACTGACAATGTAGGAGGGCCAGGAGAGGAAGATGTCAACTCCACGGAGCATCAAGTGGTTACCTTTCTACGGTCCAAAGGTGTGGAAGTGGATTATAACAACATTGAGGCTTGCCACCCTCTACCCCGAAAAAATGACAGTGACAAACCAGCCATCATTGTGAGATTTGCAAACAGAAAACAGAAAACAGCACTGTTAAAACAAGGAAAGAAACTGAAAGGATCCGATGTCTTCATGAACGAACATCTGATAAAAAGAAATGCGGACATTGCCAGGAAAGCACGTTACTTGAAGAAACAGGGAAAAATTCAAAATACATGGACCACCAACTGCAAAGTATTCATTAAACTCAATGGAACACCGGAACAAGCCAAAGTGTTGGTCATCAGAAATATGGAAGAGCTGGACAAATACTGAGGTCAACTTACTCTGGAGGTATGAATACACATGTGACGTGACACACAACACATGGCACAGTCCAAAAGAACTTCATCTGCATCCGGCAACAATATCAACATAACTCATTGGAATTCTCTTTATGATAATCTGGAACTGAGAACATTTCGATACACAGACCATAATGTTCTAGACTTAGAAAAGGATATAGACCCGGAAAATAATTTCTTCTACAACATCAGCAGTAACTGCTGCTACTTCACTGATGAACAGTTTAAGCACACCATCAACACGGAAAATAAATTATCAATAATCCATTTTAATAGCAGAAGTCTGTATGCCAACTTCAACAATATAAAGGAATATCTAAATGAGTTGACAAATCCATTTGGAATTATTGCCATTTCTGAAACATGGATCAATGCGGAGAAAGGAATGGACTTTGGACTGGAGGGATATGAAGTGAATTTTGTAAATAGAAGGAACAAGAGTGGAGGGGGAGTAGCTGTGTATGTGGATAAAAACCTAAACTACAAGGTGGTAGAAAGTATGACAACTGTAATTGATAATTTACTAGAATGTATAACAATTGAAATTTATAAGGAAAAAGAAAAAAATGTAATAATTAGCTGTATATATAGAACACCTGGCTCTAGTATTCAAGTATTTAATGACTTCATAGAGGAAATATTCTCTAAAACAAATCAAAAAGTTATGTTTATCTGTGGTGATTTTAATATTGACCTGTTGAATCCAAAAAAGCATAAAATGACTGACGAATTCCTAAACACTATGTACAGTTTGAGTTTACATCCTAATATAACCAGGCCTAGCAGAATTACACCACATTGTGCCACCTTACTTGACAATATTTTCACTAACAATATGGAAAACAACATTGTGAGCGGAATATTAATTAATGACATCAGTGATCACCTACCAGTTTTTGCAGTTTATGACACTAATTATAAGAAAAACCAGCATGAAGAACAACTGAGATACAGGCGTGTAAGGACAGAAGAAACTATGACTGCATTTAAGAACGATCTATTAAATCAAAAATTCTAAAATTCACAGATCTGGTTCATTTTCTCACAGCACAAATTATATATAAAGCAATAAATAACCTGCTTCCTGACAATATTCTAAAAATGTTTTCTAAAAGGGAACGGGGATACAATTCGAGGGGGGAATTAAATTTAAAACATCCTCGTATCCGTACAACATTAAAAAGTTTTTGCATCTCTGTGTGTGGAGTGAAGCTGTGGAACAGACTAAGTAAAGATATGAAGCAATGTCCAAGCATGGCGCAGTTTAAAAAGCGGTTTAAGGATATGGTTTTTACAGGGTACAGGGAAAAGGTAGAGATTTGATAGGGTGTTCTTGTCTAATATTTTCATGTGTGTGCGCATGCACGGGTATGTTGGTATGGGTATATATATATATATATATATATAACTCGTGGATTCTTCCACTGACCGCTGTGCCACACCTGCACCAGAGCACACTCCTGCTTTACAGGTGAAAATAGAGCAACAGGACCGCTGAGTCTTTGACTTTATTTATTTTCTGCTGTGTTTTACTTGCATCTATTTGAAAGACTGAGTGTAAACACACAAAAAAAATTATTTCATGTGCTGGAATGTGTAGAAAATAGGTTTAAATGTTAAACTAATTTCTTCAAGTCAGAGAATGTTGCATATAATTAAATTTTTGCTTGATGCATAAAGTTAAAAGATTAAAACTGATAAAACAAGTTAAAAAAAGAGACTTTTCCATTTGATTACATTTTGTATGATGGATTATGCAGAAAAAGTAGAACTGGGTTGACAGATCACTTTATCACCTATTCAGGTTGTAAATCGTGTTTTTAAAAAGTACTAAAGTAATTAATTACTTTTGAAAATAAGTAATCAATAAAGTAACAGGATTACTTTTTGGGGGAAGTAATCAGTAATTAGTTACTGAGAAAACTGAAACTGAGAAAATATCCACTGAGTGGCAGTTTCCTGGGGTTTTCCTGGGGTAGGAATTAACCTCTGTTAATGCCAGAGGTCAGAGGAGAATAGTCAGACTTTTCTGAGCTGATGGGAAGGCAGTCGTATATCAAATAACCACTTGATAAAATCAAGATATGCAGAAGAGCATCTCTGAATACACAACATGTTGAACCTTGATATAGGTAGATTTACAGTGGCAGAAGACCACATCAGATGCCGCTTGTGTCAGAACAAGAAAAAAAAGGCTGGAATCAACCAAAAATACAGGCGGCTGCCAGAGCTACCCCTCAGCATAGCTAGTAGATGCAAATCCTATAATTAGTATTAGAGAGTATCAATCCCACCCAGACTCTTTGGAGGAGGTGGTCTTGATACAGTTCCAAATCAACTCCCGAGTGGTTCATTTATGGCATGAATTTGATCCAACCTCAATCCAAACAGACAGAGAGGCAGACAGAATATAACACATGCAACTCAAACAATACATGAAATAACAAATCCTTAAACGCGGATAAACAGAAACATGGAACTCTAATAATAATAATCATCATAACATCAGAGAAACAAAACAATCATGCAAAAATAAAACAAAACATAAGAACTCAAAATGCTGGGTCGAACCTGCCCAGAACTGTGACACATTGCAAACTTCCGTGACACATTACCTTGATCGCAAATTGACAGTTTCCCAATATTCAGTCATCTTTGTTGAGTTTTGGTATAGCCTGACAGGTATCTGCATCAGTGTGTGAGCTGACAGCACAGAGATACACACCACTATCACTTGGCTCCAGATGTTTCACTGTGAAAGCTCCGCTCTCACTTACAATCTTGTTGGCTGAATATTTTTCTTGACTAAAGTTTCCAAAGTCTGGGGCCTTGTAAGGCAGCATGTGGACAATCAACCTCAAGCTCTCCCCTGGTAACTGCTGAAACCAGTACATATGGTAATAACTGCCACGCAGATTGTGATGGCAGTACATCTGGGCAGAGTCACCGGTTTTCAGGAGTAAGGTAGGGGTCTGTGTGACATCGTTAGTCCATATAACAGCTAGAACCAAGCACATGAACAAGTATTTTTTAACGTGAACTTTAGCAATATATGTGTTTTAAGAAGAAAAAGATACATAAAGATAGCATAAAGATTTTAAAACCATACCTGCAGTACAGAGGAGAGAAACAGTGCTGATGATAAATGGTGACATCATTCTCAACTCTCAAATGCCTCTCACAGCAAAGTGACAACTGATTCCCTCTTAATTTCTTCTGTCACATGTTGGTTTCATCAGTCCCATCAGCACTTCACACTTGATACTTTCTTAATGTGAAATCTTCATAATAATTGTTACCTGTTTTGAGTCTCAGTGATGTCAGAAAGATTCCTTTTTTTGCGTGATGTTGAAATAGTCTAGTATGTAGTTGACTACATTATAAAAGCAGCCACAGAAACAGGTGTCTGCCTTACAGGAAACCACAAGTGATTCAAAGCCTGTGCATCATGAGTGATACACAGAGATGTGTTCAGCTCCATATATTCCTCATAATTTAATGCACAGAAAAGTCTGGTCAATGGAAAGTGAACTGCTCTCTAGCATAGTTTTGAGTTGTGTCTGATGCTCAACCACAGTGGGTCTTCCAGTCCAAACTCTTCTTCTGTATTCACACTGATCATGAAGTAATCATGAAGTGTTAAACAATAAAGTTTAACACCTTAATACCTGAGCTGATTCAATTCAACTCAATTGTATACAGCGCCAAATCACAACAACAGTTGCCCCAAGGGACTTTATATTGTAGGGTAAAGACCTTACAATAATACAGAAAAAACCCTAACAATCATATGAGTGAGCACTTTAGCGACAGTGGGAAGGAAAAACTCCCTTTTAACAGGAAGAAACCTTTTGCAGAGCCAGGCTCAGGGCGGGGTTGTCATCTTCTGAGATCAGTCGGTGGTAAGGGGAGGAAGACAGGACAAAGACATGCTGTGGAAGAGAGCCAGAGATTATTAACAACTAATGTTTACATGTAGAGGTGAATAAAAACATGAGTGAAACAAGGTGAGAGAAGGAGAAATGCTCGGTGCATCATTTGAAGCCCCTAGCAGCCTAAGCCTGCTGGGGAAGATTCAAGGTCACCTGATCCAGCCTTAACTATGTGCTTTATCAGAAATAAATTTTTAAGACAGTTCTTAAAAGTAGAGATAGTGTCTGTCTTCTAAATCCAAATTGGGAGCTGGTTCAATACAAGAACCCTGGAAGCTGAAGGGTCTGCCATTCTACTTTTAAATATCCTAGGAACCACACGTAAGCCTGCAGTCTGAGAGCAAAGTGCTCTTGGGGTGATATAGTATTATAAGGCCTTTAAGATAAGATGGAGCCTGATTATTCAAGACATTTTATGTGATTTCAAATTTGATTCTGGATTTAACAGTCCTACATATTTGTTTAATATGTGTATTGAAGAACATATCCTGGTCATAAAGGACTACAAGGTTCCTCACAGTGTTACTGGGGGCCAAGGTAATGCCATCGAGAGTAAGAATCTGGTTAGATACCATATTTCTAAGATTTTTAGGTCTGAGTACAACAACCTCAGTTCTATCTGAATTTAGATGCAGAAGGTTAGAGGTCACTCAGGTCTGCTGTTTAACTAATTGTGTTATCTGGCTTCATGGATAGATAAGATTGTGTCATCTGCAAAGCAGTGAAAATGTATGCTATGCATTCTGATGATGCTGCCTAATAGTGATGGGTCGGTCGCGAACGAAATGGCTCTTAGAGCCGAATCTTTGAAGTGAACGACGCGAGCCGGCTCCTTATCCCGAGCCGTGTTTTTTTTTTCTTTCTCTCACCCTCTCTCTCTCTCGCACTCCCCCCCCCCCCCGCTTCACTCCGCATACGAGCCTTGTGCTTTATGCTGGTAGCACAGGAATAGAGCCAGAGGGAGAGAGAGAGAAAGAGAGTCAGGGACAACAACGTCACATTAGAAAGGTATAGTAATCATCCACAACTATTTTCAGTTGCAGATGATAAAGGATTCAGAAAGTTTATTCATGCAGGTCCATATGACAGAGAATATGCATCTTCTTTTTGTTTTCATATTTTAATTTATATTTAATTGTGTTGTGGTTTGCAGTGTTTTGTGTTGTTTCACTTTAAATTTTTTTTAAAAGGAAAAAGCTGAAAATTTAAATGGTTAAAAGTTGAAAGTTGAGTGCTTGTGTATAAATACACAAGCAATACACATATGCTTTCATGCTTTCAATTGTGTAATTTAAGTGATCTAGGTAGCTCTGTTTTGGAAGTTCAGTTCATGCTAGAAATGTGTTTTAGAGTTTGTACGTGTTTTGTCTCTAGGGGCCACCGCATATATTTATATATAAACATATATAAATAAAACCACTTTTTTTTTTACATTAGTAATTCCTTTTCTGCATAATTCTATATTATTGTTAATAATAAATTAATTAAAGCAACAAAACAACCTGAAGAGCCGGTTCGGAGCCGAAAGAGCCGGTTCTCTAAAAAGAGCTGGAAATCCCATCACTACTGCCTAAGGGAAGCATGTATAATACAAACAGAAGTGGTCCTAGCACTGAACCCTGTGGAACTCCATAATTAATCTCAGTGTGTGAAGAGGACTCTCCATTTACACAAACAAGTTGGAGTCTATTAGATAGATATGATACAAACCACTGCAGCACAGTACCTGTAATACCTACAGCATGTTCTAATCGCTCTAATAGGATATTATGGTCGACAGTATCAAACGCTGCACTGAGGTCTAGCAGGACAAGCACAGAGATGAGTCCACTGTCAGAGGCCATAAGAAGATCATTTCAGTAAGGAAATATCAACAGAAGGAATTGAACATGATTCACTGATATATAGAATTTAATTAAACTTTTTGGCAATTAGACTCCAATTGTTAGATTTGTATTGTTGATTGTCATTTATGCTTAGAAATATCTACTCATATATGCTTAGAGTTGTATAATCAACATCATGTTGGTAGAGGTTTGATCCTTAATAGTCTGTTCCAGAGTGTTCTGGCATGCACACTCACAATCTTAGGGTCATGGGAAGAGGTCGTATCTTTTCTTGCTGATATATGGTATAGCAAACACACGTATATCTGTGCCTTTTGTTTAGATGAACTGCTGGACTTCCAGGTTTAGGGAAGTCGTTTATGGGGTCACACACTGACCCCCCCCCCCCCCCACACACACACACACACACACACACAGACACTTAGACAACGCACAGGCAAGGTACTCTTTGTGTGTATGTAGACGTCATATGTTAATGAACCTATGTATATTAATGTAACCTCAATAAAAGAGCAGTGTTACGGGGGAGCAGACGAGAGCAACTGGGGTCAAGCGAAGGAACGGCGTGTGTCCAGTTGGTCTCCCTCGTATACGAGAATCATAAAGAGCTCTGCTTGGTGTTCAATGCTTTTTGCTGTGTAGCTGAATTGTCTTGAACGTTCCAGCGAATGGGTTTATGCTACAAACCCATCACCGATGGCCCATCAGGGTAGGACCCCAGTCTAGACGTTAGTGGTGGAGATGAAGATGGAAGCTTAAATAGAGCATGAGCAGTATGGGAGAAGTGAGTAGCAGGTTGGTTCCACAAGGGAGAATGTTTGATGTCCAGTGAGACTGTATGTGGAGTGGAGGCTGATTGGCCCGAAGAAGGGCAGGAAAGTGATTGGATTAGTGATGTCAGCAATGAGCTTGACAGTATGGAAAAGTGTAAGTGATGTAAAGCATAATTAGCCACCAAATACCGAAAAAGCAGACAGATGTGTGACTACTGATCTTCCTGATTGAACTTACGCATTAACTTCATTTGTAACCTTCTGCAATACTGTTTCTGTACTGTGATGAGGTCTGAAACCTAAAACTCTTCAAATAAACCATTCGTCTGCACATGATCAGTTATCTGTTTGACAACTACTCTTTCAAAAATTTTGGGTATAAAAGGAAGGTTGGAGATTGATTCATTCACAAGATGAGGTTAGCCGTTAATAGGCCCAAGGCTGGAGCCCACCAAAACAACTCCCTGATAACGACTGTGTGATGACTATTCTTCCCATCCCTGCAAGGACACCTGGATCAGCTGGAGGACTGTTTACTTAGCCTGATTGGCCGAAGGACACTGTGTCTCCGCTGAATTATGTACACGCACACACATACACTTACACTGATAGGCACTAACTCATCCCCCCTCCCCTTCCAACGCCTTCGATGCTTGTTTCCTGCGAGGGAACACGGCGGGTCTGTGTGCCGCGCTGGAATGGTAGCGCTGTGCAGGGCGGCTGCTGTGTTCGCTTCGGATTACTCCTCATCCCCCACCCACCCCTGTGGCTTGTCATGTCTTCACAATGTTGTGCTGTGGACATTTATGTGCTTTCTGTGCAGAGGAGTTTTTTTGTTTCCTGTTCTCATGCTGTCCTACCATGGAAGCATAGCATGAGTAGGGGTCTCTTTTTTTCCTCTTGTACCCAGTGTAGTGTACATTTCAATGTTTTTCTCTGATTCTACCAATCTCCGACCTGTATCCCTATGTAATGTTTGTGCTATATGTGTAAGGTCGGGGGGGGGGGGGGGGGGGGGGGTCCTATTTCACTGCAGGGCAACCTGCATGTGACGAATAAAGCTTTGATTGATAATATCCTGCTGTATGATTTGAATGACACGCTATGAAAAATTCCAGATATCCTGATGTCCACGCTGATGTCTTTAGAGTTCAAATATTTGGTGTCTTGCCCATGGGCTGTGATCACATATCAAGGTTTTAAAAACTGAGCTTAAAGAAGTGCTGCACATGAATAGTGCTAATAAAAATCCAGAGAGGCCAACAATTACCACTAATTATTTTTAGAGGCATGTTTGTGTAAAATAAAACAAGAAAAAAAATACATGTAAATAAATTTTGAGTAGCCATTTTTCTTTTACTTCTCCAATTCTGCAAATTTGTATAACAGATTATGTACAGATTATTTTTTGAAAAAGGAAAACATAATAGGAAGAACTGTATAATCACATTAGCTGTTTCAAAATAAAAGTCTGTACCTCCATATAGGAATTGATCTCTCTACAGTAAGAACTCCAGCTGTAACAACTGAAATAAAAAGCTGAGTAGATGCAGGAACAGTAATACACAGATGATATTATGTGTGGTGGTGAGGTTTTTGTGCTGAGAAGCAGCCATAGATAACACTGTGTAAACTAGCTGCACAGAAGTACACCGCATTGCTGTCCTGCTGGAGTTTCTCAATTGTTAAGGTGCAGTTTTTATTCTCATCTGCACTACCATCCAAGGTTGCAGACACATTGGCCTCTAGAGTGGGACGGCTTCCCCACATGTATCCCAGCAGCTGTAACTGTCCACCCTGTGACTGCTTGTACCAGAGGATCCTGTTATAGGTGGAAATGGTGTGCAAACATCTGAGTGTGGCTGTCTCATTTGGGTTTTTGCACATATCAGCTGGAGTCTGGTGGACCTGGTCACTGAGTGAGACACCTGTGAAAGAAACAGCAAAGAACACCATAAAATACTTTACACACAGCAATAAGAAGAAGGTGTGCGCTTTAGGCAGCGGTTATTCCGTCTTTCACGCCATTACCTGAAACCAAATGAATATTATGAATCAGAATCAGGAATAAAATTTTCATTCTTGGGTATTTTAAAGTATTTAGTTATTGTGCAGCTGATGTGGTCAAATTCTGTTTTTCTCAGTGGATCTGCAGTCATACTGTTCACCCACATCCTTGATACTCGGAAAGTCTTAAAGTGGGAGGTGACATTCTCCTGTCTGCCATGATCTATTAGTTCAGTAAGTATGTAAAGATGTGCTGCCACCTCATGAGCAGAGGAAGGACAGAATCATAGATGAGTCATTGTTCAGTATAAACCATTTTGAGCTGTCAGGGCCACTGTACATATTTATTAGTAATAATACTAAACTAGCCAAGCTTGTTTTTGGTTTTTTTAATACAGGCACATGGTTAAAAAAAAGATTACAATGTAATGTTTGATTTCAGTGTATAAATACACAAATACATATATATAAATTAAAGTCTAACTACTATGCTATATGCGATGTGTTTATATTACACTGACCGGAGACACTGAATGACATTATGCTACTTCAGGTGGCTGTGGATGAAATGACCCCCGTCGACGTGAGGTGGGTGGGACCCAAGATAACATTTTCTCAGTTTCTAGGCGAGATATTGAAGTAGCTACCAATAAGAGTGTGAGAAGCTGTAAGTTGACAAAATATGACCTGGAAATAAATAAATTAGAGGGTTACCTAGGCAACTGGATCTGGAAATGTTTGCAAACAACCAATCAACAGCTTCAAAGGGATGCATGGTAAGTGAACTGTTCTCTGTGTGGATGCAGCTTAAGAGCAAGAAAAACTCTAGACTAATTATTAAGTGCAGCCTGAAGCGTTTGGTTCACAGTGGCAGAATTTCCAGATGAACAGAACCAACTTTCTGAGATTTCATTACTTGGAAAAAAGTCTGGAAATTGACAGCGAAAATACAATGGTTGAAAACTCATTTAAAAAATAGAAGCCTTCACTTTCCCAGGAACATTTCTGCCTGCACAGTAAGAACTAAGGGGGTGTGAACAGTAATACACAGATGATATTATGTGTGGTGGTGAGGCTTTTGTGCTGAGAAGCAGCCATAGATAACACTGTGTAAACTAGCTGCACAGAAGTACACCGCATTGCTGTCCTGCTGGAGTTTCTCAATTGTTAAGGTGCAGTTTTTATTCTCATCTGCACTACCATCCAAGGTTGCAGACACATTGGCCTCTAGAGTGGGACGGCTTCCCCACATGTATCCCAGCAGCTGTAACTGTCCACCCTGTGACTGCTTGTACCAGAGGATCCTGTTATAGGTGGAAATGGTGTGCAAACATCTGAGTGTGGCTGTCTCATTTGGGTTTTTGCACATATCAGCTGGAGTCTGGTGGACCTGGTCACTGAGTGAGACACCTGTGAAAGAAACAGCAAAGAACACCATAAAATACTTTACACACAGCAATAAGAAGAAGGTGTGCGCTTTAGGCAGCGGTTATTCCAAAAATATCCCTGTTTCACGCCATTACCTGAAACCAAATGAATATTATGAATCAGAATCAAGAATAAGATCAACATCTTCTTTATTTCAACTATTAAACTAGCTTTGGTGTATCTGTGCTGTTGCCTTCAGTTGCTGTTTTTCTCAGTGAATCTGCAGTCATACTGTTCATCCACATCCTTAACGCACAGAAAATCACAAGGTGGGCGGGAACCTCCTCCCATCAGCCCTACACCATTAGCTCAGTACTTTGTGAAGATATGCTGCCAGTTCATGAGAAAACTGAGTCAGAGTTGGAGAGAGTGATATTACTTACTTTCTGTCACCACCAAACAGGTGTGGCACATGGAGCCAGGTTTCTCCTGTAAAAAGGTATTTTTTTCCTTTGCACTGTCACCAAGTGATTGCTATTATTGAAGGGCCTTTGCAATATGACTCGCTGTCATTTGGTGGTATATAAATAAAACTGAATTGAAGTGATGTCTTGAAATTGCAGGTCTGTTAAAAAATGTTCCTACTTTTGAAGGTGTGATGAGCTACAGATCAATGTTATTTCTAGCTTTATTCACCTAATAGGTTAAATTGAACTGTTTGGCCATGTTTGGCCAAAAACCCATCTCCATAGAGATTGTGTCAGCTCCCAAACAGACCAAAAACCAAACTAAAAACCAGCAATAAACAATTTAAACATAAGAAATCAAAAAGAAAGAACAATACAGTATCCACATCTGAACCAAAGAGTAAAACAGTGAAATGTGGATTATTAAATATTAGGTCTCTCTCCTCCAAGTCTCTGTTAGTACATGACTTAATAATTGATCAACAAATCGATTTACTCAGCCTTACAGAAACCTGGTTGCAGCAGGATGATTATGTTAGTTTAAATGAATCAACAATCAATCGAGTGAGAGGAAGGACGCTAGCATCAACTAGCTAGCCAGTCGTCACGGCAAAGCTACAAGAGCGTCTCTCAGCATGGGCCCGAAAAAATTCTGTCAGCCGAGGAAGGAGACGATATTAAGAAGTCGCTGGAGTTTATGACAGAGGAGATTTCTACTGTCAAACTGCAGCAGAAAGCCATCCTGGACCTGGTCGAGGAAGTTAAGGCTCTCCGCATCCAGAACGCCGAGAAGGATCGGCGGCTGGCGTACCTGGAGAACAGAGTGGCGGATTTGGAGCAGTACACCCGGATGAACGATGTTATCATCACGGGGCTTCGCATCAAACCCCGGTCATACGCCCGGGCGGTCGCCACTGACAATGTAGGAGGGCCAGGAGAGGAAGATGTCAACTCCACGGAGCATCAAGTGGTTACCTTTCTACGGTCCAAAGGTGTGGAAGTGGATTATAACAACATTGAGGCTTGCCACCCTCTGCCCCGAAAAAATGACAGTGACAAACCAGCCATCATTGTGAGATTTGCAAACAGAAAACAGAAAACAGCACTGTTAAAACAAGGAAAGAAACTGAAAGGATCCGATGTCTTCATGAACGAACATCTGATAAAAAGAAATGCGGACATTGCCAGGAAAGCACGTTACTTGAAGAAACAGGGAAAAATTCAAAATACATGGACCACCAACTGCAAAGTATTCATTAAACTCAATGGAACACCGGAACAAGCCAAAGTGTTGGTCATCAGAAATATGGAAGAGCTGGACAAATACTGAGGTCAACTTACTCTGGAGGTATGAATACACATGTGACGTGACACACAACACAACACATGGCACAGTCCAAAAGAACTTCATCTGCATCCGGCAACAATATCAACATAACTCATTGGAATTCTCTTTATGATAATCTGGAACTGAGAACATTTCGATACACAGACCATAATGTTCTAGACTTAGAAAAGGATATAGACCCGGAAAATAATTTCTTCTACAACATCAGCAGTAACTGCTGCTACTTCACTGATGAACAGTTTAAGCACACCATCAACACGGAAAATAAATTATCAATAATCCATTTTAATAGCAGAAGTCTGTATGCCAACTTCAACAATATAAAGGAATATCTAAATGAGTTGACAAATCCATTTGGAATTATTGCCATTTCTGAAACATGGATCAATGCGGAGAAAGGAATGGACTTTGGACTGGAGGGATATGAAGTGAATTTTGTAAATAGAAGGAACAAGAGTGGAGGGGGAGTAGCTGTGTATGTGGATAAAAACCTAAACTACAAGGTGGTAGAAAGTATGACAACTGTAATTGATAATTTACTAGAATGTATAACAATTGAAATTTATAAGGAAAAAGAAAAAAAATGTAATAATTAGCTGTATATATAGAACACCTGGCTCTAGTATTCAAGTATTTAATGACTTCATAGAGGAAATATTCTCTAAAACAAATCAAAAAGTTATGTTTATCTGTGGTGATTTTAATATTGACCTGTTGAATCCAAAAAAGCATAAAATGACCGACGGATTCCTAAACACTATGTACAGTTTGAGTTTACATCCTAAAATAACCAGGCCTAGCAGAATTACACCACATTGTGCCACCTTACTTGACAATATTTTCACTAACAATATGGAAAACAACATTGTGAGCGGAATATTAATTAATGACATCAGTGATCACCTACCAGTTTTTGCAGTTTATGACACTAATTATAAGAAAAACCAGCATGAAGAACAACTGAGATACAGGCGTGTAAGGACAGAAGAAACTATGACTGCATTTAAGAACGATCTATTAAATCAGGACTGGGACAATGTGTACAAAGAAGCTGATATTGATATTGCATATGGCATATTTTTAAGAATATTCATGGAGTTGTACAATAAAAACTGTCCAACAATAAAATACAACAGAAAGCACAAATATTCAGATAGATCATGGATCACTAAGGGTTTACAAAATGCATGTAAAAAGAAAAATACACTCTATAGGGAATACCTAAAACAAAGAACAAAAGAAGCTGAAAATAAATATAAAAAATACAAAAATAAGTTGACCAATATTATACGTGTATGTAGAAAGGAGTATTATAGTAAAATATTGAACAACAATAAACATAATATGAAAGGAATATGGGATGTTTTAAACGGTATCATTAAAAATAATTCTGGACAACGAAGTTATCCACAATACTTTATCGATAATGGCAATATTATGGAAAACACTGCTGATAAGGTCAACAGCTTTAATCATTATTTTGTAAATATTGGACCAAAACTGGCAGAACAAATTCCTGAGTCACTGCCATCAGTAGACTGTAGTGAAAACCTGATTGATAGGAACTCAATGTTCCTCACATCAGTGGAGGAAAAAGAAATAATTGACATTGTACACATGTGTAAATATAAAACATCTACTGATTGTAATGATATTGACATGAAAATCGTCAAGAAGGTCATTGAAGGAATTGTAGGCCCTCTAACATATATTTGCAACTTATCATTTCAGACGGGAAAAGTGCCAAACAAAATGAAAATAGCTAAAGTTGTGCCGCTGTATAAAACCGGGGATAGACGCCACTTCACAAATTACAGGCCTGTTTCTTTACTACCACAATTCTCCAAAATCCTAGAAAACCTGTTTAATAAACGATTAGACAAATTCTTAGATAAATATAAATTACTCTCTGACAGTCAATATGGATTCAGATCAAAAAGATCAACATCTCTGGCATTAATTGAATCAATTGAGGAGATTACGAATGCTATAGATCAGAAACAGTATGCAGCTGGAGTATTTCTGGATCTCAAGAAAGCATTCGACACAATCAATCATGACATATTAATTAATAAACTGGAACGGTATGGGATTAGGGGGGTTGTACTGCAATGGGTGAAAAATTATTTAAGTGACCGGAAACAATTTGTGAAGCTGGGTGTCCATTCCTCATCATGCTTGGACATTGCTTGTGGTGTTCCACAAGGCTCTGTACTGGGTCCAAAATTATTTATTATTTATATAAATGATATTTGTAAGGCATCTGATATATTAAAATTAGTATTATTTGCAGATGACACAAATATTTTTTGTTCTGGGGGGAATCTAAAGGAGCTGCTGGATACAATTACTTCAGAAATGTGCAAAATTAAAAAATGGTTTAACAGGAACAAACTATCGCTAAATCTAAGTAAAACTAAAATTATCTTATTTGGGAATTCCCTTAGAAATGCACAAGTGCAGATTCATGTAGATGGTGTGGAAATTGAAAGAGTACTTGAACATAAGTTTCTTGGTGTGTTTATAGATGATAAATTAAACTGGAAGTCTCATATAAATCATATACATAACAAAATTTCAAGAAGTGTCTCAATCTTGAGTAAAGTAAAACACATTCTGGACCACAAATCACTCCACATTCTCTATTGTTCCCTGATTGCACCGTATTTGAATTACTGTGCAGAGGTTTGGGGCAATACTTACAAATGTTCACTATCATCAATCTTTATATTACAAAAAAGGGCCATAAGGATAATCCATAAAACTGGTTACAGAGATCATACAAATCCACTATTCTTAAAATCAAAAATTCTAAAATTCACAGATCTGGTTCATTTTCTCACAGCACAAATTATATATAAAGCAATAAATAACCTGCTTCCTGACAATATTCTAAAAATGTTTTCTAAAAGGGAACGGGGATACAATTTGAGGGGGGAATTAAATTTAAAACATCCTCGTATCCGTACAACATTAAAAAGTTTTTGCATCTCTGTGTGTGGAGTGAAGCTGTGGAACAGACTAAGTAAAGATATGAAGCAATGTCCAAGCATGGCGCAATTTAAAAAGCGGTTTAAGGATATGGCTTTTACAGGGTACAGGGAAAAGGTAGAGATTTGATAGGGTGTTCTTGTCTAATATTTTCATGTGTGTGCGCATGCACGGGTATGTTGGTATGGGTATATATATATATATATATATATATATATATATATATATATATATATATATATATGTATATATATATATATATATATATATATGTATATATATATTAGGGGTGCAACGATATTCGTATCGATATTGAACCGTTCGATACAGTGCTTTCGGTTCGGTACGCATATGTATCGAACAATACAACATTTGTAATTTCTTTTATCAATTTTCCTTCTGACGATGCTGTCTGTGTTGAGTGCTCAGTGAATCTGTGTTCGACTACTCCGCCTAGGCTGCACTGTCGAGCGCAGATCCACTGAGCGCTCAACACAGACAGCATAGTCAGAAGGAAGAGCGCAGGGCAAGCTAGCGAGACAGAAGTTAAGCTCTACTTGCAACAGGCAAATTGAACCTCATTCAGATCTGGCGTTTGGAATTATTTTGGTTTTCATGTGACGTATGACCCTGAAGGTAAGCGAGTCATGGACTAAAGTAAAACAGTATGTTGGATGTGCCATGCAATGCTCAATTACATTGGTGTGAACTAGTGTGTTAGCGCAGTTAGCTCGTTAACGTGTTGGCCGTCTAGCCCCATGCACGGAGTGATCGGCGGTAGCTCGTTAACGGAGATTTGCCGTGTTGTGGCGTTAAGGTCATTTCAACGAGATTAACCTGAAAGCACTAGTGGGAACACAACGAATATGACTGCACATTTACGCCGACATCATCCTAGTGCAAAGACAAGTGGAAGCAGACAAAAAAAAGCAAGCATGCTACTAACTTTAGCCGAGTCATTTAGACAGCTGTTAGCACATGATTCTCCTTATGCTGCTGAAAATATAGCCCAGAAGAAGCGGATAGTATAGCTTTTATTTTGGAAAGAGCCATTTCTCTGTAATAAACTCTCTTTTCCAAAGATGAGTGATTCCTCAATCAGATACAGGGCTTGCAATATCGCTAGCCCGACGTCCTGGAGCTAGCGATTTTTTTCAGTCGGGCTACCAAAATCTTTCTCTTCCCTGCCCGTCGGGCTATTGTAGGAAAAATATATGTCAATGCTTTTGCATTCTTTCAGAAATGTAGCTGGGTAATTATGTCATTGGCATCGGTGAGCCACTGTCAATATGTGACATATTGAAGTCGCGTTTGAATTTGCGCTTGTTTTTTTGCTTTCACTTTGCAATCGTGAGAACTGTGTATAGAGAGCGACAGCACTGATCTGTGAGTGATGATAATTTGTGCACCAATTCCTCTGACATCGTCTTATTAATCGTTAGCTTACTATGCAAACATGACAAGTGAAATCTCCCGCAGCAAGCTTAAACATGTGAAAGGTTGATCGCGCAGAGAATCGCTGAGCTTATGTGAGTGAGCGTGTAAAAGCATTTCAGTTCTGCTGAGCCAAATAAGACAGGTCAGGGTGAAGAAGTGACAGCCAAAGAAAAGCTTACCACAAAACGGAGAAGTTATGACAAATCAGACTATAAGGCAAAAAGAAAGTGCAGCTTTATGGTTTCATGGACAAAAGAATTTCTGTGGCTGCGATATGATGAGCTAAATAACCAGGGCTGCACATAAGTGGTCCGCAGGTGCGCATTCGCTGTCAAAATAAAAAACACGCACAAGGGTTAGGGTTAAATTTAAAAACTGTACTTTTGAGTTAAAATATATATTTATAATTTTAATAAATGACAAATTAAAAATGCATGAACATTTTTTTGTATCGAAAAAATATCGAACCGTGACACCAAAGTATCGAACCGAACCGAACCGTGAATTTTGTGTATCGTTGCACCCCTAATATATATATATATATATATATATATATATATATATATATATATATATATATATATATATATATATATATATAATTGTAGGTTGTGTATCCTTGAGGTGTTAATTGGGTTATTGAAAATGTGTATATGTGCGTATGTGTGTATATACGTATGTATGGATAGATAGAAACATATATGTGTATATATTAAAAAAAAAAAAAATTACACATAACATATAATGTAATTGCAAGGAGGTATTTCTGTAGTCTATTGATACTAGATAGTGGAAAAGGGGTGGGATTAAATAAGCTTATGCTTCTTCCTGCTCCTTTTTGAACATGGACGTTATTTGGAGTTGTGGTTGCTCGTTTTCCTTTTGTTTGCTTTGTTCATTTGTCTCTTTTAATTCTATTTTTTTTATACTTTTTCAACATGTTCAAAATAAAGATTCAATCAATCAATCAATCAATCAATCAAAACACCCTCGAGTCATTCTAACTACAGAAACCTCGAAGCACAGGCCGAGGGGGCGGTGTGGCAGCAATTTTTCACACCAGCCTATTAATCAACCAAAGACCCAGACAGACTTTTAATCCATTTGAAAGCCTGATGCTTAGCCTCGTCCACCCGAGCTGTAAAACTCAGAAGCCAGTCTTACTTGTTACCATATATCATCCACTTTACACAGAGTTTCTGTCTGATTTCTCAGACTTTATATCTAATTTAGTTCTGAGCTCAGATAAAATAATTATTGTGGGTGATTTTAACATCCATGTAGATGCTAAAAATGACAGCCTCAACATGGCATTTAATCTGTTACTAGACTCAATTGGCTTCTCTCAAAATGTAAAAGAACCCACCCACCACTTTAATCACACTCTAGATCTTGTTTTAACATATGGCATAGAAACTGAACATTTAACAGTGTTTCCTGAAAACCCTCTCCTGTCTGATCATTTCCTGATAACATTTACATTTACAATAATTGATTACACAGCGGTGGAGAGTGGACTTTATCACAGTAGATGTCTTTCTGAAAGCGCTGTAACTAAGTTTAAGAATATAATCCACCCACTGTTATCATCTCCAATGACCTGTACCAACACAGAGCAGAGCAGCTATCTGAACGCTACCCCAACACAGGTCGATTATCTTGTTAATAATTTCACCTCCTCACTACGTACGACTCTGGATACTGTAGCTCCTGTGAAAACTAAGGTCTCTAATCAGAAGTACCTGACTCCGTGGTATAATTCTGAAACACGTACCCTAAAGCAGATGACTCGTAATCTGGAGAGGAAATGGCGTGTCACAAATTTAGAGGATCATCATTTAGCCTGGAGAAATAGTTTGCTGCTTTATAAGAAAGCCCTCTGCAAAGCCAGAACATCTTACTATTCATCACTGATTGAAGAAAACAAGAACAACCCCAGGTTTCTCTTCAGCACTGTAGCCAGGCTGACAAAAAGTCAGAGCTCTTTTGAGCCAACCATCCCTTTAACGTTAACTAGTAATGACTTCATGAACTTCTTCACAAATAAAATTTTTATCATTAGAGAAAAAATTACCAATAATCATCCCACAGATGTAATATTATCTACAGTTACTCTTAGTACCATTGATGTTAAGTTAGACTCTTTTTCTCCAATTGATCTTTCTGAGTTAACTTAAATAATTACTTCCTCCAAACCATCAACGTGTCTTTTAGACCCCATTCCTACAAAACTGCTCAAAGAAGTCCTGCCATTAATTAATTCTTCGATCTTAAATATGATCAACCTATCTCTAATGATCGGCTATGTACCACAGGCCTTCAAGCTAGCTGTAGTTAAACCTTTACTCAAAAAGCATCTCTAGACCCAGCAGTCTTAGCTAATTATAGGCCAATCTCCAACCTTCCTTTCATATCAAAAATCCTTGAAAGAGTAGTTGTCAAACAGCTAACAGATCATCTGCAGAGGAATGGTTTATTTGAAGAGTTTCAGTCAGGTTTCAGAGCTCAGCACAGCACAGAAACAGCTTTAGTGAAGGTTACAAATGACCTTCTTATGGCCTCTGACAGTGGACTCATCTCTGTGCTTGTCCTGCTAGACCTTAGTGCAGCATTCGATACTGTTGACCATTGATAGGTTTGTAGCTCGAACCTATTTGCTGGAACGTTAAGGACAATCTGCTACGCAGCAAAAAGCAAGACTCAAGGCACCAAAGTTCTCTGGTTTACTCATGCATGAGAGAGACCTGGCTAGAGCCAAGTGTCGTCCCACCACTTGACCTCCATCAGACTCTCAGCCAGGCTCCCCATAGCACTCCTTTTATTGTGGTTACATGAATATGCATAGGGTCATTAACATATAGCATCTTACATAGATATACATGTGAACAAAGAATACTGTGTGTGTGTGTGTGTGTGTGTGTGTGTGTGTGTGTGTGTGTGTGTGTGGTACTGCTGATCAAAGGGTCATATACATGAAAGCACAAAGGCAAACATCCTTGGTCAGGAAGAGGGTAGACCCCCCCTCACCCTAGATGGTTCACCCTAGATAGCACGGTGAGGAAGTCCAGCAGTTCATCTAAACAAAAAGCACTTAGACTAGAACAGACGTAGCTACGTTAATCCTACCATAAAACAATAAGAAAAGGTACGACCTCTTCCCATGCTCCCAGGATGTAGGTGTGGAATACACACCAAGCCTTTGTAGCCTGTTAAAGATCACACATCCTATCACTACACAATTGATTATACACCTCTAAGCATACATGGTTAAATATTTCTAAGCATAAATGACAATCAACAATACAAAATCTAACAACCATAATATCCTATTAGAGCAATTAGAACATGCTGTAGGTATTACAGGTGCTGAACGCAGTGGTTTGTATCATATCTATCTAATAGACTCCAGTTTGTGCATGTAAATGGAGAGTCCTCTTCACACACTGAGGTTAATTATGGAGTTCCACAGGGTTCAGTGCTAGGAACAATTCTGTTTACATTATACATGCTTCCCTTAGGCAGTATCATTAGAAGACATAGCATAAAATTTCACTGCTATGCTGATGACACCCAGCTCTATCTGTCCATGAAGCCAGATAACACACACCAATTAGTTAAACTGCAGGAATGTCTTAAAGACATAAAGACCTGGATGGCCGCTAACTTTCTGCTTCTTAATTCAGATAAAACTGAGGTTATTGTACTCGGCCCTGAAAATCTTAGAAATATGGTATCTAACCAGATTCTTACCCTGGATGGCATTACCTTGGCCTCCAGTAACGCTGTGAGGAACCTTGGAGTCATTTTTGACCAGGATATGTCCTTCAATACACATATTAAAGAAATATGTAAGACTGCTTTCTTCCATTTGCGCAACATCTCTAAAATTAGAAATATCTTGTCTCAGAGTGATGCTGAAAAACTAGTTCATGCATTTATTACTTCCAGGCTGGACGACTGTAATTCATTATTATCAGGATGTCCAAAAAACTCGCTGAAAAGCCTTCAGCTAATCCAAAATGCTGCAGCAAGAGTCCTGACAGGGACTAGAAAGAGAGAGCAGATTTCTCATGTTTTGGCTTCCCTTCATTGGCTTCCTGTTAAATCCAGAATTGAATTCAAAATCCTGCTCCTCACATACAAGGTCTTAAATAATCAGGCCCCATCTTATCTTAACGACCTTGTAGTACCATATCACCCTATTAGAGCACTTCGCTCTCGCTTTGCAGGCCTACTTGTTGTTCCTAGAGTATTTAAAAGTAGAATGGGAGGGCTAGCCTTCAGTTTTCAGGCCCCTCTTCTGTGGAACCAGCTTCCAGTTTGGATTCGGGAGACAGACACTATCTCTACTTTTAAGATTAGGCTTAAAACTTTCCTTTCTGCTAAAGCATATAGTTAGGGCTGGACCAGGTGACCCTGAATCCTCCCTTAGTTATGCTGCAATAGACATAGGCTGCCGGGGGATTCCCATGATGCATTGAGTTTTTCCTTTCCAGTCACCTTTCTCACTCACTATGTATTAATAGACCTCTCTGCATTGAATCATATCTGTTATTAACCTCTGTCTCTCTTCCACAGCATGTCTTTATCCTGTCGTCCTTCTCTCACCCCAACCGGTCACAGCAGATGGCCCCGCCCCTCCTTCCCACTGTCGCCAAACTGCTTGCTCATAGGGGGTCATATGATTGTTGGGTTTTTCTCTGTATCTATTATTGTGCGATCTAGTGTACAATATAAAGCGCCTTGAGGCGACTTTTGTTGTGATTTGGCACTATATAAATAAAATTGAATTGAATTGAATGTTCTGCACCCACATGCACGCACTCAAAATGTAGCTACAAGGCAAGGGGTTTAGCACGATGTCAAGAACCTCATGAAGCTCTGCTAACTGTTAAGAAGTGAGGTTGTGATAATACTAACAGGGAATGGCAAAAAGGTGAAAAATTAAGGACTGGCATTGTTTGAACATCAGGAAGAAGAACACCAGGGCCTGGTCAGGCTCCCAGAATTGCAGGGGTTTGGGGAAGAGTGACGATTTTTCATGGCGCAAACGTGTCAAACTGTCTTTGGTAATGCCATGCCCCACCATTCAAAGTTTTGTTTTAATCCTGCACAATCGGCTGTCTGACACCAGATATTGACAAAGTGTTTGCAGAATGTGTGGTTACAGCAGATGAGTGTGGTGAGGGTTTTTGTTACAGACCGCTCGGGTGATGCAGCAGGGTGCTTCACTTGCAGCAGAAAAATATATCGCACTGCCGTGGGCTAAAAAGTGAAGAGACGAAGCACTTCTGCCGTCTCCGCTCACGTTATAAAGTGCTTGGAATGGGCCTTCAACAGCCTGACTGTCATATCGTGCAAACCCAATGAGAGTCATTTCATTCCTCCTTGTAGACTGCTTGTACCACTGGATCATGTAAAAATCACTGTTACTGTGATTGCAGTTAATCAGGACTTGTTTTCCAGCCACTTTGAACATCTGAGCAGGACTCTGATGGACAGTTTTTGATGAGAGCCCTACAGAAAAAACACAATTGAAGCACACAGTTGGAGTTATTAGAAGCATTAATATTTATATCAGTACCTACAGAACTCAGGAATTTACCTGCTAGACATAGTGGAAGAGCAGCTAATTGAAGGAGTCTGAGCATCATTATTGTGAAGGTGAAAGCCAGAGAATCACAAAGAGTACTTGTGCAACTGCTGTTGACACTGTGTGATACAGAGACAGCCTAAGAGGTGTTTCCATGTGGTGGCATGGATTTACACAATTGTGATTATTTAGCGCCTCTGGTTGGCATTAATAGGGTACTGAACCCTTGATACTATGAATATAAATAAATGTAGAGTGTGCTGCACAACAGTACTTTTTGTATTATTGTAGCGTCTTTACCTTTCAATAAAAAAATGCCTAAAAAAAGGCAACTGAAAATGAACTGATAAGGTTGGGTTTCTGGAGATTGAAATTTAACTCAAGTATTAAATTAATGGTAAATAAAATAGAAAAGATAGCAAAAGGTGACACACTGAGCTCAAACAACAGTCAGTCAACTCTGAGTAATCCTGAGTTAACTGTGAGCAATGAAAAAGGTTTGTAGAAATTCCAAAAAGATGAAAAGAAAGAAAGTAACTGGGGGAAAACCATATTTACTGTTAATGTTCCATAAACATTTGGAAACTGAGGTGGTGGACTTTTGAGAGAGGAATGTTGTTCCATTCCTGTGTGATAGAGGATTGCAGTTTCTCAAGAGTCCTGGGTGGTATCTTTGTTTTGTTTTGTTTTTGTTTCTGATGCACTCAGCCACTATGGCCTGTAAGCACACTCACCATGCAAGACTCTGAAGGAAAAGCATGAGGAAGGGATTTTAATGTTTGCTGAACAACATTTAGACGAACCTGAGAAATACTGTGGGAATATAGTCTGGTCAGATGAGACCAACATTAAACTCTTTGGATACACACCATGCTTGGAGGTCAAAAGTCACTGCATATGACCCGAACACACCATACCAACAGTAAAGTTTGGAGGTGGGAACGTCATAGTGTGGGGTTGTTTTTCAGCATACAGTACTAGCATGCTTCACATAATTGAAGGAAGGATGAAAGGAAAAATGTACAGAGACAGATGAAGATTAAATGAGGGTGTAGGTTTCAGCAAGACAACGATCCCAAACACACAGCCAAGGAATGGGCCAAAGTCACAATGCATGGGACTAGTTTCTCCACACAGGAGGATCTTTGAAACGGTTCTCACCAACAAAGGCTTGAGTAGAAAGTATTAAATAAATTTCAGTTACCAGCCTCAATACTTTTTCCCTGTGTGTTCTGCATTATTACACATAGTTTACAGTCATCTATGGTTTGCTTTCTTTGCATGTGTGGATTGGATCGGTGAGAATTTCATGTCAATACCATCTTTAGATGATAGAACACTGACGATGGAAGTTAGGTGGTACAGTAGCTAAATCTGTTACAAAGCTTCTTTTTATGCTGGAAATTGGACTTCCTTCCACCACCTGCCGCTGGATCAGAGACTTCCTCTCAGACCGTGTACAGAGAGTTAGAGTGGGGCCTCATCTTTCCTCAGCCCTCAGCCTCAACACCGGCTCTCCACAAGGCTGTGTACTGAGTCCCCTACTGTACACTCTGTACACACATGACTGTGTTAGTTCCCACCCAGACAACACAGTCATCAAGTTTGCAGATGATACCACTGTGGTGGGGCTCATCTCAGGGGGAGATGAGACTGCATACAGAGCTGAAGTTCAGAGGCTGTCAGATTGGTGTGCAGACAACAACCTGGACCTCAATACCACCAAAACAAAAGAACTGGTAGTTGACTTCAGAAGGAGGAAGTCCGAGCTGCAGCCTGTCAGCATCAATGGGGAGTGCGTGGAAAGGGTCTCCAGTTTCAAGTTTCTGGGTGTGCACATAGACACAGACCTCCAATGGAGCTCTAACACCTCTGCGGTCTTAAAGAAGGCCCAACAGCGTCTCCACTTTCTGAGAATCCTCAGAAAAATGGACCTGAAGGAGGAGCTGCTGACCGTCTTCTACCGCTGCTCCATTGAAAGTGTGCTGACATATTGCATCGGTGTGTGGTTCTCCAGCTGCACCACAGCACACAGAAAGGCACTCCAGAGGGTCATCAACATGGCCCAAAAAATCATTGGACATCCTCTTCCCTCCCTGAAGGACCTGTACAGCACTCGCTGTCTCAAGAGGGCACGCAGCATCCTACGGGACTGCACACACCCAGGACACCGGGTGTTTAAGCTGCTGCCGTCTGGCAGGAGGTTCAGGCTGCTGAGGTCCCGAACAAATAGACTCAAGGACAGCTTTTACAACAGGGCAATAGCCCTGATCAATGTAAATAGCTGACCTGACTGGATACCTCCCTGGACTTTTTAGGGGGAGGTAACAATGTTTAAAACGATAACAATAATATTTATATTTATAACAAGGTGCAATAATAATTAATGTGCAATAATAACAGTGTGCAATACACATACACTTATTCTTCTTTTTTATACTAAGTTAATATACTGTGTTGTGTTGTTTGTTACGTTGTGATGTGTCATATCGTGTCGTGTTGTGTTATATGTAGTGCCGACGTAGGACAGTTTTTCCAATTTCATTGTACTACTGTACTATGTATGACTGTGCAATGACAATAAAGAGTTATCTTATCTTATCTTATCTTATCTTATCTTATCTTATCTTATCTTATTTTATGTGTTCATATATTTAGTAGCTGGTGCCTAAAAGAATAAACAGAAACTGTCCCTTCAAAGATCTTGCTTAAAAGTCATCCTCTAGCTGTATCTGTTCTCTCCTTTTTTCTGGCCTCATCGCACCCTTCTGATGTTTACTCTTGGTATAAAGTCACACAAGCCTGAAGAGAAGCTTCCTCTCTGCAAACAGAACCTCCTCTGTTGTCCGAAACTGGAGAGGTTAACATTCCTCTGCCCAGGCCTCAAATAAAGGCCTAAATTCTTGCGGAAATAATCCAGATTCCCACCGGGGAGTGCAAACCTACCCTCTCTTCCCTGGCTCCCTCAAGGTGGACAATCAGTGTCTTTGTGAAGCCAAATTGATGCCAACAGTCTGAGAGCAGAGCTGGTTCGTCCCAGCACCAACAAGCCCCTCAGTTCTGCAGTCTGAGTTGAGCAGATGGGCTGACCAGCTGTGGAAACAGTGGGGTAAAAGATTGTTGTAGGGACTTGTCAAGATGGACAGAATTACTCGTAAATGGACTATCAGGCTGACACTTTCTTGGCGGATTATGGATGTGCATTTTTCTATATGGATTTAATGGCATGGAAGAAGTCACAATGTGGAATCTGACTGAAAGGTAGGCTGCTCTCCTCATCTTTTCTGACCCCCAGTAAGTTGGACAGGTTTCACAATTAGAAGCCGCGTTATTCACCTGCTTATTTTAAGTGGCAGCACTCAAAACTGCAAAGAGAAGCAAAGGCTTACATGATCAAGAGACACAAGTCAAGGTGCTACCTTCAAAAATGTTTCAAAATCTGCTAACATCTTTCGTCTACAGAGGAATATATTAGCAAAATATTAAACAAGAGGCAGAAATCTTTCTGTCATGTTTCTTTAATCTTGTCTCTTTCTGTTACTGTACAAGTTGTAAAAAAGGCAAAAGGTGCTTTACTTCAAGTCTCTTCTTTTTTTGGAGGGGGGGAGAAGTGCAGGGGGTCAGTCAGGCAATTAGGCAGGATTCATTGTTCGACCACTTAACATGCTTTATTTCAGCATTCAAAATAATTAAAAACATCTCAATTTATTATACATATACAAAATAGGTACAGATCCTTGTGGTGTTTTCCCCCATGGGTGTGTCTGTCTGCCTTCTCTCACAAACTCTCACTGATGGTTCTCTTTCTGCGCATTTTATCACAGCTCGAATTTTGTTGTTGTTGAGAAACTTCAAGAAAAGAAAAACAAGAAACAGACCACAACAGATAGTTGGTGGACTAGAATCTGGATGACAGTTAAAAGTGAAGGGGGAAGTTCAAAACATAAAAAAAGAGGCTTAAAGAGGCGCTACGCTGGTTGCCAACATTACCAAAGCTGGAAATAGAAGAAGTCTGTCTCATTCTGGACACCAAGAAAAAAAAACTGTGGTTTTATTTTAGCACCATGAGGAGGACCCTGCCATGCCAGAGTGACCGTAGCTACACTACTACACAACAGTATAGTCATACTGAGCAGCCAGCAGACCTCTGAGAAAGAAAGAATAGCACCTTCAGGCTTTTGCCCTCTCTGCTTCTGTTAAAGTGTCTGCAAACCTCAACTACCCCCACTGACCACCACAACTCTACTTCAGGCTTCACTTTAAAAAACACTGGGCCCTTTTTTTAGAGCTGGAATTCCTTTCACTTCTGAGGTAGGCATAAGGATTTTTTTGTGTTTTTTTCCTTAAAAAAAGAGGTTTAAACCCATGTTTCTCTGCTGGTGGTTTTAATGTGGCTTTTCTTTAGGAAAAAAAGGGAGACATAGAGAGGAATAAACATGAAAGAGACCACAACAACAAACAAATCACAACAGCTACAACATCAGCAGGTGAGGAAGGAACAACTCTTGAGGAGGCGTTGTCTAGGGGCAGGTGGAAAAAGGGGAAGGGCAGAACAACAGAGACAAACATGGCTGTCAGTTTCACCGTTTATTCATCAACACCTGAAACGTGGTACAAAGCAATTGGGTTCTGTCTGTTGGGACTGTCCTTTCATTCCTCTCACCGCAGAGGTGTATAAAAATACAAAAGTCACCTGTGTCTGTTTCTGTAAACTCCAGAGAGGCCGGGTTTGGCCGCATGATGAGGGGAAGTCAATTTTCTTTTACACTTTACAGAGGCATATATTATTTTCTTGTTGCCAGTGAAACAAAATGTCTTCTCTACAGGATCCTTGGTGTTGGTGATGGCAAAAACAAACAAAAAAAAGTCAGAAACAAAAAAAAAGTAGTGGTCCCAAATGCGACGATGCAGATGCCTCTACACCACCGCCATCTTGTTCTCGTCGAAGTGCAGGTTTTAGGCAAAGCGGACCATCGGAGCAACGGCCAAATGGAAACTTGTAGAACGAAGGGTCAGATTTTTCAGAAAAATGGCATCGGGAGAATGATTTGTTGGGGGCATTTTTTTTGCTTTTGCTTTAGAGAGAGATGACTGCTAGAAAAAAATTAAACACACACACGCACACAACAACAATTTCAAGTCCAGATTTCTCTTTTTACAAGAAACAGACAGGTCCAACTTCAAAGCCAAACTCTTGGTCTGGAGCACCAACGTCCATAGGAGCGATGTCAATGATGGGCAGGCGAGATGTTTTCGATGTCTTGTAGTCAATGACTGTCTTGCCCCATGTACCGGTGTGTGACTGGAAGGAGAGACAACGAAAATCAGAATTAGGGTTCATATTCAGAACAGTGCTGATTAGAACCTCTAGCCTCTAACCCGTCTCAATCTCTGTTAACTTTGAATAATTAACATATTGAGTTTAATGTAAAAGGTTTCCTCACCGTGCATCCATCCTCGAGGACGCTGTAGGTGAAGCGGCTGTTGCCCTCGGCTCTGATCTCAATCTCGTTGGAGCCCTGGAGGAGGAGGGCCTTCTTGAGGTTGCCAGCGGCAGCATCCATGTAGGCGACGCTGTTCTTGCAGTGGTAGGTAATGTTCTGGGATGCCTCAGTGGACATGAGACGCAGGAAGGTCATCTGGATGTTGACATCCTCTGGCAGAGAGCCCTCACTGCCATACTCGAACTGCACAAGACAGTGAATAGGGGATAGATTACTGACTGTGATGGGCAAAGGTGTGATGGTGTTGAAAAAGACTGGGTAAAGACAAAGTGGGAAGAAGTGGAGATGGGTAGAGAGGAGTAGAAGAGGAACCTAAGCAGACATTTAGGAAAGTGGGTAAGAGAAATGAACTCAAGCTGCAGAAAATCACAATAGAACTGCAGATAAGAGAAATATGGAAATTGACAGAAGAAGAAACTATAAAGAAGAATAGAAGAAGAGAGAACAGGTAGGTTCTATAAATTAGGACGCTTACCTGGAAGCCGTCATTCATAGCCTCTCCGAACCAGACGTGCTTCTTCTCCTTGATGTTCTTGCTGATGTACCAGTTCTTCTGGGCAACCTCACGCTGAGTTGGGGATATGCAGGTCTCGCCGGTCTCCATGTTGCAGTAGACCTTGATGGCGTCCTGAGTGCAGCCCTGATCAGGGTCAATCCAGTACTCACCTGCAAAACACAAACAACTTCAAAACTCCGCTAGGCCTACATCTGACTGCCCTTGGACTAGCTCTCCTGTCACTGTATTGAACTGCTCACCGCTCTTCCAGTCAGGATGGCACATCTTGAGGTCCCTGCAGGTTCTTGCTGGGTTCTTGCGGGTTCCGTCAGGGCTGCGGATCTGCTCAATCTGCTGGCTCAGGCTCTTCAGGGTGCTATCAACCTCCAGATCACGGTCACGGAGAACGTTAGCATCATCAGCACGGTACATGCGGAAGGGATCAGGAGCCTTCTCCTGAGGCTGGACCATGAAGCCAAGGTCAAATCCACCACCAGGGGCACCAGGTGCTCCAGGAGGTCCAGGAGGTCCAGGAGGACCCTGCAGAAGGAGAAGGGTAAAGAAAAAGTGTGGGTTGGTTAGTTCATTAGTAATGTGCTGCTTTTATCAAAATGTAACCCTCAAAAACCCTAGGTATAAAGGTACAACGTGGCACAACTTAAGTAAACAGCTGAATGTAAAGAAGGTTAGCTTGTTAGACTTACAGCAGGTCCCATCTCTCCAGAACGTCCACGAGGTCCAGGAGGTCCAGTGGGTCCAGGCAGACCGCTCATACCATCCTTACCAGCAGAACCAGCAGCTCCTGAAGGACCCTACAGATACCAGGAAATTTCAAATGTCAGTATCTGAAAATAAACTAGGTAAAGCTGAAACTACACAACTGCTCCAGACTAAGTTAACTTACTCTAGGTCCAGCGGGTCCAGCAGCACCAGCGGGTCCAGACTCTCCAGAAGGTCCCTATGGGTGCACAAAAGAAGACAATCAGTTTAAAACTAAGTTTACTGGTGTATGGCATTACTTTCTTTGACTATAGTATATGCAGACTCAAGCATAAACTATCATACAGCAGGTCCGGGAGGTCCCTGCATGCCAGTGAATCCTCTGTGTCCCTTCATGCCTCTCTCTCCAGCCTCTCCAGCCTCTCCCTTGTCACCACGAAGTCCAGTAGCCCCCTGTCATAAGGAAAAATGACAGACATCATTTGGTTTAACCTTCCTTGCATGCTCTTCCATCCAGTGTAGTTTTGCAACCAATATTGTTACTTACAGCAGGGCCACGAGGTCCAGCAGGGCCAGCAGCGCCGGCAGGGCCAGCAGGTCCCTGGAAAATTGGAAAAAAAAAAAAAGTTTTACGTGGAGACAGGGTTGCAGTGACTTACAGCCTTGTCTTTGACTGGCATGACATACCAAGCTGAAACATTAATGAAGCAGATTTGTCACTCACAGTCTCTCCACGGTCACCAGTCTTTCCAGCAGGGCCGACAGGTCCAGGGGCGCCAGGAGGACCAGGGGCACCAGAGGCTCCGGCAGGGCCACTCTCTCCACGGTCTCCCTAAAGGAAAAATAAAAACTAGGTTATCACTAGCTTCAAACAGTGTATCTGACTACATTTGCCCGTTAAGCTTTATGTTAAAAATTCTAGTAGTGTATGAATATGTATGAACATGCTGAACACACATATATATCCTCCAGGGTGGGATTCACAAATCATGGCAGTACTCACAGAAAGTGTGACTTCTTCCTCTGGTTGCCATTTTAGAAGTTGTGGATGATGGCTAATAGGTAAGCTTTAGGCTAGATAACTTGTGATGCTACACAAATTATTTAGTTGCATGTTAACATGTTAGCATGCTAACTTGTAGGCTGCCAACATACTTGGCGCTATGGAACAAAAAATAAGATAGCTGTGTGCTGTTGGTGAGGTCAGCTTATCTTACCTTGGGTCCAGGGGCTCCATCACGACCAGCTGCGCCCTCGTTACCAGGGGTTCCCTTAAACACAGGCACAGAGCAAGTTAAGCTTAACAAAATCCTTCAGAACTGACTTCACTGAAAGTTTGTTGAAAAATTTTAAAATTTATATGGCTGAATGCATAACGAGATGTGTCAGAAATAGTGTTTATAGCAAAATACTGTCACGCAAAAAGTTCTATTAGGAATATAGCAGTCACTAGATGCAACTACATGTTCATGAGCATATAATTGGTCCTTCAATGGGCTTCACAGTTGGTTGGGTAGGGTAACCAAAGGGAGAGCCACCCCTTGGCTCTCCACTTGCTCTAGTGGGACTTTATACCTCACGTCCAGACTCTCCAGGGGCTCCGGCCAGGCCAGGGGGTCCCATGGGTCCGGGAGGTCCACGCTCACCGTTTGGACCACCAGGGCCTTGCTTTCCAGGCTCTCCCTATTAGTGCAACAATTGCAGTCAGTCCAGTTATATTAACCTCATTCATATTTCTAACTGACTGAGACTGGTCTGTCTTATTTTTTGCTTAGCTAAATGAGAATTAAATGTTATTGTTTTGTGTCTTTTAGAAGTAGATAGACTTTTCTCTTGATTTAGAATCATGTAACTTGATGTTCTGGATTTATCAGATCCACTGAACATTTTTAAATTTTTTAAATTCTGGGTTTTAGAATACCAATAGGAACTTACAAGAGCTCCGGGAAGTCCAGGGAAACCTCTCTCGCCTCTCTGTCCAGGCAGACCAACAATACCACGCTGTCCAGCAATACCCTGAGGTCCAGGAATACCAGAACTACCCTGTGAAAGACAGACAGAAAGTAGTTAGACACTGAGACACAGGTAGCAGAAACTGTGCAGTCAGTGAAAGGATGGAAATTAAATTTAATGATATTGCTGAAAGAAGATTATTGAAGGCTATGGTTTATTATAAATTGTGTCACAGCATTTTAGAATGTACTGAAAGTTGATATAACTTACGGGAGCACCATCAGCACCAGGGCTACCCTTCTCTCCAGGAGGTCCTGGGGGTCCAGCAGCACCCAACTCACCAGGGCGACCAGCAGGTCCAGTCTCACCACGGTTTCCTTTGGGTCCCTCCTTGCCAGCTGGTCCAGGAGCTCCGGGAGGTCCAGCGTTACCCTGTGGGGAGGACAGGGAGAATTGAAAATAATTCCAGGAAAACACATAGATTTTGCGCACTGTGTCAGAAACACCTAAGAAAAACTTACAGCGGGGCCGGGAGGTCCAACTCTGCCAGCAGCACCAGGGAAGCCAGTAGCACCCTAGGGAGATCGAGGCCAATTAGCTAACTCAGGCTGCAAAAATACTGCATCAAGTCAGTAAAAAACAAACAAACAAAAAACAGACATGTATCAAACAATGGATTTGATGGTGGTACGTGTTTGGAAAATAAATAAAATCTTTCACTACTTTCTTTCCTTTTTTTAATTTTCTTTGCCCAGTTTTATGAAGTATTGCCAGTTTGGCTAGAGGTACTGTCACCTCTAAGCTAATGTCAGAAATGTAAGTTGCTTGGGAAAGTAGGAAGAGTGACTTACAGGAGGTCCAGCAGGTCCACGGGCTCCCTTAGGGCCAGTGTTTCCAACGGGACCCTGAAAGGCAACAGCATAGTGTCAAAGAAACAGCAGCACACAATGTGGTCACATGTATGTCTAAATAGCTGTAATTTGTGAACTGGGATATGCTGGGAGTATGTTATTGTGTAAACCTGAGGTCCTGCAGCACCAGTGGGTCCAGCAGGTCCGGGAGGACCAGAATCTCCCTTAGCACCATTATCTCCAGGCTCTCCCTTAGCACCAAGCTGTCCATCAGCACCCTAGAGTGGATTGGTGGTTGTGAAGAAAAAGCCAAATAGTTTTTTAGTACCTTCTGTGTTAGAGTAAGAAAAATAGCGTGGACACTATTGTAGAATTTACTTACAGGAGGTCCAGCGAATCCAGCAGGTCCAGGTGGTCCGGCCTCACCACGCTCACCCTAAGATGTAGGTAGACGAATCAGAATGAATTCGAACATTCAAAGATTAACACACTTAAAAACTTTAAATTAAACATTATCTGTAGCAGACACAGCAGTGCTTACAGGGGGTCCACGGGCTCCAGAAGGTCCAACAGGTCCTTGGGCACCAGACTCTCCCTTGTCTCCTGGGGAGCCACCAGGTCCAGGAAGTCCAATTGGTCCAGTCAAACCACGAGGACCATCCTTACCTCCTGTTCCATCAGCACCCTTAGGTCCTTGGTCACCCTGTGTGTTTGAAAGGAAAAAAGATGTTGGTAATAAGACGAACATTCACATAGTATATCAGGTCTTACAATGCTGGGGTCATTTGCTAAGTCACCGTAAAGCCCATCAGCGATTACACTGGGCATTTGCATCCCAATTGTGTCGTAATGACAATAAAATGGATGGACATATAGTAGAAACACTGATCAGTGTTTGTTGGATTGCTAAAGTAAATCTCACCTAGGATAGCAGTCTACAATGGCAGTGACCGCCAATGTACTATCCGAATACTAAGAGTAATAGGACTACAGAAGGCAACTCACTCTGTTTCCTCTCAGTCCTGGAAGACCAGCGGCACCGCGCTCACCAGGCATTCCCTGCAGTCCAGGAGGACCCTGAGCACCAGGAGTACCAGGGGCTCCAGCATCTCCCTGAGGAAGAGATGTTCAGAATAGTGAAATATGTGCAATTTAGTCAATCTACTCACAACTGAGAACTTCTTAGTTTTTATATAAGATGTGTTCACCTTAGCACCATCATTTCCAGAGGCTCCTGGGGATCCACGGGCACCAGCAGGTCCAACTGGCCCAGGTGCACCACGCTCACCAGGGAATCCTCTATCGCCCTGAGGAGAAGAGTAGGTTGGAATGAGTTTATTGGATGGTTTGTTGAAACCATGAGAACTAGATCTGCTATATAGACCTCAATAGACCTCAATACTCGAAATGTGCAATTCATTCACTTGTATTTTCATTTTTTATTCCTATTTATTCTATTTATCCCCTTCGTATATTTTATTTATATTGTCTCTGTATTTATATATGTGTGTGTGTGTGTGTGTGTATATATATATATATCTATATATATATATAGATATATATATATATAATATTCTGTAACTCTGAAACTTCTGTCAGTGCTGTGCTTTTTGGAAATCGAATTTCCCAGAGGAACCCACCCGAGGGATTAATAAAGTTCTATCTAATCTAATCTAATCTAATCTAATCTAATATCAGTTCTAGTTGGATGATATTCCCCAAAGGGAGGTTCATATGTGAGGTGAAGCTTTCATCATAATTTATCTGTTCATTTATGAATGACAGGGTAAAACAGAATGTCTGATCAACACGAAGCGCTACTTTGTAAATGGCAGTGCAAGGGTTTTCCTCCTGTGACCATATCGACACTGGTATGGTACCTTTGTTTTGTTTACAGGTAATGTGAGTTGAAGCTAGTGATAGCATCTGCATAGTTGCTATCACTATTAATGATACAGTAGCTTGTTAGCAATCCTAATATTGAAAGTAGCTGGCTAGTTAGCAGGCTAAAAGTTGTTTTCCAGGTCTAACATCGAGCATTTTGGACAAGAATCCACTTTAAAGAATAAAAAAGCAGTTATAAGCTGCTAGTAATAACTTTAATGTGTTTGAACAAGCTAGTTAGCAACTTAGGAAGTTGTTTTCTACACCATGTAGGATTTTGGACAAAGAACTAATGAATATATTTAATTATATTTAAACCACAATTAGAGTCTTATCTAACTGTGAAAATTATGAGGATATGTGACTTACTCTAGCTCCAGCAGGTCCTGGGGCTCCAGCTTCGCCAGGTACACCCTAAAAGGAAAAACAGAAATACAGGAATAAGCACTTTTATTCACTGGAAATGATGCTGTTCCAGTCATAGTTCCGCTTCAATCAGTACCTGCTCTCCGGGCTTGCCACTCTCACCAATGGCTCCCTGGGGTCCTGGGAGACCCTGGAATCCAGGAGATCCAGCAGGTCCCTGCTCTCCTCTCTCACCAGCAGGACCCTTAAGATGAGCAGAGAGGGAGAGTCAGCAACGGTGGCAGTAATGCATTGAGTAGATGTGACTTATTCTTGCAGCTATGTAGCTTTCAGTAGAGAGACATCAACACAAACTTGGGTGCTAATATCGAAGTGTAGCCAGTTAGTGTTGTTTACTTACAGCAGGTCCAGAGGGGCCCTGTGCGCCAACATCACCATCCTTTCCAGGTGCACCCTGGGTAGAGAGATAGAAGGCTTTCACACACACAATCCTACCATTGATGATAGATAACAAGAAAGAAAACAGCAGAATATTGAGCACTCACAACAGGTCCAGTAGGTCCCATGGTTCCTCTCTCACCGGGCTTTCCAGCCTCACCCTATAGACAAAAAAACACGGAGGCCATATTTTAGATGCCCACTATTACTAAGCATGATTAAATATAATGTATAGATGTTGTAACGCTACTCACAGCAGCACCCTTGGGTCCGGGGAATCCCATGACTCCAGGCTGGCCTCTATTTCCACCAGGGCCAGGAGGCCCAGGGCGGCCATCTTGTCCGGGGGCTCCCTGTTAAGGAAGATTAAGCATGTTAAGGGTTTTGCTATTTCTTGACATAAATTATAAGAACTAGGGTTAACTATACTGCATACAAACTTACAGAAGGTCCCATCTTGCCATCAGGTCCAGGGTTGCCGGGGCTGCCAGTCATTCCCTACAAAGCAGAGGTCAGAGGTCAGAGGAGGGACTGGGTATAATGAATAAATGATGCTGCAGAGAATTATTTGACAGACAGTATGCTATCCCACCTTAGCTCCGGGCAGACCAGGCTCACCAGTGCGGCCAGACTCACCAGTGGCACCTTTAGCTCCAACAAGACCGGGGGCACCACGCTCACCATTGGCACCCTAAGAAGAAAATAAGAATGGTGGAAATTCAAAAATTAGTTAAACCAAAATTGTGGAAGCCTGCGGGTGGAATTAAGGTTTATATCTGTTGTATGTATGTGTGCATTTTCCTTACTTTGGGTCCAGCAGGGCCATCAGAACCAGGGAAACCACGACCACCAGGGGCACCCTGTAAAGACAATCAAACATGTCCTGCTTAGCTCTGAACAGTAAAAAGTGTTTAAACAGAAATGTGTTCAAACTGTAGGTTTAAAATTGAACACCCTGTATCATGCATACAGTCGAATTCCATCAGAGAGATCCGGGCCTCAGGTCTCTGGCATCATTTTTAACTTAAATTAACATCCAAAAGACTTAATGCTTTTAACCAATGAAATGAATGTTTCTATCTTAGTACTAGCACCACTCAGTATGTCCATATCTGTAATACTCTTGGTCAAATGTTTTGGGAACATTTTGAACCTCACTCAGTAGTTTGGTTACATCACGATTAAGAGCCCAATGGTGTTTATTATGTTTTCATTCCAAGCAGAGATTAATCTGCTTTTTCAGTCAAACTAACCTTTGTAATGTTTACAGCTGCACACAAGTAATCTCAATCATTTAGATTTGACCATCAGTATAAAGATTTCAGTCTTTTGTCCTTTGTGTTGAAACACCACTAGAGGTCCCTCTGCCATCATTTTACAGATTAGGGTACGGATAAAGTGGAATCCAGTGAGATGCATACTCTCTCTCCAGGGCCGCCACGGGCTCCTGCAGCACCAGGCTCTCCTCTGGCTCCTCTCTTGCCCTCCTCACCAGGAGGTCCAGGGGGTCCCTGAACTCCTGAAACACCCTGTAGAAGAGCAATGTAACATGCAATGTGGCATAAGAGGCTGATACACACATAATTTTAGTGCAGTGTGCTCTGTCATGATCTATGGTGAACTCACAGCCTCTCCCTTGGCACCAGGCTCTCCCTTGGATCCTGGGGCACCAGCCTCACCCTATGGGACACAAACAAACAAGAAAACATAAAATTAAACAAACTACAAACTAGGGAGAAATTACTATTATTTGGATAAATCTAAAAGAAAAATAATTTCAGCAAACAACAAATGCCCAAAACAAATCTCTAACTTTTGTTTTTATCTCTGTAGGTTGTAACTGTCAAAGTATTCACACAAAACATACAAGTTTAAATTTTGGGTGATTTTGCTTTTTTTTTGGATCTAAGAGATCTTTACTTACAGTGTTGCCCTTGGGTCCGGGGGCACCAGCAGCACCCTGAGGTCCTGGGGGTCCACGGGGTCCGGGGAAACCAGGAGCTCCAGCAACTCCAGCAGCACCCTGTAGGTGGCAGCACACAACAATACAGTCATTTAATGTCATGCTGTAGAAAAAGTGATGACTATCTGTAGCTTTAGTAAAAATAAGAAAGTATTAAAAATAGAGTAAATTTGTTTAAAGATACTCACAGGTACTCCCTTAGCTCCAGCGGCTCCATCAGCTCCAGGGTTTCCCTGAGAGGAGAAGGAAGGAAGTTTATTTATTGTCCCAGAAGGCAGAATTATTTTTAATTTCTTTTAACAATTTAAATGATAATGTAAATTGTTTTATTTTGCCTTGAATCAGATTCTAGTGGCCTATTTTTTGTGGCCCATTTGTTGTTGTTTTCATCAAGGATCTTTATTACAGTCACTCATACTTACGGAAGGTCCAGCTGGGCCAGCAGGTCCGGGGTTTCCGGGCTCACCACGAGCTCCACCAGGGCCCTCGGGTCCACGAGCACCCTGAGCTCCACCATCACCCTGGGGAGAAAGAAAAGATTATTTAGTAATACAAACAGCTTGGTGGTGGAAGACAAAAAAAAAAGATAAAATTGTCGGCATAAACAGAAGATTTGTTTTAGAGAAAACACTCAACATCTAACCTCAGCCAAAAAGAACCCCACAGCTTCAGCTATGACCCAGTTCCACATGCACAGACAATTACTGTGAATTTCTATCATAAGCTTTAAAATATACTGAGAACTCTGCAAAAAATAAAAATAAAAATAGCGCCCATCCATCTAATTTCTTAATAGTTACTGTTTATACTCAAACAGTAGTGGGAGCTCAGATGTTTTTTATGACCTGCATTCTACATGTCAGGTGTACGTGTTGGCTACCTACATGCTTCAGAAAATAAATTCTTCAAAGTCGGCACAGTAAAAACACAACTAAGAGAGGAGAGGAAATAGATTATACTGCGTTTCAGAAGAAAAATGGATAGCACTGAGGATTACTGGAGCGGGTCAGGAGCAGTTTATACCTTGGCTCCAGGGCCACCGGGGAATCCAGGGGGTCCAGCGGGGCCAGTGGGACCCTGAGAAGAACAAAAACACAGATACTCAGATATACATAGTGCATCTTTTTGGGTCAGTGCTAACAAAGCTGAGATTTTAAGAACTGAAGCTTTGGACAATGAAAGACTTACAGGAGGTCCAGCAGCACCAGCAGCGCCATCGTTACCACGAGCTCCCTGCAGGTCAAAGACAAACGTGAGTGGTCGACTGGTTTCTCAATTCACTAATAAATTGATTTCACTAGCTGCAACTATGTAATGTATGGACTCACAGCAGCTCCAGTAGCACCAGCACGGCCTCTCTCACCAGGCAGACCGCGAGGTCCCTGAGATAGACAAAGACAGTGTCAGTTAGCCAAAATCAGTTGTGGAGAGAAGAAACTATACTACTATAATTATGTAGCAGAGATGGGGTGCTTGTTTTACTCACCATAGCACCAGGGGTTCCATTCTCACCAGGGGTGCCAGCCTCTCCCTAAATGGACAGAAACACATGGGCCGGCGAGAAGATTAGAATCATTGATTAAACTCTAGAAACTTTATCAAACTTTCAGAAATTATGCTCGTCAATGCAGCATTTAGCCAATCAAGCTGCTATAACTAAAAAGTAGCCAGTGACTGCTAATGTAACTTGCTAGTGTTTAAATGGTTGATACTACTGCTTTTTGTAGCATTATTGTAGCCACAGCTTTTACTGTCCACACTGATACTCAAACTGTTAGCTGTTAATACTAGTAGTATTTAGCTTTAGGTTAAAATATGTTGTATGACCAACTTGTCGGTGGAGTGGTAGGTGAAGAAAATACACTGGTTATAATGGAGGAAATGCTGAAACTGTTTTAATGATTTTTCTGCATCTATGGGTTAATTTTTTCAGTGTGTCTTTAAACACTAAACGGTACTCATTTGAGAACCATATTGATAGTTCTGCCAGAGATCTCTTCCTGTTAAAAGGGAGTTGTGATATGGTGCTGTCTATAATTACAATTAAATGCGATTAATTTTATTGTACTTCAAATTCTGGCACTAGTGCTCCCACCACCAGGACCACTATGAGTTAGATATCAGTGCCAATATTACAACTACTTTTTCAATTACTACTGTCATTTATAGCACTGCTACGATTACAGCTACTCAACACTGCATTATAACTGAAGTAGCCCACCTGTGGGTGACTTTTTTCTACAACTTATGTGGTGAGAACAAGTGTTATAACAAAGGGAGGGGCACCTTGGGTCCAGCGGGGCCACTGTCTCCCTTGGCACCATCCAGGCCACTGAATCCCTACACAGAATAAGAGACATGCAAAGATGAAGTTTCCAGCCACGACTTTCAACATTTTTTATTTTGAGTTGAATATGAGTTGAATGGGGTGGCACAAGTTCTGACTCACTCTATGTCCCTTGATGCCAGGCAGACCTGGGGTTCCTGGGAAACCACGAGCTCCCTGGGAAAAACAAAAACAAAAAAACAAGGAGGTGACAAAAGTTATTATCTCAGCTCTGTTTTTGTTTTACATATCGGTGGTAAGAATCAGCAACTTACCTGAGGGCCAGAAGGTCCACGCTCACCGGGGCGACCTGGTTTGCCAGACTCACCCTGAGAGAAAGAGAGTTGGGGAGATGGGGACGAAATGATGTCTCAAGACATTCCTCAGTCTCTTTTTTAATATAATATCTACCTATATATATATATAGGTAGATGAACTGATATGATATCAATCCAGTGCACTTACATCCTCGCCGTTCTTTCCAGGGGGGCCGGCAGCTCCACGGGGACCCATGGCACCCTGAAGCGAAAATCAAACATAAGGTGAGAGTGTTAACATCACAGCAAAGTGCAACGTGCATTTGTTTCCCTGTCCTGAATACTCACAGGAGATCCAGGCTCTCCAGCCTCACCAGGGGGGCCAGTGAATCCCTGAGGTCCCTATAGTTGGTAACAAACACAAACACCATCACTACACCAAATATGTTGATGCTACTCACTTTTTCAACACACTGTAAGCAGCAGTTTGTTAATTTTTCAAATTTTTTTTCAAGAAAATAAAAGGTGTTTTTGCAGCCTAACAGTAATCAATATCAATACTACTTCCTAATAGTAATCAATCAGAAAAAAACACAGTCTTTGTGTTATTTCAACAAATAACAAATTTCCCACGTGTGGGACTAATAAAGGTTATCTTATCTTATTTGCAGCAGAAAAAGGAAGGACTGGATTCATGCCAGCTAGCATTCCAGGTTTCAGTTTTTAACCTAAGCATAGAAACCCCCATCATATACTCACGCTAGATCCAGGAGGTCCAGGAGGTCCACGGGGTCCCATTGGGCCCTATAAATCCAACAGAGAAAAGCTCAGATGCTGCGCATGGAAATATTTTGAATATAGTGTATTTAAATACATATGTAACCTACCATGGGTCCAGGCACAGGCATGGCAGGAGATTTGTCATCGTAGCCACCAGACATCTGAGGGGAGAAGTTCTGGAAAAAAATAAACACAGACATGTTAATCTCACAAAAATACCAAAATGATTGTTTTTAGGATGAAAAAATATTAAATTCCATCTGTGTTGTGACATGACATAGGCTACATGTTAGCTATGATGCATTTCAAATCTCAACACTAAATGTACTTTTTCCAGTTGAATAGAATCACTGATTCTGGATCATCTGAGCCATAGTCCAAATTAAATATCTAAATCTTGCATAGTTGTGTCATGTTCCATCAAGTATAGTTGTCTGTTGTTTCTTTTACCATGCACTTCCCCACTGCATAATTTTTTCATATTTCCAAATAAAAGCAAACACAATAACAAAACTGCAGCAGCAGATTTGATGATATGGAATCTCAATGCTAATGCCACTCATAACAATCCAGTTCTAAAATGAGCAGTGCGTATCAAGTCATTGACCTTTGACCTCAACAGTAGTATTTAAAGGTGTCTCTGGAGGATACATACTGTATAATGTAGATAGGGAACATTCTGTCTGAAGTCAAACATATGTTAATGGTGACTGCCAAGTCTCTAATTGTCCAGCTTAATGTGAATCATTGGCATAGAAGTATGTCACTGATAATGTATACACAGGGAAGACTGTAGGAGTTTACTGAACTGTGGTTACATGGAGTGAATGCTGAAGTATGTTAATAGATGTTAAAGTCCTGAATCATGGAAAATTTGACGCTGATATTTAACCATATCTAAAACAGCATCATGCTAACCCTCGGTAAAGTTATACATGTTATCCACGCTATAGTTATTACTTTAGCATACACATATGTAGTCGAAGTTATTGGCAAACTGAAACATAGAATATTTAATTAGAAGTTGATTCTACAAAAGTATGGACTCATGTTTAAGCAAGATACAGAAATGCAAATTAGCTTTGAATGTTAACTAAGTATCTCATTAAAGAATATGAGTGTGACAGTGTGTTCTCTTAATATTTTAGCACAGAGGCAAATGGTAAAATGAATCAGCAAATAATAAATTATATTTTGTTACTATTTAAAATATTTTCAATCAATATTTTTGGTATATTAGCAGTCATGTCAACAACAGGCTGCACAGAGGCATGAAGATATGCAGTGCTAGCCTAGCATGTGGAACAATGATCCTGTAGCAGAATTCAGTCTTTGGAGATGTCAGATCAGATTTCTAAATCAGACCTGGAGTCAGTGGGTATGTATATGTAAATAAACCTCTAAAATTAAAAATGGTAGCTTAGCAAACTCTAACTTTCTAAAGTTTGTCCACTTCCAGAATATTGTCTGCTTTCCATTCAAAAGGAAATGAGGCGTCGTTCCATCCTTAGTAATGACTTCTTGACCTTCTGATCAGAGACACTGTGCCAAACTCCAGACACAGCTCATCACACTAATATCACATCACATTTGGGCTTCAGCTTTGACAGTTGACTTTTTCCGCTCTAGCTGCAGCACGATTAACACGCTGTCAATCATTTGCATACATTAAACAACATAGTTACGTTACTAACTGACCGGCCACCATTGACCTTTAATGAGTGAAATACAGAATAACTAAAATTCAACAACTTACTCCACCAAGGCCAGGGGGTCCAGGTGGGCCAGGAGGTCCAGGCAGTCCAGGCTGGCCAGGCATACCATCTCTACCAGGGGGACCAGCAGGACCCTGTAGATAGAGGAAATCAGGGTCATACTCAAGAAGGTCGCTTGGATTAAAAGTTCTGATGTCCACAGTCCAATACTCTAAAACAGAAAACTGATTTGTTAAACCATTAATCATGTGCATTTCCTATGGTCTGGCCTTATCATTGAAGACATATGTTTGGTTAATATTTGATTCCATGTTTGTGTCTTCAAAGGCTTTTAAATCATTAAAAGTGCAGTTTACTTTGAGGCTGACTATGAGACTAACCAGGAACAGTCACCTGTTTGTCACCATCATGCTCGGTAGCCAAAATAGCACCACGAAATACATTATTATTACACTATTAAATGCACTCTTAAAAACAACACAGCTGGTCCACAGAGCCTCTTTTAGAGTCTAAGATTCAACTTGTAAAGTGACCAATGAAGGTTCAATCAAATCCAATCCAAATAAATAATCAGAAGTCATAATTTCCTCCTAAGATTGCGCCAATTTAAATGAATGTAGCTCCACGGTTGAAAATCATGGATAAAGAAGTTGTTTTTTTCATTGATAAAAACCAAATCCTTATATAGGTAATAATATTTCTCCATGATAATATTTGGTTTGATTTTGAAATGTAAGCCAAGTCATGCTGCTCTGCAGGATTTAACCTGACCTCATCATGTTTTGTGTGAGGTAAAAAAAACAGACTTAAACTATCAAAATTGGATGTAACAAAGGACAACCAGTGCCCTAGGGTGACATTTAAAAACACAAATCAAAAACTACAGTTTACAGAAACTTTACATGTAAGATACTGTTTTCTCCCACCTCACTGCATGAAGATGGGTAAATGGTTTTAGATTAAGTATGATGTGTAATGAAAGCTAAAAGCAGTTTGCAGTTTCACTGCATTTCAAAGTCATCTGAGTCACGTTTCCACATCTGCCTGATTTAAAACACATGGAGCTACATTCTATCAGTGTAACTGATCAGCTCCAGCAAAAACAGTGACAGATCTTGAGCTCACCACACAACCAAAAGTTACTCCACAAGTAAAACAAGGAAAGAAGAGGGTGTGAACCTACCCTGTCTCCCTTGGGTCCACGAGCTCCCACGGTTCCCTGTGGTTAAAAGAAGAAAACAGTGTGTTCAATGTGTATCTGATCTCATGGGAGTTGTACAAACTTATTTACAAGTGTCAGTGGAAAATGTATATTTACCTCAGTCTGAGGCTCCTGGAAGCCTGCAGAGAGCAAACAGGTTTGGCATTAACAGATGAAAGCACCCAGAAAAGCTCATAATAATGCTTTAAGTGTTCAAACAGAAACTAAAAAATAATTTTTCAAAGACAGTGTCTCACTCACACCAGTAACTCTTGGCATGTCATTGAGGACAGATGATGGATTCGTGTCATGGGGGCAGTTTAAATGAGAACATGTGATGTGCAAAAACTGTTTTGTGTATCTGTGCTTTGTCCAGAGAGAGATGCAGTTATTATACCGTCATCGGGGCAGATGGGGCAGCACTCGTCGTGGGGGATGATGGGGTTGGGGCAGTCCGTTGTATCCTCGCAGATGACCTCATCGCACATCACCGTGCCACTGTCGCACACACAGATCTGACATGGCTCCGGCTTCCACACATCCCGGTCTGCAAACACCTGGCCGTCCAGAGTGCAGCTTTTGCCCGTGCCTGAGGGGGGCGACACAGAGGGAGAGGGACGGTAAGAGACAGGTGAGCTACCTGAACGCACATGCAGACTCAGTATCTACACTGGTGGGAGTCCAGGTAAAACTAGGGCAGGAAACTAAAGTGCTTTAATTATGAAGCTAAAAATAAATTGTGAAAAAACCCTGAATATGTGGATCATTTTCTCAAATTAAAAAATTTGATTTGTTCTCAAATTTAGTCAGACTGATTAACTGAGATGAGAATTTTGAATTACAGTGAAAAAATAGTTTCAATAAAACACTTTTTTGGAGAAAAATGTTAGAAAAAGATAGATTGCTAAACTGGTGTAAAATCTACGTGTGAAACAGGAAATAATGACAGCAGCAACATAAATACACAAAGCTTAGCGGTGATAAAGACGTGGACAGGAACTGGGGGGCTTTGGAATCAGACCGGAACAGGTCAGAGGTGACAGAGAGGGCACCAGTGTGCCGTGTCTGTCTGCAGGTCACGCCATCATTGCACACACAGACACTGATTAACCCCGCAGTAAAATGGGATTTAATCTCCCTGTACATCAACTCAAAGTCATATTTTCCACCCCGACACTGTGGCGGCTGCATTTGATTCTCAGCAAAACTCAAACTGGGACTCTGCTCAGAGTGCTTTTAAATCTTCCAGCGTACCAAAGTGCTGAGCTCAGAGGGGAAAAGCAGAAGCGCCTGGAGAACTGCAGACTGTAGGCTTGGCAGTGACTGGTGGAAACACTCCACATGTGGATGCAATTAGAGAAGAAAAAAAAAGAGTGGAAAGAAAAGAGGGGGAGGAGATGGCACGGGGGGACGTGGCGGCCAGATGTGTCTGGCAGTGCTGAGAGCAGCCTCTGGGTGGCGTTGTGAGATCGTTCAGAGGGCCAGAAAACATCTGCTTTTTATGCACAGCTGAGTCCTTTCCAAAAGAAGAGGAACATCTGGAAAAACCGAGTTTCGCCTCCTGGGCTCTTGTTTCCAGAGCTGAACTGCTTTTCCTTTGTCTTCTCAGAGGAGAATACTGGTTGTTCTAAGCACCAGCAGAGGCATCCGCTTCCCTCTTTCTGTGCAAAATGATCTCTTCAAAAGTCCACCTGAGCTTTTGTGGGCTCTAAAGCTGAAAGCTGGCTCAGGCTGTGGAGGTCAAATACTCCGGCAGACAAGACTACGCCTGCTCCTCTCCTCCTCCGCTCCCTGTTTTCTTCCTACTCTCCCTCTCAGTCACCTGTCCAACTCAGCACTTGGCCTCAGGCTGCAAATTCCCTGTCACATCAATCAGGCCTGTGAGAGGCTTCGCCTTCTGGCTCATATCTCGTGGAAACCATTTTTTGAATGGGTACAGGTGACGCAGGTAGTCGTGTCAAACTGATAAAATGCCACAGGATTAGGGTTAGGCATTTGAATGCTCCAATTTTGGGGTAAAGGGAGGTTCAAACCTATGCAGCTGGATAACCCTCGCCTGGAGGAGAGAATGGAAAACTTGCAGCAACTCGCTCTGCATGCATGGTGGGGAGGTGGGGGTTGGAGAGACTTAGACAAACACAAGGAGAGGGAGAGACAGGGGCCTTCTTGAGATGCCCAATGCATTACACACACCCTGCTTTATCTGTCTATCTGTCTGGAGACAATAGAGCACAACAAAGCAAACTTAATTCTACTTAAAACTTTTCCTTTCTCCTCTTCTCTAAGATCTCAGAAGCCGTCCAGCCACGTAGAGAAAATCCACTTTCCAAACCCAGTAAAGAAAAAAATGCAATAAAGTAAAAGGGGAAAAAGTCTGAGAAGCTCCAGTAAACAGTGATGAAACTTACGGTCGTCCTCGCCCTGCGCTCTGACCAGAAGCACTGCTGCGCTGAGCAGCAGCGCCAGCCGCAAATCCACAAAGCTGAACATGTCTAGATGCCACTAGACATGTAGACTCTTTGAGGCAAGAGAGGAAAAAAAGTTGGGGATGTTTCTTTCTGCTACACTCCACTCATACACGGGTGTTTGGGGCAGGATCCACTCGTCTGTTCACAATCCTCCTGACCCCAGCAGAAAACTCCCTACTGCCTACACTGACTTTCCACAAGGGTTTTTATATGGGAGCCTCAAGAACTGGGAGGTACCGGAGACTGGACCGACTGTAGGGACGCACCCTCATTACCCCGTTGCTGCTTCTGCTCACGTTTAGGGAAGACAAGAATGGACGACTCCTTCAAAGGAAAAAAAAAAAAAACAGCGAGAAAGAAGAAGGGAAAAACAGAAGGTCCCTCCTTCCATGCCTCCACACCAGAAGGGTTATAGTTTGGATCAGAAGAGGAAGGAGCAGGAGGGGAGGGGGGCTGAGCAGGAGGAAACCTGATCCATAAGAGCATCGGACGGTTGGAGGAGGATCTCCTGCAACAGGCACGGGTTTAATCCAGAATTTATTCCTGGTTGTGGTCCACTTCCTGATTCGCTTTGATTTGAGCTAAAGCTAAGACTGTTTAGATTCAGTTTTCTGGGTTTTTTTCACAATCTGATGTCTCAGAATCTATCAGTTTTAGTCCAGTTTTACATCTTGTAGTTCTGGTTTGAGTTGGGGTTTTGGTAGTAGATTTGAGCCAGTTGTTTCAGCTTAACAGAGTGTTTTTATAGTTTTATCTGTTTGAGTGTTAACATGTCCTGAACATGGCTGCAGCCTCACAGACACTTGCCTCAGGCTGTATGTGTATCTTCTGCTTTAGTTTCTAAATTTCGTTGTGATCAGCGTGCAGGTTTCATGTCAGGTTTGGAAAAATTGTTCAAAGAACTGTATAATAACATGCTCCATGTTTAGAACTATTTCAATTCAGTTCAGTTTGATTCTATCAGATTCCATTTAATTTAATTCAATTTCAGTTTATACAGTGCCAAATCACAACAGCAGTGGCCTCAATATGCTTTATACTCTAAAGTAACATAGAAAATGCCAACAATCAGACAACCTCCTATGAGCAAGAACTTGGTGACAGCGGAAAGAAAAGCTCTTTTTACAGGAAGAAACCTCCAGCAGAATCAGAGAGGGCCAGACATCTGCTGTGACCAGTTGGGGTGAGGGGGAGGAAGACATTTACACTGGAACATAGATCATCACACTGACAAAGTCCACCTAATGACTTATTTTAATACAGTATGCATGTGTGTAAAAAGAGAAATCTGCCTTTCACAAGTCCACAAACTATACTGCAGAACTAAAAGACTGGAGTGTCCCAGTAAAGCTCACTTGTGACAGTCCATGGATCACAATCAATAAATAACCAAAAGAATCTGCTGAAAGTCGATGACGGAAGGGATTTGTTTTCTGTTATAGGATTATAAGTGACACAAGAAAAGTTAGCATTTGTAGAACTGTGTCATTGTTTTTGATCACCTGATTCAGGTCTGATGGAAATACATTCAGAACATTACCGAGCATAGTGGCTAATATGTTAAAACTATCGCCTCCTGGATTCACACTCGGGTAGGTAGACCTGTTCTATATGGGGTTTGCATGTTTGGTTTCTCCTAACTTTGGAATACATGCTTACGTCAGTAAGCCCAGGAAACTTTAGTAAAGAGATTGTTAATTTCAAACACTTCACATGTCATCCTGTTTATTTCACAATTTTTTGGGGCCTTTTTCCTTATCAAATTCACAGAACACATGTAAAATATAGAGGTAGCTTCTGGGTTTGTAAAGGGAATTAACAGCGGAAATGTCCTAAACATGCATTATTTCTAATAGCCAGCAGAGGGTGACTCCTCTGACTAAAAACAGAAATTTGACTATATAAAAGCTCAGACCCTAGTAAACTGTTTCCTCGGGAGTTTTTAATTCTGATAGCTATTGTTAAATCTTGCTGAGTACAACAAAATGTTTGTTTTGTAAATTACGACCCCGATTATAGTAAAAAGGACAATAAAGGTGGATGACCTTAAGGGTGGCCAAAATCATAAATTGCTAGCTATGATTGTGCCGTTTCGCATGTTAATGGTAGCTTATGAGGCCCAAAGCAGAGATAAAGAATGGGCTGCAGAGGTTGGTTCAGTATACGTCATCATAACTCAACACACTCTGATTTTCCATTTTAAAAAGTAGATACTGTAGGTCCGTCAATCAGTCCTGTGATTACTTTTTACTTTTGTGTCAAAAAACATGAAACCATGGGACATATGTCCAGAGCAGAAACTCTCTGGTGGTCGTTATAGTCTAAACTTTGTGTATTGTATAACTATTAGAGCCTCTTTTACACCTGTTCTGGGAAGACAGAAAATCATTTACTTTGGGGAAGGTTATTTTAAAAACCTGCTTTAACAAGATTGATTGTGCAGTTTTATTCCCCTTAGAATTCTGGTGGGTCCTTCATCACCACAGTAGAAACAGAAACGCTGAACAACACTTTTGTAAACAAATGCACAATAATTTTTTCTGCAACTGTGAGTGTTCTTATTCTTCTTCAGCATGTACGGATAGACTAGACCACGGATAGACTAGACCACTCATGCTGTCCCCTTCAGTTCTGGATGAACTGGAGCCTCAGTACATAAAAAGGGTACCATGTGTAATAATTGTCACTTTATGAGATAATAGTAATCTTGTGTAACATTTACGCTTAGAAATGTGTTAAATCATATCACCATGGTCAATGTAAAAAAAACAAAAAACAAAAACCCGACAGGTTTTGAGAAAAACAAATACATAAGTCATTTTGAGATGCTCTGAAGTTAGAAATTTAGGACTTGATAAGAACAGAACCCTTAAAGAGACAATTTACCTGCAAACTTGAAAAAAACAACAAAAAACCCAAACATTCTAATTATGTCTGAAAGTGTTAGAAAGACTACTAAGATCTACTTGAATCATCATACTATGTATTTGATATTTTAACTTGTGTTCCATAAGGATGGAACAATCAAATGACAGATTAAATAACAGATGACTGTTAAAAAAATAGCATATGACTGAACCAGATGTTAGCATTTTTGGAGTGAGCAGCTGCAGTGGGCTAAAACTGCCTCTGTTTAGAAATACCTGCACAATTGTGGGGTTTGCACAGATTATGATTGTTATCGGCTCTAAATAATAAGAGCCCTTTTTTGCTGTTGAATTCCCCCCCCAGTACAAATACAGGTTTATATAGAAGGTTCTCTGCCCCCCCCCAACAGTATTCTGTGTGCAGCGCCGGCCCGACTGCAGGTGAGCTGTAATTAAGCAGAAAGCAGACATTATGGAGCAGATGAGCTGTGGGGAGACACACAGTAGCTTTCTGCCATCTGATCCACCAGCATCAGACACGTTGCACAGTCTGAAGCTGGCCAAGCAAGCCTCTAATTCACTCCTCCTCCTCTCTCTCTCTCTCTCTCTCTCTCTCTCTCTCACACACACACACACACACACTGCAGATACCTTCATATTATCCATGTGTCTGCCTGTTCGTTTTTTTTTTTACAGGGAGGATGGAATGCAATCTGTCTTTCAGGAAGAACAGAGAGGGAGAAAAGAATAAAAGGGAGGAAAGCGCCACCTCATCATTCCCCGGCTCGACCTCCAGCTCTGACTGAATCCTCAGAGTGTCACAAACTCGCACATACACACATTTGCAAGAGTTTGCATTTGCTCCCATCTCTAATGAAAAAACCCATCGCCCTCCTTTCAGCAGCACACCTCAAAGTTTGACTTGAGGTTACACATTGAAAGATTAAGTTTAGATTTTGAGAATATGTATTTTTGGCTCTTAGCAAAGTCACTGCCTCAGTAAGTACTTTTTGTCATAAGGGTATCAATTTTACTAAGTTCAAGTTTAGACATGATTTCAGGTATTTGTATATCAAGAGTTTAATATAAAAGTATCACAGATTTATAATGACACCTTTGACGTACCTTTCAAACACACTTGATATGATATGTACTGCAGCAATATGCTTTATGTTACTAATAGTAATAATGCCATTCCTTCTTTAAACTATGGTAAACTGCTGTACTTTCTTGCTGATTACAATCCTCAAAGCCTTCTCAAGTATAAATGGAAAATGTGTTTTAATTAATTGAACAAATTTAATATAGCATGCTATGTGAATAGGTGACTTTAGCACAAGCCAAGAAGCCAGTCTGCTGATATGCTGCTGGTTGCTTCATATTTACTGTACCAACTTGAGAGTGGTGTCACCTTTCTACTGGGAGCAAGAACGTGGAATATTTCAAAAAATCTCATCTTAAGAAATAAAAATGAACTAAAAAATTAGAAAAAAATAAATAAAAACTATCGTTGTATTGTCTTATACTGTATCATATCTCTTCAGTGTATATCAGTCTGGCCCTTTAATGATAAACTCTAAAGTCAGAAGCAGGCCAGAAATACACTTAACTATCAAAGTCTAGTAATGTACCAAAGCAAAATAACGAACACATGCTTAGATGGGAGGACAGCATAGCAACACAGCTAAAATACTCTTGCTGAAGAGGATTTTCTTAATTAAACACTCACCCATGGAAACAAAAAGGATCCCGGACAGCCCCCCATTTACTTTACACAATTTCTGTGGCTGCAAAAAACAAAACAAAACAAACAAACAAAAAAACCCAACTAAAAACAAGGTTGCAAAGACAGTAGGGATTTTAGAAGGGTAAAACATAGGTTGTTTTTTTTTTCTCAAAATGGTCCATATTGTTTTGTTTTAGTAAAAAGTCTAAAAATGAGACTGCTACTTACTTTACAATATCATTGTACTACATGGTGTGCAGGGTCTCTAGTCTAGATAGCTTTGGTTGATTTATTTACTGACTATGAGAAATGAACACAACACTTCTCTTAAATGTGAACAGTTTTAACCAGCATCAAAGATTTGTTGAAAGCCAAGACACACTGATGACTAGCCAAGCTATAGCATAGTTGATTAGCCGTAGCAAAATAACTCTTTAGAAGTTGAATAAAACTATATTCTCTATGTAGACGACAGAGGTGAACATTTAGCTAAGTCTTAAGATACAGATTTGTATTATTTCTTACAATTTTACTTTTCTTATCCGGCATATAAATTCTTGAACATGCACAAGCCAGTATACTAGTAAAAACATTGAATCTGCCAAACATGAATTAAAAAAAAAAAGCACAAGATGTTGTTGCTAAACACAGCAATAAGAAATGAAAAAACCTTCTGTGATGTTTGGAATGAAATGGCAGCATACGCATCTGAAACATTCAGTAAAACTGAATTTAGAAAAGATATAATTGAAGGTTTTGCAGTTTAAAGCAGTCCGAATTAAAGATATGGAATGGGATTTCTTTTAACAGCTCCTTCATGCACGCCCTTGTCCACTACCAACAGGGTCATGCTGGTCAAAATGCAACACAATAAACCATCAAAACGTGCGTGTTTTTCCTGTTGTTTTCTCAGCCAAAAAGTAATGTGACCTAAATTATAGAGTGCATAATCATGTACATTTCCCCCCTGTAAGAATGTACATAAAGGCTTTGATTCCCAAAAGTCATTCCTTGCAGACATTGCATGCACAGAACTCTGGTAATTAGTTGTAAGTTGATTGGCTGGTTTCAAAAAGTCTATGTTTACCATCTTTCGAGTGTCAGGTCAGTACAAAAGTAGGTTTGACCCCAGAGACAAAAAAGCCCATTCATATGAGTGCAATGTAATTAAAGAACATTGTGAAGCTATATAGTAATAAAGGCTTGGAGATCAGTGGTGCAAAAAAATCCAAATCTGTAATTTCCGAAATATCACCGGAAGAGCAGAGCTGGATAGAAACCCTGGAAATATCTGGAGGGAACGGGCGGGGGAAAAGAAGAGATTGAAATCATATCAATAATCCCCCAAAGTTCAGTGAGGACATACAGAGACACTAAAATAACTAAAGAAATACCAGAATTTAAATTTTCATTGATTGATTGAAGTATCAAAGGTCTTGCATGCTCTTGTATGCTTGTGCAATGCAGAAAACCATGACAATATTTGTGAGAAAGAAAAAAGCACCAATATAGCACATTAATATAGATTTGTGGACTAAAGTGTTGTCTTCATTTCAGCTTCATGGATTTGGATATATTAACTGTGAAAAAAATGCTTAAAAAGCTGATTTAGTTAAACACTTATGGTGTGACTTAGCTATGTCAACTTTTTTGGTTTGGTTGGAGCACTGGAGAATAAGTAGATGAGCAAACTTATTGTTCTAAAAAATCTCTAAATTGAATTTTATAGTTATCAACTAAAGGTGTTTATTTGAACTGAAGGAACTATCCACATGCTGTGAACTGGCATAGACTGAAGAGACAAAAGGAATTATTGGCTAGATGTCGTTGAAGGAATGAAGAGTCAAATTCTTTTTAATGGAAAATCATTCAGAAAAAATCTCAGCAGGAATATATGGAAAGCTACAGGCAGGGAAAGCAGAAGGAAGACACCAGCACAGCAGGCATCAGTGAAAACAGATAAGATAGAGATTTAGTAAAAATCATTTTAAATGGTTTAAATGATTCTAAGCTTCAATAACCCACTGAAATCTTAGTTAGCCTTAGAGTGACTGTTTGCTGAAGCATTCAGACATTTTGTGTCTGGTTAAGTGTGAAGCCATGGGCATTGTAAAGGTCTTAAAAACTGTTATGAAAGACATGATGGGCATGAATAGTGCTAATAAAAAGCCAGAGAAACCAACAATGACCAATGATTTTTTAAAGGGCCTCTACATAGTAAATAATACAAGATACAAAGCATTACAACAGTCTTAACCCTTTAAGACCTACCATAGAACCAAGTCCGCCAGAGCTTATATTATATTTTTACATGCTGTAGTGCCATTTTTGGAAGCATTTCAAGTTGCTATACATCAATACAACCATTATAGCCCAGATTTTAATAATATGTATTCATTAAGTGCATAGTAATTACATAAATTGCAAAAAAGTGCAATAAACTACAAAGAAATTGAAAATCGTTTTTGCTTTTTTAACATATATTTCTAGTTAGAGAAATTTAAGAGGCTTATCCCTCAAAACTGTAAATACAAAAAAGTTGCACAAAATAGTTTCCTACCACAGGAAATTTATTTTGAGTATCTTCATAGTTTTATTTTTGAAATACACCAATTTTTATACACTGCAGGAAAAACGAAAATAAATATTATACTGCAAATTTGCAAAAAAGCAGCGTATGCATCAAAATAAACTATTTCCAGCAGTGCAATATGAGTCCTAAGCATCCCAGAAAAGACACAGAAAGTCATAAAGTCAAAGATAACTTTTAAAAACACCAGTATAGGCCATGAGGCCCTGATGGTAAAAAAAACTACATTTCCGCAAAAATGACATCACTTCCGGTTTCGGGCAGGTAATGGTTCGTGCTGACGTCTATTCCAACGTAGGAAGTGTTATGAACAGCTGATCGGATCGCCAAAGCGTGTTTCTGGAATATTATGTTTTTGTTGATGCAAGTGCTTTTTATGAAGTTTTTGCAAAGCTATATGTGGAAGGAAACTGTGACCTAGGACAAGCTGATGGCATCAGATGTAAGTACAACTCCTCCGGTTTCATATGAAAAAAAATTTGTTGCGCTAGCTTACGTGGTTGCAGAGCTACCGGGATTTAAAAATAGTTAGGCAAAACAGAGCGTGCCGCTCCGACCGGCTCTAAAGGGTTAATGAACGGAGTAGGAAGTTGGATCCAGAAGCAGGGTTGATATGTCATAATATATTATCCAGATTATTTTATGTTCACAGGAAAACCCTTTTTTCTGAATATGGTACAACTGAAAAAAATCTTTTTCCTACTAACATAAAAAAAAAATTGTTAGGTTCTTTTTTTCCCCAATATTATGGTGCAACTGTTGGTTGAACATGCTCCAACAACAGGTCCTCCAGGAAACATTGAAAATCTCCTATCAGGGCTGGATAACCAATGAAGAGGTGCTACGAAGAGCAAACGCTCTTTCCCTAGCCGATATTGTTGCTCAACGTCAATTTCGGTTCGCAGAACACATCCTCCACCTACCACTCCACTGGCCAGCCAACGATGCTATGACATGGTAGAGGGAAACACAAAGACGGATGACCTAAGACCAACTGGCGCTGGACCATAATAGATGATCTGGAGCATGCCGGCATTAACTGGGATGAAGCCGAAGCAATTGTTGCTGATCGCCAATGATGGAAAGCATTAAATGCTTGATGCACCATACGGCTTAGGAGGAACTAAAGCCTAAATGGTGCAACTGTACTGATGTAAAGTTCTTGCTGTTTTAATTCAATTAAAAGTTTTCAAGAACTGATGATAAACCAAATTCATATTCTTATTTTATACAAGACTTTAATGCTTAAAAGATTAAAACCCACAGCTTTCCCCAAAATGTCACACCATACATTTGGTGCTGCATGGTGGTTTAGTGGTCAGCATCATCACCTACCACACTGAGCTTCTGGGTTCAAATCAACCATCTGGCTTAACCTTTTTGTACATTTTCATCCCCCATGTTGGTCTTCTCCAGATGGTTCCTTTGGCAGACAAGATGTAGATGTTAGTCTGATTGGGAATTCTAAATTTGTCAAAGTTGTGAAGTAAAGTGCTCTTTGAAATGGTTAATAGTAATATAGTATTATAGTAGTAATAATGGTTAATGTGACTTACAGTCTTAAGCATTTTGAGTTGTCAGTGATATTAGAAAAGCTTTATATAAATGCAAGTATATTATATGGTTACACCAATCTTTTTATTCTCTATCTGAAAGGCGCCCTTTAAGGATTCTCTCCCTCTAACTCTCAAAAAAGAGGCAGCTCTTCAAAATACCCTGGATTTTAGCTAAGAATGTTTGAATCAAATTCAGATCCCAAAAAAGGAGAGACCTTGCAGAAGTCATTGCCGTTGGACAATGATTTATGTGATAGTGTTGCTATTTCCTAAATTACTTCAATGAGGTGCGAAGCTCTGAGCCGACATCCTAGGCGTATGATTCTCGCTTTGGGTGCGAGAGGTCCCGGGTTCAGATCCTGGACGAGCCCCCAATTATGTTATACACCGGCCTGGGGGGCTGGTGTCACGATTAGTGGAGCAGACTCAGGCGCAGACCACAAGTTTCTTCAAATCAAAAGTGAATTTATTTACAGTGTTCTCCACGGTGAAATATATATACACACACAACGGTGTCTGGTGAAAAGGGGCCGGGGTTCCAGGGTCCGGGAGTGAAAGGGGCAGGAGTCCAGGGAGGGGAGATTTCCACACAGCCCTCGCAACCACACACAGCTCCTCTTCTTTCCTCTATCACTCTTGCTCACGCTCAGTCACCGTGCACAAGGAAAACAGGTCCAGGGGAAATCTATACACAGAAAGAGAAACAGTTAATCTCCTGGTTCAGACGTACTGACGAACAAACTTTGCAGAGTGCAGGACGACTGACGCTGATGGCTCAACGATCCAGCGACGAGTAGAGCAGACTCACCATCTTAAGTAGGACTCCAATTCTCATAATCAGCGGCAGGTGTGCTGATCATCTCCAGGTGCGTGGGCCAGGAGCAGGAGCCCATACTGAGCTCCGCCCCGGCAGGAGAAAGAGAGAGTGGAAGAGGACGAGAGAGAAAGGGAGAGCAGAGGCGAGAGAGGAGAAAAAACAAAACAAAGCGCCTGACTGCTGTCAGCTGGTGAGGTGCGGGGACCATGACAGCTGGAGTGAAACACAAGAAAAATAATAAAAAGAAGTAAATCACACAGCTTTACAATGACTGGTCGTTTTATTAACTTGACAGGTAGCGAGCGTCAGGGTGGGCATGGCCAAAACAACAAACAAAACACACTGGAAATTAATCAGAACTAACTTACCTATAGTGAATCAACCCCAAAAGAAAATACAAACCTCTAACCTGTCTCCCTACCCGAAACAGGAGAAAAAGGTTGTAAAAGAAACGACTTCCCACCCCTACAGCTACCATGTCCAGATACGACTCTCTAAACTGTTTTTACTGCAGCCCAGCTCTGTCACACGCAACGAAGGGCCCCAAACGCACAGCTCACTGGAAACAGGAAGTAGTTCTGTGACCATGTGGACTAATACGCAGAGACTTCACCACTTCATTCAGTCTTTAGAAAACTAGAACAGGAATGACATCTTGGTTGTGACTGTCCCTTAGTGTTAGAATTTTAACATAAAATTAGCTTGATGATCAAAGCTTGCGCAAATGTTAGCCACATTGGCCAAGGATTTTGCAATTGTTTTGATGTTTTGGCCCCAAGTTTTAGTTTCTCAGATACCTGAAAGAATGTTGTCTTTGTTTTTTGGAGAAAACGACAAAGTATGGAAGCTGAAAAAAAAAAGGCATACATAACTCGAAATTTCAAGTTAGCTCTGCCAATCAGGAAGGTCTGTGAAGTTACATAATTTCCTTGTTTCCTACATTATTCCTTTGTTATTAACAGCACAACAGCAATTTGTATGTGCACTATATATTGGTAGCTCAATGATGCTATCACTACCCGATTTTGAGTGTGGCTGTGTCAGTGCCATCTACTTCTCGGTAACAGTAAATTAGGAAACTTGCAAAGCTTCCTATTTGGCAGGGAAAGAAAATAAATTTGCAAAGTCTAAACTCCAAATTATGACATACCTAACATAATCAGTGGGGCTTTGTCATTAATCATCTCCAAAGTTTATTGCATAATTTAAGGAAATACAGATTGTGCTTAACAATTCCACTGAGTACATGATTAGCTGTTTAGGGTATTTGCTGAAAGAGAATAGTCACAGTAATACTATATGCAGTAAATAAATAAGTAATCAAGATTAAAAAAGATTTAAAAAATATTAAGGTCTCAAAGAGAATCTAAGAATGTAAATGGCCTGTATTTGTATAGCGCTTTAATAATAATAATAATGGATTGGATTTATATAGCGCTTTTCAAGGCACCCAAGGCACTTTACAATTCCACTATTCATTCACTCACTGGTGGAGGCAGCTACAGCTGTAGCCACAGTTGCCCTGGGGCAGACAGACAGAAGCGAGGCTGCCATATCACGCCATCGGCCCCTCTGGCCAACACCAGTAGGCGGTAGGGTAGGGTAAAATGTCTTGCCCAAGGACACAACGACCAGGACAGAGAGCCCGGGGATCAAACCGGCGACCTTCCGGTTACAAATGCGCTTCCCAACCTCCTGAGCCACGGTCGCCCCTTTACTAGTCCCTAAGGACATTCACATTCAGTCATCCACCCATGGCAAGCTACATTGTAGCTGACAGAGGCGAGGCTGTCGGACACTGGTGCCACCGGGCCCTCTGACCACCACCAGTGTCCTTGTTTTGCCCAAGGTCACAACGACCGAGACTGTTGGAGCCGGGGCTCGAACCGGCAACCTTCCGATTACAAGACGAACTGCCAAGTCTTGAGCCATGATTGCCCCGTGTCTCACCAAATGTCCAGAGCATTATCATTTCCAATGCGTAAAATACCACGTCCCTAGGCATCTCACAGTGAAGCAAAAGGTACATTTCCACGTCCTCATTAAACGCTCTGGGTTCTCAATTGACTCCAATATAAACCCGCTTAGGGCGGAAAGATATACACAAACACGTCAAAGTATCTGCTAATTCAACTATAAAATAGCTTCATGTTGTGGCCATCGTATATTGTTTTCCAAAGTGATTCAGGATCTGAAAGTGAACAGATTTAATGTACATAATGCTTTTTTAGGTTTATTATTTTCACTTAAAAAGTAAAATACCGACGATTGTGACAAGTTGTTGGTATTTTATGCGTTGAGAATGAGAGTGTGTTGGAATGTCTAAAAACAATCTCTAAGGATGTAAGAGTATGTAACAGACTTTACACAATCACATTCACACATACAGTCAGTTTTTTGACACCTAACTGCTTTCCATCATACACATTCAACCTTTACACATTGGAGAGCAACTTGGGATTCATTATCTTGCCCAAGGATACCTTGGCATGCAGACTGGAGCAGCCATGACCTGAACTACAGACCATCTCATTAGCAGATGACCTGCTGTACCTCCTGAGCTACAACCACCCCAGAGCAGTAGAGTCAAAGTTTAGGACACACTCACCCACTGGTATTTGCACAGGCATTCGACTGGTTCTGTAAATTTGGCAAGCTTAATTGTATAAAGTGGAAAGCTTGAACATGTCATCAGGAGAGCTCACCAAAAAGAGTGATGCAGAAAGATACTGTGACTGAAGAAAACTTGACCATTTGTATTTGTTTCACTTTGAATGTCTGGCCACATATCCATACTCACCATTTTTTAAAGTAATAGAAAAAAAATGAAGTTTTCTTTTGAAGTTTCTGGTTAAGTTCAAATTTAAGATATGTCTCTTTCTATACCCCACTGATACACCACTGCCACTGTTCACAGGTTAGTGACTTTAAAGGTTATTGTGTACTTTCACACTATGCCTGCTGCGTTAGCCTTTTCTTCCAGTTAGAGTTCTCTCCATGACTTTTTCTTTTTCTCAGCCTTCAGAGTGTATAATTTGTAAAACACTAGTTTGGTGTTTCAGGGTGTGTGGGGAAAACTGAGCTTTTGCAAAGCTAAGACGCATGCTACCCTGCAAGAACCAGTGGCTGTGTGAATGTAAAAAGGAGACAGTCTGACCCTTTCATGTTCACTTTAAATGTCACTATCATAACTATCATCAAATATTACTGGACATTTTATATTCTTTTATATTCTACATATTTATTCTTGGACTCAAATACCTGCCCTGTCAAAACCTGCTGCAGGCTGTGATAATGTCATATAGGCTTTAGTTTCCAACATTATATTTTGTTTTCAAAAAGTATTTCTTATATTTTTGTCTGCTTTGTCTACTTAGTTACTACTTAATGTTATTTTCTTAATCACTCTAATGTTGGACTAATGAGTCTTTTTTCTTTAAAGTAATATACAATAGATAGATAATGACTTCTTTATGAATACTTTTGATAATGATAATTTTTAATAACTTTGTTTTGTTATATTTCATTATTATATATGTACTTATTAATCTTCAAAATGAAAGTTTTGACATTACTGATAATGGTTTGTATAATTGTAAGGTAAATGTGAATCCATAGCTCATCACTAAACACTAAAAAACAAACCCAGGCCAGGTGTTTGGGGGATTTTTAAACCATCATTTTGTGTTGATCCATCTGTTTTACCCCTGGGAGTGAGGCATTCCCCTCTTGCTTAAAGCTATATTGTTAAAAAAAAAATAGGCGCAGAAACAGGTGGAAAAATGTAGGAGGGATAACAGCAGGATGCCAGATGGATGGAAAGGCAGAAAGAGATAATAATGTTCAAAATAAATCCACTGTTCGAGCAAGACACAGTCAGCTATATATATTTGTGGTATCATGAGAATGCCCTCCACCAAATGTCTGATTGGTTTATTGAAGTTATCAGCTGTGAAATCCTTCATATGTATCTTCATATGTTTTATGTGGAACATTTCCTAAAATCTGCTACATTTAGTATAGGTTGACTAAAGAAGTTAATGTACCTCAAAAACCCTCAAATCAACAAAACAACACAATTAACACTCTCAAATTAGTTCCTGCTTGGCTCTGAGTCCTTACTGGCCTGACTTGAGAAGACTTTCAAGCAGCTAGTCCTTCTTTCAGACATTTTAAACTCCTGCAAATGTATTTTTACCCCTGTAATTTGGATCCAAGACTTTGAAAATAATAAAGCACACTGCATACCAGAATTTGAGCCTGTTTGTGTGTGCAGTGCTTAAAGGAATGCTCATACTGGGCAAATGTAAATGTAAGACAGGTAATCTGGAAGGTAGCATCTTTTGGTTTTAAAAACTTGTTTGGTTCTTTGGCAAGTGATTCAAATACAGTCTAAAGTTATGTGTTGAAAGATAGTAAAGTACATATTTAGAAAATACTGATCTCATGCCAAAAATCTTTTGATTTTGTGCTGGACACAACTAAATGTGAAAAAACACTGAGCTACACAGAGAGCAGAACGTGTAATGTTATTGTTGTGAGATGGATTTAATAGCATTTTAATAAAAACACATAAAAGAAAAGCAGAGTGCATAAAAATAGTAGGTTTGATGAGGAGGGGAATGGGAAGTGATGCAGGAAGGAGGAGAGTGAGAATGAGGGAAGCAAAGATAAGGACATAGAAGAAGATGCAGAAAACAAAATGAGAGCTTTTGACGAGAAAAAAAAGAGAAGAAAGAAGATGGAAAGCAAGACAGAGTAAGAAAAGGGTGTGTGTGTGTGTCAGTGGCTGGAAGGGAACAGACTGAAATAGAAGCAGTTATTACTCCGTGTATTGCTGTGACTGACTGTCTCCCTCTCTCACTCCCTGTCTGACTGTGCTGTGTTCATAATGTACTGTGGTCAGTTAGCAGAGAGACAACTGCAGGGTGGAGCTGCCTTCACTGTAACCACACACACACACACACACACACACACACACACACACACACACACACACACACACACACACACACACACACACACACACAGATGTGAATCCCTCTTGATCTGGTCTGTTGGCAGATGCAGTCACAGTGAACCTTGGATGCTGCAACAATCAACTCCTAGCATGACCACTCAACATGTTGCATTGGCAGAATGCGACATGTTCATCATGAAGGTCAAGTGTCCCACATTACTGCTAATGCCACAACAACGTCTCATGCTCTACATTCATCACTTAATAGGATCTCAAGATACTACGTGTGTACTCACACTACAGCCTCTGTATTGTGCCCAAAAGTATTTGACTCCAAGCCTAGCTTGGTTATCTAATGGATCACTGCATCCCATGCCCAGGCACAGGTATGAAAACTGGCCTGCCAGAAGAGGTGTGCCTGAGTGCAGTGCAGTGATCGCTATCTGGATGTGGACCACTCCCTCAACGACAGCTGCTTCCCTAACACCTGTAACTTGGCCACACCAAAGTAATTAGGCAGCAGATAAAAAGGTCATGAGAAAAGAAGCAAAAAAGAAAAAGAATAGAAACCAACCACATTTCCCCTCCAGTCTGAGGTTTGACATTTAGTCGACACGGTTACTAACTAAAGTTAGTCTCCACAGAGCACAGAAATGAGAGCATTTAGCATTTCAGTCTCTTCTCCACTGAGGTTACGTCCGTCTGTCCACTTCAGGAGTTCCAATAAAGATTTGTATGAACACATTTGTATTTTGAAAAATAATAAATGTTTATTTTGAATGACTGTGTTTTCTGATTGTTTATGTGCGTGCATGTATGTATATATTGTGTATAGCTAAATAACTTCCACACTAATATGTACAGCTTACGTGAGGGCAGAATGGCAAAAAAAAAAGTGCCAGCAATGTGTAATTACGTGGGCCCTGAACAGTAAGAATAGTTTCAAACAGCTGTGGTGAACTGAACTTGGACTAAATTTGTCATCGCTGCTTGCTTTAAAGTGAAGAAGTACAGCAGAAGTGAGTGCAGTGCTGGTGTGCTGGACTAACGTGCATGTCGCTATACAGTAGCAGCAGCTTTGATGTTGCTCTGCTGTCGACTTTACACTTCCTCTCAGGCTGTAAAAACCTGAATACACAGCTGTCTGTCATCACACACACAGCAAGACAGCCTGTCTGTGTGTGTGTGTGTGTGTGTGTGTGTGTGTGTGTGTGTGTGTGAGAGAGAGAGAGAGAGAGAGGATGAAAAGGTTAGTCTACCTGCTGCTTTCTCATTATTGCTTTTGGGAGTCTAAATAATGGTTAAAAATGTGTGTGTGTGTGTGTGTGTGTGTGTGTGTGTGTGTGTGTGTGTGTGTGTGTGTGTGTGTGTGTGCGTGTGTGTGTGTGTGTGTAATGGGCTCTTTACGAACGGAAGCCATTGGTTGTTTGAAGTTTACACTACTGGAAAAAATCAGATAACAGGGTTTTATGTAGACTGTGCCTCTGTATATGCGTGTGTGTGTGTATTTGTGTGACGGCACCTCAGGCTAATGATTTACTGAAAGTGTGTGTAAGGCAAGGAATGGTAAGGACGTAAGGATTATACCTAATAATCATGTGTTTCAGCTGGGGTGTCAGGAACTGGACTGCGGCTGTTACCTGGCCACTCCTGGTCCTCCGGCATAGGTCGCACAGAACCTCGCCAACTGAGTTTGGTATTCAGTGTTCAAATATGAAAATGAAAGTAATAAAATATAACATCCAGCGGCTGGTTAGCTTATGTTAAGCTCGTTTGATGTGTTTAATAGGCCTTTCCTACATGCTAAACTGCAGGGAGTGCATTGTGTGTCTCATCAAAAGGGCTTGTAGTAATTAAAAGATGCTCTTTTGTACTACAGAGAAAAGGTAGGTACTAAGTAGTAGATAGATAGATTCTCTGGAATGCCAGAAATCTGATTGTATTACTCAACAGTTTAACAATATTATTATTATCACATCATAAGACATCTTAAAAACCTTTAATTTATTATTTACAGTTAGATGTCTCCACATCACAGACAACATAAGCATGGTTTTTTATTAATTTTTGGGCTGGTGGGCAAAATCTGCACAACTGCACTGTTAGGATTAAAAACAGGTATTTTCTCTGATGGTGTGAAGTGCGCACCTTCAACATGACTGGAGAGTAATCAGTGGTGCTGCTTGCTGCTTCGTCATCACATTGGTCATGTGATTTGTACGTGCGAGGGTTAAGTGGACGAGGTAGCGTGTGAGCCAGTTCCAAATCAGCGTTAAACAACTTTGCTTTTATGGAAAAAAAAATCCTATTGAAACTATGACACATCTAAATGATCACACATACAGGCCTTTAAATAACCTGAAACTAAGTGTGTTCCTGCTTTGTGTCCATGTGTGTGAATGCAGCGTAGGTGACACTCCACACTGAAGGGATCTTATGAGCTGTCTTTTTAGTAGCAAGCCTTTCAACTTGGCTGCAATGTTGGAGTAACAACTTTTAATATCAAAGGTAAACGGAAAGCAGAAATACCGCACTCTGCTTAAGTTTTAGATGTAACTAGAAAGATTTACTTAGGGGGAAGAAAGGAAACAGAGGCGACTGAGTCACATATTATTATACAGATGTCTGGGCATTAACATGGAAATGGAGGCGTATCTGCTCATTGAACCAGACCAGTGCCAGACATTAAAACACTATAGGAAGATTCATATTCAGTGTGTGTGTGTGCGAAAGAAAGAAAAATGCAGGTAACTCGGCTCTGTTGCCACCTGTCATTAAAACCGTCTCCTGGAACTGAACTGTACCTTTATAAGAACATTATAAAGATATTTACTGGGGTGAGAGAGACAGCAACACAAAGAGTCATAGAGAGAAAAAGAAGAAGAAGGCAAAGTGGAGATGAAGAAATTCTCCTTCTCTGTCTTTCTTTGCCAAAAGCAGATAATTGAAGGCCTCGCTTGGACTCGGGAAGCAAAAGGAGGGCAGAGAAGGAAAGGAGACGCAGCGATCGAGGCCAAAGAGGGGAGAGACAGAGAGAGAGAATAAGAGAGAGGGAAGCCACGTCCACATATATGACTCACTCTCTCTCCCTCCTGCTGCTCTGTAACTCTTCCTCTAAGTCACTATCCCACTCTCACTGTCAGCGAGGGCAAACCGAACTCAGAGCAGCAGTTTTCCCAAAATATAGCACCACTGGTACTATTTATTTCACCTGAGTCACGTTACCTGTATCTGCAATATGAGTTGTAGTAGCAGTAAACCATCATTGGTGCACCGTGCCAATAAGACAGCTCTGTGAAGACAAACTATACACGCGCATACAACTTTGCCTGCTTTTGATTTGTAGCCAAGGTAAACTCAGACAGACTTGAGGAGCATGTCTGGCATCTAAATATATACGTGTGTGTTTGTGCTAAATGTTTCATGCTCCTCTGCTAACCACAAGAAATAACTGAAACCTAAACCGGTGACATAAACATCAAAGAAGCCAAAATCACATGAGCAAGTATGCACAATGAAATGAAGAGCACTTAAAGAAGCTGCCTTCGTTTGACTCGGAAGCGATGTCCAAAGCTTGGACAATCAGACAATCAACATCATTAAAATACAACAAAAACATATCAGGTTTTCATTCGCTGAAGAACAGATGGAGAAAAGTGGCTGCACTTTTAAGGACTATTCACTGTTTCCATGTTGGTGTCAGCAAACAGCTGCAGACTGCAGTCAGCAGTGTTCATGTTCATGTACTAGAAAACCGAATGCAGACCTTCTGACATCGAGGCAAAGAGTTGCTTTTTTCCTGTGTTAGACTGGACAACATGAAAAAAATGAAATGGGGAATGTATTGTAAGAAATATAAAGGGCCTACAAATCAAGAATGCTGACTTACAGCATGCAGCTCATGTTTTTGGTTGTGAGTTTCACTGAGAGATGCTGTAAGGTCTGGCTCTACTCAACAGCAAACCAAGGACAGACAGACAGACGGACAGGCGGGACACGTCTTCCTCACAGGCTTTCTGTCAGCAGAGGGAGACCCTCGGGTACGAGTGACATCACCCATCAAGAGCCAATCACACACTTGCAGTAAATGTTTAGAAGGTTTAGGCATTTGTAGAGTTGGTTGGCTCGACTGTGAAGCACAGCATGCTGAGGACTGAACAATAATGTGTTGGCGAGTTTTGACAGTCATGCAGTTAAAGTGTCCATGTGCTGAAAATAGGAGGAGAGGAGAATATAAAGAAAAGAATAAAAAGTATGAAGATTTTTTAAATGGGTAAAGGATGGGTTGGATGAAAATGAGTTGAGAACAAGACCAGCTGAGAGTGAAGGAATGGAAAAGCAGACCAAGGAGTGACTCAGTACAGCCAGAGAGAGAGAGAGAGGAATGTTTAACACACTTTATGTCTCTCTGTCCCACTTACTTTCCCTGCTTCCCAACTTGCAAGGAATATCAAACCCATCCCCCCTCCTCCTGACGCACACACACACACACAGCACAGACAGGCTGAGGATGGAAAGTATGAGCATTGCACTGCTGCCAGACTGCAGAGAGAGAAATGATCAACAGAAGGAAAATATCCTCTGTTGTGACTCAGGCTGTTCTGGTCTATTGTCTACCTATACTGATATAGATTGCACTTAGCTTGTGTTAAAATTTGAATGAAGTTTAGAGTGAGATAATACAAGTGGATGGTATATTAGCATTGGAATTTTCAAAGCTTTTGACATTTGTTTGCTAATATCCTTGTAATAAAGTTAGAAATCAAAGGACTAGTTTGACATTTTCAGGAACCTAGCCTAGCATAATTATTAGCAATGGCTACACAGCTAGCCTGGCTATCGTCAAAGATAAAACAGTGCAAAGTTCTAACTTAAAAATTCCCTCTTCTTGTTTTTGCACAAATGAAACCAACAACAGACAACTGGAAGTACTCATGCCAGCTTTGGATAAAGCTAGGGTATTTCCAGCCTCTGCGCTAAGCTAAGCAAACCCGCTGCTAGTTGTAGCTTGAAATATAGTTTACAAATGTACACTGATGTTGACAAGAGACTAAAATGTCACTGATATCTCATTTTAGCTTTTGGAATAATAGTTTTACTTTGCAATTATGGTGGATAAAAAAATCTGATGATGCTATTGCAATCTGTACTAAATGTGGAGAAACAAATTTCACAATCAGTCACATTCATGCGTACTTTAAGTGTCTGTAAAACGACCAAAGCATTCACAAAGAGCAGTTACACAGTTGTTGATAATATTACTGTATGTGCATTACTGACACAGTATCAGTATTTTTACTTTTCACTGTTATTCTCAACATGTTTTTATCATGATAGATATTACATATCATGTTGCTTGTGTACATTGCGTATGACTTAAAAAAGAAACTGACATAATCAGCCTACAGAATCATTTTGATATGAAAGTGTAGGAGGCTGGTTTGGAGTTTGAAGTCACGCACCTCATGTTGCATTTATACGTAAGATACGTGGTTATGCATCCAGCACATGCCCAGACAAATATGACTACATACACACAGCGCCCCACCCCCAGGCACAGACGCTATATCTAGGGCAGGGTGTAATGATAATGATACAGTGGTGTTAATTAGTATGAAATACTAGCATGCTATCCAATTTTCTCCATTCAAAATGAAGAGCTGCTGCTTCTGCTTCAAATACACACTGCCAAACACACGGCTGCTATCAAATGTACCACTGTCTAATGTTTATGACACGTTTAAAAGAAAACGTTTTTTGCATGTACAGTTTTTTCCTAACATACTGTACAGTAGCATTACAGAGTCTACCGGATTTGGGCTCATGCCCTCTTTTGCCACTGTCTCTGCAGGAATGTAAAGCAATGTTTCATCAGTGTGGATGGATGAAAAGTTAGAAAAACATGAAACGAACTCATGATTGGAACATAACTACTGCATTTTCAAAAGTATTCACTATTTAAAATAAAATGACCCAATTTGCCCAACATTTTCAATTATTTGTTTTGTTGTTGGCCCTTGCAGACACAGAGCATGCAATCAAACATAACACAAAAGGTTAAATGCTATTTAAACACATCACAGTTAAACTCCCTTCGTTACACATCACTTATTCTTGAATGATCATTTTATTTGTTCTACGTGGCAAGACTTGGGAGAACAATTTAGAAAATATAATAAGAAAAAATGTGCAATTAATGATGACCTCAAAGAGCTAAAGTAGGATTATAGTTGTATTAATCACACTGGGAGGGAAAAAGTACAGTTCCAACAGGGTTGAAAATATTTCAGCAGTCACTTTCACTTTTTATTTGCACCAGCAAATTTGTACCTGTATATCCTTAATTCCTTTAACCCTCTGAGGTCTAAGTTGTCAGTGGAAAAGATACAACCCCACTAACCCAAACCGTAACCCTGGGCAAGTAGAATATTAACGTCCAATGACATGTCAAAGAAAACATTCATTTTTAATGGCTTCAAACACTATTCAGATGTTTTTTCCAGAAAGTATGTTTTCTATCATCCAAACATAGGATGAGGCTAGGGTTGGAATCTGCTGGTGGTTCACCTATAACAGGCCCATGCAGCATAGCTAAACTCTACTTTCCAGTTGAGCATGAATGTCAATTCTGAAATGCTAATATAGTCTGTTTACTCCTTTTTTCTTTTTCTTTTCAGTGTGCACGTAAATTCATGTGATGGCTGCAAGACAAAGCTGATTCATGTATTTGTTCATTTCTTCAAACTCTGAACAGTTTAACTGAAAGCTGTGGAGTGAGAAAAAGTGTTTGAAGTGTTTGAATACACGATGACATACATGCTGTATAATTTATTTCCCCATGGTATACTACTATCAGTGAATGTCATCTGTTAGGTCAGCACAGCTATTAAAATAGTGCTAACAATGTTTTTGTTTGATGGAAAGGGAACAACTTTGACTCTGTGTGCTAATAAAATGTCATAACCTCCTGCTTTCCCTTATTTCCTGTGCAGTAAATCCGTACCCCCAGTGTCCCACCAAACCTGTGTGCATGTGTTCTTTTTTCTCTAACTTCATCAGGTGTCATTTGCATGCATTAAAAAAGTCATTCTGCTCATTTTGAGGTCCAGACACTCTAGCTACCATAGCACTATCCTTTTATGTATTTGTCCTTGTGGATGATGACTTAGGCTCAGCTGGATTTTAAACTGAAATAACATCATTTAGTCCATAAAAACTTTAGGTTAAAATGTAAATAAAATGCCACCACACCCTAACCCCGCCTCTAGCTGATGACCTGGCCCTATTTTTAGGACAGAAGCATTGACTATTGAATTGACCGGACAACAACTCCTATCTGACCCACTGGACAGCGTTAGAAAATGGCAAAGAGGGCATAACATAACATAACAGTATTTTCATAGGTGTTACAGCCTCCCCCACAGCCATGCATATTACACCAAAGTAATTAAATATTAGATAAACACTTGAATTGACAAGATTTAAGGTGAATTAACTTCCTATAACTGTAATTAAAGGGGCATCTGGGCAGTGAGCTACCAGAACTTTTCTGTAATTTCACACATTTATTCATGCAGGCACATTATCATGTAGAAAAACTGACACATACTGTTGAAATTACACTCCTTTTTTATATTGAGGAGGACTAAATGTGTACCCATAGATCTTTTCACTGAGCAAAAGAGGAGTTAGAGTTAGGGTTATGGTTGTCAGGCTTGATGACTCAGGCTTCACAGGGTTAAATAGTATTTGCAGAATCCCATCTCAAGTAGGCTAATACACCTGAATCACCATCATTTACATTTCATATAATCAGAAGGGTTTATGCACTCCTCACTAAAATTATGCTGCTAACTATTATGGTGAGTCTGTGCTTTCTACCACATGGCTCTACACCAAAGAGTGATGTAGAGTTTGTTCTAAAACTTATACACTGTATAGTATAAAAGAGAGACAATTCACGATAATAAGCACATGGGTCTCTAATGGGAGCGGGTGGAGCTAATCCTTCTTCTACATCCAGATCCAATAACTCCTCCTGAGTCAGAGGCTGGTCTGTGGAGTCTCCAGCGTTCCACAGCTCTGTTAGCTAATGTTTTTCCTTGGCCGCTAACCAAACCACAGCCCAGGAACAGGAAGATGCAGAGAAGCATTTGGCTATCCTACCTCTGAGGCTACACACCTACTCTAACGACCCAAACAAACAGCAGATAAAACTTACACACTGATACCCATGTGATAACCTGTTTAGTTAACAACATGGATTAATAGTTCAGATATAAACTGCTAGCTGTGTGTCTTTTTTGATTGTTTTTACTACAAGTAATATTTACTAGTACTGAATCCTCCTGGTTAAAGACTGTGTTGTAATCATCAGATAGGGAGCACAACTGCTTCTCCCTGTGCATTATTTCATATATACAGCAAAATGTCCTGAAACAGAAACACTGATCTGTGGTCTCTTCCCCTCCTCTTCCTGTGTGCATTCTGTGCTTCATTTGCTGACCTCTGTTAGCCACAGCAAACGTCTATTGTTCATTTTTTTTCTTCAAACATGTTTTTTGTGGCCCATCTGGAAACATTTAGCACAGTGTTGCCGCAGTTATGGCCAGATGATGGACACAGCGGCGATGTAAATCCACCTCAGTGTGTCTTCAGGATGAGGAAAGGATAATGGGAAAGAACTCCAGGCTGGGAGTCCTGGTTGGAAAAACTAAAACAGATGAGGGATGTCATTTAATTAATGAAGGGGTTTGTGTATATGAGTTTGTGAGTATGTGTGTGTTCATCTACAAGCGTCTACATGACAGCAGAGGTCGGTCTGAGAGACATCACAGCTCATCCCCTGTTAGAGGTCGAAGGTCAGGGATGGTAAAATGTTGGTGGGGGTGGAGCAGTTTCTCTGACACACTAAAAGCTTCACCAGCTGCCACAGGAATTAATTTTGTGGTGTTTGTCCTATTCCCACTCACGTCCCAGTGTGAGGGGGCTTTGCACCATAACGTTCATAAGTTGGCAATGTAATCATAATAATATAGCTTCATAATGATTACAGGACATCAGACTACTTGTTCATATTGCTTAATAATGTAGAATTATCATGTAGAAATAAAAAAACTGAAGTTTGAACATGTTGCCTGCCTGCAGCACTGAAGGACTCCGCGAGAGACGTCTGTCTCAGCTAGCAGCACCTGTCCCTCTCCTCCTCTTCAGTTTGTCTCAACATAAGCTCGTCATATTCTGTGATATGATTCACTCTGAGGTGTTTGACGAGGTTAGTGGTGTTGCCACAACACCTCACTGTCTTGCCACATATATCGCAAACCACGTTTGTGGAGTTAAAATACGTCCACACATGACTCCGTTCACGCTCAGCCATTGTTATGAGTGCGTACGCCAGGGGCTGACACATTTAGCCGTATTTCGCATATGACTGTAAAAGGCGTAAGAGGCAGTAGTTCCTTCCAATTTAGACGATCCGACTGATATAGTTTCTTTCCACGGTAATGAAAAACTACAAATTTACCCCAAAGTACTAAAATATTGATATTTCAATATCGATCCGCACACCACTAGTGGAATGGCTCTCTGTAGTTCCATCTGGAGTTTTTGGAAATCACATGTGCTTTTCTCTTACTGCTGCTGAACCCCGTGCTTCAGTGGCAAAAAGGTCAGTGGACATGACAGCCTGTAAAAACACACTCTAAAGAAGAAAGGTATCTATTCTCTCAACAGCTACAATTCTCAATACTGCCTTCATTTTATCGCATAGGAAAATATAGGTGTAGGACTCCATTACCCAGAGTACCCTTCTCTGCTGCAGACACACGTGTTTGAGTACTAAGATGATTTCAACTGTACAAAAAGCTACATGTTAACATTCTTCTAAGATCAAAAACTAAAGTCAGGCAACAAATAGAGCAACACACTGACACTTTCAAACAAACAGAAGTTCTAAATACACCAATGAGCACTGACAGGCAGTGTTGGTCAAGTTACTTGAAAAAAGTAGTCAGTAACTAATTACTGATTACTTCCCCCAAAAAGTAAGCCCGTTACTTTACTGATTTCTTATTTTCATAAGTAATTAATTACTTAGTTACTTAGTTACTTTTTAAAAACACGATTTACAACCTGAATAGGTGATAAAGTGATAGATTTTTCAGCCCAATTCTACTTTTTCTGCATAATCCATCATACAAAATGTAATCAAATGGAAAAGTCTCTTTTTTAAAACTTGTTTTATTAGTTTTAATCTTTTAACTTTATGCATCAAGCAAAAATTAAGTTATATGCAACATTCTCTGACTTGAATAAATTAGTTTAACATTTAAACCTATTTTCTGCACATTCCAGCACATAAAATAAAACATTTTTTTGTGTTTACACTCAGTCTTTCAAATAGATGCAAGTAAAACACAGCAGAAAATAAATAAAGTCAAAGACTCAGCGGTCCTGTTGCTCTATTTTCACCTGTAAAGCAGGAGTGGGGTAGGCGGAGGTTTACCCTGGTGCAGGTGTGGCGCAGCAGTCAGTGGAAGAATCCGCGAGTTTCCCATTACGTCATAGCTACTCGGTGCTTGCTTGGAAGTTTAGAGGGTTTTTTTTTGCTGTAAAAAGAAGTTTTCTTCCCACGCACAACGGACGCTAATGTTTTTGTCATTTTTTATGGAATCAAACTTAAAGTAAGGTCAGTACTTCCACGCACACTCATACTCTCTCCCGCACTCGATATATGATCCATTGTTGATCTGCACACAGCTGTTGTCACAAACGTCGCACTCGCTTACGTCACTGTCATGAGACATTCTCGCAAAAAAAAATCACGGTTTTAGTAACGCAGTAACGCAGCGTTCCTACGGGAAAGTAACGGTAATCTAATTACTGTTTTTGCAATAGTAATCCCTTACTTTACTCGTTACTTGAAAAAAGTAATCTGATTACAGTAACGCGTTACTTGTAAGGACAATCAGTATGACTCACTAATATCAAGTGAATCAGCTCAGGCTTATTTTTTAACACACGTACACCAGTGGGACACAACAAGGTCAAAGTAACCTCCACATGGATGACAGGACCCGATGTTCCCCAGGAGATCATTGCTCAAAGCATCACAATGCCTCTGCTGGCTTGCCTTCTTTTCATAGTGCACACTAGTGACAGGTCTAAGTGATGCACACACACCTGGCCACCCAGGTGAGGTAAAAGAAAATGTGATAATGCGTTACTTGTAACTGTTACTGCCCATCTCTGCTGACAGGTGAATAACACTGATTATGTCTGAATTGTGGCACCTGTTAGTGGGTGGGCTATATTAGGGAGCAGGTGAACATTTCTTCCTCAAAGTTGATGTGTTAGAAGCAGGAAAAATGGGACCTCTGTCCACCACTGCAAGTCCCAACAGCTCACGAGCATCAGAGCTGGGCCATGGACCAATTTGAAGAAGGTGGCCCGGTCTAATGGATCACATTTTCTTTTTTGTGTTTTTTTTGTGTTTTTTCTTCCCGGGATGCCTGCAGTGTTCTGAGTTTGTGTGAGCTGAGGACTGCCCTGTCCATACAGGTCATAGTGTAAACTCAGCTCTCAGTGTATTTGGAGCCCTCTCTTTGTGTCTGCTAGCGTTACACTTTTTCTGTTTCTTCCCTTTTCGGTGCCTCAAGCGCTCTCTTCCCTCTCAGAAATTAAAGCGATGCACTTTTAAAGCCGTCTCCCATTTTACCCACCTCCCTGTGATATTTAACGTGCAGAGCAGCTTTTCCAAAAGTACTTTGTCTACCATATTTTATCATTTTCACCCATTTCCTCCCTGCTTCATTACCTCTCATGACCTTGTGTGTGCATGCGTGTGAGAGAGAGAGGCAGTTAGAAAAAGCAAGAGGCAGGCAGCCCATCATCGACGTGGCAGGGTGACGTTGCAAAACCTGAAGACAAATCCAGGGACTGGATCAGAGACAAGCATACAGTGAGGAAAAGACAGAGAAAGCAGGAGAATGCACTTTTATTTTCTTCACTGTTTATTTAAAGACTCTGGACGTTTAACAATAACAGTGCAAGTTTTTTCATAAATAATAGAATGAGAATTTAAAAAAGAAGGTTCGTGTAGTTTTCTTTATCTGTAGTGATGTGTATACGAGGAAGTGTGGGTAAAACAGAAAAATACCAATTCCATAACAGAGCTATAAAAACAAACAAAGCCATCCTTGGAGAGCTTTTGCAGTTACTGGGAGTTTGTGCAAAAGTGCTATGATGTACATATGTCAATCCAGCAAGCATGCTGTCCATCAGCTTTAGTATATCCAGGTACTGGGACAATAGTTGTACATACAGTACATATATGTATTTTTGAGATCACCACCAAAGGATTCTACAGAATAAGAATCAGCTGCTGTTTGGCAGATTGTTTCCCATACATTTATTCTACATTTTGATTGTGAATCCTGTAAATGGGAAACCTCTTGTATGTGTGTAGTTCTAGGACAGAGTGCATGTGGAAGTGTAGTCAGTGCAAACCAGGAGCAAATAACTCAAAGCTGGCACAACCCATAAAGAGAAGCTATTCATTTGAAGCCTAAACAACAATCATAGTCTCGGTGGAGAACGTGCTCCAAATGATCTCCTCGCTTAAGCAAACCTCTAACATACAGTGCTCAACAGCAGCCCTTTCTTATCACTTCCTGTTTCCTTTGTTCATTTTTCCAGATAAACCGGTTTGTGATAATTGTCTGTGTACTGTATGTTTTGTTATTAAAAGTATCTGCAGGTTATTTATTCCATCAACCAATTAGCTTTACCCGAAGTAAATCAATGGCTAGCTAGGTAGCTAGCAACAGTTTACAAAATTACATGTAGTTGTGTGATATAAACATGCTAGCACAAATCAGTAAAGCGTTATTAAGCTTAACATCAGCAATCATGTTAAAGTTGACTTAAAGCCTTTTTTCTTAACAGCAGATACTACATCAATGTCTTTGATAGCTAAAAGCTTTACCTAAAAGTTCAGACTCAATAATTTACTCGACTTGTGACTTAATTTAGGCTACGTCCACATGTACACGGGTATTTTTGAAAACAGAGATTTTCCGTTTTCGTTTAAAAAAAAAAATCCCGTCCACACCTAAATGCCAAAAATGAAGGAAAACGCTGCCAGGAACATGCCAAAGCAACAGGTGGTGATATATTCCTATCGTGTAAAAATATTGGCCAATCAGAAGTCTAGAAACCTGGGTGGGAAAGAGTAAACAAAAATGGCGCATAGAAGCAGAACTGAGTCCTATGTGTGGAGGGATAGTAACTGTGTGTGTATATGTAAGCATTTAAAAACTGCAGAGAGTAAAATTGACAGTAAATGTATTTTGTCTAAATCCGCCATTGTAGAAATTCATTTCACCGAAACAATAATGCGGTCCACAGTGTGACGTCAAAAAAGGCGCACACCTTTGACGCTGGGTTTTCTCCGTTTTCTTCATCCACATGTAAATGCAAAAGTTTTCGAGTTTTCGAAATTCTCCACGCTACCAGGAGTCTTTAAAAATCTCAGTTTTCAGTGACCGAAAACACCGTTTACGTGACGAAAAGGTGCAAACGCTTAGAAAAATCTGCATTTTCAAAAATACCTGTCTACATGCGGACGTAGCCTGAGTCTCTTGCAAGTTAATAAACAACAAGCTGGGTTAAAACCAGCAGTTGTTTTTACAATTAAATTGTACAACTCAGTTTGATTAATCAGAAATGTCCCTGTAAATATCTTTACTAGCCAGGTTTGAGGTTTTTGACTATTATTCATAGCTGACCTTCTTTTTCAGTTTTGACATTACCTGTAAGTTATATGGAAGCTGAAAAAGATAAAATTATTGGTTCATTAGCATTTTCTATTTCTCTAAGTAGAAGAAAAGCATAACCATAGAACCTTTACTAGCATGTTTAATGATACAACTTATAAATCCCAAGCTTCAGGTTATGCAGCTTAAAGGTTTTAACTGTTACCTATTTACATTTGAGAGTTCAATTCAATTCAATTTCATTTAAACAGCACCAAAACACAACAACAGTCGGCTTGAAGTGCTTTATATTGAAGGTAGATTCACATTAATACAGAGAGGTCTATTAACGCATAGTGAGAAAGGTGACTGGAAAAGGAAACACTCAGTGCATCATGGGAATCCCCCGGCAGCCTACGTCTATTGCAGCATAACTAAGGGAGGATTCAGGGTCACCTGATCCAGCCCTAACTATATGCTTTAGCAAAAAGGAAAGTTTTAAGCCAAATCTTAAAAATAGAGATAGCGTCTGTCTCCTGAATCCTGAAGTGCTCTAATGCGGGCACTCTATGGTACTACAAGGTCATTAAGATAAGATGGGGCCTGATTATTTAAGACCTTGTATGTGAGGAGCAGGATTTTGAATTCTGGATTTAACAGGAAGCCAATGAAGGGAAGCCAAAACAGGAGAAATCTGCTCTCTCTTTCTAGTCCCTGTCAGGACTCTTGCTGCAGCATTTTGGATTAACTGAAGGCTTTTCAGCGAGTTTTTAGGACTTCCTGATAATAATGAATTCCAGTCCAGTCCAGCCTGGAAGTAACAAATACATGAACTAGTTTTTCAACGTCACTCTGAGACAGGATATTTCTAATTTTAGAGATATTGTGCAAAAATTACTGCGTTTTTCTAAATGACTGTAATACTCATGAACTAAATCATTTTCTGGTTTCAGTTCTTGATAGTTGATGGACGGATGGACAGTGTTTGATACGTGGAACATTGTCAGGGTACAACTCAGTTGAGTTCATTTATACTTTTATCCTGGCTGTTGTTTGAAACTAAAAACTACAACAAAAGTATCCAGTGATTTTACTCCACCATTTTGGATTTTAATTGGACTTTACTCCAAATTTGAGAAATCTTACACAAGGTCTGATAGATTATGGGGCTGTTGGTTTCCTCTGCTTTTAAAGAAAAATGCCTGAAAGATAAGATCAAAAACAATTCTTACAAGGATTCAACTGTCTGAGCTGAGCTGCAAGACAAAAAGTCAAAAGAGAGATGAGAGGAAAAACAGACACTGGATCAAATGTGGGAAAAAGAACATTTTCTCTGTCGTTCCTTCTCTCCGTGGCAGTTTAATCTAACCAATATGTGTGTCTGACACATGAGGGGGAGGAGACAGAGAAGAGGAGAGGGTGAGAGAGAGAGAGGGTTTGCATTCTTCTCCATTGATGTCAGTGTTTTACAGAGCCTTTGACCACTGCCTGCAGAGTGTGTGTGCATGTGTGTGAGGTGACCGCAAAAGGAGTTCATATGCAATTCAAAATAACCTGGGCACTCATTTGAAGAAATTTGAAAACTGACATTGATCTATAATCAATCTGATCAATGACTTTACTCCTACAAATTTAATTCCGGTCCCTTCTTTAAACATGATATCACAGCCACGTGTTTTGATCTTTATAGTTTGTGGAAATACATTCCAATCCAGTGATAGAAGAAACTTTAATTTCACTTCATATTCTCAATTAAGATCATTTTTGATTAATTATTTGTATTCACACAACAGCTTAATAATATCTCCTATTTTCAGAAGCATTTCTGCTCTAATGAGGCTTGTGTGAAGTCAGTTCATTTTCTCTTCACACTTCCTTCCTTTTGTTTCTCCTCCCTCTGCCTCCCTCCACCTTTCAGCCTTCTCCTCCCTCTGTCTTTTCTCTCCTGCTCAAATGTCCCACTTTATTCAGAGCCTCATTTTTTTCATTGTATTTTTATGGCACTTGTATCTCCACCTACTCCTCTTCCACTCTTAACCCACACATCACACTGTTTGTGTGTCTTTCCCTGGCTTTCCCCAACTTTTTCCCTCTCTTCCTTCCTTCTTTATCTGCGATTTCAGCTTTTTTTCCCCTTTGTCAGAGACATCGGTTTCTCTGCTTTCTCTCTCTACCCTTTTTGCCATCACTCACTATCCGCTTCTAGTGTCTTCATTCTTTCCTCTTTCTTTGTCATACTTTAACTTTCCATTTTACTCCATCCTCTGTCCTTTGTTCTTTTGTATTTCAAAAATATGACCATACAGAAACCATTAGAGGAGTGTGGATGTGTGAAGACCCAAGCTAAAATCCATCCATTCTGTACAAACAATAATGAATTCAGTTCATTCAGTCCCTACAGAGAAAACCCCAACATTAGATGACCCCACTATGAGCAAGCACTTGGTGACAGTGGGAAGGAAAAACTACCTTTTAACAGGAAGAAACCTCCTGCAGAAACTGGCTTAGGGAGAGGCAGCCATCAGCAGTGACCAGTCGGTGGTGAGGGGAGGGAAATGCTACAGAAGTTATACCAGGTTGCAACACTGTGCTTCTGTGGTCCTGGTGACCTGTCAGTGCAGGTTATAAGTTATATTACAGTTTCTGAAGTAGGCCTGCTAGCAACGCTAGCTAACATTAGCCATGTGTGCAGTCTCATCAAAAACAAACAGTGCAAGGTGACCTGAAGCTATACTCAGCAGCACAATAGGGGATCATTTTCAAAGGCACATGTGAAGATGCAGCTATGGCTTCAGTAATTCTCTTTATCCCTGACAGTGAGATATATAGATATAGATATAACCCCCCTACCTCATCTACTTTTTAAATTTACAATGATGTTCAAATGTAATGTAAACATCACTGACAACAAAATTTAACAATTTATTTATTTTTTTACACTAAAAACACAATAACAAATGTCATAGATGTGCATGTGGCCAGTCTGGGTGGAACATGACAAGTTAACCTCTCTGTAAACGACTCCTCTCTGCCCTGGTTTCACTCACACTTCACCACTCCCTACCACGAGGACTTGAGTGCACTGCAATTGTGTGTGTGTGTGTGTGTGTGTGTGTGTGTGTGTGTGTGTGTGTGTGTGTGTGTGTGTGTGTGTAAAAGCCTCCAACCCTTCCTCCTAGCTGGATTTTTTTAGACTGGAATCAGCTGCTATGTGTTTATTTTCATTAACAGAAGTAGACGGAGCAGTAAGTTCAGACCCTGAAAGGGAACCCCGAGTATTATGACATGTTACTCTAAATAAGTTACAAATTATCTCCACTACATAAAACATACTTGAAAATAACTAAAATTTTTTTGTTATTCATTAAATCTTTGTTGTTTAAAACTATTTTGGAGCCGTGTGAGCAGCCATGTTTTTTCCGCATACAATGCATTCTGGGACGATGACGTGTATTGGTTTTCGGTAGTATAGGTGCTTTCGTTCAGCTAACCTGTTTTGTTTTTTTAAAGTGTAGCAACCGTATTAATTAACTTACCTATTAGTGACTTGGTTACGACGTGGTAGACCAGCACTATCCGGTAGTGATGTGCGATACCACTGATTTCCTTTCCGATCTGATGCCAAATAATATTCAGGGTGGTATCGACGATACTGATCCGATACCGATACTTTATACAAAAACGTATTTTATTTATTGTATCTCGAATTATAGCGTCATAATGATTACAGGACATCAGATTACTTGTTCTTATCACTTAATAATGCAGAGTTCATCATATAGAAATTTAAAAAAAAACTGAAGTTGTGGCTATTTGAACACCTTGCCTGCCTGCAGCACTAAAGGACTCCAAGAGAGAGGTCTGTCTAGCCCTAGCAGCATCTGTCCCTGTCCTCCTCTACAGTTTGTCTCAACATATGCTCGTCATATTCTGTGATATGATTTACTCTGAGGTGTTTGATAAGGTTAGTGGTGTTGCCGCAACCAAACATGCCAACCCTCCCGATTTTTCCGGGAGAATCCCGGAGCCACCATTCTCCCGAATTTCCACCTGGACCACAAAATTGAAAAACCATATTGCAGAATTCCTAGCATGGCCCAGCCAATTCCAGTTTCCAACAATGGCGGCAGCTACTTAGTTTTAATATTACTCTTATTTCTCTTTCTGGGTCGCAAAAAAAAACAACTTTTAACATATTTTCAGGTTTCAGGTTTTCAGAATGTAGCTGTGTAAACTTCAAATATCTGAGCCGACCGACGCATCGTCTTCAAACCCCCGCGGTCTTTCACTACTCGGGTTAAACATGATATATAAGTCACTTTGATAACTTAAAAATGTTATTGTTTGCCTTTTTCAGTGTTTTATTTGTTCGTGAGTAAATCGGTTTGGCTGAGATTAAAGTTATTAGATTAGATTAAATTAAATTTAACTTTATTAATCCATCGAGTGGGTTCCTCCGGGGTTTTCACACAGCTGAATAAACATCAAACAGAAAACTAATTAAAGAAAGTGTGAGACGGTCGAGAGTTTATGCCAGCGCCCGGTTATATTTTAGACAGCAAGGAGCAGACGGCAGAGTTTCACTCCACCGAGGGAGCTCGTGACGTACTACCCGGCTTTCTTTAGACTGCAAAGGCCGCGTCCTCAGGTGGAAGCATCCTCTGAATTTGGACACCCCCACTGTTTCCGGGCCGGCCAATAATAACGGTGACATCTAACGTATTTTATCCGATAAATAAACCCTGTAAAATATATTTATCCCCCCCCAACAGCCCTTTTGAATGTCTCCCTAATTCTGAGGTCTCAAGGTTGAGAAAGTATGGCCACAACACCTCACTTTTTGCCACATGTATCGCAAACCACGTCTCAGCTGTTTGTGGAGGTAAAATACGTCCGCACAATTACGCTCAGTCACGGTTGTGAGTGCGCGCGCCAGGGGGCTGCAAGACATTTATACAGCCATATTTCGCACATGACTATGAAAGGCGGAAGAGGAAGTAGTTCCTTTGAATGTAGACAATCCAAATGTTATAGTTTCTTTCCACTGTGTTCCTGTTAATGATAAACTACAAATTTAACCTAAATTACTGAAATATCGATATTTTAATGTGAGAATCGATTCTAGAACATAAATGATTGGTATCGGTGGAATCGATATTTCAGGATCAATCCGCATATCACTACTATCCGGCCTTTGAGTCTGACGTTATTAGTCTGAGCCCAAACTCTGTAATAAAATGATCAGTGTAGCTGCTCTGCTAGGTGTAACAATTAAGTTTAACATCCATGAAAACGGAATTTCATGATATTTAACTGAGTTAGAAGTTAGCAGGGAGTTAGCTCGCTAGCTTCCATCTAAATATAATATACCATGTTCTGATTTATTAGATTTATTATCAAATTCAAACGTACAGCTCTGCTATCACTTCCGACATAACATGACGACAGGAAAGTAAACAGCAGTGACGTTTGTAGAGTTACTGAAGTTGGACTAGCTGGTATATAACAATGTGCTATGTGACCGCGAGTGTGACAAAGCTATGTTAGCATAACAGTAAAGCTGGAGGACAAACGCTAACAAACGGAGGACTTTTTTCCACTCGATAAAAGTTAAGATGAGGGTTCCCGATGGTTAGGGGCAAATGCAATCACATGGCAGGATCCTGTAAACGGACCAAACGTCAGTCAGGAGAACTACCTAGAAAATCCATCCACAATACGAGGTTAGTCATTAACATACTGCGGCATGGGCTGGGCTAGTTACATCGTAAAGGTTTAAAAACTCAACTTTAAAACAATTAGCGGTAATAAAAACCGTGAGAAGCCGACAGTGATCACTGACTGTTTTTAGGGGCTTGTTGAGATTAAATCGAACAAGATACAAAGCATTAAAACATGTTAAAAACACAACAGTCTTATTAAATGCAGAATACTTTGGGCCCAGAAGCAGGATTCATCACGTTATCACTTAAAGACCGGACACCGGTCATGGAGGCTAACAAGTGCTGCCCAAAGAACATCTGGATTAAGCCATACGGCTTCAAAGTTTTAGTGCTTTACAACAAACGCTTTCAAATTCAAATTCAAATTTTATTTGTCACGTACACAGTCATACACAGTACGATATGTAGTGAAATGCTTGGACAACTGCTCGTGACCTAAAGAAAACAAAAAAGGAAAAGGCTATGAATAAGATAGGAAATAAATATGAAAAATTAAAAAGGGTAAATTTAACTAGGAAGGAATAAAATATAAATTAAGGTTAAAAATGAAATAACTGTACAACACAAATTAGAATGAAGGGTAAATTTAACTGGGAAGAATAAGATAAAGATAAATATATAAATTAAAGTTGAAAATAAAATAACTGTACAACAAAATACACAATATAGAACTATATAAGAATGTATGAAGAAATCTAAATCTAAATAAATATATACACAATAACAGCAGCTGTACAAGTATTAACCGGAAATGAAGAATATAGTGACCAGTGTTGTGCAAAACCAAAGTCCAGAAAGTCCAGTGTGTGTGTAAGAACCATATGTGTGGGTCAGTACTGTGTGGTGGTGTGATTGAGAGACCGTATCGCCTGCGGGAAGAAGCTCCTCCTCAGTCTCTCTGTGTTGGTCTTCAGGGAGCGGAATCGCTTTCCTGACCTCAACAGAGAGAACAGTCTGTTGTTGGGATGGCTGAGGTCCTTCACGATCTTCCTGGCCTTGGTCCAGCACCGCCTGCTGTAGATTGAGTGCAGGTCAGGGAGCTCGGAGCAGATGGTGCGCTCAGCTGACCGCACAACCCTCTGTAGAGCTCGTCTGTCCTGCATGGTGCTGTTCCCGAACCAGGTTAAGATGTTTCCCGCCAGGATGCTCTCTATGGTGCACGAGTAAAAGTTCCTGAGCACCTTGGAGGGCAGTTGGAAGTCTCTCAAGCGTCTGAGGTGGTAGAGACGCTGTCGGGCCTTTTTCACCACGGTGTTGATGTGACAGGACCATGACAGGTCCTGCGTGATGTGAACTCCGAGGTATTTGAAGCTGTCCACTCTCTCCACTGGGCACTCGTTGATGACGGGGGTCTGGTAGTTCCTCTCCTGCTTAGTGCTGAAGTCCACTATCAGCTCCTTTGTCTTACTGACGTTTAGAAGGAGGTTGTTCCTCTGGCACCAGCTCCAGATTCCTAATCTCCTTCAGGTAGGCCGTCTCGTTGTTATCAGAGATCAGGCCCACCACGACGGTGTCGTCAGCAAACTTGATGATGGTGGTGGAGCTGGTAGTGGCCACACAGTCATGTGTACAAAGAGTACAGCAGGGGGCTCAGAACACACCCCTGGGGGGCTCCAGTGCTGAGAGTGGTGGAGGCTGAGACATGTCCGCCCATCCTTACTGCCTGTGGTCTGCCAGTTAGGAAGTTGGAGATCCACTGACACATAGATGAGCTGAGTCCCAGATGCTCCAGCTTGGTGGTGAGTGTGGAGGGAATTATGGTGTTAAATGCAGAGCTGTAGTCTATGAAGAGCATTTTAACATAATTCCCCCTTCTAGTGTCCAAGTGAGTGAGTGATGTGTGGAGGAGATGAGAGATGGCATCGTCTGTGGAACGATTTGGACGGTAAGCGAACTGTAGTGGGTCCAGTGTGTCTGGTAGTGAAGAAATGATGAAGTCTCTGACCAGGCGTTCAAAGCACTTCATCACTACTGAGGTGAGGGCTACAGGGCGATAGTCATTGAGAGAAGCAGGGTGGGGTTTCTTCGGGACAGGAACAATGATGGACTCTTTGAAGCATGTGGGGATCACCAACTGAGATAAAGAGATGTTGAATATCTCAGTGAACACAGGAGCTAGCTGGTATGCGCAGTCTCTTAGGATACGACCTGGGATGCCGTCTGGTCCTGCTGCTTTCCTGGTGTTCACTCTCTTGAAGGCTCTCCTTACTTCATGCTCGGAGATGACGAGCACGTTTCCGGTGCTGGCAGTATCTTCCTGTCTGCAGCCGTTAGCGCCGCTAACACTAGCATTGTTGGAGACCTTAGCTGCAGCCTCGAAGCGAGCATAGAAAGTGTTCAGCTCGTCTGCCAAAGTCACGGCCACGTTCGTCATACCGGTTGTTGGTGCTTTATAGTCCGTTATTGTCCTTAGTCCCCGCCACAGGCTCCTAGAGTCACTCTGTTGGAGTTGTGACTCTAGTTTCCTCCCGTAGCGCTGCTTCGCCTCTTTCACCGCCCTCCGCACGTTATATGACGCGGCTTTGTACGGGTCCATGTCCCCCGTCATGAGTCCCGTGTTGTAGGCAGCGGTGCGGGATCTCAGAGCGTCGCGGATGGTTTTATCCACCCACGGCTTCTGGTTGGGAAACGTTGTGATAGTCTTTGTCTCCACGGTATCATCCGCTAGTTTCCCGATGAATCCCACAACCGCTTCCGTAAACACGTTGACGTCATCGTCGGAGCTGTTTCTGAACATGCCCCAGTCTGCGTCATCGAGTGCGTCCTGTAACGCGGCCACCGATTGATCCGTCCAGCGCGCGACCTTCCTCTGAACCGGAACTTCCTGTTTCAGCCTTTGTTTGTATTTTGGCATGAGGAAGATGGCGGCGTGATCAGATTTGCCAAACGGGGGGCGGGATTGTGCCTTGTAGCCGTCCTTGACCGTAGTGTAGCAGTGGTCCAGTGTCCTTTCACCCCTGGTGGGGCAGGTGATGTGTTGATAAAAGTTCGGCGCTGCGCGTTTGAGGTTGGCGCTATTAAAGTCCCCCGTCACAATAAGCGCAGCGTCCCGGTGTTGTGTCTGGTGCTGTGTGAGTGCCTCATGCAGCTCGCATAAGGCGGTGACCGTGTCCGCTTGTGGTGGAATATAAACGGCACTTACAATGACCGATGTAAATTCCCGAGGTAGATAAAAAGGACGACACATGATGGACAGTAGTTCCAGATTTGGTGTGCAGGAGCGTGTGAGAGGAACAACGTTCGCACTGTTGCACCAGTTGTTGTTCACCATTAAACACACGCCGCCTCCCCTTGACTTCCCCGAGTCCCGTGTCCTGTCCATGCGGTGAACCGAGAAGAACTCGGCCGGCTGGATGGCGTGGTCCGGCACCGCTGGGTTCAGCCATGTCTCGGTGAAGCAGAGGAGATTGCAGTCCCGAATGTCTCTCTGGAACTTTATCCTGGCCCTGAGGTCGTCAAGCTTGTTCTCCAGTGACTGGACGTTGGCGAGCAGGATGCTAGGCAGAGGTGTGCGGTGTGCACGAGCTCTCAGCCTGTTCCTGACGCCGGCTCGCTTCCCTCTAGGCCGCCGCCGCTTCCCTTTGTTCTCCCTCGAGATCTCACTCGGCCAGCTCGGATCCGGAGTTAAAAACTTCGAATTGTGAGTACATTGTAAACCAATAGAAACAAGAGTGTCACTGTCATACCTAATGTACCCAATGGTGATGATTTTGCCGATTTAGAAACGCTGAAAACTAACTTAAAAAACAAAGACAAAGAAAAAGTGGTCGGAGCAGTCGTGACGGCAGCCGACCTCACCGGCGCCATCTTAAAGATCAGTCGCCGTTGCCATTGGAAAGCAGTAGCCGCATAGACACCAGTAGTTTTCCGTCACTCTCTCATCCTCGTGTGGCGTATTGTTTTCATCTTCATCTAAACTAAGTGCTGGTTGACTATTTTCATTATCTCACTCGGTTCGCTCTGGTTCAAACTGGAAAGGTTGAACAGAAGCCATTTCCAGTGCGCTGCTAACTGTGAACTGGATGCGATGCAACTGTATGACATCACTACCCAGAGTGCATTGAGAAATAAATAACAATGGCGACCTACTTGTAAATCGGTTGTTAATATAAAATGTGCTTAAAAGGAAAACATTTGGTGTATTTTAATACCACATATGTGTTATTGAAAGCACTGTACATATTATAGCGCAAACATGTCTTAATAGCGGGGGTTCCCTTTAAATACTCTTCTGACACAACTGATACTCAGAGATAATTCAAAAATGTGTGTGTTACTTGAAAGTCAATCATTTTCTGTATTTTAAGTATAATCACAATTAAATAATTAAACACACATGCATAGTTTTGTGCAGTTCACTGTATTTTTATTCGTTTCTTCCTTTTGCCTTCTGTTACTGCAGGTTCACTTTGTCCTTTTTCTCTCTTTCCTACAGTTTTTTATCTCAGATTAAAAATATTTACTGATGACCTGTCCTTTATGGAAAGACAAACAAAACAAAACAAATACTTAAAAAAATGAGACTCACAGCAGATCATGAAATTGTCACAAAATGAATTTTTGGATATGAATCTTTCCCTTTTTCTGTGTTCCTGGGCATTTTTACACGAACATGATTCTTTATCACATCAGTCTCACAGCTAATGCTTCATGTGCATGAACATAAACAGACTTTTCTCAGCCCTTAAAGGCAGAAGATTTAGGCAGTAAAACTTCTTTATTAGGTTTAGAAAATAAAACCTAATAACCTGCTTGGGTTTTTCTTTTAATTATTCCAGTTAAAATGCATTAGTTTTACTTGACTACTGATTTATTGCACTGTTACTCAGTGACTTTTAGCATCTGTGGATTTACACACTGGAGCTTCTGATCACTAAAAGGAAGGGTTCCTATGATCCTCAAGATAGCTGAGGTTCAGATGTAGATTTAACCTCTTCAGCAGCACAAGACGTTAGAGATTTAAAACACCTTTAAGTTTTATTCCAGAGGCACGGAAAGCAAATTTCAAGGTTAGGAAAATTTCCAAGCATTCAAATGTATATACGAACTGAGCAGGAATGTGCAAGAAACAACTGAAGTGGACTAATACAATAATAGCTAATACAACATTATTGTTTGATTGTTTGACACAAATTTTCTATTTTTTTGTGCTCCTGAACACAAATGTCTGAATATTATTACTTACCAGTTGTTGTTCACTGATGGTGCATACCTGGGTGTGGGCTGGCATTGGGCAGCATGGACACTAATCTGATCATTTGGGAACGCAGTAACAGAGTAATAACATCGGTGCATCTACTAAAAACTCAGTACAGGTTCAAATTTTGATAACCTTGATGAGTTCAGAGATCAAGTTTGCTGAAAATCTTGTAATGCAATAGCTGGAGAAGGAGGTCATGTAGGATGTTTAAATAGGTGTATTTACTCAGAAAGATGGTTTGAAAGATGGCCACTCATGTGAATGAGCCTAAGAACAGAGCCAACAGAGAAAATGCTGAAGCAGAAATTTAACAAGATTTCCTGAGTGTTAATAGCTAACGCAATGTGCTGGAAATTGTATTGCTGAATAATTATACACCTTTAAACACATTCCTCTATTAGTGCTTCTCTGTCCTGTTTAAACCCTTCAAATTTCATGCTTGTCCACATCCCCTAAAGATCCCCCCTTTCCCTGCCTAAACCCGGCTCTCCTTATCTCTTATCTCACACTCTCATCGTGCCGCTTGTGTGCTCTGAAGCAGGTGTTTCACATGCCTGTAATATGTGACATTATGGAAGCAGGAGGGAGAAATATGTGGTTTTATGATCATGCTCTTACCCCTGTTATTTTCCTATGATTAGTGGTTTAGCTATACTGAAAGAGGTGTATATGTGTGTGTGTGTGTGTGTGTGTGTTTGTGAGGATGAGGAAGGAATCTCAGATGAGCATTAAATGTGTGGAATGGGGAAAATGTTTTTGTTTAGTCATGCCTCATTATCATGTGGTGTCAGGTATTGAAGGACAATTAAGAAGGAACATTTAGAATGAGACAAAGAGAGAGGGATACAGAGCTCTGATAACACCCTAAATGAAAACTCAGGCTAGAGTTTGTTTTTCTTTCTCCTTTTTTTTCAGTTGGGACTTCATAAAACTGTTTACACTTTAAAAGATTAAGAGAAGATATTAGTAAGTCACTTTTCATCATACTCAATGAAAAGGCTAAAAAGAACTACAGTATGACAAAGGTGTTGGAGCAAACAACACAAATGCGCACACAGATATTGTTGTTTGGTTTTCTTCTTACATCTTATTAACAGTTGTCAGGATCATCAGTGTATCGGACCAGTTACAGTTTACTGATGTCTCAACTTTACAACTTGGGGGAGAAGACTTCACGTGGACAGTGTTTGTCTTCAGTGCCTTTTGCCAGAACACCAATCCAGAAGGGCTTTTTAATAGAGTTTACTTTAATGACCCCATTTTTAAACATAACCAGGTAGTTTTAGTGTACAGACTTCTAAACTTAATCATGGTATGAAAATAATATTTCCATATTTACTTTGTTGTGATACCCTTCCTTTGCTAATTTTCCTTGACTTAATATTGACATCACAACATCCTGATTGGTCAGTTGCAGTGATAGTCTTCCTGTATTAATTGATACAGTGCCATAGCATGAAGAACGCATATATGCATTTAAAGTGTGTGCGTGTCTGTGTGTATCATCCCACTGCCTGATTGAAAAACCTGCTACTTTTACTTTCTCCACGTGGACAAAGGAGCTGATGTGAGGGCATGTGCACTGATCAGTGTGCTGGAGCATGTGTGTGTGAAAATGTGTGGGAAAATGAAACGTTTTTTAAATGTCACTACTTTGGAGTTTGCAGCATTTGAAATGACTAAATAAATTCAACCATCCAACTCCAGTGGATTTAACCTGATACTAAATATATAAAACATGGACCCTTGGTTTTTAATCCTCCACTTAAGCTTTGCAGCCATCAATATTTTCGTTTTCTGTACCCAGGAGTGACCAGATTTAGATGAGCAAGTTATTAGTAAATCTTAAAAAAATTGCTTGGTGTGCAAGTTGCAGCCAGGTTAAGTAACAGCAATGGAGGGTGCAACAGGAAATTGATGAACTTCTAAATTTATGCACAGCTTGTGTTAAGCTCAATTTTGGTGACAGAATAAAAACAAAATATTGAGACAAATATCTGCTCTTCAGTCTTTTGGCAAGAGGAGATGATAGAGGGCAGTTTTCCAGAAATTCTCTCTGTCACCAGTGTCCCAGTGTCCATGCACACACATTCTGCTGGAGCAGCAAGTGGAAAAATGATTCCAAATGAGCCAAAAATACCTGGCCTTGGTTCATTTTCACTGAAGATCATACCTTAAAATGTGTGTGTGTGTGTGTGTGATGACTTGAACACATGAAAGGAATTTGTCATAACTGATATTTCTGGAGGCACAGTAAACGCAACCACTGGAAATTTAAGGCCCTTTCTCTTCCTTCCCTTGTGTCCTTCCAGAACCTGGCAGGTGTTTGAGTGCAAATTGCGCGCGCACACACACACACACACACACACACACACACACACACACACACACACACAGTAAGTAGATTATTTCTATTAAAAAGGCTATGAGGTGTGCTTCTAGTGTTTTTTACTTGATTAATATTGCCTTGCATAATCTTTCATATCGGCATGTTTCAATCCAAACAGAGTGCGGGACTTTGTGGAAAGCAAATTAAAAAAATTAAAGCTACATGGAAACACAAATGTATCCCTTAAACTCTCAAAACTCTCCACTGCTTCATTTCTTTCAAAGTTTCACATTAACTGAGATTTCTCTGAAATGGAAACAGTCGAGTCCTTACGTTAGTAGATTGAGTGACTGTTTGCTGATTGTCTGTTTTCGTCGTGTCATTCTTGGGATCATTGTTCTGTTGCATGACCCAATTTTAGCCACACTTTCGCTGTTGAAAAGGTACTCTGATAAACCAAGGTGTTTGTGGTCAAATGCAATACTATGGCTCCAAAATAAGGTGACGTCCTCACTCCTCCACCACCGTGCTGATACGCTGTGTTTGGTTTTCATTAAATATAGAGCAGTGCCAACCACCTCTGTTTTTGTCTCTTCTGGCCAAAGAAAATTGTTTAGAAAGACATTATTTATTCACATATAAGTAGGGATGGGTACCGGTGTCCGGTGCCATGATGGCACCGGTTCTGACATAAACGGTAGTAACCAGACCGAAAAGCAGCGCACATTTCGGTGCTTTATTTCGGTGCTTTTTTTTCCTGAGCTGTGATAAACTTCTAGCCAATCATTTTACGTTTCCGAGGATAGTAGGCGGGGCCGGGTACGTACGTTCTGTTAGAGCAGAGCTACAGATTAAAAATGTCCAAGGCGAAGCGGTCAAAAGTCTGGCTGTACTTCACAGCAAAATATGCAAACTCAGCAGCCTGCAACAAGTGCTTTAAGCTGATACTGTGATACTGTCAAAGGAGGTAACACCTCAAATCCGATGAAACACCTGGCGACGCATAGCGTTTTTTTTAAAAGCCCAGAAATGCGCCGTATCTGATAGCTTGCTGCGAGACCTCACACCGTGCACGTTGGGTGGGTTGCCAGTTATCGGACCCGGAGCAACATCCCCCAAAAACCCGAAGAATAGAGTCCTGGTCCCTAGCCCTGCCAGTGTAGCAGAAATGATGAGGATGATGATGCAGCAGCAGCCGTTCTTCTCTGCGTGAGTAGCTTCATGTTGTTTGTGTGTAATTTACGTTGAGTAGGCTAACCACGTTATTACATTAATGCATGTAAGGTGAACTAGCAAACATCATCATAGCTACATGCAGCTGTCTTCTTGTTTGATGGCAGATACTCCCTTCACCCTGGCCAAAAAGGCTAAAATGACCAAAGAAGAAGTGGGAAACAGTTAAACATGAGAGGTTTTTGGACAAAGTTTGTGTTTTTTCTATTGATTAAGCACTGCTTCCAGCCAAGAGTGATGCCATATATGCCACATAGCTGCAGAAAAGGCACACATTGTTATCTTTTTACAAAAAAAACCAGCTGAACATGAGAGGTTTTTGGACAAAGTTTGTGTTCTCCATTCTTTAAGCACCGGTTCGAGCACCGTTTAAGCACCGGCACCGTTTCAAAAGTACCGATTTGGCACCGGTATCGGATAAAACCTAAACGATACCCATCCCTACATATAAGTATCATTTTCTGTTTAGAGAGTAGATTTTTTTTTCTGGTAACCTGTGAAAGACATGCTTTAATTGTTCAGTCTTTTTATAACTGAACTGTCATTACCTGAAATGTAGCTCTTGTGTTTTGCTGCCTATATTTGAGTATATAGCCTGACTGGCTGAGACTTCCTGAAAATATTGCACTGACAGCATTGTGTTAATACACACCTGAACGCTCCAGACCTTCAAACTGCCAAAACTCCTTCTTTATACAAATAGTCGCAGTTGGCAGTGTTGGGGAGTAACGGAATACATGTACCGCCGTTACGTATTTAAAATACAAAATATGAGTAACTGTATTCCGTTACAGTTACCGTTTAAAAAGGTGGTATTCAGAATACAGTTACTTTGTTGAAATAAATGGATTACACTGCGGTACTTTCCTGTTTCATTTTGTCGCGGGTCAGGACTGTTTGGGTTTTGTTTGACAGCTACGTTCTGTTGTTCCAGGCGGCAGCGTTACGGTTCCCATGGTTACAGGGCGACGCTCTCTCTCTCTCTCTGCGACTGTGTGTTTCCTGGGTGAGAGAGCGCCTTTTCGTTGTTGTTGTTGTTGTTGTTGTTGTGCTAAGCTAACAGGCAGAATGCTACAAGCATAGCTCTAAAGAATGTAGCATCATGGGCAGTGTAGTCCGTGCTGCAGGGAGAATGGACTGCCATACACGTTATGGGTCTGTGAGCGCGAGGAAGGAGAAAAAGGGGAGTGGAAAGGTACGAGTTGTCATCGAGGAAAAACGGGAGCTGGAAGCATATAAATGTAATAATAACCACTTCAGCCAAGAAGAGAGCCTGACGAGCCCAGTTGTAAGTAAGCTATTAAGACTCGACTGTACACTGTGTTCGTGTTTTCCTCCGAAAACAATAAGTTCCGTTGGAGCAGCCTTTCAACGCCTGTCTCTGTCTCTCGCCAGAAAAGTTGACCCACACAACAAAGTAAAGCTATTTTTCGGCTACGAGCCAACAGGGACCCCGTATTAGTCAGAGGTCCCTTTACTACAGTTCGGAGTCGCGGACCTTCAGTAATAGTAATAAATCACACAGCAATAGTACATTCACGTTGTTGTAAAAAGCATGATAATATTTTAAGTAATCCAAAGTATTCAGAATACGTTACTGTCATTGAGTAACGTAACGGAATACGTTACAGAATACATTTTGGGGCATGTATTCTGTATTCTGTAATAGAATACATTTTAAAAGTAACCTTCCCAACACTGGCAGTTGGTGATAATAATAATAATAATAATGGATACTTTATTGATCCCCATGGGGAAATTACTTGTTTTTCTCTGCATTTGACCCATTCACTCTGTGAAGCAGTGGGCAGCCCACTAAGCAGGCGCCCGGGGAGCAGTGTGTAGGGACGGTACCTTGCTCAGGGGTACCTCAGGGTAGCCGTTAAGTGGATTCGAACCGCCGACCTTCCGATCATGGGGCGACCACTTTACCTACTGAGCTATCCCTGCCCCAAGTTAATCAAGGGAATTTGATTAGCAGCATTTAGCTGCTACTTACCCTCTTAATTCCTAGACACAGTAATTGTCATGGTCCCTGTGCCCCGCTGGTCAATCCTCTATTGGGCAATATGTTTGTGGTTTGTTTGCTCTCTCGCTCTCGCCCTCTCTCTCTCACTCTCTCTCTCTCTCGCCACAGCGATGCTCACTGCGTGCTCCCGCTGCTGGCCCACACACCTGCTCATCACCACACCGGCCGCTGATCCCAGCTGATTACTGCACTACTTAGATGGCGAGTCTGCACTAGTCTTCGCTGGATCGTTGAGCTATCAGTGTCAGTTAGACTTGTGTTTCTGCTAACCTGTACCTTGAGAATGTCTTATAATTATTCTGCTAACCCGACATTTTGTGTGTAGATCGTTTTTGGAACCCGATGCGGAGAGGAGTGATTGAGGGGGAACGTTTTTGTACAGAAAGTGTGGAACACCCTTCTCCCAACCCTGTTTCCCACGGACCCTGGCGACCCGGACCCGTTTCCCCTGCACGTTGTATATAGCCACTTGGTGTATGTGTTCACTGTAAATAAACGCACTGTCCTTCGCTTAAAGGAAAACCCTGGCCTGCGCCTGAGTCTCTTTCGGAAACCTTATCAGTAATAGGGGGAACTTTCATAGTTCATAGTCCTTTGAGACTGAACCATATGAATCAAAGTACTGAGTCAGGAGCAGATCAGCAATGGAATCCCATTAAGGCAAAGGGACTGAAAACAGCTACATAAAAAAAGGTGTGGTCTAATACTTTTGTCCAGAAGTTTATGCCAGTAAATTGAATCTTTTTTGTGCTTGGTATTTTTATTATGGTCCTTGCTTTGTACTCCATGCTGGAATGATAAATTGTGCTCAAGTTTCTTGGAGAGCTCCTAAATCATCTAAAACTAGAAGTGGTGCAAATGTACAATGGTTAAAAAAAATGGTAGTCCTCATTTTCATGTAATCATTATGCTGTTCCACCACTTTACCCTTGCAGAACTAGTATTACTTGTTATTGTTATTCTGCATATTTGAATTTAATTATGTTGAGATCAAGTAGGATTCTTTATTCTTGACCTTTCAGCATGAACAGTAAAGACTTGGTGTGCTACTTAAAGGAAGGGAGGGGGAGGGCTGGGAATAGTAGTGTGTAATCACGCCTCTACATTTTCCTCCATCCATTGTGGTGTCCAGGCCACTCAGACTACTATAAATACACGTCAAATTAGAGACTGCGTGTGTGTGTATATTTATGTGCGTATGTTGGGAACTAATGGTCCTCCGACTGAGAGAACTTGAAAAGTCTTATTTGCCTACGTGTGCGGACTGAATGACCACTTGTCTTTTCTTTCTTTCTTTTTTCTGACAGCAGGCGTTATGTTAAAATACCCTTTTATCCTAAAAGGCAATAATCCTTCAGGCTTCTACTGAGAAATAAATCTAGCTGTCTGTCAGCAACTATAACTCCCTTTTCTCCACAGTTTGGCCACGCAGGTGTGAAGAGCTTTTTAAAAGCCTCCTTTCATTCAGTGGTACAGTGAGGAGAGAAGAGATAACGTGTGTCTTTAGGTACCGGTTTACTATGCTGCTATTAACATTACTGACACTGGTGCTCTTCTATTAAAACTCCTGTAAAACATAGCTGAAAGCAGCTGTAGGCTGTGTTATTTTCATTCTTGTCATTTTCTAATTCATGGTAGATACAGATAGGTCTGGATTTTTAACAGATCTGTAATTTTGTTTTTGTTATTTGTTTCAGTCTAATGTGACTACATATACTAATCATATGAATAATTACCACATGAGCATAATATCTGCAACTAATGATTTAATAATTTGGCAGCAGACCTAATACTGAACCATAAGACTGGGTAATAAAGCGACCTATCACAAATTACTAAAATAAGTAATAATGAGGGCTGTGTATATAGCCAACCACAACGCATTTAAAAATGACAACAGTAGAAAACACTAGAAAAATGAAAGTAGAATGCAGATAATGTATATTGTGGGTAATGGAGTCAAGTGAAAATAAAAACTAAGAGATTTAAGAGTTTTTAAGAGTGTTTTCTTTTAGTAGGCGTAAAATCACTGTAAAATCTCAAAGCTTCAGCTGTGGTAAGAGCAGCCCAATTTTAAATGAGTACATTCAAGAATGTTTATTTGTCACATGCATAGTCATATGAGTGCAACACACAGTAAAGTGTGTCCTGAACTCCTCCTTTTACTGTGCAAAATGAGACAATATATGCAGTAAGAAAGTTAAATTTAAAAAATCTGGAAATCTTTAAATTAAAAATCTGAAAATGTACATTGTGCGAATGGAATGTTAAAGTGTCTTGTGCCATTTTAGCACAGTAATGTATTGACAGAGCAGTGCAGTAGAGTAAACACTAGGGGTGCAACGATACACAAAATTCACGGTTCGGTTCGGTTCGATACTTTGGTGTCACGGTTCGATATTTTTTCGATACAAAAAAATGTTCATGCATTTTTAATTTGTCATTTATTAAAATTATAAATATATATTTTAACTCAAAAGTACAGTTTTTAAATTTAACCCTAACCCTTGTGCGTGTTTTTTATTTTGACAGTGAATGCGCACCTGTGGACCACTTATGTGCAGCCCTGGTTATATAGCTCATCATATTGCAGCCACAGAAATTATTTTGTCCATGAAACCATAAAGCTGCACTTTCTTTTTGCCTTATAGTCTGATTTGTCATAACTTTTCCGTTTTGTGGTAAGCTTTTCTTTGGCTGTCACTTCTTCACCCTGACCTGTCTTATTTGGCTCAGCAGAACTAAAATATATATCCTGCTGCTTTTACACACACATAACGCTCAGCGATTCTCTGCGTGATCAACCTCTCACATGTTTAAGCTTGCTGCGGGAGATTTCACTTGTCATGTTTGTGTAGTAAGCTAACGATTAATAAGACGATGTCAGAGGAATTGGTGCACAAATTATCATCACTCACCAATCAGTGCTGTCTGAGCGATTGCAAAGTGAAAGCAAAAAAACAAGCGCAAATTCAAACGCGATTTCAATATGTCACATATTGACAGTGGCTCACCGCTAGCCCCTGGACGTCGGGCTAGCGATATTGCAAGCCCTGTATCTGATTGAGGAATCATGCATCTTTGGAAAAGAGAGTTTATTACAGAGAAATGGCTCTTTCCAAAATAAAAGCTATACTATACGCTTCTTCTGGGCTATATTCTCAGCAGCATATTAAACATATCAGGTCCCCATAAGGAGGATCATGTGCTAACGGCTGTCTAAATGACTCGGCTAAAGTTTGTAGCATGCATGCTTGTTGTTTTTGCACTAGGATGTTGTAAATGTGCAGTCATATTCGTTGTGTTCCCACTAGTGCTTTCAGGTTAATCTCGTTGAAATGACGTTAACGCCACAACACGGCAAATCTCCATTAACGAGCTACCCCTGATCGCCCCGTGCATGGGGCTAGACGGCCAACACGTTAACGAGCTAACTGCGCTAACTGCACTAACTGCGCTAACACACTAGCTCCCACCCATGTAATTGAGCATTGCGTGGCACATCCAACATACTGTTTTACTTTAGTCCATGACTCGCTTACCTTCAGGGTCATACATCACATGAAAACCAAAATAATTCCAAACGCCAGATCTGAATGAGGGTGGGGGAGGTTCAATTTGCCATGTTGCAAGGAGAGCTTAACTTCTGTCTCGCTAGCTTACCCTGCACTCTTCCTTCTGACGATGCTGTCTGTGTTGAGCGCTCAGTGGATCTGCGCTCGACAGTGTAGCCTAGGCGGAGTAGTCGAATGCAGATTCACTGAGCGCTCAACACAGACAGCATCGTCAGAAGGAAAGTTGATAAAATAAATTACAAATTTTGTATTGTTCGATACATATGCATACCAAACCGAAAGCACTGTATCGAACGGTTCAATATCGATACGAATATCGTTGCACCCCTAGTAAACACGTGACCAGAGTAATATAAACAGAGTAATTCAACAGACTGACCAGAGTAGTGTAAACGGTGCTATCCTAAAGAGGATAGAGGCTCCTCTTGAGTCTCTCTGTTTTTGCCTTAATGGTGCTGAACCTTCAGCCTATTGCAGAAGTTGGAACAGTTTATTACTGGGATGGGACAAGTCCTTTAATATTTGAGCTGCTCTAGATCAACATCTCCTGGTGTAAATGTCCTGTAGGGAAGGGAGAACAGACCTGCAGCAGCGTTCTGCCGCACAGATGACTCTCTAAAGAGCTTTTTGATCCTGAACACACCTTTTCCCATATCAGGATTTGATGTTCTGTGTGAGGATGCGCTCCACAGTGCTTAATTAGAAAGTCCTGAGGATCACTAGAGAGACCCTGAACTTCCTCAGTTGTCGGCAATGGTACAGTTGCTGCCTAGCCTTTTTGGTCTGGAAATGAATGTGACAAGACCATGTTAGGTCTAACGAGATGTAGACACTGTAGATACTTGAAGGACAGCACCTTCTCCTCTGGAGCTCCGTTGATGATAAGGGGCTTGTAGACTCAGTGCTTACTCCTGAAGTCAACCACCAGCTTTTTGGTCTTTCACACCTTCAGCTGGAGGTGGTTGTCCTGACACCATGATGCCAGGTTCTTCACATCATTCATGTAGGCCATCTCATCATTGTTGGAGATGAGGCCGAACACCACTGTGTCATCAACAAACCTTATGATGGTATTAGAGCCATGGGTGGACACACAGTCTGAGGTATAGAGGGAGTAGAGCAGTGGCGAGAGTACACCACCCCTGTGGTGCTCCCGTGTTGGTGGTGATGCTGTCAGAGGTGGTGATGTTGTCAGAGACACACTTGCCAGTGAGGAAGTTCAACACCCATGCACAGAGTTGGCTGTTGAGTCCTAGATCCTAGCGCTTTGTGAACAGTCTGCAGGGCACTATTGTGTTGAACGCTGAAGTGTAATCTACAAACATCAATCTCACATATTTACCCTTTTTCTTGTCCACATGGCTGAGAGTGGTGTGCAGGACGTGGGAGATGGTCGGTAGACAAACTGAAGCGGGTCTGTGGTGCTTGGGATGGAGGAGGAGATGATGTTCTTCAGCAGCCTCTCGAACACCTTAATAACCAACAAAGTCAGTGCAACTTGTCGGTATTTGACCACAGACGTAGCCAGCGACTCAATGAAGATGGACATGAACACACCTGCTAGCTGCTCATCACAGCAACGCAGCAGATGGCTGATGATGCTGCCTGGTTCCGCCACTTTCCTGGTGTTCACTCTCAGCTTGGATGTCGTGCTACCCGATGCTGGTCCCCCTTTCCTCGCGGATGATGTGACCATCCTCTGTTTTCAGGCTGCAGTCAGCACTAGCTGCCTGGCTAACCTCGAAATGGGCGTAGAACTCGTTCAGCTCGTTGGTGAATGCAGAGTTGCCATTGATCATTGCAGTGTCGCTGCTACTTTGTAGTTTTGCAATACTTAAATTAAATATGATTTTAAAAAAATGCTAAATGCATTAACTTGAAAAAAAAAAAGACAGTAATTAAACATATAATTAACTTGTAATTGCTGGCTTTTTAAAAGTCTTTTTCAAAGTAAAGATGTTAAGGATAACCATAAACAGATAAAAGACTGATAGCTGTACTGTGCTCTCTATACAACTTGTTGATGGTAAACTGGGAAATTAAAAAATGCAAATCTATATTAAATAAATGTTAACAGGATAAAATCTTTAGTATTTTTCTATCAGTGCTACTGTTCCAGCTGTGTTCAGGTCAGGACTAACAAACATCAAACAAAAAGCACTGGAGCTGATTTTACTACCTGTACATGTGTGCACTCTCACTGGGGCTGGTGTTGCTGGCGGCAACAGGTTCTTGCATATAAAAAGATCAAGGAGAAGCTCAGAACGTGGTGGAAACCTGGTGTGTTTACTGCATCATTAGAAACTAGAAGCCTTTATTGGGGTGTTTCTGTGTGTTTTTGTTAAGTCAGGGAGTAAGAGAAAGCCAGAACTAAATGAACTCATCACAGTGCAACTGTGAGTACTTCAGTTAACTTTCTTTCCTTTGTTTCTTACTTTGTGTATATTTGTTTCCTCTCATCGGGACTCATCATAACAAAAGATTGCCAACTGATAAATTAGGAAAACAAACAGTAGATGGATCAACTGAAGGGCCAGCTGTACCTCTTTCTTTTTCCTTCTAAGTAAATGGTGTTCCACATACACTACCAGTCAAAAGTTTGGACACACCTTCTCATTTAATTATTTTTCTATATTTTCATGACAGTAAACCAGTAAACCAAAAAGAAACACGTTTTATATTTTAGATTATTATCAAAATAGCCCCCCTTTGCTTTGATTACTGCTTTGCTCACTCTTGGCATTCTCTTGGTGAGCTTCATGAGGTCGTCACCTGAAATGGTTTTCCAACAGTCTTGAAGGAGTTCCCTGAGATGCTGAGCACTTGTTGGCCCTTGTTGGCCCTTTTGCCAACAAGTGCTTCTATCTTATCCCAAATCATCCCCACTGGGTTTGGGTCAGGTGACTGTAGATGCCAGGTCTTCTGGTTCATCTCTCCGTCACTCTCCGTAGCCCTAACACAGGCTGGAGGTGTGTTTGGTGACTTGGATGAATTTATCCTCAGCAGCAGAGGTGATTCTTGGTCTTCTTTTCCCGGGGCGGTCTTCATGTGAGCTTGTTTCGTCATAGCGCTTGATGGTTTTTGCGACTGTACTTGGGGACACATTCAAAGTTTTAGCAATTTTCCAGACTGACTGACCTTCAGTTCTTAAAGTAGTGATGGACTGTCATTTCTCTTTACCTAGTTATTTGGGTCTTGCCATAATAAAAATTCTAACAGTTGTCAAATAAGGCTTTGTACTCAGCTGTGTACTAACTTACACAACACAACTGATGGTCCCAACTCCATTAAGAGGGCAGGAAATTCCACAAATGAACCCTGACGAGGCACACCTGTAAAGCGAAACCATTTCACCCGTTGCCTACTAGTGGTGGTCAGAGGGCCCGGTGGCGCCAGTGTCCGGCAGCCTCGCCTCTGTCAGTGCGCCCCAGGGTGGCTGTGGCTACAATGTAGCTTGCCATCACCAGTGTGTGAATGTGTGTGTGAATGGGTGGATGACTGGATATGTAAAGCGCTTTGGGGTCCTTAGGGACTAGTAAAGCGCTATATAAATACAGGCCATTTCAGGTGACTACATCATGAAGCTCATTGAGAGAAGGCCAAGAGTTTGCAGCACTGTCAACAAAGCAAAGGTTGGCTACTTTAAAGAATGTAAAATATATGACAAATTTATCAATTCTTTTTGCTACATAATTCCATATATTTTCCTTCATATATTTGATGTCTTCAGTATGTATCTACAATCTAGAGAGTAGTAAAAATAAAGAAAAACCATTAAATGAGAAGCTGTGTCCAGACTTTGACTGAGGTGTGTGTTTTTTAGACCTGCCACTTATTTGTTTGCCTTCCTCTTCGCCAGTTTCCTCAAACATTTAAGGACACACTGGACACCATGTTGAGATATGCAAAGGTTTCAGCTAAGAGCTTTTTGGGAAACGGCTTGTTGATGAAAAAGTACAGTATTATGTCTCGCATTTTAAGATACAGTGTTTCTTTGTTGTGTGTTATGTGTCAACACAAAACTGGTTAATTTGGTACTTGTTTGTTTCTCCCCTTAGTGGTGTTCATTTGTGCAGGTATGAACACAGTAATCACACTTGGCTGTGGACCAAAACAAGACCCTTCAAAGGTGGTGGTGTGGTTCCAAACTCTTGACATTCACTTTCAAATTTGTTAAATTGCCTTTACTTTTTCTCTGTGTGAAAAGAAACCAAATCACCAAAAGGTTTAGTTTAAAAACTCATCAACTGATTTGGACCAGAGTAAATAATGTTGTGGACACCAACATGAAATATTTACAGAACGAATTTGAAAGACCTTCAGTGAGCCTGGAGAACTTTTACATAAGAGCACATACACACAAAAAAGTCTCCTAACAAAAAAGCAAATGTTTGAAGTCATTGTTTCATGGTGACTTCTCTTGTGTAGATTCTATGGTTTTCCTTTACCATTTGAAACTATTGTTTTCTGACTGCTTTGGTATTAGTGTACTTTAATTTAGGACTCAGCTTCACTGGATTTTTAAAACTCAGGTAAACTGCCTGTGCTCCTATTTGAAATTTGTCAAAAAAGTATATAAAGTGGAGCAATCTAGATCATTCTAGCTAAACTAGATACTTTACACAAAGGTTTGGTGATAGTTGATAGAATTAGAATAATTTATTTTATTTTATTTTTTTTTATTTTTTTTTGTTTCACACATGGTACAGTAGTAATGCATTCCCATACACAACCTTCCTTTCAATTAAAGTAACACTGTTTCCATGCATGAAAAGGAGCAGGAAGAAGAATAAATTCTTATTGATACCTGCCCCCTATCTGTGATAATACAAGTAGGCAACCAAAATTACACTATGACAATTTTCTGCACATAACAAAACAAAACAAAGCAAACAGAACAATATACTCAACAATGAGCAATACCACTAAATATCAAACTAAAAGGATCATTTTTCTACAATTAAATTCTATTCTTTTCAACTTCTTCATATTGGTTTATCATTTTATTCTTATAGCAGATTTTAAATTGAGAAACATTTATACAACACTTAAGATGATCACTGAGAGAATTCCAGTTTCTTATGCCTATGACTGTTGGACACATTTGCCTTTGCGTGGTTCGAGCAAACCGGTGCTTAAAATAAAACTTCCTTCTGCCGTCCCCGTTTTCTGAACACAATACAAATAAACTTTGTAACTTAAGAGGTAGTGTTTTATTTTTCGCCCTAAACATAATAGTTAAAGTCTGTAATTTCACTATGTCTTCTAGTTTTAACAATTTCGATTTTATAAACAAATTATTAGTGTGTTCTCTATATTTAACATTATGCATAATTCGAAGCGCTCTCTTCTGTAATAAATATAATGGTTTCATATTAGTCACGTATGTATTCCCCCATACTTCAACACAATAGCTCAGATAGGGTAGAAACAATGAAAAATATAATATTCTCATTTTGGTCAGAAGTCAGAAACACAAGTCCAAATAAACACTATGTCACGTACGCACTGGTACCAATTTGCTTTGAAGCTGCCAACTGGCTGCTTTCAGGTGTGCGATCCTCTAATATATATCATTGCAGGTCATATGTCAATCAAAAATATTAATTGATAGTCTCTTCAGTTGCTCACCTGAAGAGACTATCAATGACTATTGCAGGTCCCGTCCACTTTATTTGCCAGGAGTTATTTAGCCCATAGTTTCAAATTAGCTTCAAGTGTACATGGCTTAATGTTGCTGCATGATATATAGATCTATAAATTAGGGGTGCAACGATACACAAAATTCACGGTTCGGTTCGATACCTTGGTGCCACGGTTCAATATTTTTTCAATACAAAAAATGTTCATGCCTTTTTAATTTGTCATTTATTAAAATTATAAATATATATTTTAACTCAAAAGTACAGTTTTTAAATTTAATGTTGCTGAAACAACAAATAATGAAAAAAAATAAATCTATCTGATCGAGAAATCACTCATCTTTGGAAAAGAGAGTTTATTACAGAGAAATGGCTCTTTCCAAAATAAAAGCTATACTATACGCTTCTTCTGGGCTATATTCTCAGCAGCATATTAAACATATCAGGTCCCCATAAGGAGAATCGTGTGCTAATGGCTGTCTAAATAATTCGGGTAAAGTTTGTAGCATGCGTGCTTGTTGTTTTTGTCTGCTTCCACTTGTCTTTGCACTAGGATGATGTCGGCGTAAATGTGCAGTCATATTCGTTGTGTTCCCACTAGTGCTGTCAGCGTTAATCTCGTTGAAATGACATCAACACCATAATGCAGCAAATCTCCGTTAACGAGTTACAGCGATCGCGCCGTGCGTGGGGCTAGACGGCGCCAACACGTTAACAAGCTAACTGCGCTAACGTACTAGTTCCCACCAATTGAGCATTGCGTGGCACAGCCAACATACTGTTTTACTTTTGTCCATGACACGCTTACCATCAGGGTCATACGTCACATGAAAACCAAGACAGTTCCAAACGCCAGATCTGAATGAGGGCGGGGGAGGTTCAATTTCGGGCAGTTGCCATGTTGCAACGAGCTTAACTTCTGTCTTGCTAGCTTGCGCTGCGCTCAGTGGATCTGCAATCGACAGTGCAGCCTAGGCAGAGTAGTCGAACGCAGATCCACTGAGCGCTCAACACAGACAGCATCGTCAGAAGAAAAGTTGATAAAATACATTTTAAAAATTTGTATTGTTCGATACATATGCGTACCGAACCGAAAGCACTGTATCGAATGGTTTAATATCGATACGAGTATCATTGCACCCCTAATATAAATATATATGTGAAATGTAAGAATAAGTGTATTACTTCATTTCTGACATTAAGAACATTGGAGACAATAAAAAAAAAAAAAAGTCAGTATCTCTGCCAAATAGACCATCTTTCTGTATCAGCTGTAGATCAGCTGTTCAGATGCCAGACTCTCACAACAGTTAGATAACTGAGGAAAGACCAAATGTTGTCCACCTTTGACTTCAGTGCTGTAGTATCTGGAAAAAAAAACACACATTAAGTTAAAAGATCAGCAGCTACCTGTTCGCCACGCTGGCACCCCCAAACTGTTAAATGTCTTTATGGAGCAACTTTTAAATGGCCCCCCCACTGATGGTTTCCAGCATTACATCGGGGGGCCACGGGTCACCTCTTCCTCTCCTTTCTTCTCCTCTTTTCATGTCCCTCTTTTTCTCCCTCTCAGCAATTTTTATACAGTCCTTCTTTCCATATTAGCTGCTCTGAAAGCCCGTTAACTAACACACCACTAAACCCACTGCTGGTTTCTGTTAGCGTTTAGCCACATTAGCAGGGGGTTATGGATAAAAAAGCTGTATATACACGGGGGCAAAAAAGGAGAAACTGCTTAGATTGGACCTGCATGTTTTTGAAGTTTTATGGTGGTGTTTTAAATGGGATTTCTGGGGCTTTAGGTTACAAAATAGGTTGTTTATGGCTGCTTTGCTTTAATTTGTTCATATGGGGAATTGCTTTTGCCATCTCAGAAAGATGGAAATTTAATCATAGCTGTGCCTTGTGGGTGAACACGGTTATGATTCGCTCTTCTTATTAACTTGATAATGAGAAGAGTGTTTCAGGTGGCAACAATATTACACAATCATCTTTTAGAGAGGTAGTGTTTCACTAAATAACACAAATGTCCTTGGGTTGGGCTAAGTGACTGGAGTATGGCATTAATGAGCTCACTTTCACAGCTTGTCATTTTTGAATATCCAAAGTTATACTTCTGAAGGGCCATATTTTGTTGTGAAGGACAGTAGAACAAGTCGTCTACTATACAGAAGGTTGCTGGTTCGATCCCTGGCTGCTTCAGTTGGCAACATACTAACACAAGGGTTGCATCTGTCAGAGTTTGAATACACTTAGATAGAAAAGTGCTTGGATGGGTGAACGAGGCATGTGTAAAGTGCTTTGAGTGCTCAGGAAGAGTAGAAAAAGGGCTACAGGAGAACCAGTCTGTTTACCATCTCAATGATTGTTGCACTATTCTGAGTCACATGTTTAATCTTGGACCCAGAGGGATAGAGTTTAAAACCCAGATTTCTCTTGTCTCACTTGTGTCAAGTAACCTGCAAAACTCTACCCATAAAGTTTAACCTCTCTCCATTCTCCAATTGTTGCATGGTGTTTTGAAAATGTTGTCACTACAGTCAACTAAAGGCATTTACTAGATTTCAGTAGCGATGGCTGTCCCAGGTGAACTGTGAAAGTCAAAGGTCAGGCATGCAACTGGACTACTACCAGTCCAGGAAGAGACGCAGAGAGCCAAGTGGCTCCTTCTTGATATATTACTGGTGATTCCTGAAGTGTTGTGGAAGAGGCACTGAGGAATTCCCTCCAAGCCACAAGACCAAGGACTGAAAGAAGACAGATTTCTCTTTTCTTTTTAACTCAATTGTTACTCCATCTATTAAAATGAGCACCTCTCTTTATTTCTATTTTTATGACAATGACTAATCATCAGTAGTGATCAATTCTGTTGCCAGCCTTTAGCTATAACAAAAGGATTCAAAAGGATGTGTTACAAAGGGGCTTGGAAAGAAAAGCGTCTGGACTTGTTTAAGTTGCTTGAAGACGTTTCACCTCTCATCCGAGAAGCTTCTTCAGTTCTAAGGGTCAAATGGTGGTTGACAATGGTTTCACAATGGTTTCTGTAGCAGGTATTACAAATAAATAATATGAGATACGCATTAAATTATTGTCTCGACAACTTTGGACCAGTATCAGAAAGTTCTAGGTAAGACTATGGAGCCTTGAAAGGATCAGCAGAGAAGGAACCACACAATGATAGATAAGATGTGATTTGAATAGAAACTGTATTGAAAGATGTAAAGTTTACAAACCCTGCCTGTCTAAAGCCGGCTTCCTACAATGCACAAACGTACATTAAAGGGCCCAAGATAAAATCAAAACCAAATATGCTCTTTAAGGAAATTCTCCAAAGAGTTTCAATTAAAGAGCTTCTGCTCCTGTTGCTCAGTCCACTTCTCTTTGGAAAGACAAATTAGAGTTTCTTGTGTGTGCGTGTGTGTTTCTGTCCACTGGTTTTAACACTACCCGGGTAGATTTTTAAAGTGTTAGTCTTATCTGTGTCAAGGAATGCAGTTATAGTCCTGAGGTTCGCTGAAGATGGATCCCACGGCTAGCCACACCGTACTCTGGTCCGTCTACAGTCACTCTCTTGGGATTGGCTGGCCACTGAACCCACAGGGTTCAGATCTCGAATGATCCAGTCCTGGTCAAAAACCAATCTATGCACACAGTTCGGAGTGCATACATTGCTATTTTATCTATGCTTCTTCCATTACTCATCTTTCAGTCAGGTATTGCTCAAGTATAACAAATTATTTTAGTTATACAATGTCTCAACCATCATGAAATAACTTGAGTTACATCACACAAGGTTTTAGCGCAACAGAAAATATACCTTATAAGATAAGATAAGATAAGATAGAACTTTATTAATCCCTCGGGTGGGTTCCTCTGGGAAATTCGACTTCCAAAAAGCACAGCAACGACCGAAGTTACAGTTACAGAATTGTTATATATATATATATATATATATACACACACACACACACACACACACACACACACACACACACACACACACACACATATATAAATACAGAGACAAATATAAATAAAATATACAAAGGGGATAAATAGAATAAATAGGAATAAAAAATAAAAATACAAGTGAATTGCACATTTCAAGTATTGAGTCTATTGCACTGTTGACTATTTACAAAAGTATTGCACAAGGTATTGTACAGTGAGGTGAAGAGGCACTACAGCTTAGTTGTTCCCCCCTCCTTTGTCCTCCTGTTTCCCCTCCCTCTCCCCTCCAGAGAGGAGTTAAACAGTTTGATGGCGTGTGGGACAAAGGAGTTTTTAAGTCTGTTAGTTCTTGTCTTGGGGAGAAGCAACCTGTCACTGAACAGACTCTTCTGATTGTTTATGGCCGTGTGCAGAGGATGCCCAGCATTGTTCATAATGTCCATCAGTTTCTTTAATGTCCTTTTCTCTGCCACTGTCACCAGAGTGTCCAGCTTCATGCCGACCACAGAGCTAGCCTTCCTGATCAGTTTCTCCAGCCTGCATGAGTCCCTCTTTGCTGTGCTCCCCCAGCACACCACAGCATAGAAAAGTACTCCAGCAACCACCGACTGGTAAAACATCCTCAGGAGCTTCCTGCAGATGTTAAAAGACCTCAGCCTCCTGAGGAAGTACAGTCGGCTTTGGGCTTTTTTATACAGGTGCTCTGTGTTGCATGACCAGTCCAGTTTATTGTCCACCCACAGCCCGAGGTACTTGTACTTGTTGACCACCTCCACCTCCTCCCCCTCTATCTGAACCGGCAGTGGACCTTCTCTGGACCTCCCGAAGTCCACAACCAGTTCCTTAGTCTTTGAGGTGTTGAGTTGCAGGTGGTTTGTGTGACTCCATGCGACAAAGTTCCTCACCAGACTTCTGTACTCCTCTTCCTGATCATCCCAGATATATTTATCTTATATTTACCCTTTTAAAAATAAATAAACTTGTAAGATTCACTCTCCCATATTTATCCTTTTAACAGCTTCCTTCTAACTGTTCTTCTTTTTAAGATATTTCAACTTGAATTATTTCTCAGAAAAATATATCAACTTCTTAAAACATTAATACTTCAAAAGAGTAATGAGATCCCTCACATTTTATAATCACATTTTATGAACTTTTTGCATCTTTGAATTGACTTGAAATGAAATGAATTGACTTCTAAGTCAACAAAACTAAAAGGGTGCATTTAAGCACAAAGTTTTGGAAAGCTAACAAACTCAAATGAATCACAGTAATGTTAGAACACACAGAGATACACAGAAATCGCTAAGCAGTAGCTTAATACTAGCGGTTAGCTGGGCACATTTTAATATATTCTTTAGCACTTAAAATTAAACATCTGCACATCAGTGATGTTACAGTTCTTTAAACATAAATATCACAACTCCGACTGGTTTTGTTTTTTAAAGCAGAAAATATATTAACAGCAGTCAACTACATGTCTTTATGGTGCTAACATTCATGTAGCATCCCTTACCAGAGCTCGTGGTGAGATAGCTCGCCCGGCTGACGCAGCTTCCCACGGCTGTATCTCACAGATTTCAGATCCTAATAAATAGCCATCTATTAACTACTAGTATGTGAAGATAAATTGTGAATTTAACTTTTATTTTAGCTTTTCTTACCGGGATCTTTCAGCTAACTTGGCAGTTGCCTCGTGAGTAACGGCTTTCACAACAGGAAATGTTGACTAACAGAAAGTCATCTCAAGGCGTACTCGCCTCCTAGTGGCGGGGAAGGAAATTACACATCCAACTTTATTCATCAGCAGAACCAGTGACGGTCCGATACTGTTTGGTGCCCTGGGCGAACACTTCTGGCGCCCCACACACATAAAACATATGAAGGATTGTACATTAACATAAAACTGTTGTCGGGACCATACAGAATTTCACCAGAGAAACATAAACACACACACACATATGAAGAGAGAGAGAGAGTATGCATAGTATACAAACAGTTACCAAACAGCCATCATAATTCACCATACAATGAGAACGGGACGAATCAACAATTGACACTGACTAATTAATTTTAAAATCTGTAACACAATGTATCTTTGGCTCATTTCTCCTCCTCTTCTTTTCTCTTTTTTCTAAACTGAGGACCTGATTGCTTTGAACTTTTCTTGTCCATCTTCCATTGGTTTTAATTTTGCACTCCAGTACAAACACCCATCCCCCAATCCGAGGATCACCACAACATAACCTAATAGACCTACACCTTAGTTCACAGATTTGCTTTGTCTAGGGTTTATTTCTGGGATTTCGCACAACCCAGGATTCAAATCATGAATACATAATGGGCTTGGATTGACAATATTATGAATGAAATGTGCTCTATTTGGAAGCAGCCACCCCCTCCCCTTTCGACGGGTTGTGTGTGACACTTTAAATCATCAAACTGTAAATTATAAATTTTAAATTGTTATTGATCCCTTTACCCCTAAAGTCTATATTTCTTTTCTTACTCTTCTTATATTTATTGTTTGTTTACTTGCACTGCTGTAACTGGAGCCTCGTTGTCTCGTCTCTTGATATACTGTACTGTATATAGCGGAGATGACAATAAAGTTTACTTTGACTTCAGCAGCGAGCAGGCGCACTGAGGGCTCTCGCGCTCACTTTATAGAATTTCGAAAAAACATTGGTGCAAATTATAAGTCTGTATCATAATGTCTGGTGTTTTTGTGTTTGTTGGTTTGTTTTTATCTTGTTTTATTTTGCGAGTTGGTTATGAGATGCTGCTCCAGCCAGCCAGAGACTCCCCTGCTGCCCCGCCCTCTCCTCCCTGTGCCGCAAGCAGCAGACGCACCTCGCAAACGTAGGGTGATAGAAAACCGATCTGTGCCTAACATGATGTCAGGGCAGCATGAGTAGCTACGAGCAATTTTTTAAATTTTGTTTTTACCGATGCCCGTGATGCCGCCTCCCAGCACGATGCCGCCCCGGGCAACCGCCTGTGTCGCCCGTATCAAAAAGCGCTACTGAGCAGAACTCACAAATCTGATGTGGATTACATTTCACAATGAGCTCACCCGAAACTCTGGCTGATTGTGACCCACACCCATTTTCACACCTCAGCTCATGTGATTAGGTAGAGGATCATAACTCTGAAACTTCTGTCGGTGCTGTGCTTTTTGGAAATCGAATTTCCCAGAGGAACCCACCCGAGGGATTAATAAAGTTCTATCTAATCTAATCTAATCAGGGGGTCCTTTGTCCCTCTTTGGGGGAAACTCCCATTAGGTTTAAATCTGGGACTCTCCACTATTTGACCTTAGAACTGAAGAAGCTTCTTAGATGAGAGGTGAAACATCTTCAAGCAACTTATACAAGTCCAGACGCTTTTCTTTCCAAGCTCCTCAGACTACGATGACCTGGATGACTGAGAACCTTCACAGACGATGTGTTACAAAGTTTGACTGGCCTCAACATTAAATAATAAGTTAGAAAGAGAGGTCAGATGTAGTTTTGAACTGGGTATATGACTGCATGCGTTCAGTTAGCCTTCTCAACATTATTAATACTGATTAAATTGGTTGTACAAACCACTCCTGTTCTGTGTCAGGCAGTATAGATTAGATTAGTGTAGATAAATGACGGGGGTTGCATCAGGAAGAGCCTAAAATCTGGTGCTGTTGACCAGCACAGTGCAAACTATGCTACTGCAGTGTAAAGACAAAAGAAGAGAAAAGGCCTGTTTGGAGGCAGTGAGAGAGAAGGAAAGTTATTAGATAAACCTGCCAGACAGCAGGAAAAGCCGATGTAGTGAAGGAGGACACGCAGTGTGCTGGTGTGACAGAAGAGAATGGTAGGGATAAATGATACCTAAAGGTGTAACCTAAAGGGAAAAGGTGAAAGAAGAAGAAAACAAAGAAGCAGAAATAGAAGAGAAAATGCATATACAAATTAGCAAGAGGTGCAATGATACATCCCCCAAAACAGGAATGGCCTGACATTTTTCCATCCTCATCTTTTCTGACTGTTTTTTTCTTTCACTCGTTTTTCATGTGGCTAGGGTCAGTGTCACTACTTGTAGCATCAGGTGATACCTGGACCCTACTAAGGTTGCAAATTCTCTGGGATGGCACATCAATATTTGCTATTGTCAGTTGGTTTGCTGTGTCTCCCAGCACAGCCTCCAGAGCATGGAGGAGATTCCAGGAGACGGGCAGTTACTCATGGTGGAACAGGATGAGCAATGTCAGAACGGTGTGAAAATTTTCTGACTCAATGATCAGAACAGACTTCACAAGGGTGGTCCAATGTCCTCTAGTGGGTCTTGTGCTGACTGTGGAGCCTGAATGGCATTTGCCATAGAATATCAGAATTGTCATGTTTGTCATTGGTCAATGATGCGGCATATTTATGGAGGCTAGGCAACGACACCCTGACTGCTAATGGATATTGGGATGAAATCATTGAACCAATTGAAGGCCATATGTGGGTACCGTCCAAGAGCAGATCCTCAAGGACACCATCTGTCGTCACATTAGGAATGTGCCCTGACATTGTCAGGAATGCATTACAGTACGTTGGGGCCATACAAACTATTGAGCAACATTTTTGGTTGCTGAAATGGAATTTCAATAAAATGGGCCAGGCATTTTTCTCTTTGATTTCAGGGTTGTCTTTGAATTCAACTCTTTGTTGTAATCACTATATTTTCCATCAAATGAAATAGCATCTTTTTTTCATTCATAACGCATTTTACCATCCATATCAGTATAGATACCCAGCATGATCTTTTTTCATTGAGATCTAGTGTTTCTTAAAGTGTTCCGTTAGGTTTTTGAACAGTGTATATACATGGCACACCTGCTTTTTTAAAAAAAAAAATATTTATTTAAAAATGTCAATTTCAACTTATTATCTTATTGTTTACTGTTTGATACCATTTATAGGTTATATTATTTAATATTTTCAAATTTAAACAAGCTAAAATGACAAAACTCACTATATTGATAGACACAGATTCCTATTTTCTGGTTAAATAAATTTAGAAACTCTGTATTTAGCCATCTATCTTCTTCCACTTTCCTACTTCAGGGTTGCAGGTGGACCAGAGCTTAAGCCAAGCAGAGTAATATTTGTTTTCATCAGACACAGATGCTTTTTTTTTATCTGGCTACTTGCCTCAAAGACTGCCTCTTGACTCCAGCAACAGCCCCATCACATCACTGTTAAGCTTATTTGTGTTGGATTATGCATTTATTTGCAATGTAGTCATCTTAAATTTGACTTTGACAGAAAATCCCTGAGAGGGTGGAGCAAAGAGGTGGGCGGGTTCACCCAAACTGAGTGCTACTGATTGGTTGATACTAATGTATTTTATTGGTCGTGGTGCAGAGACATTATAGCAGCTGTGTTCTGAGCTGGCTGATGAGGTCTGCAGAAGACCAGCGCATGCACACACAAATGCTAACACACACACTGAATGCGTTTGTTACTCATCACTGACTAACGTGTGGCTGGGTTCTTTTTCTTTTCCTTCCCCTCTGGTAGTCTTAGTCTGCCCCTGTAATCTTCACCGTACTTCCTTATCTAAGAATTTCCTTCTAGCTGACATTAAGCGTGTGGCAACAAAATCTAAAACCAAAAATCCACAGTCACCTTTTGTTCTAAAGTAAAACTCATTGTTTTACTACTAATAATACTAATGACGTTCTCATACAGACAGATTTAATGTACAGTGATCAAATCCTCTACAATAGTTTCCTGAAGGGTTGGTTTTCTGTTTTTTAAATCTATTTCTTTTTTACATATTGTTTATTGAATAATTGATGATCACCAATTCAGCAGTTCATAACTGTCCTGTGATGACAAAGTCAGTCAGGTATTATGATGCAGCAGACTTTGGAGGTCTGGGTGGGTGTTCGTAATGTTATATGAATGATAGTCAACGTTTCAGTGTCCTGGTCTTCATTAAACTTGTTTCCTGGCTTCTCCAGGCAACATGTTGAAGTAACCTTGGGCAAGATAGTGAACACTGCGTTGCTCCTGATCTCATCTGTGTGTGTGAATGTTAGAGAAGATTCTTATGTAGAGAAAAAAAGCACTAGCCCTGCGACAGACTGGCGACCTGTCTGGAGTGTACCCCGCCTCGGCCCTATGACAGCTGGGATAGGCTCCAGTGCCCCCCGCAACCCTGAAAAGGATAAGCAGAAGCGAATGGATGGATGGATGGATGAATGTGTGCGATTGGGTGAATGAAGCTTGGAGTTAAAATACTTTAAGTGCTTGATTAGAGCAGAAAAGTGTTATGTAAACACCAGTTCATGTCTTTATAGTAAATATTAAATCAAAACTTCCTGCTAAGCTAAGAATTAGCATAGCAGTAATGACTGTTCAATCATATCACTCAGTAAACTTACTAATGTCGAACCAAGGACTTCCATTGTTATAGCCTACCCAACTACTGGGGTGAGTCATAACACAGCGTAAGGTAGGTTGTATTAGTAAGATTCAACAAATAAAAACTGAGACCCCATCACAAAATATGGTTCTTAATCCTATTATTCTGCATTGACCAGCACTTCATGATCTTCCAGGGTTTCATCTAGGTCACAAAACACTCACCTCAGCCTTAACACACAGTCGCCTGTTGCTAGAAAATATATACTAAGCTGCAAAAAGATTGCATGCTTTTTTCACCCACTGAATTATATTGAAAAAACTGAGTAGGCCAGGTAAAATGTGTTTACTCATCATCATGGGGATAGTTTTGTTTTTCAGAAGGTGTACAGTACAACCATCCCCATGCATGCCAGCCATTACTTAGCTAGTTGTAGGGGTTGCTGTAGTTCAGGTAGTGCAGGTTCTCTACAGGGAGTGCAGAATTATTAGGCAAATGAGTATTTTGTCCACATCATCCTCTTCATGAATGTTGTCTTACTCCAAGCTGTATAGGCTCGAAAGCCTACTACCAATTAAGCATATTAGGTGATGTGCATCTCTGTAATGAGAAGGGGTGTGGTCTAATGACATCAACACCCTATATCAGGTGTGCATAATTATTAGGCAACTTCCTTTCCTTTGGCAAAATGGGTCAAAAGAAGGACTTGACAGGCTCAGAAAAGTCAAAAATAGTGAGATATCTTGCAGAGGGATGCAGCAGTCTCAAAATTGCAAAGCTTCTGAAGCGTGATCATCGAACAATCAAGCGTTTCATTCAAAATAGTCAACAGGGTCGCAAGAAGTGTGTGGAAAAACCAAGGCGCAAAATAACTGCCCATGAACTGAGAAAAGTCAAGCGTGCAGCTGCCAAGATGCCACTTGCCACCAGTTTGGCCATATTTCAGAGCTGCAACATCACTGGAGTGCCCAAAAGCACAAGGTGTGCAATACTCAGAGACATGGCCAAGGTAAGAAAGGCTGAAAGACGACCACCACTGAACAAGACACACAAGCTGAAACGTCAACACTGCAAATTCCTTGTAGCTTGACAAGATTTATTGTCTTAATTTTAGCCAGATTATCTTGTCCATCTTGTTTTGAACATTACAAGCTAGTTTCCAGTCTCATGTGTTAGATGATTAGACTTGTTTCAAGTATATATTACTTTTTTTCCTTATTTAGTCTGTATATCTAAAAATGAACCATTTTACATTTATTTCAAGCAAAAATAGCTTTTAGATAGAGTGTAAAACAAAAATTATCTCAAAATAAGAAACATTCACCTTTTTCCTTGAAATAAGAAAGTCACTCATTGGAAGGTATTTATTTCAGGTTTTTAAAGAAAGGACATCTTCAAGGTTATATTTTGTCATAACATAGACACTGTTTCTGAAATTGACTGGGTAATATGACGTAAAATCAAGTAGGTCTTCAACATCAGTCAGTTCAGTTGCTTGGGCAAGGTTGGGAATTGCAATTTCATAGGCAAGAAAGTCTTTGTTGAAACCCAAGGTTTCATACACCTGGTATTCAAAACAATAAAGTACACTATTAACAATAAAAATGTTTTTTACAAGTCCAAAGATAGGGTTTAAACCATTTGCTGAAATGAGTATAAGAGACCTGTCACAGATGTATTTGTTTCCATGTAAAATAAGCCACTTTACTCTAACGGCATGATGTATAGCATCTTCAATCCCCAAAAAATCTACAACCTTTGATTGCAAATGGTCCATATTAGCAACCTCTGATACAGGACCTAGTTCTTTCTCATTTACAAATATCGGATGCTCAGTTCCTGCTTCACTTTGGCAACACTCCAGCAGCTGATTGTGGTTTACAAGAGACTTGCACACATTCTTAAAGTTTAATTTGGATGACCATTGTTTAAAAAAACTGTGTTTAGACTCGAATCTCATGCACATATGACGTATTACAGGTCCCAGGGCAATAATTTGAGAGGGAAGATGCAGCATGTAATGTTGCTTTGGTATTACATTTTTTTCTGGGAATAGTTGCCTGAATTGTTTAAGATGATCTTCTATCATTTTTTTTAGTTTGGACACAGTTTGTAAAGACACAACTGGGGCAAAAAGTATTTTAACAATTTCAATTAAATCCAAAATAAACTGGATAAAGGGATTTTTCTCTACAACACTGTATAATAAGAATGGCAAAATCTTGATCAATATAAGCATTTGTCCAGAGGATTGTTTGAGTCTGTTGTCACTTGAAGCTAAAGTAGCAATACTAATTGGTGAAGGCTTGTCACGTATGTCCACTGATGAAAAAGGAAAGTTCTGCATGGCAGAATTAAACAAGTCCAAATCCAAATTTCCAGATAAAACAAGGTATTTCAACACACACTTAATTTCCATTGGTGCCACTCCTTCAAGAATTACATGCATAATATCCTGTGGCATCTGCTCTATGAGATTAAAACCTGGGAAATCAACTAATTTGCTTTGTCTATTTATGCCAAAAGTCGTTTTGAGCGAGGATTTCAAAAATTCGGTAGTTGCCCTTTCTATTTCAATGCACTGCCTAATGTGTCCGTCCAATGTCCGTCTGGTGAAACTATGTTCATTGAAATTTTCTTGCATTTCATCAAAAGTACACTCACAATGACGACATTTGCTATACGCAAAACCAACTCCTTCCTTAAATCCTGCAAGCTCATGCTGGGCAAGAGTGTCTCCACACACAGCAACAACTGCTCCGTTTAAATAAAATTCCCCATTGACAGTGTTAATCATAACACCATCGTACAGTAACTTCAAGTCCTCATTGATTCTCCGCAGTATTATATCTACCCCACACTCATCTATGTCCCTAGACTTTGCGATTGCGAGAAGTCTGATGGAAGCCAACTTTGATCTAAACTTAGGGTCTATGTTGCCTAAGGTGTAATAAAACATTAGTAGTTTATTTACACTCGCACGTGACCCTAGGGGGTTACACATTTCTATCTCATCAGAATAGAGTATCAGTTGTAAAGCAGAGTTCTTCTTTGAAAACAGTGGGTGGGTTTTGAAAATAATTCCATCATTAATGTCATACAAAAAACTGGCGTTGGGGCAACTCTGAGGTCCAGCACTGAGCATGTCAAATAGTCTTGAATTGGATAAAAGCTGTTTCAAACTTTCAATCAAAGGAATGTAGTAGAAAGACTTGTTTTTGATTGCAAGAACTCTCGATTCTCCCTTTTTAACTCTACAGGCATAATTGGAAATGATGATCTCCTCAGGTGTGACAGGGTTGAAATGCATCTGTGTTACACGGTCCTGTAGGTTTGAAGCTGCACATATGGGAAAGGGATCCTGAAAGTTGTCCAGTGTTGAAAGAACTTCTTGTTGTAAAGGTCCATTGCTGTCAGGTTGCCTTTCAAGGATGGTCTTTATTTTTCCCCTCAAGGACGTCAGAAGAGCTGTTTGATACTGTTGGACACCAAGGACAATGTTGTTGACACTCCTCTGATGGGGGAAAAAAAAACACATCAGAGACATGAAAGCGTAAATAGAAAATATAACAGAAGCAAAATGCAACTCTATTTCTTTAGCTCAAATTAATGAGCCACTGAATGTTGTAATTTACCAGTGGAGCAGTAGAAGAAGAAATCAGCCAATAATTGGCATTGTTTTGCATGACATGCCACATGCATGACTCACGTGGCACAAACACATTGCACCGAGCAAGATGGAGGAGCATGAAAGGTTACAACAGAAAAAGTGAACAAATGATTGCCTCATTTATTTTTTTTATGTAATTCTACTTCATTTGTCTTTTATGCCTAAAAGTGAACACATTTTACACTGTTAAGCCTATTTTAAACTGTTGAGTGTGCCCAGAGTTACATACATTGCAGTGAACTGCACAACTCTTGTGCTTAACTTCTTCGTAATGTACATTTGTTCTTAATAACTTATATAGGTGAAAGTAATAGCTGAATAAAACCAGTGATGAAAAACAATCAATTAATTGCAAAGATAGTGGACAGATTATGAAAAAAAAATCATTAGTTGCAGCCTTACATTGAACCAGACTTATTAACAAGTTAACAATGACACCCCCATAATATCAGATGAAGCAGTACCTGTGATAGGTGGCATTGCTCCCGCACACCAATAGCAAATGCAGCTGCACATCTGGCAAGATCAACAGTTTCTCTTTTACCCTACAGGACAAAAAGAAAAACAATTGTGTAAGAAAAATGACTCACTCAGAATGTGTTTCAAATTCCACCAGATGCAAAACAAAACAAAGAAATATTCCAAACTGTTGTACATTTTTGCTATTAAAAGATTCATACTACAATGGATAGCTAATGAAGCTGCAAATGTTATGAACAATTTAAGAGTTATTTAATGAAACTTAACCAATCTTTATGGAATCTACTCTGAAGTTAACTGAAAGAAAAATTTGAAAGCTGCTTGGTTCATGGAGCATATAACAACAACCAAGGCAGGTACACAACACTGGTAAATAAGTTTATTTATTATGTTTAAGTATGGTAACTAAGCCTACATTGTTGTGCAAGCCTGAATTTCAGCGGATTCATGCATTTGAAATTCAGCACTGGCCTTCATACCTATTAAAATATTCTAATCAAGTAGTTTATCTTAGAAAACACATAACTTTAAAACTATAATTTTCACTTGAACTGAGTACATTTCTGAATTGGGGTAACTGTGCTTGGTTAAGGTTAAACAACACACATACATTTAAAAATTCGCGCGCGTACACACAGAAACACATAAAGTACATTACCTGATTCTGACGAGGTGTTTGAAGCTCAGCCGCGTCTTGCTCCATCACGTTCTGACTTTCCTGTCGCTCCTCCTCCAACACCTCCGATGTTACTGGGGGGTCTAGTGGTGGTGGCTCTACTTCAGTGCCATTGCCATTGCTAACAGTTTGTCTGGGTTCGGCAGTATAGTCGGCAAAAATGGCTGTACCAAAATTTTCGCCTCCTAATACATTTGCATCGGATGAAGCTGTCAGCCATCCTGTAGGCGGGTTCCCAGTGGAGATGTATTGTGGATGTGTGCGTCTGAGATGGTGGTAAAACGAGTTGAAAACACGGTAATCCTCGGCGCATCCATCGACTCCACAAATGACACGGAAATCTGGACTGCGACTGTGTGCAGTATTAATGTGACTTAAGAGAGACTTCAATGTTAACGCCACAAAGACGAAGCAAATCACACACCTCCAACAGGCCATTGTATTAGACTAAAGTCAAGCAAAAAATATGTTGCAGTGTGGAGCTGTTGCCGCGCTAGTTTGGGAAATACCAAGTTCATGGGGGGAGGGGGGTATTACAAACTGGAGCTGTAAAAACAAAAAATGGTCACAAATAAGGTAAAATGAAATAACACCTATAAGAGTTTATTTTAAATCAATGAAGAAGAAATTTACCTATCATACTGACTGTGTTTTATGAACGTACAAACCACTAAATTGTATATAGAAGCAAAAATTGAGATGTGCACCCCCTTCGTGTTCCATGTTAGTTGCTACCCAACTCCGTTTGAATTTGGAGTCACAGGAATCTTCTGCACCTGAGCATTGAAAGAAAAACTGTAAGAGAAAACTTCGTCAAGAAAGAGAGGTAAGCAATTTTAATTTTTCGAATGTAAGTAATGTGTAGTCTAATCACTGTTTTAAAGTCTAGCGGACAGAATAATAAATTTAATTTGAGCGCGGGAAGGAGTAATGTAGCATGCTAACGGATGCTAGCGTTAGCTTAGCAGCCCTCGCATGTGGTTCAGAGAACATTATTTAGTGAAGTATCTACTGTAATGTTGTGAGAATTCCTAGCTATGCTATTTATAAGGGGCAGTATTAGCCGTTTGTATTAATTTAAGTTAATAGGCACACTGAGAATTTCTTTCAATTAGCAAGAGAGCTAATTAACCACATTCAGGGTTTTCCAATTGTCTTTGACTGATTTACTAGCTGCTTGAATTCCCTCACAAGGTGTGGGTTTAAATTAATATTTTGATATTAATTGGATTTATTAAAGTGGGCTCAAAACAGTGTTATTCAGGAATCAGGCTGGTTGGTAAAACAAGTAGCGCTGTGTATCGATTCAAAATTGAAACAGAAGATGGCAGCACTGTATGTACAAGGATGCCAGCTGCCGTTAAACCCCGAAGAAGAAGCTGTATCCCAGAATTCATAGCGCGGCCTAGCTCAGTTTCCAAAAATGGCGGAAGCTAGTTAGTTTTAAAATTTCTCTTATTACTCTTTCTAGGTCACAAAATAAACATTTAACATATTTTCAGGCGAGAATGTAGCCGTGTAAACTTCAAATATCTGGACAGTTTATCAAGACACCGCATATTTTCAAAAGCGCTCCGACGTTTTCGGAGACGTCTGTTACCCACTAGCTCGATAGCTAGCCGGGGTTTAACGCTCACTAGAGCCGTGAGAACACCGGACTCCGGGTGAACCATTTTCAAAACCACCGCCGTCTTTCACTACTCAGGTGAAACATGATATATAAGTCACTTAAATAACTTAAAAATGTTATTGTTTGGCTTTTTTCAGTATTTTATTTGTTCCTGAGTAAATCGGTTTGGCTGAGATTAAAGTTATAGTTTTTACACAGCTGAATAAACGTCAAGCAGACAGCTGATTATCAGAAGTGTGAGATGCTGGAGAATATACTCCGGTGTCCTTTTATATTTTAGATAGCAATGAGCAATCTGCAAATTTCTTTAAAATGTAATAAACTATCATCTTGCCTTTATTTTTAGTTAGCACATACCTTAAACATTTAAAGCTATAAGCTAATGATCGTTATGTAAGAGCAGATACTGCTGGTGCAATAAGCTGTACATTTTACGTCCAATGGATGCATGATCTGGCAGCCCTAGTCAGCATAATCTTATTGATGAAATTCAATGACACAAATCTGGGTGAGTAAAAGTTCACCGGGCAATATTGTATAATCCTTTCAGACCTCAGCTGGGCTGTCTGGACATTTCTTTTCTATAATAGCTTTAAAAAGGGTAAAAATGTTGAACAATCAAAACGATTCTTTGACGTGAATCAATTTGATTCTCATGGGACTCAATTAAGATTCAACTTTTCAAATGTTTTTAACATAACACTAATTGTAAACATTTGTCTTGCAGGTGACTGAGCAATGGAGAAGCTGGATGATGTTACAGTATCTGTCCTTAAAGGTTATATTTGATAATATATTTGTGTGTGTGTGTGTGTGTGTATATATATATATATATATATATATATATATATATATATATATATATATATAAAAACAGTTATGTTTGTGCAGTTATGTGCTTGCACAGTTTAACTGGTGTTTGTCTTTTTGTTAGCTGCAAGCATTGACGAGCGCATGCTTTTAACATTGACCCGTGATGATCTGAGGGACCTTTTTTCTGGGCCTGAGCACTTTCTCAGAAGAAAACATGTGTGGTCAATAATTCATCCTGAGGTATTATGTAAAAAATATTTAGTTCAACTAATCTCCAGAAAGTATGCTTTTATTTTAGCAGTACTTGACATTTTTATTTTCTCACCCTAAACCAGGAAGACCATCCGCTACCACAGAAACCTGAAACAACTTCTTCACCCAGGGTAGTTGCAACAGGCCCTCCAACTGCTGATGCTAATGTAAGCCAGCTGAAAACCTTGCAGCTCCCCAGTCCTCCGGAATATGTTCTGTACACCGACAGTGAGTTGGAGCAATGCCGAAAGAGTTACCTGGAGTTGGCCTGCTCCGGCAGGGAACAGGCATGCGTCATGTCAAAAGAACTGAGATGCAGATTAGTGAGAAATACAATCACAAGTATGGTGTCCCTTTTGAGAGCAAGCCAAGGCCAAATGGAGCGATACCCCTCTAAGACCGAAATCACTGCAATGGCTAAAAAAGTTGTGGAATATTATCCTATGCTGCAGGATAATGATGCAAGCGTAAAACACGTAAGTTCTTGTATTTGTGTCTCATATATAAATCATTTTGTTTTGTTCAGGGGGCATGATATATATGTATTTTCACCAGGAGAGCATTAATGCCAAGTTACAAAAAAGGCTGCAAAATATGAAAACCCCAGTAAAAAGGCAAGGACCAACACCGGAGAGGGGACGGCCCAAGAGAAGGCTCACTGACCTCTACCCAAGGGATGAAGAAGCTGATGATGAAGATGCTGATCGCAGTTCTTCCAGTGGTGCATCTACTCTGTTATCACCTGTCAGAAATTCTGACAATGCCTCCACTTCATGTGAGTACTAGTAATTTTGTAAAATGGTTATCAACACACAGCCAGTAGTAGCTAATGTTTTGTGGAAGTCTACTTCAGTAACAATGAAAAACCAAAATGCTCTTGTACTTCTCTCTATCTTAGCTGACAAGGATAGTCGGCAAATACAAGCAAGACATTACAAAACATTACAAGAAATGTGTAAGAAGGCAAAACCAAACCAAGAAGATGTGTCCCAGCTATTAGACCTCGAGTTTGAAGCCAGAAGATCCTTCATTGACTCAGACACCATGAAAGAGGAGAACAGAGCTTGCCTCATCTTGGATGCATATCCATGCTTTAAAGAATTGCATCATGTAAGTTTTTGGAAGAGTTAATAAATAATCACTTTAATTTCAAATATATTTGGTGTGGTAGTAAAGTTATTTTGATTTTATTTGTCTACTTATTTTTTTAAACCTATTGTAGGCGTTGGGTGAGCTTCGCAGAATTTTGGATCCCCACAACAACAAGTTCATCAGTCAAGTAAAACTGAGATGGGAAGAATTCTGCTCCAGGGTAGAGTTCTACGGTGTGTCAAAGAAGGCAATGAATCCACCAATGACCATGGACAAAAGTAAGTTTTACCATTTGAATACAAAGTTCTCATCCTTTAAAATTTATGTTTATGAAGGTTTGTTTCTGCTTTGTCCAGCTGAAGCCCACCTTGCACTGATGAAGGCTCTTCCAACCCTCTTTCCCACACCTGCCCATCCACCAAAAAAGATGGGGAATGCTTCTGAAGCATTTCTACATGTCCTGAAGGTAAGTTTTATAAAATTTGCTTATAAAGATCTACAGAAAATTTGGCAAACAAAATATTTCGGTCAAACATGACTCAAAAATGCTTTTTCAGTTTCAGCCGAAAGACTTAAATCTATAATTTATTGTTTTCATTAATTTATAACGTATTTAATGTACACGAGTGTGGTCACATAAGGAGTCGCTTGATAAACCATAAGTCAAAACTACTATAAAATGTGTGTAACCAACAAAGAACAAGATAATGACATCTCCAACGTTATGACCAATTCCCAGCAAAAAAAACATACAATTAACATAAGATGTTGACTGTCATGTCTTTTGTGTCTTGCAGCCTACAGAAGATCCAGATGCTGTCCTCCAGAAACGAAGCTTGTCATGTCCAGTAGTGATGTTCGATGGCTGCAAGTGTGTCATTGCTGTTGGTAATTTACCAGTTACAACATTTGACAAAGAAAAAATTGGTGAGGCTATGATATATGTGATGGCATACTTTTATGCACTCCATCTGACTTACCCCAAATGCGTGGCAACCCTGCTGTCTGTCATTCAGACAGAAGTTCTCCAGGATGCCATTCATGAGCATGACACTACATCATCTTACAGAAAAGCCCTGGCAGAATGGCATGCATTTATTGGAAAGTAGTGTGTAAATTTCAGATAAGATTAGGAGAGGGCACTTCTGTTTTGTTTTTGTTTGTTTTTTCAATCTGGGTCTTATTTCTAAAATGGAAAATGTTCATTTACTCACCCAGACAAGTTTTGTGGTATTTGGTGTCATTCGGAAGAAATTTGAATCTTTGTGGTCTTCCTATGTCACTCGTCAATTTTAATGGGGCAATGGCGAAACCTCTAAGGCTGTTGAAATGTTGAAACCACTTAAACAAACTCATAATGTTGGACCTGTACTGTTCAATTGTATCTTTATTATCTGCAGGTTATTGTTAAAGTGGACAAATAAAGATGGACACTTTTACTCTGTTTCAGTTTTGTTTTGTCCTTAATCAGCAATATAATCTTAAAGTAGTGTTTAGCTAAATTTAAAAAGAAGAAATTTCTTAAAAATGATTTAATGTACTAGTTTTTAGATTATTTGCCTTGATTTGTTTGTTAGAATAAGTGTTTTATGCCTATTTTCAGATTTAATTTCTTCAACATTTTACTTAGAACAAGTGGTTAAAGCTTATTTTAGGTTTCAAGCCATGATTGGTTGCCTGGAATAAGTGTAAAAGACTTATTTTTAGCTTTATTATCTTTATTTGTGGCCTACAATCAGTGGTTAAAGCTTATTTTAAGTTTCAATTGTTCTAATTTGTTGCCTGTAATAAGTGTAAAAGACTTATTTTTAGCTTTATTATCTTATTTGTGGCCTACAATAAGTGGTTAAAGCTTATTTTAAGTTTCAATGTTCTGATTTGTTCCCTGGAATGAGTGTAAAATACTTATTTTTAGCTTTATTTAAATCTAGATATTGTTCTTATTTCAAGAAATCTTATTAAGAAAAAAACACTTACCCCATGGGCAGATAATTTCACTTGTTTTAAGCAAATCTTCACCAAAAATAAGTGTATTTTTCTAGTATTAAGGAGGTGGGTTTTTGCAGTGAAGACTGGGCCAAGAAATATCTCAAGACTGGTTTTTCTAAGGTTTTATGGACTGATGAAATGAGAGTGAGTCTTGATGGGCCAGATGGATGGGCCCGTGGCTGGATTGGTAAAGGGCAGAGAGCTCCAGTCCGACTCAGACGCCAGCAAGGTGGAGGTGGAGTACTGGTTTGGGCTGGTATCATCAAAGATGAGCTTGTGGGGCCTTTTCGGGTTGAGGATGGAGTCAAGCTCAACTCCCAGTCCTACTGCCAGTTTCTGGAAGACACCTTCTTCAAGCAGTGGTACAGGAAGAAGTCTGCATCCTTCAAGAAAAACATGATTTTCATGCAGGACAATGCTCCATCACACGCGTCCAAGTACTCCACAGCGTGGCTGGCAAGAAAGGGTATAAAAGAAGAAAAACTAATGACATGGCCTCCTTGTTCACCTGATCTGAACCCCATTGAGAACCTGTGGTCCATCATCAAATGTGAGATTTACAAGGAGGGAAAACAGTACACCTCTCTGAACAGTGTCTGGGAGGCTGTGGTTGCTGCTGCACGCAATGTTGATGGTGAACAGATCAAAACACTGACAGAATCCATGGATGGCAGGCTTTTGAGTGTCCTTGCAAAGAAAGGTGGCTATATTGGTCGCTGATTTGTTTTTGTTTTGTTTTTGAATGTCAGAAATGTATATTTGTGAATGTGGAGATGTTATATTGGTGTCACTGGTAAAAATAAATCATTGAAATGGGTATATATTTGTTTTTTGTTAAGTTGCCTAATAATTATGCACAGTAATAGTCACCTGCACACACAGGTATCCCCCTAAAATAGCTAAAACTAAAAACAAACTAAAAACTACTTCCAAAAACATTCAGCTTTGATATTAATGAGTTTTTTTGGGTTCATTGAGAACATGGTTGTTGTTCAATAATAAAATTATTCCTCAAAAATACAACTTTCCTAATAATTCTGCACTCCCTGTACTAATCAGAAGTTTGCTGGTTCAATCCCTGGCTGCTCCAGTCTGCATGCTTGTTGAGCTGCAAGATATTTACCCCAAGTTGCACTCCGATGCATCCATCTGTGTGTGAATGTTAGATACAAAGCACTTACAGAGAACAAGCATAGAGTACAAAAATGCTATATGAGAACCAGTCTATGTACTATTGTGGCAGCATGGTGGTTTGAAAATAGCATAGATGATTAAAAAGATTCTTAGTTGTAAATCAGTGGTTTTACTATAAGATCTGAATGCTTCTTCATAGCTTTTCAGTTTCACCTGCAAGGCCAGGAAGGAAATTATTTTTCTGGTTATCCCTTCTTAGTAGAAATTTATGCTGTTAAATGCATTGCTTTGTTACAATGGAGATAATAGGAGATAAGAAAAGATTAGACGATAGCCTTTATGTTTTTAAAGATGTGTGTTTTAAGAACGTGCCCACTCTTAAGTCTTTTTGCAGCAAATGTGAAGCCACGTCTAGTTAGCTTAGCATAAAAACAAAAATGGGGAACCCTCTATCCTCGTGGCACTGTCCGAAAGATAACTAATCCAAGCATTAGATACTGAACTCCAGAAAGAATTCCTACATAGAATTGTTTTCCAATGTATGTGACAGTTAGGTCCATAAGATTTTAAGCAATGACAGTTTTTAACAAAAGTTAAAACTTTTACATTTCATGACAAATAATTAGATAAAAAATCAGGAGTTCTTTTTTCCAGGTATTGATCTTGCGTTTAACAACTCTTCACTGGATACTAAATAAAGAAAACAAAAAACAAAATAAAACCTTCAGAGAACATAGCCAAATAGCCAAATGCGATTGGACAGCTTAGCAACACCAACATGCCTGGAATATGAAAGCAGAAAATGACAGTGGATGATAAAATAATTCTTTCTTTGGTTGAAAAAAATCTAACTCAAGACAAGAACACTTTAAGAAGGGTAGGCATATCATTGTCAGTGTCTACAATCTAGAGACACAGATGGTTTACAAACAAGTGCAAACCACTAGTAATGCACAAAAGCAAGGTTAGACAAGATTAGACAAATCCTGCCTTTTTGGTTGTAATGGAAATATTTAACGTAGAATGAAATTCACAGAAATAATACATTTCTTTTTTAAATGGCTTCCTCGTTGATGCAGACCACCCATTCTTTCTACAATAAAGTAGAATAACACAGATGTAATACAGTTATCTGCATGTTCATACTGTAACTCTATGGTTACAAAGCTATGGTAATGGCTGAATCTATTTGTTGTTGATTTATTTAGGATGTCACCATCTCTGGACAGATTGAACTGTCCTAGTGTCCCCTGGTGGTTGCACTATATAACTGCATTCTCAAAACCAGAACTCCCGTTCACACACCCAGACCCTGGATCCCCACAACTTCTATATTCTGCTTACTTGGTACTACTTATTTGGGACTAGTCTGACTGATGGACTCGTTTTATTGTTGTGGAAATAGTAAGATCCAGCTCACTAGTTTACCCAGTTAAAATCAGGTGTCAAATGTGGACACATGCTACAGTTTTAAGGTGCTGGGGGAAGAAGAAGCGAGTGAGAGACGGGTGGCCGAGGATAGAGCAACCAAGGGGGTGTTGCTGATCAGGCAGAGGGCAGGGTTAAAGAAAAAGAAGGCGGTGTTCTGCTTCCAGATGGAAAAACAGGAGAAGGCAGAATGAAACACTCTCTGATCATGTCTTTTACTTTCATGTACTACACAGTTCTAGCTGTCAACGTACACGCAAATATTGCAAGAGCAGAAAAATGGATGGTAAATGAACCCAATTAAACTGACAAATAGGCACTGTCACACATATCTCTTTATTAGCATGAATGCACACTAATGCATTAATTCGCTAATACACAATCTTGTAGCCTTGAATACACAACAGTTAAAAGAAAAAACAACTGAGCGTTCTGAGCGCTCTTCTTTCTTAAAAAAAAAAACCGCACACACACTGAGCAGCCACTTTCTTAGGTACAACTGTTTAGCTGCTAAATGGCAGCATGCCTTCATGCCTGCCATCTTCAGGCATGAAGATGTTGTCAAGATGACCTGCTGAAGTTCAAATGGAGCATCAGAATAATGAAGAAAGGTACATTTAAATGCATTTTTACAAATCATGGTTGTTGGGTATTTTAGAAACTGTCGATCTACTCATAATTTCCTGGACACCTATTTCAAGAGTTGTGAATGGTTTTTTAAATAAATCCAGTGAGCACCTTGGTGGTGCGAGAGGTCAGAGAACAATTGCTGATACAAAGGCAACAGCAACTCAAATAAACCACTTGTGAAAACCAAGGTATGCAGAAGAGCATCTGTCACTATGTTAAAGATAGAGAGATGAAAATAGTAGCCCCCCATTTTATTTTATGCTCAAAGACACTTTCTTTTGGTAAGGCCACTGTAATGTCAGTTTTACTGTTATGTAAGTTCTGCAAGCAGAGGGCGCTCAGTCTCGTGCGCATCGGCAGCTGACGCTACACTAGAAGAAGTAGTGACGGTAGTAAAGAGACAGCCCGTGTGCCAAAAGACCTGATTAATCTGACATTTTTCTATGTTTACAGGTAAGCTGGTGGGTTGATAATATAAACCAGATATTATAAAAGTGACAGACAGCAGTGGCGATTGATGACAAATGTCTTGTTTGTAGCGAATGTTAAGCTAGACAGCTCATTTCCAAGTTGGTCCAGTTGTTAGCCTGTGCCGATGCAGTTGTCAGACGGTACCGAAAGTCTGTGAGCTCCACACAGGTATATTTTTTGGGTTAAAGCCACACTTAATATGTTTTGCACAATGAGAAAAAATGTGAATTGCTGTATGTTTAGTTCCTTGAGAGCGAATGCTGTAGAAATATGTTAAGAAAAACATTTATTTGAAAGGGATCGAGTTGAATAAATAAAGTTAATAAGACAGATTCATAAATAGATTAAAACAGTAGTAAAAACAAGAGAAAACGGTAATCACAGTTCATTATGGTGTTTGTGCATACAGTAAAATGTATTTTTGTGATTTAACCCTTTAAAGCCGGTCGGAGTGGCTGCGTTCCGTTTGGCGTAACTATTTTTAAATCCCGGTAGCACTGCAACCACGTAAGCTAGCGCAATAATTTTTTTTTGCATATGAAACCGAAGGAGTTGCACTTACATCTTATGCCCTCAGCTTGTCCTAGGTCATGGTTTCCTTCCACATATAGCTTTGCAAACACTGCATAAAAAGCGCTTGCAGGAACAGCGCGAACTATCGCATGTCCGTGATGTCGTTTTGCGGAAATGTAGTTTTTTACCATCAGGACCTTATGAGCCTATACTGATGTTTTTAAAAGTTATGTTTGACTTTATGACTTTCTGTGTCGTTTCTGGGATGCTTAGGACTCATATTGCACTGCTGGAAATAGTTTATTTTGAAGCACATGCTGTTTTTTTCCAAATTTGCAGTATAATATTTATTTTCGTTTTTCCTGCAGTATATAAAAATTGGTGTATTTCAAAAATAAAACTATGAAAACACTTAAAATAAATTTCCTCTGGTGGGAAACTATTTTGTGCAACTTTTTTGTATTTATAGTTTTGAGGGATAAGCCTCTTAAATTTCTCTAACTAGAAATATATGTTTAAAAAACAAAAACGATTTAAAAAATTTTTTGTAGTTTATTGCACTTTTATGCAATTTATGTAATTACTATGTACTTAATCCATACATATCATTAATATTTGGGCTATAATGGTTGTATTGATGTATATCAACTCGAAATGCTTCCAAAAATGGCACTACAACATGTAAAAATATAATATAAGCTCTGGCAGACTTGGTTCTATGGTAGGTCTTAAAGGGTTAAGCAGTTTATAAAATTGGTGCATGTGAGTATGAAACTGTATACGTTTGGAAAAAGTAATGTTAGCTACACTAGAAGAAGTAGTGTCAGTAGTGAAGAGGCAGCGTATGGCCCGCGCGTCGAAGAGAACTGATTAATTTGACATTTTTCTGTTTTTACAGTTGTGAAAAATAAATGTTGCACCCAAGATGAATTGGCCCATCATTTCAGCAGTGTAACATAAGCACTGAAGCAGAAGAGGTGAACTGCCTATTTTGATGTTTCTGTACTTTTTCACTTGTTTATTAAAGTTTGGGGTAATGCTTGTCTTTTGTTTGTTTTTTGTTGAACATAGGGTTTAGGTACCACCTTTCCTTTGGAATAGCTTGTTTTGTTTATTATTTTTGGCCTTTGTTTACCCCAGATTTAATGCTTTCAGGTTTTGGCTGTTGGGTAGGGCTTTGGGGACCAGGGCGGGGACACCTTTTTTTGTAACCCTTATGTTGCACTCCTGTTCCCCTAGACTGGGACGTAACATTAGAGAAGAGTTGTTAAGTTAAGCTAATTAACATAACACATTTAAGCATGAGATTTTTTTAGCCAATAAAGCTAACTAAGCATTAAAACACATTTTAAAGCAATCAGGAAACAAAAAAAAAATGGCTAAAGGGAAAAACAATCAGCACAGCACATCAAGCTTCATATTAACATATTAGCTCTCATTTAAATATATCTCAAGCCTCTATTCAGGCTGCTGCCACAGTTTTCTTTCAAATCCTCATCACTTCATTCTCTCTCATGTTTCCTTCTTGTCTCTCTGTGTCTCTCATTCAGCCTGTCTGTGCCTGTCTCTGGCATACCAAAGGTTCCTGTCCTCTACTTCTTTTAATAGTTTTCCACTCTCGCTCTCCCTTCTCTGTTTCTCAAAGCTTCTTCCTGCAACACTTTTTTTTGGTTTACCCTCTCTTCTCTTTCCAACACACATTCTGATTTAATTTGAATTAATTAAATTCTTTTAAACAGTAAGTTAAAATTAACCAAGAAACACCTCGACTCCTTGAAACACTTGAACTGATTTCAAGCATGCTTATTTGGCAAATTAGTTTGTGGCAACCCAAGTATTACACACTGTTGCTTGCGCGCGTGCACACACACACACACACACACACACACACACACACACACACACTCATTAAGTTGCACAGCTTCAACCTCTGCCCTTACAATAAAGGCAAGCTTGAACATGTAAGCTACTGTGGATATATGTAGATATGGTTTACAACTTTTTCTGGATTTTCTATTTTTAAAACGTTTTGACATCAGATTAGTGTTGCTTAGGGTTAGTGTTATGTGATATCAATGTGAAGGCCAGAAATAACATATTTTCTGTTTATTTATTTTCAGATTAGGATTAATTTGTGTTTAGTTTTAAATTCTTTGCATTTGCAGTTCTGTTAAGTTACAAATTGTTTTCGTAGTGTATTTGCCAGTTTTCACTCTAATCTTCATTAGTCCAGTAAATTTTTAGTTTTCATTATTACATCTAAAAATGTCAGCAGTTCTGGAAAAACATTCTTTGGACAGATGAAACCAAAATCAACCTCTATCAGAATGATGGCAAGAAAAAAGTATGGGGAAGGCGTGGAACAGATCATGATCCAAAGCATACCACATCATCTATAAGACACGGTGGAGGCAGTGTGATGGCTGCCAGTGGCACTGGGACACTGATGATGTGACACAGGAGAGAAGCAGCTGAAGGAATTCTGAGGTGTTCAAACACACACTGTCCGCTCAAATGTAGCTAAATGCAGTCCATCTGTTTTCATAAAACAGATGGACGATGATTCAAAACATAAAGCCAAAGCAACCCAGGAGTTTATTAAAGCAAAGAAGTGGGATGTTCTTGAATGAACAAGTCACTCAACTGATCTTAAACAATAGAGCTTGCATTTCACTTGTTGAAGACTAAACTTCGGACACCAGCATATGGTGGCGTCCATGAGTTCAAGACTTCTTGCTGTCAGTCCCAGCAAAGAGTTTTCAATCAAAAATTAGAAATGAACATTTTAATTTCAGTTATTTAATTTGTCCAATTACTTACTGAAATGACAAGATTGTGTTAAAAAAAAGCTGTATACTAACTGCATAATTTTATTTTAATAATCAATAGTAACAAAATTAATTTTAAAGTATTTTTAGTTGAAAGGTTATCTGCTTTATTTCTGTGTGATGTTTAATATATTGACTTCCCTTAATATTAGAGGATCAAGTGTGCTGCTTCAGAACCTTTTGCCTGCTTTATAATGCTGGCATTTCTTTTATCATTCCTTCACATTGTGAATTACTTTCTATCAATAAACTTTAATAAACTACTTGGACTGCTTAAGTATATATCTTGTGTTGTGGGTGTGTTTTATTGTTGTGCAGTTGTTGAGACTGTGAAGGGTGTAGCGTTGAGGCTGGGTCTTCCAACTTAAAAGGATTTCAGTACAAAGTGCCATCTGGTGGACAACTATGTACACCCACAGTCAAACACGTGTACCTTTTTTTTCAGTTGTGAAGCAGAAAGCAGTGGAGTTGGCTAAGTTGCAGCGTCACCACCACAGAAAAGGAGGGCTGTGGATTCTCTGGGCTCCCAACATGGCGTGGGCCAGACTCTGACCAATCCACTCACTTGGCAGAACTTTGACACAGTTTTAATCAAATGCTTTGTTGACCTCAGTCATCTAAGCCAATCAAACTTCAAGCCCGCCTCATATAATTCTACATTGCAGTAATGAGACACACAGTGAATTCTACTTTAAGCTACATGGTTTTTAAGCTACATGGTTTTTAAGACATGGCGGAGTTTTAACTCTTAACTCTGGCTTTAGTCAGCATCCAAATCAAAAAAGAAACAAACATAATACTCACAACTGCCAGATTTTACGATCCAACCAGGAACAGCACCACTCATTGCCTCTTTCTGGCTCCCCCAGTAACAATCAAGGGGCAACAGTATACAGACCTGTTTACATTTCTTATTGGAAATCAACAGACTGAAAACCAAGCAAAAAAAGAAAGTGATGAAACTACAAAAATGACAACAAAGGGATACAGAGTGTTAACAAAGATATAGAGAACAGCTACAAAAAGAAAGAAAATGAAGGGATACGAGTAACTTAATTATATATATATATATATAAAATAATAAAAATAAATAAATGTATCTGATCGAGGAATCACTCATCTTTGGAAAAGAGAGTTTATTACAGAGAAATGGCTCTTTCCAAAATAAAAGCTATACTATACGCTTCTTCTGGGCTATATTCTCAGCAGCATATTAAACATATCAGGTCCCCATAAGGAGAATCATGTGCTAACGGCTGTCTAAATGACTCGGGTAAAGTTTGTAGCATGCGTGCTTGTTGTTTTTGTCTGCTTCCACTTGTCTTTGCACTAGGATGATGTCGGCGTAAATGTGCAGTCATATTCGTTGTGTTCCCACTAGTGCTGTCAGCGTAAACCTTGTTAAAATGACACTGACGCCATAACGTAGCGAGTAACCGCGGATCGCCCCGTGTGTGGGGCTGGACGGCGTCAACACGTTAACAAGCTAACTGCGCTAACGCACTAGTTCCCACCAATTGAGCATTGCGTGGCACATCCGACATACTGTTTTACTTTTGTCCATGATGCGCTTACCATCAGGGTCTTGCTTCACATGAAAACCAAGATAGTTCCAAACGCCAGATCTGAATGAGGGTGGGGGAGGTTCAATTTTGGGCAGCGTTGAGGCAATTGCCATGTTGCAACGAGCTTAGCTTCTGTCTTGCTAGCTTGCGCTGCGCTCAGTGGATCTGCACTCGACAGTGCAGCCTAGGTGGAGTGTATATATATAAATAAAAATCCCCTCTCGCCCCTGCGGGCAGTCTATCCTTCAAGCTGGGGTCTGGTGTGGTCTCCCTTTGCTTGTGTCTTCTTGGCATTTATGAATGTATTCGATTAAAACACACACACACACATATTTATTGCGCAGTATCTTTGCTGTTCCTAGGACTGTGCTCTTCTGGTCATTCTCGACCATGCCAGAGGGTGTGCCCCATTTTGATTTCGGGACTTCCAGGCCACACTTGGCACAGATGTTTCTCTATACAATGCCGGCCACTTGGTTATGGCGTTCCATGTATGCCCTGCCTGCTAGCATGTCTGGTGTGATTTAAACAGCATAAATTCTGCCAAAGTGCTGTAGAGAGAAGCACATTTACACTCCCAGTCTCCAAAAAACGAATGAAAACATGAAAAGCATGAAAAGTATGTTGTGTTAACTAATTATTGTAGAAAGTAAAAATCACACTGATTTAGTGATCATTAAAATGTGTTTGGAATGTGCAAATTAATGATAAGTCCTCTGATAAGTCATGACACACTGCCTACATAATCTTCCTTTTTGGGTTAAAAGGTTATCGATATTGCTATTCGCAATACTGGACCTGTATTTACTTGATATCAGATCAATACCAAAATCAAAATCGCACATCACAGCACAAGTTTTTCCTTTCATTAGCTGAGGGAGGAAAAAATATATTTGAAGATACAATTTTCCTATGTATTTAGACATGAAATCTACGCGAAAACGGCACACTACACATAGTTTTTTAAAAAGTCAATATGAGATTATTCAGGGTTCCTGGTTAGCTTTGCGTTAGCATGCTGTCTATGTACACAAATGAGATACTGGGCTCCTCCATTTTTCACAAGAAGGCATGAACTCCTGGTTCATGGTTTGTACCAGGAGTTAAAGCTGTAAGATGTCTGCTTTTGTACATGTTTTAAAATGTCAGTGGGGCAGTTTAAATTATTTTGGTGGGTTTTTGACATGCATTCTGAGTCTATAAGCAAGTAAAGAATAAACATTAAAAAATGTGTAAAAAAAAAAAAAAATCTCAAAAATGGTTTCTTATTGATCCACCATTTTTTGCAACCTCATACCACCCCCTGGTGATCATGTTGGAAGATTACAGTTGCAGCACAGATGCATAAAAAAATCATATCAACCTTCATTTTACTTTTTGTAATTGTCTTTAAACTACTGATTAGATTATATATATGTATATTATTGGATTTTATGCACATTACACTACATGTGTTAGGCTCACACAAAAAAATAGTAAAATAATTACACTTACTATATGTAATTTAACTGTTTACATGAGGTCCCTCTGGTTTACAGATCAAACACTGGTTGATCAAAATTCCTCTTTATTTACTATACAATAACAAGTAACAACAAGTACATGCACAAACACACATAAACATGCACACACACACATTCGAGTAACTTTTCATCATACCAGATCAACATATAAAAGTATAAGTGTGCAGAGACAAAATCAATCTCAGAGTCCACAAGCTGGCACTTCAGAAAGGAGAAATCAAATCAGATATGCATATCAGTCTGCCTATATGCCACATCTCTCTCTCTCATCTGAAATCTGGCTCAGCTATAAGTTTTAACCTCTGATCCCAATGGGTCTTACCCCACTGTCAACGCAGAGTCCAGATGGAGCTGACGTTTCTTTCATTGGTGAATATCTGAACAAACGGATTGAGCATGTCATCTTCAGTGTTGGGTAAGTTACTTTTAAAAAGTAATTAATTACTAATTACTTAGTCAATATTGTATTTGGGATTTTTCTTGTTGTTGCCTCTCCTGTTGTTACGTTAGTCATTACTAAAGGAGGTGACGTTCAGAATGGTTTTGGATCTTAACTTGAAGCTGAACTTTGCTTCCTAACACTGTTGCACTGTGATAATCAAACATTTAGGTTTGCATTGAATGTAACAAACATGGGCAGTCTTTACTGATTTAGAGACATCACATTTTAAACATGTCCAGGAAAAGAGATGGAGCACATGAAGGAAAGTTTTTCTCACACATATGGGTCCTGCAAGATGATAATGTGCTGCCTGAATGACAGATTTTCTAACCTTGGAATGCAGTGCGATTTGCTCAATCACCACTAAAATACACTAATGTGAGAGTGCCAGAAACTGCAGTACCTACAGTGGCCACTTGAAACCAGCTCAAAATGCAAATTAATCCCCAAACACTCTTTAAAACAGCTTATTAATATTAAAAACTATGTACGTAGTCTGATATGATTTCCTCCTTGTGCACAGAAACACATTTTTTGATAGTCCACCAAACTGGACTTAAATTTAGGGACATGTCTGCTTTGACAGGTATGTCATCACATACACCTGGCACCGGTAGCTGTTAACCTAACTACCTCTTATTAGAATTGCTGAACATGAACATGTTTGTAATATTAATATCTTTTGAAAGATATTTTATGGAAAAACCTCAACCAGTAATAATGCATGAAAATCTGGTATCGTACTGGTCTATTATTTAGCACAATTAGGACTTTATTTGTCTCTCTGCATTGGAACCATTCAATTTATTGAGGCTACTGTACAACAAAGTTTAGAAGTATTAGCTGATGACTTAAAACTCCACCCTGTGGTCTACTTAGTACCACTTTCTTTCTGCATCCAAATAAGTTTTGAATGATAAGTTTCACTATGCTCTTCTATTTAAATGCAAACATCCCTCACTGACAGAAAAAAGACTATATTTGGTAAAGATGTGCATCTTCAACTGCTTGATATGCAACCTCAAGCAGTTTTGTTAGCAGTGGAAGAAAAAGTCTTAATGTACATTATTGTTATGTCTGTGTTGGCAGATGTGTGGACTGCAGAGAGTTTGGACCCAAATGCAGACAGCTGAACAGAACAAACCCTTAATGTATCAGTTGATTGAAACTGACTGAATAAACTGATGTAAGATGAAGCTATACATTTGAGTTATAGTTGAGTTTTTTGTTCTAACCGCTACAGGTTGTAACAGCATGTGCCGTCCTCCACAACATCTGCCTCGGTGCTGGTGACATTGCAGCCCGAGAGGATGAGCCTGAGGAAGATGGAGCAGAGGCTGAGGAGGGGGAGGCTGGTTCAGAGGCAGTTAGTGGTGCTCTTTGGCGCCACTATTTGGCGCCACTCCAGGGCAGAGGTGTCTGCCCAGGAGGAGGTACCACCACCAGACCACGACTACTGTTAACAGGCAAGTGAAAATTTATCTAGGAGTCGTGTGTTTTTTTTAATATAGCACTTTGTCAAACTGTTGTCTGCTAAAGAGTTACTAGTATTATACTAGTAGCAATATAGCATCTCCCATGTCCTGCTTTCATATTTCTGACAATATCTTAGTGGTATGGCAGCCATCTCTTGAGCCAGCCCTGCAAACCCTGTGGATGGATGATGCAGTGGACAGTGGGAAGAAACATCCAAGCTGTGTGATTCTCTACTGACCAGAAAAGACAAACCGCAGGTCTCAGTTGCAGCACCCTATCCATGTCTGATCTTGCTTTGGCAGATCCAGCAACACTGCCAGAGACTTCCTTGAATCTATTAAAGTAGCTAAAGAAACGGTAAAGGAGCAGGTAGCTCAGGTTAAACTGTGTGAACAATTGTAAATAGCAGTAAATATTTTCCCCCCTGTCTTCAAATATTGTTGGTGTATTGCAAATATTCTTGTTTTATTGTTATTTACTTTGTCATTGAATAAATATCCATTTAAAATTAAAGTTAGTGTTTATGTTTCTGTTTATGCATGTTGAAAATACCTATAATAAAATGAGTTTAATGTTTGTTTTAATCAATTTATTGATAACATAAAACTTTTAAACTTACAAAACAAATATAACAATGTAATAAAAACATTCCAATACGGTCTCATTTTGCGACTAATCATTCAAGAATGGAAAAAGTCTGTCCATCTTTTCCCTCCTCTCTCCTCTCCTCAGCCTCTGTTTGATGCATCATAATCTCTCTGATGAGGTCAAGCAGCTTATCGTCCTCATCCTTTCTGTCATGGTCCTGAGTCTGAGGACTCAGTGTTTTGTGTTTCCTTATGCTTTTGTTCATTCCGAGTGTGTATTCTGTTGTGACTTTGCCATTTGTTAGGTTTCTGTTCTTTGCCTGCCTGCTCCCACTCTCTGTGTTCCCTCTGTCTGTCCATGGTGTTATTGTGCCTGCTCATGAGTCTGCCTGTCAAGTTCAGTGTCCTGTCTGGTTTTCTGTGTCTGTTAGTTTCCTGTTTTATTCTGAAAGTTCATGTCTTATGTCAGTGTGTTCAGTTTTACCTCTCCCTGTCTCGTTAGCCTAATTGCTCCCAGCTGTGTCTCCCTCCTGTGGCCCATTCCCCTGATTACTGGTGTGTGTATTTAAGCCCTGTGTGTTCTCCTGCCTGTTGCTGGTTTGTCTGTGTTACTTCGTGTCAGTCTGCGTTCCCCTGCGTTCCCCTGCGTTCCCCTGCGTTCCCCTGCGTTCCCCTGCGTTCCCCTGCGTTCCCCTGCGTTCCACGGTGTCCTGTTCCTCGTCTGCGTCTCTCTGCTTCTCATCCCCTTTGTCGTATGCTCCCAGGTCTGTTATTTTTAGTTCTCCCAGTTTAGGTGTCTTCAGTTATTTGTCATGCCCCACTGCTTGTTTGCCACTACACCTTTGTTAATAAACCTCACCAGCATTTCATCCACTGCCTGCATCTTGGGTCCTTCTTCCAACTCCACACGGCTCGCCTCGACAGCCGTGACACTTTCTCCTCTTCTCCATGTTGTGGGTGGCTCCCGCCCTTCCTCATCAGTGTCCTCTTCCCTCTTATTTTGTTCACACACTGCTGTGCTTGGTCCTGGAGTGTCCTCAGGGATAGAGGAAATTTGGACAGGGGGCCTAATGGGAGGCCTCTGTGGCTGACTCCCTCTCCTGACCCTGGATACTTGCAATCCTAAAGGCAGAGGAAATCAGAAATGACAGTTGACAAATGATAACAACACAACAACTCTTAGTAAATGCACATTTATTAACGTGTGTTCTTACAAATTATCTTCTTGATAGCAACATACTTTGTATTTTTTCTTTAAATTACCCCATTTTTTTCCCGACCTGCAAGGAGGTGAATTTCCCCTGCAGGGTCACCTTCTCCAGAATTGTCCTGATCACACACAAAAAAAAGGAGAAGAGAGAAAACCATGGCAACTACGTTAATCCCTAAATCCAAAGGTTTTCACAGCAGGACACAAGAGGAATACCGTCTGGACATCACAGGTTCTGTACAGCATAAGGGTTAATAAAACCGTACTTATAAGCAGGGGTGCACATAAGTGGTCCGCAGGTGCGCATTCGCTGTCAAAATAAAAGACCCGCACCATATAAGAAGTTGCAACGCACGTTTGCGTACATAAGACTTTCCGGAGGAGGACAGTTGTTTAGACCTCTTAAAGACGTCAAAGAAGTAAGCTCCTTTAAGCAATTACTTTGGTGTTCCTCCACCTCCAAAGAAATGTCAGAAGGAGTCCGAACCGCAAAAGAAGCACGTAGTCTCAGAAAAGTGGTTGCAGCAGGTGAGCTGGCTTCAAACAAATGATGAACGCACAGAGATGTGGTGCAGAATGTGCCGTGAAAATCCCACTCTAGCGGACAAAAACAGCTTTTTATATGTACACAAACACGCGTTGCAACTTCTTATCTGGTGCGCGTCTTTTATTTTGACAGCGAATGTGCACCTGCGGACCACTTATGTGCACCCCTGCTTATATGATGAATATGATGTGTGCTTTGATTTATTGATTTATTCTTGTACGTCCATGCCACAGTGGCCGAATTCTTCACCCCAGAGAGGAGGTGATCAATTTCTCCTTTCATTTTAATAAATTGAGCCATTTTGTCTTTGTTCCCTAAAACATATCACAAAGGTTAACTTGAAAAAAATCGAAATTAGTTGTGTTAAGCGGCAATTCACTAGCTGGGACCACATCCTCAGTAACGTTGGGCGATGAGGGATGAGGAAGTGTGAACTGATGCTGCAGTTTGGGACTGCCGACGGCAGATCCCCATGTACTAATGTTAAGGTTCAAATATTGAGGAAGGAGAGTACAAACAACCATGGTCCAACAAGAGCTTGGTCAAACAATTGATTTTAATGAAATACACGCGTGGGGGGACCAGCTCCGTTCGCAGACAGCACTGATCTCCGACTAATCAAAGCATAGGCAGATATTTTATACCATCAGGGTTTGAATTTAATGACGCCCCCTCATGCGTCATCAGATACACTTCATACATAGGTCACATCAAAACCACAATGACTTTTAACACAGTTTAAAAAGGAACATTGTCTCTATCTTCATGGCAGATGTTTCCTGTCAACCTTTTGACTGCTGCTTCTCGAAAACCCACAGTTACAAGCAAACATGATTAACCTCTCACCTATAAATGAACCCACTAACTGTATGTGTGTTTCGTCCTTAAATGCTCTCTCATCTCACCCGTTGCACTTCTGACCTTTCACCAGAACAGAGGCTCATCCTTACATGTAATCCTCAGAATAACCTGCACTTAGACTCTGCTTTCGATTTCACTTCTGCAAAAGGCACGCTCTGCAAACCTGCAATTTCCTGTCAGCCTGCAACTTAGTCTTTCTGAAAGACACACACTGTTTAAACATCTGAATGCAATATCAATGCTGTAGATTATATTATTAATGCAACAATAATGATGATGATTATTAACAATAGCAGCAAAATAATTTCCCTGATCTCCACACTAATGAGAAATGAATGAAGGAAAGGAAAAGAGGAGAAGAGAGGGAAAAATGGGGGGATGAAAATGAGAACAGCAGGTATTTGAGAAGGGGGGCTTTTATAGCCTGAGGCCGGAGGGGCGTGAAGGAGGCGTGGTCACACGCCTGAAATTCAGATGAAATCTCCACTACATGAAAAACTGCAGGACCCACCATACAAGCTATTTTACTGGCAATTTTTACAAAGATTATTTTTATTAAAAATAACCATAAGCAAAAGCACAAAGTCTAAAACCACAACCACTACAAAAATGTAACTTTTTTACCACCAGTACAAAATGCTGTGATTGCAGCCATTCCCGAACTTTCTGTGAATGGTACTCATGGCCATTGATCAGTGGTTGCTGATCAAGGGTCATGAGAATTTGCATAATTAAAATTAAGGATCTGACCTCCCAGCCCATTGTTCCTTCAGTGGGCTGGTTTCAGTCATTATGCAAATGTCCTGTTTATAAGATTGGAAACCTGCAGTCAGCTGAGACTGAAGAAGTCACCTGGACGAGTGACGAAACGTTTCTCCCACAAAACGCTACGTCCAGATGAACAGAATCAACTTTTGGAGATTTTGTACCACCAGATTTTCATATATGTACATTTGAAAGTGTATTCCTCTCCCGCTTTCACTCCCACTACGTCCGCCATTGTTATACGCAAAATTCTTCTTCTTCTACTAAATTTATGCAAAAGGTGACTCCACCTATGTTAGAAGCATTTGAATTGCTCTGGCTTTCCATCCACAAATTAATTTAAATCTCTGTCATTTCAGATACAAAGCAGCAACATTCAGCTGTAGTTTAGCGATCTTTCTGCTTCTGTTTTGGCTCTCAATCAAAGAAGAAATCATCATGTGGGATGTTTTTATTATTTTTGTTTGTTTGTTTTGCTATTTAACTCAAAGCTTACAACCTTTAGTTGTCTCATTAATTAATAACTCGCTTTGCTGCTTTCTTTACAAGCATCATGTGATTTCCATGTATATGAGGTAGTTTTGAATGTGTAAAAAAAGCTGTGAAAATGCAACCTCAACCCCAAATCATGGATTAACTATGATTACCCAAGTTTTATGGAAAAGGCCACTTCAGTTTTAAAGTAACACCTCATGTCACGCGAAAACAAAACATCTGGGAAACAAAGTATTTGGCATCATCATGCTGGAAATGATTAAAACCCATTTTTAAAGCTATGGAACTCCAGCTAACCATGGTGGGAGGGAGGAAACTTGTAACGTCGATGAACCTGACCATTTTTTAAATTATATTTTTGCTATTTAAATTGTTATTCAAATTAGTATTTAAATGAATCCTAGAGTGCTTTGATGACTCATCCATGAGGTCATAAAAGAACCCAGAACAGCACCTAAAGAACTACAGACCTCACATGCTTGCGTTGTGGTCAATGATTTTTTTTTTTGTGCCTGTCCCGTTTGGCTCTTTTGCCATCAGAATTATTGTCTAAAGGCAAAGAAAGATGCCCAACGGATTTAATTTACCAAATGAACCATCCCAGCCTTGCCGTAATGGTCTATTTGATTCACCTTTTATTGTTTTTTTTTGTTTTTTTTCCCTTGCTAGATACGGGACAGACTTGAATGAGGAAAAGAAAAAGGAGAAAGAAAGAGGGAGAAAGGGCAATAAACAAAAACCAACAAAACAAGCAGACAAAAAATACATATATCAATCACCTGGATCACCTGTTAAGAGCAATAGAATAAACAACATCACGATGATATATGGGAATATAACAGTAAATACTAAATATTAAACATTATTGTGCAGCACGTAAGATCGACAGCGCACAGTGTGCTTTGAGGTAGGAGCCAAAAAGGGTGTCGTTTGTGTGTGTGAGCACCCGTGTGTACACCTGTGAGCATGGACGCGCTTGTATTTAAAAGGTTCCTTCATGTAATGATCTGCTAGAGGGTGTGGGGGGGCCACAGCCCTCCCGGGCACATTGCAGTGATGTGCCCAGGAGCTCCGCCGGCAGCCAGCTGTGCCAGAGTGACCGAGCCCCAGTGGTCAATGATTTAACAATAAGAAAGAGATATTGTACGTTACCAGTCCATTAAATATACCTTATTAGTGGTAATCAGCACCATAGAAATGGGCCAATAGGGTCTCCTACAACTGCTAAGTGTATTCCTCTCCTGCTTTCACTCCCGCTTCGTCCGCCATTGTTATGCGCAAAATTCATCTTCTTCTTCTAAATTTATGCAAAAGATTCTCCCGTATGACCCGCAATGACTCCTAGGATATGGTGGACTACGAAGGATGTACCCGACCCATCCTTCAAATCTGGGGAAAAGGAAGACGCATTTGTCGTCGCATTTGGAGGACTCTTCAAATTTGGACAGCCTTCGTCACATCACTGTGATGTCATTGCTTACAGATGCGGACTTTGAAGCATGCTACCCCTGAATTTGGAAACACCCAAACCGAACAAATCCTAAACTGGGAAAAACAACTAAAACCTGAACACATGTGATGACTTGGGAACCTAAGACATGAAACATGAAACCGACCATGGACATGGACATCGACTCGCATGGAACACAGAGATACTGCATACAGATACAGATGCTGTTTTGCCCAGTGATTTGAACTACGTACTTTATTAATTGGCCATTGTCAATCACTGGCTACACCTGTCATGCAGAATGTTGTGTGACAGCAGAGCAGTGGATATTCATGATAAAAACTGCCACAAGCAGAAGAAAAAACAATGAAAGAATTTACATCAAGTGTTTTTGGTCATTTTCTGTGCAAATTATTTGACAAATTAAGAAAAGGAATTAAACCTACACCACCTGATAACTCCTCCACTGCTGCTGAAATGTAGAATTTGTAGCGGGCACTCCAGGAAGTAAGAAGGAATTGCATGCCAATGCCAATGATTCTCTGACAAAGTAATGTTTAACACACAAAATTGTAATTGTATGTAAAGATACTTGTTTCTAACTTTGGCAGTGCCATGATTGTTTTCTATTATCACATATGAACAATGAAAGTATGAGTTTTCAGGGAAAATGTTAATGCGGTTGGGGTACAAACTTTTGAGCAGTCAAAACTAAGAGTCATTAATAAGGAAATCAAAATTAAACTAAAGTAGTTCTTGAGTAAATGTGGTCAGATTCAAGGCTTTATGTAACAGAAGAAGTTCCTTCTCTGCTGACAGTTTCTTATGCCATAGGATGCAGTCCCACTCTTCTCGAGGACGCCACAGAAGCCATTAGTCGGGCAGTTTGGAATATTTTCATATTGCATCTGTCCTCCACCCACCCACAGCCACTCACCAGCCAGGTTACACAGGCCCGTCCACACCTGACAACATTGAACAGAGAGACAATTGTAAACATGGTGTATGAGTTTCTCAGCAACACGAATAAGCTGTAGGAAACTGTCCAACCTCATCAGTGGTAGCTTGTTGTGCTCTCTCCCGTGCATAGGTGTGGTCATCAGTAGTGATCAGTGTGGCCAGGTCGTAGCGATGGTTCCTGTAGGGAGAGTTGGGATCATTTGTGTCCACTGCACCCAGAGACCTGCAGTGGTTTAATGCCTCCTCCCACGTCTTATTCTCCTTCACCAAAACCAGTTTCTCATCATAACACATGAAAGAATGATCGACATCGCAACCGTCAGTCCACCATACACCATTTTTCTTATATACACAGTCTCCATTTGGACGTGGCTCTGAAAGAAGAAGAAGCAGAGAAGAAATATTAATTACTAGAAAAGCCTTTTTGTGTCTTTTTGTGTTGATCATGTATATGTGTGAAAGTTTTCTGTCCTTAACACTGAATACTTTTTTCAGTGCAGTTTCAACCTCGGCACATCTAACAAAATTGCAAAACATGCTGAAAAGCGTCAAATCTGGCCACCGACGTTGGCAAAAAGTGGCCTATGAAAAGTGCTTCAATTAAATAACAAACAAACAGACAAATAAATAAATAAATATAGTACTTTACAATACAAAGTACTCTTGTGTTAATACCAAAGAATTTGATCTTGCAATCTCTATAATAACTCAATAACTAGCTCAATAATTTGCACTTACACCTAAAAAAGTATAAGATAAATATTTGAGCTTTAAAACATGTTACTTACGAGAACTACTCCACTTGGTGAAGCTAGTTATCTCGTCTCCTCTGGACCATTTCCATGTATTTGTATTAGCTCGATATAACCCGATCCACCCTCGGCCATTAAAGAATGTGTTCTCTTGTTCATTTCTGATTGTGATCAGGTCAGTGTGGTACTTCCTGCAGAAGGTCTGGGCCTTTGTCCAACTTGTCATGTAAGTATCAGTGTAAAATGTAAAATTTGACAGATCTCCACACACAGGAGAAAGAAAAAGCAGCAGAGGGATGAGAATGAACATCTTCCTTAGGATGCCTTGACACTGTAATGAGAAGGTATGCACAGCCAGAGAAAGGAAAAGAATCACAGAGGGGAAGACTGGAGTCCGTTGCGCTGCCACAACATTTCACTGATAATGAGTCTATATATCTTTCTGAGCAATGACAATGTAGGACACAATATAGTGTTAGGAAATGTAAGGAGAAGTTTATATAATGAATAAAAATGACCTTTCAATATAAATATAATAAATAAATATCATAATTTTTTTAAAGCAAATCAATTCCTCTAACATCTGTATTTTTAAATATACATCAACTATAAATTTAAACAAGAAAAATGACATTGCATGAAGATCTGTGCACACATACTAATATATAAAATAATAAAATGATATTTGGGTGAGGTTTGGTTAGAACAAGTACTGTGTAAATGTTACTGATCTTTAGTCAAAGTAATGTTACTTTATCAAATTAATATTTTACCTAATGCATTTGCTCAATGTCATCCTACAAGAATTTCACACGCCTAAATCATGTATGGAACAAATAACTAAAAAGCTAAATTAACTTTTTTTTTTAAATAACTAACACCTGAATAATCATTCCTAGTGAAGTGAGCCACACATAAGTGAAATACTATCAGCAGGTTAAACCATTCATTACACTGTATATCAGTTTCTACAGCAGAACTCACCTTGGCAACAGATAAGGGGGAACCTCAACGTCTACTGATGATGTGAGACACTCATGTACTGTGAAAGACCTGTCAAAGCTTTTCTTTAGCATAGGTGACTCCACTTATGTTAGAAGCATTTGCATCTTTATGTCATTCCCCAGAAAGATGCAAAGCAGCAGCATTCAAATGTAGTTTAGCGATCTTTCTGCTTCTGTTTTGGCGCTCAATCAAAGAAGAAATCATCATGTGGGATGTTTTTATTATTTTTGTTTGTTTGTTTTGCTATTTAACTCAAAGCTTACAACCTTTAGTTGTCTCATTAATTAATAACTCGCTTTGCTGCTTTCTTTACAAGCATCATGTGATTTCCATGTATATGAGGTAGTTTTGAATGTGGAAAAAAAGCTGTGAAAATGCAACCTCAACCCCAAATCATGGATTAACTATGATTACCCAAGTTTTATGGAAAAGGCCACTTCAGTTTTAAAGTAACACCTCATGTCACGCAAAAACAAAACATCTGGAAAACAAAGTATTTGGCATCATCATGCTGGAAATGATTAAAACCCATTTTTAAAGCTATGGAACTCCAGCTAACCATGGTGGGAGGGAGGAAACTTGTAACGTCGATGAACCTGACCATTTTTTTTAAATTATATTTTTGCTATTTAAATTGTTATTCAAATTAGTATTTAAATGAATCCTAGAGTGCTTTGATGACTCATCCATGAGGTCATAAAAGAACCCAGAACAGCACCTAAAGAACTACAGACCTCACATGCTTGCGTTGTGGTCAATGGTTTAACAATAAGAAAGAGATATTGTACGTTACCAGTCCATTAAATATACTTTATTAGCGGTAATCAGGTTGCCTTCTGGGCGCCTCCTGGGTGAGGTGTTCCGGGCATGGCCCACCCCTGGGGTCAACCCAAGACATGCTGGAGACATTATATCTCTCAGCTGGGCTGGGAACGCCTTTGTGTTCCCCCAGACAAGCTGGAGGAGGTGGCTGGGGAGAGGGAGGTCTGGGCTTCTCTGCTTAGGCTGGATGGATGGATGGACAGTTATTATTTAAATTATGTTAGGGAAGTAAATTTTTAGCTTGTGTCACTGCTAATTGGTAATTAAGTTACTAGTTAACTAAAATAATTATTGCCAACCACATATTCCCAATAAATTTGCTGATTGGCTATAGTTCTTCTAGCTCCAGTGCTTCATTTAAACTGTATCATACACACACTGACCCAGGGTCAGTGTAAAATAAAATTCTAGATGTCTAAACAAAGTCTGGCTCCTTTAATCCTGCATGAGAAACCTCAGGATGCAGGTTTATTAGACCTGCTTTCCTACTGGCACACCTCCCACACCTGAGAGTCTGCTTACAGCTCGTACATCATGCAAAGGCTGACAGACTCTTGGGAATAATGTAAATGATCAGTGAATTAGGTTAACACTAAACATTTTCTGTCCTTAGAGCAGAACAACAAAACCTGTGTATGCTTAAATTAGACTTTGCCCTCCTCTCTTTGTTGTGTCCCTGTGTCAACAGCACTATTTTTACAATTAGCTGAATCTGTTATTTGTAAACATATTTTTTATTCAGGTGTAGGAAAAATACGTAAGAGTACGCACTCCAGGACTGCTAAAATGAAGGCGGTGCAGGGGTTGTACTGGAATAATGGCTGATCAAAGGTACTATACTTAATTTGGACCACTGGACCAGCCACATCAGCCTTTTGTGAGGTCAGTCTGAAAGGGAATACAAAAATTAAGTGCAGCTTCCTGAGAAGTGGACTATACACACAGAAACACGTGGTCAGTCATACAGTTGTTGAAAACTTGCTGTAATTTTAAACAGATTTGCAACTCTAACTAATGTCTGTCTCTCTGTTAGCCCTGCGAAAGACGTGACCTGTCCAGACTGACTGTACCTATGACGACTGGGACAGGCTGTAGCCCCCCCCCACCCTCCCGCTGTGACCCTGGATTAAATAGGCAGAAGACAGTAGATGCATAGACTGACTTTTTTTAAATGGCTCTAGAAATCTGAGGTATTAACTGTTATTGTGTTCTTGGATTTTGTGGCATTAATATTAGAGCCAGCAATCTTTCTACAGAATCCCTACTATAAGCCATCTTCCCAGTGTTATGTGTGTCCCACCTAACACTGGGACAGAGGCAGGGTACATTCTGTCATTACTGATTCTAAGATGGTCTTTATAGAAATCCTGTTTGGTTTTTTACATTTTCTGTCCCTTTTACAGTTTGCCAGAGCAGCTCTTCACAGTCACTGTCCACATGGGTCAGTGGGAACAACAAATGCTCTGCTAATGTGTGATTCAGACCAGCAGCATCTAGCAAGGTCCGGACCACGTTTCCTTCTCCATGCTGGAGTTTTTTGTTTGTCTGTAACTGGAGAATCTGATTTTTGTTGAGGGTTTTTGAAGCTCTCTGTGCTGGAGGAACAGCCTCACACTTGCAGAGGTCATCTAAACACCCTCCCACCCTTGCTTTTATGTGGTAGATTTCAATGTCTGCTGTTATACAACAACTTAACACACTCTACAGATCCCTGATTCATTTATGACGGCTGTTTGAATCAGTCATATTTTAGGTATTACCTTTCAACAAAGACGTTTGGTGGATGTTTCTTTACAGTTTGATAATGGACCACATGCTCAGCATCTTCTTTCTTGTTTATTATTCATACACCGTAGTAGAGAGATAGAGATAACCCTATTGTCATTGCACAGTCATAACTAGTACAATAGCACAACGAATATGGAAACTGACCCATGTCGGCACTACACACAACACAACATAACACAGCACTGTAACTTTGCTTAATAAAGAAAAAGAATGAGTGTGTGTTTTTTACTGCACATTGTCATTATTATTATTTTCATTGTTGTTTGTCCATTCAGTCCTTGTACAACTGTGGCAAGAGCTTGGTCTGTATTGCCAGCAGTATTCGGACTTGTTTCTGTTGGATGTCCACGGTCAGAGCTGCCTTTGTTTGTTGTTTGGGCATAGTCATAGTTTTTTCTTTTTGTTGTTGTTGTTTTTTTTAAGGTGTAGCTAGATGGTGTGGGGCTTCCACTTGGGTGGCCTCAGGATTTCATCTTTGCTTCTTATTAAAAAGCTGGCTGACCATACGTTAAGGAGACTGGTAGAATTATTATGTACACAGAATTTACTGAATGTGAATTCTAAAAGATGATAAAATGATTACTTCGAGTAAATATCATGACTTGATAATTAAAATATCATGACTGTAATTCATGTTTTGAGCACAGTGTATGAAAGTGGACAAAGTATCAAGTACATGTATTTGTTACACTACAGTACTTCATTGAATGTAATGTGTTTAAGGCTTCTTGTAACATAAGAACTTCCTTTTGAGCTGGCAATTTCTTATACCAAAGGATGCAGCACCGTTCTTCTCAAGGACACCACAGAAGCTTTCAATTAGGCAGCGTGGGATATCCACATATTGCATCTCTTCTCCACCCACCCACAGCCACTCACCCGCCAGGTAATGTAGGACTGTCCACACCTATCAGACAGATACATATAAAAACTTATAAACTAGTATGAGTTCTCAAAAATATGAACAGGGTACAGAAAACTACCCAACCTCATCAGTGTTAGCCTCTTGTGCTCTCTCTTGTGCGAAGGTGTCAGATTTGATGCGCTTTCGTCTGCAGTGTGAACATAGCCATAATCCACTGGATCACAAAATAGGTGTCATCAGGACATTACAACAAAATCCAGGGTGTCCTGGATGTGGTGTTCAGAGCTGCCCACCAGCGGGTTGAGGATCGAAGCCAGAAACTTGGAGATGTTATAGGTGACCGAGTTGATCATGCAGACAATCGGACTTAGAGGTGCACCCTGTTTATGTATTTTTGGTAAACCATACAGGCTTGGTGTAGATTCCCCTGGGTCAGCTGAGACTGAAGAAGTCACTTGGATGAGTGATGAAACGTTTCTCCCACAAAACACTACGTCCAGATGAACAGAATCAACTTTTGGAGCTTCTGTATTTCACAGGGAGAGACAAGAAAAAGAACTAACTTCTGTCAGAGATGGAGAAAGATAAGAAAGAGGACAGGAGAGAAAGAAGAGATGTTAGATTTAAAGATAAGGAGTGTTTTTAAACCAGATATTGTGCCGGAAAATGTGACATTATCTTTTTTATTATATTATGAAATGTGCTGCAAATCAAACTCAAGTGGATTAACTGCTATTTAAACACTGCATGAAAATATTCTGCAGTTTAGTGCAGGATAAACAAGTTTGCTGTACTGTGATAGATTCAAAGTAAAGAACAGTGATTGACTGGTACACAGTGGCTGTGGTGGTCGGTTACATCAAGTGCAGCAGAGATCGATATGAATTTTATCAGATTATGGCTAAGATCTGTTGACTGATGCCTATGTAAAAATTGCCTTTTTCAGGAAACACAAAATGGGTTAAAAATTTAAAACTGCAGCAATGGAGGTTGAAAGCATTGAAAGCTGGTGCTACTAATTCTGCTGAGTTCTTTTATGAGAGAAGGCAATGCAAACTTAACATATGACTTTATCTTTGTTTTATTCAAGCAGTCAAAGGTTGGAGTTAAAAACGGCAGTCTCTTTGATTCCAGGATGATCTAAAAGAGCACCACACGCAGACAGTAAATGCTTTTAGTTACGTGTGATAAACAGGATACTAAGGTCAAGAGTTGGTCAAGAGTTGGAGGAAAGCCACAGATCTCCTTATTTGGCTAAGATCCAGCGCTTCAGCTCACATTTCTTTCTCTGCAGCTTTCTGAGCATCTCCTTATTTGGAGATAAGCCTTCTGCCAGCAACGCCCCATTACTATGGCAACCATCTTTTGCCCTCTGGTCAGAATAAGGGAGAGTGCACACCAGCAGCACCTGATTTCCCACGTGTGGGACTAATAAAGGTTATCTTATCTTATCTTATCTTATTTATGGCCTCGTTGTCTTGTAGGTACTAAAACTCCCATCCACATTCTTGTGTAGGGATCTCAGTGTGTTGATATCAGAGTGAGTGAAGACTATTCTACACTGTGTGCAGTAAAAGACAAAACACAAATATGCAATGCTATTTATGAGATATTATACTTACAGATAAAAATAAATCCCAACGATTCGTACAGGTCTTTGTTGGGTTACTTTTGTTGTTGTTGTTGGGTTAATATTTGAGAGAGAGAAGACGAATATGCTCCAAGTGTAACATGCTAATTATGAGATATTAGCCTTAAGGATAAAAATAAATGCCAGCATGTTCTGACTTCTCTGGATTACTTACAAACAACCCCTCTGTCTGCATAAAAGCAGTGTTGGAATACACTGTGGTACCATGCCGTTGTGAGCATCAGTTGGACAGTATTGTATTGCAGAAAGTAGTGTGTTGCTACAAAAATGGTGAGAAAAAAGCAATTAACAATGGAAGAGAGACAGACCATCATAAGACTTAAAAATGTAAGTCACAAAGAAATTCCAAAGAAAGTCAAGGTGTCAGTGAATACAGTTTCTTTCACCAAAAACACTCAGAAACTCAGACAGGAAGAGGTCTGGCAGACAGTCACCAGCTTGTTCCTCAGAGTTTGTCTTTTCCTGGAATGCCTGCGCTGTCACCAGTTCCTCACATTGCTCAGTCAAGCTTATTACCAAGATTTGTGACCAGTAAGCTCTCCAACTCTCCTACCTCACGTAATCCACATTTGCCACTCTTTTTCCTTCCCGTAGACCGTTTGAGTTCTCCTCCAGTTCCCACACGATCCCTGAACTATGTTAATGTTTCTCCTTCACTGTAAATAAACCATCTGCACTGTCATCTAATGTGCCCGTGTGGTCTGCTATCTGGGTCCACCTGAGTTGTCTCATAACACTGTTTGGGGTGAGATAAGGAAGACAGGATAAAGACATGCTGTGTAAGAGAGCCAGAGATTAATAACAAGTATGATTCAATGCAGAGAGGTCTATGAACACAGAGTGAGTGAGAAAGGTGACTGGAAAGGAAAAACTCAGTGCATCATGGGAAACCCCCAGCAGTCTACGTCTATTGCAGTCACCTGGTCCAGCCCTAACTATATGCTTTAGAAAAAAAGCTTTAAGCTAAAGTTTGAAGCCTAATCTTGAAAGTAGAGATAGTGTCTGTCTCCCGAATCCAAACTGGAAGCTGGTTCCACAGAAGAGGGGCCTGAAAACTGAAGGCTCTGCCTCCCATTCTACTTTTAAATACTCTAGGAACAACAAGTAGGCCTGCAGAGCGAGAGCGAAGTGCTCTAATAGGGTGATATGGTACTACAAGGTCATTAAGATAAGATGGGGCCTGATTATTTAAGACCTTGTATGTGAGGAGCAGGATTTTGAATTCTGGATTTAACAGGAAGCCAAAACATCTCTCTTTCTAGTCCCTGTCAGGACTCTTGCTGCAGCATTTTGGATTAGCTGAAGGCTTTTCAGTGAGTTTTTTGGACATCCAACTTGAATGAATGTTGGATGAATGAATACCTTATAAGGTAGCAACTCATATCATCACTCAACTAAATTTAATCTTGACTAAGTACAACATATCCATGTGACTGCTGAAGAGCTCAGGAGCATAAAAGATGGCAAAAAATATCTTCTACCACAGGCTCTAACACTTGGAAGCATTCTCCACAAGGGCCAGAGCTGTTTTAAGACCTGTACAATATTTAGGAGGTACTTATCTTAACTGGCTTGCCAACAAAATGTCTTTTCTATGTCAATGAATTTGATATGTTGTCTTTGTGTCTGTTTATTCTTCTGCCTGTCTCAGTTTCTGCTTGCTAACAGAACTGTCATTTTAAGGAAAATGCTTTGAATATGTTGTTAGTTTTGATCAGATATGTTTCCTTAAATTATCTAATTTATTATTATTATTTATTTATTATTATTATTATTATTTACAAAATATTGGATTCAATGTAGAAGGTGTAAAAATGAAGAAAACACTTGCTAATTAACCACTAATTAACTTGCGGTTGCCATCAAAATGCCTGTTGACAGATCAGAAAGCATTACTACAGTATAGCATATTTATTCATATTTTTTAATATTGTGAATTCTTGACCCTGATGTGCTATGAATCCCCCAAAATATTTAACATACTTAAAGCAACTTTTTTGTTATTGTTTTTTTTTTTAAATTTTGCTACCTTATGCTGATTACACATGTTAACTTCAGTACTGTTTTAAATGAAGAACGTTTTAATTTTTATGTTGTGTTATTATTTTTAAACACAAGGCCTGACCATTTCTGTCAAGCCAGTGAACTTGCATAAGTGGTTGAAAGACTGAATACAGTAGATCCCTCGCCATGTCCCATGACAACGTCTATTAAGCATTTTTATTCATCTTTTCATGCCTAAAGATGACTAAAAATGCTTAAGAAGAAAATTAAGGTTGTCATAATTCATGCATGACAGGGTTAACTGAGTTAGAAGTTAGCAGGGAGTTAGCTCGCTAGCTTCCAGCTAAAGGGATTTATGAAACAAATTCAAACGTACAGCTCTGCTATCACTTCCAACATAAATGAAGACAGGAAAGTAAACAGCAGTGACGTTTGTAGGGTTACTGAAGTTGGACTAGCTGGTATATAATGATGTGCTATGTGACCGCTAGCGCGACAAAGCCATGTTAGCATAACATAAACAGTAAAGCTGGAGGACGAACGCTAATGAACGGAGGACTTTTTTCAATTCTATAAAAGTTAATATGAGGGTTCCCAATGGTTAGGGGCAAATGTAATCACATGGCAGGATGCTGTAAACAGACCAAACATCAGTCAGGAGTAGGGTTGCCAACTCCCTGAAAAATAAATAAGGGACACCTCGTGGCCAGGGCCGGGCGACCCAGTTGTCTTCACCCTTCCCAGTTTGGTGAATTTTCTAGCTCTTTTTTTGTGTGTGAAATTATTTTTTTAACCATTTGACTTGAAGTTGATTTAAGTAGATGCATATTCTATTCTTTGTGATATGAACACATGTGAAACAAATGATCATTTAGCCATTTATTTTTAGCTCAAAATGACAACATTAACACAGTAAAACAGGTCTCTTTCTTAAACAGAAGCCTGTCATGCTTAACTTTTGAGAATATAAGTAAATCTTTCTTTAAAAGAACTCTGTCCTGCTTAACTTAAAATAATAGAAAACAATAGAAAGAAAAATATTCTTGTAACAGTGCACATTTAGTGCATTTAGTACAATTGGCTTCAGTTGAGGTATTATTTCAGCTTTTCTAATGCTAATCAGCTGCTCCTGTTTGTAAACCCACTTGTTCCCATGATTATGCATCATAACTCATCATCATTATTCATCTATGTATTACTTTTATGTATTAGTCATCTATTTGTTGTAATCATCTATCCTTGCAGTTGTTTATTACGCAAAATAAATTATATTATCACACTTCTGGCCACATAGCGCTGATATTCACTGCACATGCCCATATTAACGTTTTCCAGCCAGGTGTTTTCCTTTTCCCATTCTTCCCTTTCTCTGAGGGGAACAAACATTGCTGCTCTAATGCTGGGCTCACACTGTGCGGTTTTTGGCCCATTTTGAGCCGATTTTTGAGTGATCGGACCGATTTTGGCCTTCATCGTGCGTCGTGTAGTATACGTGGGGTAAAGAGAAGTGATTAACACCTCACGACCAGCTCCCGATCATCAATCGCTCGTGAGGGTCTCACCACAGGCGCTCACACTGCTCACGCGCAAACACGTAAACGTCGGTGAAAAAGACGGAGCAGCACGGCTGTGCAGCGTGTGATCTGGACACAAGCGATGGAGGCACAACTTGTAGAACTTTGGAAAGCTCATCCGAGCCTTTTCGATGTGGCATCACAAAATTATCACGACCACAACAACCGTGAAAATAGTTGGATCTACACTGCTGCTCAATTACAGCTGCCTGATCAATGTTTTTCATTAGCAATTTAGCAAAGTTGATGGTGGTTGTGTGTCTGTGTGAGTGAAAGACAGAGAGAGCGACAGATTTTCTGTTATAACCTTCATTTTATGGAGGCACAGTGTGAGCACTCAGGTCGCATCAGAGCATCGGGCGGTATAGTGTGAGACCTGCATCGTGACCTACCAACTTCTAACCTCTGCGAGTCAATCGTGCAGTTTGAGCAGGAGCTGAATAACGTGACTGAAAAAATCGCACAGTGTCTGCCCAGCTTTAGGTGTACTGTCGTCCGAGACTTGCACCGCAGTGTCGGCGTTTGTTTCCCTGTTGGCCATGCTTCTTGTTGTGGTCATCTGTTGTCTTCCGGTATTTTCTCCGCAAGCGACCTTTCCTTGACCAATGAGATGAGCGGTAATCTGAATTGTCATACTCGAATTGTCATAAGTGTGCTGTCAGCTCATTGGTCACAAAGCAGGAGAGGGGCTGGGAATTATGTTTTCAAACAAAGCGTTAATTCCATTAAAAGTTATAGACTACTTTTGATTCTCACTGTATTACGGGACAAAGTGCGTCCCTTATTAGCTCAATACGGGACGTGTTCTTTTGTTTCGAAATACGGGACGATTCCGTATTTTAAGGGACGGTTGGCAACCCTAGTCAGGAGAACCACCGAGATAATCCATCCACGATACAAGGTTAGTCACACTGCGGCATGGGCTGGGCTGTAGGTACATCGTAAGGGTTTAAAAACTGAGCTTTAAAGTGATTAGCAGTAATAAAAGCCGAGAGAAGCCGACAGTGATCACTGACTGTTTTTAGGGGCTTGTTGAGATTAAATGGAACAAGATACCAAGCATTAAAACATGTTAAAAACACAACAGTCTTATTAAATGCAGACTGGGCCCGGAAGCAGGATTCATAATCTTATCACTTAAAGACCGGACAGCGGTCATGGAGGCTAACAAGTGCTGCCCAAAGAACATCTGGATTAAGCCATACGGCTTCAAAGTTTTGGTGCTTTACAACAAACGCTCTCAGTCGCTGTTGCCATTGTCAAGCATTAGCCGCATAGACACCAGTAGTTTTCCGTCACTCTCTCGTCCTCGTGTGACAGATTGTTTTCATCTTCAACTAAACTAAGTGCTGGTTGACTATTTGCAACGATGCAACTGTATGACGTCACTACCCAGAGTGCATCTTTGCTTTTAACTTAGCGTATAACAGGTATTTGTAGAAATTTAGGTCATATACAATCATAGACTGTACCTTTCCCTTCCATACTGCAGCTCCTCTTGGTTCAGGTCTTGAATCTGTGTGGGGTTAACACAGAAAAAGAGGAAGAATCTGATTAAACTTAAGAGTTCCTCATTTAAAGTTAGTTCTTTATTCATACAGTACTGCATGTAGTTACACATTTGTCCCTATTTACAACAAGCAAATATTTAACCATACAGAAAGAAGTTATGTTCTTTACCTCTTACAAGATTTAGTGTGTTTGGTGCTGAACAGGCCATGTTTTAGAACACAAAACAGCTTCGTGCTGTGGCCAAAATCCTGTTGTGAACATGACGGGTGAACCACAGTTGGGGACAGAATAGCGAATGAACTGAAACTCGATATGTGACTGTTAAACTGAGCAGAATTACAGATTTAAATGATAACTCCATTCAGTGTCACCGTAATGTCACAGTTTTCCCCCCAATGCAGTTACTTATATATAGTTTTTATAAATGTCAACTAATCATGATTCATAATTGAAAGAGGTAATATTTTGAGCTCAAATAATGGTTTTCTTAGTACCTTCTTCAGAATGAGCACTACAACTTCATTTTATGAAACCAGTGCAAAGTAGACTTAAATCACCATATCTTTAAACAGAGCTGTTTTTCTGGCCATCTGAATGTATTGGCTCTTTTAGCTGTGATTTTGTTCTCTCCCAACTCCTGAGGGGAGTATCTGGATTTATACATGGCATCGTGTTTGGTGAGCAGGCCATGCTTTAGAACTGGAAGCAGCTTCCTGTTGTAGCCAAAATCATCAACATGGTGAGTCAACCACAGTTGGGAACAGGTAACAATCACAATATGAAACTCTGGTAATCAGAGCAAAGCTGCAGAGTTAAGTGATAACTGTCACGGGGTGGGGATAATGTGGACCCAAAGAAAAACCTGTACTTCAGCTTTGAGGATGTCCACAAAGGCTGCAGAAGACAAAGTCCATGAATAGAAACAGGTGTTGAGTAAGAATAACAGGTGCTGAGACAGAAAGGCAAAGAGAAAACCGAGGCAGTAAATACACACACGTTTATTTGGGTAGTGGGGAACACATGCGTAAAAAAACCCAAACAGGTGCAACAAATCAATGGAAACAAGCTAAATGAAGTAAAAATAAACACAAAGCACAAGAGCCAACAGAGGGAAGCAGTTCAAATATGTTTCTGAAACGTGCACTGAAATGAACTTAACCTGTTTGAGCCTTTTGTACCACATATCTTTAAATTGTTATTAAAAAAAACATATTACATAACTCATAACAATACAATGTGAGTTAGGGTTTTTCTTTCTGCTTAACAAATAATAGATGGGTCCAAAAGCTTTTTATAGGGCACTCAGATGTCTGTGTGAGGTCAAGATACACACCTGTTTGGATAAATCTTTGACCTATGCATCTCAGACTAGTGGGTTGTCTGTAAAAGACTGAACAAAAAACCAACTGAACTCATTCAACAAACCAGCATCTAAAGCTCACTGACAACCACCCCCCTCTCAGTAAACATTGCTTCTATAAAAGTGAACTCTTTAGCCCATTTACACCAGGATTCAAACATGTGGTTAGAAGGGAAATTATGGCATCTGATTACATCTGTGTAAACTATCATAAGTATAAATTTTAAGGAACTATTACTGTTACGACACTGTTCATTCTTGTACAGTATGTATATTTATTTCTTTGGTTTTATTAAATATAAACATAGGTGGCATAGATAAATGACTCACAACATCTATTAGATTTTAGCGTGTTTTGTACTTCTGTGAAGATATATAACGTTTTAAAGTTCAGTGTATTAGATTTACAATGAAAACATGAGTGAAAACACAGGATGACAAAACAGCAAAAGAAAATAAGTAAAAACAGAATTCAGTGTCACCAACATCACAAGATATTAATCTCTATAGGAATAATAAAGAAAAAAAATCTTGATGAATAAAATCCAAACAGAGAGCCAAACTCGGCTATATTCACTGAGAATCCTAAACTCAGATAACCCTGGGACCATGACAAAACAATATGACATTACAAGTGACACTGATGTTCTTTGAATGAATCTTCTATCCATATGTAATGCACTTAAGGTTGTTTTTGTAAAAGTGAAGCTGCAGTTTGAATTCTTCATCATTTTCTCCCGGGTGTCTATATTCGTCGTATATAGAACTTTGGCTGTTGGCTGTTTTGGGTTGATGACCAATGGATACGTGACTACATGATGCAACCAGCAAAGAGCCCAGACCATCCATAAAAAACTCTAGAGTTAGAAATTGGAATTTAATATTTAACACAAAATGCTCTTGCTGTCATTTGTAATATAAACTTCTTTGAGATCTGGACCTACCTGAATGTGCTACTCGCTGTAGCTTAGGGTCAAAACCAACTTTCTGTACAGCATCTGTACGAGCCAGGAAGAAGTTGACTACTCCATTAGTCAAAAAGCATTGTGGGTAGCCAGGAAGTGAGTGGAATTTCCCCTGAGACTTTCTGTATAGGCAACCACCTTCATTTTCCTTTCCTTCCTCATATATAAGAGTAAAATAAAACTGGTTCTCTTCTACAGCCCCACCAACCTAATACGAATAAAGAAACACAACATCTTGTTACAAAATGGCTAGTGTTTCACTGCAAGCTCCAATATTGTTCAGTCGATGTTCAGGTAGACACTACTTGTCATGCTTGTTTTTGAAAATCAAATCTAGAAATGAGACTAGTCTTTCAGGTAACCTATGCATCTGTCCAGAAGCTGGTTCCACCAACTTTACTTTATTGTGCGTGGTCATAACTGCTCATCTGATCTTTGTTAATAATAGATGTTACAGTAAACCCAAAAATCTAGAATAACCTTTGTCTTCATTGATTATAAAGGATCTGCTCCATGCAAGTTATTGTGAAGTTAAGACCCCAAACGTTGGCATGCTACATGGTCCAAAAGGCCTAACTAGATCAGATGTAATAAAGGAAAAAAGGATTACATCAGTCTAACATGTGTATTTTATGGGTGTATTATATTTACATTTTAATGTTCTATTCAAATTATTTTAAATAAACTGCAAATGCTTTATGTGAGCTATTTCATTCTCACCACATCCAGTTCAGGGTTCGCCTCCATGACCTCCACAAGCTTCTCTATCTTTGTCTTCTCTGTAAACACAAAATCATCATCCACCCACAGGAAGTACTTGGTGGTTACCTGGGAAACAGCCAGATTTCTGCCTGCAAACCAGCCCTGAGGAAGGAAACATCTTTCACATCTTAATCTTAACATTTTAATCTTTTACACTGTGGTGTAATGGTGCTCTCAAGTGATCAATACAATAAAAGTCATTGTAAAGCAACACTGTTTTTTGTTTTATTAGCAAAAAACAAATTTCATCCATCCACCTTCTTCTGCTTATCCGGGGCTGTGTCACGAAAGAAGCAGCCCAAGCCTCCCTCTCCCCAGCCACCTCCTCCATGTGAAGGAGCCCTACTCTACTCTGAGCCCCTCCCGGATGGCTGAACTCCTTACTCTATCTCAGGGAGAGGCAAGCCACCCTTCGGAGGAAGCCTATTTCTCATTCTTTTACTCACTACCCACTGCTCGCGACCATAGGTGAGGGTAGGGATTTAGATCGACTGGTAAATTGAAAGCTTCGCTTCTACACTCAGCTCACCCTTCACCACAACAGACCAGTACAGCGTAAGCGGAGTGGCACTCCGCCCTTTTCCTGCTGAGGATCATGGTCTCAGATTTGGAGGTGCTCATTCCCACCGCTTCACTCTCGGCTGTGAACCGTTCCACCATAGGTCAGACTTATTTTAAATTCATACATACAAGAATCTGAATTATATCTGAGATTTATCTGGTTTTGTAGAAAATTCAAACTGACAGTTTGTACCAACATTGCATATTTAGTAAACACAACTGTGGTTCCAATTCTTGGATCTACCACACATACCTGTGCTGGAGGCATGATGTAATATAAGATGTTTTCTCTGTGAATTGGCTCTGGTTCTAAGCTGTCATCTGCAATAATCACTTTTATGTTGTTGTAGAATTTTCGGATGCTATCCAACAACACCTTCAGTTCTCTGTAGCGCAGGAAAGTCTTTGTGGTGATGGTGACTTGAGAACTAATGTCTAAAAGGCAAAAGAAAGCAAATTATTTTCACTTTTCTTCAGTCAATAGAAAAATTAAACAGCAGAACAGAAAAAGGTCAGAAGAAAAGGATACACACTGATCTTTCCTCTTCTCTCTGTAAGATTTCAGTCATAAGTTTTACCTGCCTACACACCTAGAGCAGGCTGTATCTGGTACTGTGGGATTATAATATTATTTTATGCCATGTTAGACCCCTAATTAAAGATTGTGAATTATTATGTAGTTTTAGTTTGCATTATTCTCCTGAATTAGAAGAAGGTGATAACTATTGCGTTTGTTAAACTGATTTGCATTACATTAGACTGCTGATTTATTGTGAATGAATGATATTGTTTTATGATGCATTATACTGCTGAGTTATAAGAAATACTGTTCGCAGAAAGTCATCGCCTTATTTGTCTGATTAGAAGAGAACAGAACATGCTGGAGTTTTCTGCCCCATCTCAGCAGGAGCAGATAAAGAGGGAGCCAAGGTCGTAGCTTAGGCGCTGTGTGAGAGAAGGCATGTGAATGTTTAGGCTTTTATGATTAGGTGGGGGCCACTAGAGGCTATAAGAGTTTGATCAATGCTCCACTATTTTGAGATCTGATGCTGTCTGCGTACGGTGTCCATCTCCCACGCGTGTGATCATTAAAATCATCGTTTGACTCAACCCGGCCGGACCAGTGTTGTTATTGTGGTTTTTCCTCTTGTCTCCATCCCCAATATTTGAATCCGTAACAGTTTGGGGGCTCGTCCGGTGGTATTGGGGTGGAAGTTGGAGGTTTGGACGGTCCGAGGTTGTCGAACGGACAGGCACAAGCCAGTGGTCTGACGTGAGTGGGCATAAGCCGGCTTATACAAAGGTAAGGCACTACCTGTTGAATCTATTTCCAAAGTGTGCCAAATTGGACATGATAAAATTAAAGTCTACTCACTGAAATTACTGGAAAGTGACAGTACTGAGTATTTAAAGCAGTTGGACTGCTGATTGAAGTTAAAGCAGTTGGACTGCTGAGTGAATTTAGTTTGATAGGGAATTGGTCATTTTGTGGGTTAGAGTCCCCGTTGGTTTTAAGGTTGGACCTGCGTCAGTCATAGTCTTGTTTTGGGGTGTTGACTGTTGTTTCAAAGTATTATACATTTTTCAAGAACGGCAGTTGGACTGCTGAGAAGCGCATAGCCCGGAGGTTACGCTCCCTCCTGGCCGAGGAACGTGCGACCTTGACCTGTCGGCGAACAGGGTTAGTTCAGTTTGGCTTGACTGTGGGGTACAGGGCATCCTGGAATAAGCTAGGAGTTAGAGTCTCTTTACCGTTTGGTATGAGTATGTGCGCTTTTTTGGGCAGCAAAGGTTGGACCTTGGGTGCTGGACACTTTTAAATTGAGTAAGGGACTTTAGAGACAAGGCCAGAGACTGTTGGACAGATACTGGTTAATTGATCACAAAAAAGTTGGACTTTTTCGGTTGGACCGTTAACTTAAATTTGTCGAAATTGTGTAGGCGCTAAAGCTGTCAGGCCTGAGAGTGATTGTAAATATAAGACGTCTTTGTAATATAAAATAACAGAGCTGTGTGTGAGACTGTGTGTGAGACTGTGTGTGACGTGCAGCTGCAGCGCTGCGAGCTATTTTTAGACGGTGTGTGAACATGCAAATGAGGTGGCTGCTGTGAAGCGCACAGAGGACTTTTGCTTCCTGTTTAGCGGTGTTTTTGAGTTTTATAATTATGATTTGCAAACAATGATACATGCCTGTAATTAAAACGCTGATTTTGCTGATTATAATATTACAAATAAAGTTTTGAATGACTACGCTGAATGTTTGATGTTTGGCTGGGTTTTGATATAGAAGAGACAAATCGTGCATGATCTAGACCGGCACTTCAGTCGGCAGAGTAAGATTGAGTGATAAATACAGCTGTTATTTGTTTCAGTTTTGTGGTGTGAAGCAGGATTTATAAGATTTTTAAGTGACTCTTGGTTCAGCTCAATAATATAAGCAGTTACATTTGATTTACTTTTAGTTTTATCATAATATAGGGTGTGATCAAGCACGAATTTCAGCACTGGTGGTGGTGTAGTAATTTCATTTTACTTAGATAAAAGGCATGCTTATTTCAGGGTCGTGCTGAATTGAAATTTCACCTATAGAGGATCTTCTTTACATGAATTGCATTGGTCACAGTGAGTACGAATAGATGAGTAAATACAACGAATTTTCTTGAGGGTGTGTTTCTAGGGATAATTATGACTGGTTTTATACATTCATATTGAGGACGGAGGATTGTGGCTGAGAGTGTGGAGAGAGGACATGAAGACGGCTTTGCAGCTGCTGGGTGGAGTAGCTGTGTGTGTCATATGAAGCAGTGTGTGTGACAGGAACTTTGCATGCCCATAAAAGGCAACTGCCTGACTGTGTGAAGTATGCACCAAGAGAGAGAGATAGTAAAATCTAGGCAGATGAAGCGAATGGATGTTTTCAGAAAAGAAATACTAAGTGAATGTTTTAGTGTGTTAATACAGGTGGATTTCTCTCAACCTGGAAACGATGGCGGTGCGTGCACACGCAGCGGCTTCTCTCTCTCCCAAACAAACTACTTTTTCGTGTTTTTCGTCCTGTAAGTTGCAGTGTTTTTGTAAGTCATTGTCGCGTCTATCTGTGTGCAAGCAAGGATATGCCCGAACACTTCTTCTCGACATCGGCAGAAACAAACTTTTTAAGTTAAACTCTGTGGACATCGAGAAGCTGAAAGATCTGGGTCTGCTCCGAAGGCCTACTCAATCACCGACCTCCACTCCTGCACTTCGCCCACAATGGATGCGCCTCAAGCGGTGTGAGAGGAAGCAGAAGAGGGGTAAGCGCGGTGGCATCCGAGCTAGGCTAGCGGCTAGCCCACACAAACCCGCCATCCCCTCTATCGTTCTGGCCAACGTACGCTCGCTAGAAAATAAACTGGACGACATCCGACTGCTACGTTCATCTCAAAGGAATGTAAAGGACTGCTGTGCTTTTGTGTTCACGGAAACATGGCTCAGCGACAGTGTCCCGGACCGCGCCATTCAGCTCGACCAGCTAACATGCTACCGTGCTGACAGAGTCATCGTCGCGGGAGGTAAGACCCGCGGGGGAGGACTTTGTGTTTGCATCAATGATGCCTGGTGCCGCGATGCTGTTGCGGTCTGCAAACACTGCTCACCAGTGCTGGAGTTCATGGTTATTAAGTGCCGACCATTCTATCTACCGAGGGAATATACAGCCATACTACTGTGCGCTGTGTATATCCCTCCCTCCTCCAATGTCAACAACAGGAGTGAGGCACTGAATGAACTGTACCAGCAAATCAGTGAGCAGCAGACAGCCCATCCTGATGCTTTTCTCATCCTGGCTGGGGATTTCAATCATGCAGACTTAAAGTGCGTGTTTCCAAAAATACAACAACACATAGACTTTCCAACAAGGGGAAATAACACACTGGACTTTGTTTACACCACCCAGAGAGGAGCTTACAAAGCTTTTCCCCTCCCCCACCTCGGCGCCTCAGACCATATCACTGTCATGCTAATGCCTGCTTACAGACCGCTCGTTAAAGTCACCAAACCGGTTCGTAAGCGGATACAAGTGTGGCCAGAAGGGTCTTCAGAGGCTTTACAGGACTGCTTCAACACCACAGACTGGAACATGTTTAAGCAGGCTGCCACCTATAACAACACCACTGACCTCCAGGAGTACGCAGAGACTGTTACTGCCTACATCAACAAGTGTATTGAGGATGTAACAGTCACGAAAACCATAACTGTCCAGGCCAATCAAAAACCATGGATGACAGGAGAGGTCTACAGGCTGCTGAAAGCTCGGAATGTTGCCTTCAGAGATGGAGACGAGGCGAGCCTGAGGACAGCTAGGGCCAACCTTTCCCGTGGCATCAGAGAGGCTAAGAGACAGTACTCCAGGAAAATATCTCATCACTTCAAAGACAGCAGAGACTCACGGAGCCTGTGGCGGGGCATTCAGACCATCACAGACTACAAGCCCCCACCACAGACCTGTGATAGCACTATCCCCCTGCTGAACGAGCTGAACACTTTCTTTGCTCGCTTTGAAGTCCAAAACAGCACCACTGCACAGAAGACCCCACCCCCTCCTGGTGATCAGGTGATGACTCTGTCCCCAGACAGCGTGAGGAGATCCCTCAGCAGGATCAATGCACGTAAAGCTCTGGGTCCTGACAACATTCCTGGTCGTGTACTGAGAGACTGTGCAGTGGAACTCACTGATGTCTTCACAGACATCTTCAACATATCACTCATCCAGGCTGTGGTCCCCACATGTTTTAAAGCCACCACAATCATTCCGGTTCCAAAAAAGTCATCTCCCTCCTGCTGTAATGACTACCGTCCTGTTGCACTTACTCCCATCCTGATGAAGTGCTTCGAACGACTAGTCATGCAACACATCAAGACTGTCCTGCCCCCCTCCCTGGATCCCTTCCAGTTTGCGTATCGGCCCAACCGCTCAACCGATGATGCTATTTCCACTGCACTCCACTCAGCACTCACACACCTGGACAAAAAAGACTCATATGTTCGAATGCTGTTCATAGATTTCAGTTCAGCATTCAACACTATAATCCCCCAACAGCTCACTCAAAAACTGGTCCAGCTGGGGCTCAACACCTCACTGTGCAACTGGCTGTTGGATTTCCCCACCGGAAGACCTCAAGCAGTACGGGTCGGCAGTAATACATCCAGCACCATCATTTTAAACACGGGGGCCCCGCAGGGATGCGTGCTGAGCCCCCTCCTCTTCACTCTGCTGACCCATGACTGCACTCCATCATACAGCTCCAACCTCTTCATCAAGTTTGCGGACGACACAACGGTGGTGGGTCTCATTACCAACAGGGATGAGACCGACTACAGAAGTGAGGTGAGACGCCTGGCCACGTGGTGTGCTGACAACAATCTCTCTCTGAATGTGGAGAAGACAAAGGAGATTGTTGTGGACTTCAGGAGAATGCACACCCAACATGCTCCTCTGACCATTGACGGAGCGTCTGTGGAGAGAGTGAGCAGCACCAAGTTCTTGGGTGTGCACATCACAGAGGATCTCTCCTGGTCGTACAACACCACAGCACTGGCCAAGAAATCACAACAGCGTCTCTTCTTTCTCCGCAAACTAAGAAGAGCAGGAGCACCAGCCCCCATCATGCACACTTTCTACAGAGGCACCATCGAGAGCATCCTGTCGAGCTGCATCACTGTGTGGTTTGGAGCCTGCAATGCGTCCTGTCATAGAACCCTCCAACGCATAGTGAGGGCTGCAGAGAGGATCATTGGTGTCTCTCTCCCCTCCCTCCAGGACATTTACAGGACCCGTCTCACTAAAAAAGCCCTTTGCATAGCGGCTGATCCCACGCACCCAATGCAAAGCTTCTTCAAGCTGCTGCCGTCAGGGAGGAGACTGCGGAGTCTCCAGGCCAGGATCAGCAGACTGAAGGACAGCTTCATCCATCAGGCTGTCAGGAAGCTTAACTCCCTCCCGATTCTGCCCCCTCTCCCCTCTCTCCTCCATGGTCTCACTGAACTCTGTCACATACACACACACACACACACACTCTCTGACTCACTCACTGGCCTGCACCAGTTACCAGTCACCTTGTGGAGCATTGGACTGCCATTACCTCATAAGACTTTGTTGTTACACTATCTCTTACCGTACATTACTAAATCTCCTTTTGCACTATTTGCCTATTTGCACTACTCGGTTTACACTCAATGTCATTTACCCTTACTTGAATATTGTATATTGTATAGCTTTCTTGGTATAATCGCATTGTATTTATTTAAATTTTTACTTTTTAATTATTTTACTTGCATTTTTTAATCACTCTCTTATATTTAAATGTTCTTTTGCTATTTCATCTAGGGTTTGAGAGTAACGAAATTTCTATTCTCTGTATGTCCTGTACATGTGGTAGAATTGACAAATAAAGTTGACTTTGACTTTGACTTTGACTGAGTACAGCGGCAAAAGCATAAACAGAATTGGGACGACAGACAGACCAAGCTTTGGCTCAAAATTACAGCTTGACCTCACTTTGTCCCCACCCGTAAAAGAAGCTTAAAGGACATCTTCTCCTCCAGTTATTGGTTACCATCACTGGAAATTTTCAGGCAAGTTTTTGGCTGAATTGTTATTGGCACCATGTGTCCCTGAATGTCACAAGCAGGCTCTGACTCCTGGCTGAAGACATGGAGTGCTGTTATTTAAGGTGGGAAATCAAAATTTGGGAAACAAAATGTTTTGTTTTTGTTTTGTTTTTTCTCTTTATGCTTGATTACAGGCTGCTTTGTCGGCCCGGAAAGCCGAGGCTGACCTGGACTCCTGCTCTCCCCCTCTACCATCTTTGCTCTCTCCTCTACCATCTTTGATGTGACCCTGACCAAATGCTACAGCAGCTGGACCCACAACAACAACCTGAAAACGTCAACAGTGCTGCAGGAAAACGATCTCATGCAGCGGAGACGGAGAGCGTTAAATCCAAGGCCCGTTTCACTACACGGGGGAGATTTCCGGACAGCTTCAGCTGACAGAGCTGTGACGAGACGCCCATTAAGCCCGGAGGAAAAGTGAGGCCGAGCAAGACAATGCTGACCTTAACAACTCTGCATTAAAACTGTGCAGGACAGTGACGAACCAACACGGATGATCGGGCAGCAAAAAGGGCGTGCCAGAGACAGGAGGAGTAACTGAGGTCAGAAGGCACCTCAGAATGGACAAAAGCACCAGAAGAAAATAAGCTGAAGGCACAGGTGTCGGGGCTCGGCCAGGAGCTGACCTCTGAGAAGAGCCGAACAGCAGAGCTGTAGAAGGCTGTGGAGCAAAGCAAGGAAAACATCAATAAACTTCAATCTGACGTGTATGGAAAAGACTCTGAGGCTTCTGCCCTCAGTAAGAGCTCAAGGCATCAGAGCAGAAACTGAGCATGGCTCAGGAGGAGCTGGCTGCTAATCGAACCCATCAGTCAGGCTTGGAGTCCCAGACGCAGGACTTGAAATCAGGCCGGAGCTTGCTGGAGCAGGAGGTCGCCAAACCTGACGAGAAGCTCCAACAGCAGGAGCAAGCCCTGAAGGAGCTACAGAAGCAAAAGGGTCAAGTTAAGGAGGAGCGGAACAAGGAGAAGATGCAGGACACTGGAGAAAAGGACTGCCTCAATTGGGGCCAGAACCAGTATGGATAGAACTTTGAGCAGCAGCACCAACGGATGCAAACGGACTGAAAAGGAGGAGGGCAGGACCCCAGGGCACACCTCAGGCCGTGGTTTACCCAGAACACCAGAACAGGAAAGTGATGAACACAAACACACAAACACACAAACACACACATCTACATGCACTGACTCAGAATGAAGAGAAACACACATATGAACACATCTGCACTCGTTGATTGAGTGAGAAATGACACACACACGCAAATCGAAATGCTGATTCAATTCACTGAGAAGTGATCCACACACACACACACATGCACACGCTTGTGCAATGAAGAGTGACACACACGCTGATGCAATGAAGAATGCTTTACTAACAAATGCTGCACACAAACATCCCCAAATACAGAATCTGTTACAACAACAAGAAGCCATTGATTGTTTATTGGTTAAATGCAGTTCATGTCACCCAGAAGGCATTTGTGTAGATTTAGGGGACAAGGTCCAAGGCAGTTTGGTTATGAAAACAATGTCTGTGCCTGTGCTTAAGGCCTCCACTGAATTGTTTACTGTGCTTCACACAGCCTAATAAGGAGCAGTGGTACAGAGCGAAAATGATGAATTAACGGTGTGAGTTTTATTTCGGAGCACCACATTGTTGTGAGTGAGATTTAATTGAAGGAGGAACACACTGAAAAAAAAAAGAAAAAAAAAAGGGGCCAGCCCTTGGATTTACGTAAGCATCTCGCGTGTGTTTAACACAATTGCCTCAGGCTTTAAAGATCTGTACCAAATCCAACAACTCAATTTGTTCTCATTGAGATGACACGATACAATCTAATAAGAGTGGTTAGTTGCTGAACTCATGGAATTCACAACACCGCATAAGATTTCAAACTACAGGAAAATCACTGGAGTTATAAGAGGCAGACAATGACACACACACCACATGCATGCTGTTGCTATTTATTGTGGATTAACCTGTCAAGGGCAAGAACAAAAGAATTCTGCATCAAATACAGGAAATCATAGCTTTCCTGTATTTCCTGTATTTCCTGTATTTCCTGTATTAGACTCAATACTTGAAATGTGCAATTCACTTGTATTTTTATTTTTTATTCCTATTTATTCTATTTATCCCCTTTGTATATTTTATTTATATTTGTCTCTGTATTTATATATGTGTGTGTGTATGTGTATATATATATATATATATATATATATATATATATATATATATATATATATATATATATATATATATATATATATATATATATATATAACAATTCTGTAACTGTAACTTTGGTCGTTGCTGTGCTTTTTTTGGAAGTCGAATTTCCCAGAGGAACCCACCCGAGGGATTAATAAAGTTCTATCTTATCTTATCTTATTGTTGGCATGCTGGTTAGTGCTGTTGCTTGACAGTAAGAAGCTCCTGGGTGCAAGTCCACAGTCTCGCTAGTTTGCAGTGGTTTCTCTCTGGGTATTCTGGTTTTCTGCCACAGTGAAAAGTCATGCAGTTATTAGAGCTAGGTTACTTGATGATTCTAAATTATCCATGAATGTGTAAACGGCTGTTTGTTTCTATCTGATAGACTGGTCAGCTGTCCGGGGTGTACCCTGCCTGGCAACCTATCACTTCAGGGTTATTTCTCAGCCCTGGTGCAACCAGGATAAAGATAGGAGGATGGTAGTTGTTGAAGACCCATTCAATTTTTATGGCAACCAGGATCTAGACTTTGTTGAACCGTAGGCAATATGAAGACAACATGTAGTATTTAAGTGACCAAGTAGTATTTGCATAAAAGTTACTGAATAGTGTTGAAATAAAATGACAGAATTGTGAAGAATTAGAATATTACAAGAGCTCAACTTACTCCATCTGAACATGTTTCAATCGTGTTTTATGAACACAAAATGCACAGGTTTACTGAATATGAAAAGGTTGTGTTGATTTAACTCAGTTGTTTAAGTTTCTGCCAAAGCAAAGCATTTGTGTGCAACCAGTGTCCACTATTGAATTAAGTCAATTCAACATGTGTTTGTCAGTGCAAAAAGGAGTTACGGTACCTGTATTCCTACACAACATTATCCCGGGAGGGAGAAAAACTTTCTGGTGAAGTTTTGGTTGATTTTTGGGTTTTGCTTGACACTAGGTTGATTCTATCAGTGAGGTTTGGATTGTTTTCTTTCTCTAAGAAATAGAAAGATGGTTTTATGCTTGGACATGTTTGCAATAGGCCCCAGTATTTGTTATTATATGAGTATTTTATTGGTTACGTTTGTTTTTGCCTTTGTTACAGTGCACTGAAATAAGAACATCTGAGAGGTGTGATCCACCGGTGGTGATATTTTGGTATTTTGTGAGCTCCTGATTTAACAAATCAGCTCTTTAATCCAGGCCTGAGAGATTGAACTTTAAAGCGCTATAAAATATTCTTACTGAAAACAGTCGCAAAGTATTTTTTTCCATGATTATAATGGGCTTGGGAGAAATTCCCTTATATGGGACATTGATCACATGAGAAGTCCTGAGCCTAAAAGGATTGCAGCGAGTCAATCCAGTCCAAAAAACAAGTAACTGTTTTCCTTTTAAAATGATGACGTCATCTTGCTGGTGAGGGAGGCTCGAATAGGTTGCGCGTGAGACTCCACTATCAGCAATATCTGGTATGAATGTGTGTGTATGCATGTGACTGGACTGTGAAGGACTGACGACTAAAAGTTTTAACTGACTTGATACTGAGACAAAAACGGTGCCGACTTTAGGATTAGTAAATGTCCACAAACAAGTCACCCAGCCTGTAAAAGAAGGGTGGAGGTTTTGTCTTGCTTTGTTTAGTTTTTGCAAGAACAGAAGAATGACAGAGACTAAAGGGGGAGGCTGTAGCTTCACAGGAGTGTGAACTGCAGACTGAACCCTTTGGTTGCTAATTTTGAGTTTCTGATGTTTGCATTAAGAAAAGTGTGTTTTAGTAGCTGTGTTTCGATTAATATATCACATTATATTGTTGGGAAGGTTAAATGCTAAAGTGAAGAAAAGGTTTGATTTCACTCATGACTGAACATGTTATTATTAACCATAGCGGGCCACTGTTAAGAGTCAATTAACTTTTATAGAGGAAAAAAAAAAGCCAAAAAACTCTATTAATATCTACTGATAACAAGGAAATGTTAGGCTTGTCACATTCAAAATGGAGATATGTAATGATAAACACTGGTCCCCGTCTTTTAGGTCCTTTCATTGAAATAGTTAATAATTTAGAAAAGTAGAGATATAATCGACAGGGGCATGTGATAGGAGGTGGTGCTGCACAAGAACAAGAGCAAAATGAAGAAAAATTATTGTGTTTAGCTTTGATAAATTCAAATTAAAATGTACCATTACACTCAGAGGATCAATATGAAATTCAATATATGCTAATTTTGTGTGTGAGCACATGACTGATAGCTGTTCTGTCCTGAGCTTTTGTTTTTACAGCACCCGCTTGACCACACCAACAGTTTCTCGCCACCAACAGGGGGTACTTGCAAAGAATAGGGAGGAATATCATCAAAACTGGGAAAGGTAAGCCCCGAAGGGGGTGATGACACCATAAATTTCACTTATGGTCAAATTCTCAAAATTTGACCCCAAACTTGAAAAATTCTTCAAACATTTAGAGACAGAGTGGATAAACATAATGTCGCAAACCACATAAGGATGGAGCATTTGAATCGATAAGATGGTGAAATAACACGCAGGAAAAATATTGACCATGTTGATTATGTTTATTCCAGTGTGCAGAGATTGGCTAATCTGACCAGGAAATGTTATAAAATGGATTGTCGGAACAGTCAGCGTTAAAGTCACCTTTGACAGTCCAGACCAAGGTTATTATCGTTAACAAAAACTAACGAAATAACGAAAACTAGAAGTGAAAAAACATTAACGGAAATAAAAAGAAAAACAAAAAAGGAAAACTAACTAAAACTGTAATGAGTGCTCACAAAACTAACTCAAATTAACTGAATTTATAGCAAAAATGTGTTTAGTTTTCATTGATGTGTGCGTGTCATACAATAGTCAAGGGTGAAGATAAAGTTTCGTTTCCAGATTTTTTTCTTGCTGTCTCATTATGCCAGCAGGTGGAAGCACGTTAGTCGAGTCGTCTGTGACGCTGCTCCGTCCACGCGCAGAATCATGTCAGGAAAAGTCGGGAGAAAGCGCCAGAGTCCAATTTGGGATTACTTTGAGTATGACTGTGCTTTGGTTAAAGCAAGTGTCTTGTAGTGGAAAGAGACAAATTGAGGGGCAAATGAGGGACATTTCTAAAGGGAAAAATCCCACAAACCTTAAAGTGCACTTGAAAAGCTCACACAAGAAGGCTAACCTAGCTTACCTTGAGAAGGTAAGGGAGCACACTCAACCCTCATCCCCAGAAAACAGAAGCTAACCCCATGCAAGGCAGCGTGATGCATCCCGAGACAACAGGACGGGGATATCTACATAACTGTGTGAGTCAGTTGCCTTCAAAAAGTTTATCAATTCACTTGAACCAAAATTACGAACACCCGGTGCTGCAAGAGTTAATAGTCTCAATACCCAAGGATAAGCACAAGAGCATGACTGATATGATGAAACTGGGATTTTGTTACACTTAATTACTGCAAACACAACCAAAACTAAACTGAAACTAAGGATTTTCAAAAAAAAAAAAAAAAAAAATAGAAACTAAACTAAACTAGCAAACAATTGGTAAAAACTAATTACAACGGACATAAAATTGAAAGTCTGAAGTCGAAACTAAATAAAAATAAAAACTAATGAAAATTGCAAAACTATTAAAACCCTGGTCCAGACTGAGATGGCGTTGGACATCTTCAGGGCGGAAAAGGGTTGGTGTGACCGAGGTGTGGTTTGGCTTGTTGTATGTATATTTTGAGATCATGTGGCTCTGGATGGACCAGTTACCAGGGCATGGAAGGAGGGTGGACTCATTAAATGAGGAGAAGGAATTTTCTGGGATTGAAGATCCTCTGGGTGAGTGGTTGACTAAAAGCATGCATAAAATAAAAGCTATTTTTCATTATTGATTGGTAATAGATTGATAATTGGCCACATTTACAGCTGTATTGACTTGTTGTGGACGCAGTCTACTTCATGTTTAAGCACTCTAATTAACAGATTGAAAATAGTGACATTAAAGGAAGAGTATGCAGCGTCACCCCGTCAGACGCCAGTGACGGTGGGGCTCAGTGATGAATCAGGTGAGCTGGATTCATGGCTGATTCAAAACTAAGATTCCCCTGCTGTGGTCAGTGAGGAGAAAACAGGGGGAAATAAAATTTAAAAGAGGCAATTATAAACGTTTATGTGTGAAGTTTATAAACGGGATAAAAAGGGGGTGTTTTACTGTTATTTCAGCATCAGCATTATTGTTACATCAGAATCATATAACAAGCATTGCATTAAACATTTCTTGAAGCTATTGACATTACATTAACATTTGTGTCCCAGTGATTGTTATAACCTCAGGTTAATCTTCTATTTACAGGTGTCGGGATAATCATATGATCTTTCATTGCAGGTGTAACCATGATCATTTTTATACATATTGCAGTTTGTTGCTCATTATAGAGTTGTGTTCAAGTTAATAAGGGTTAAAAACTACAGTCAGCGCGATGTTTGGCTGATCTATGGACTGGAGTGACTTTGGGCGTGGAAGGCCGCACGCGCTTACATAACACTGATATCATGCTTTTCTTTGTGATCTTTTATTCAGTTATATCTTTTGCTAAGTTTTAAGTAGTGGCAGTTAATTAAACGACATTTATTTAATATTACATACCTGATTCAGAGCATTACACACAGATCAATTTAACAATCTGCAAAACCTTGTAGCCGCAATATTGGGTCTCAATAAGGGACAGTTGGCTCCAGGAGATAGGTGGGAGTCAGTGCCTGTCCTCGAGGAGGAGAGAATGTTTCTTTGCTGTGTCTAAAGTAGTCAACAGGTTCATATTGAAGTGAAGTTCATATTATTACAGGTTATGTTTCTTGGCAATTCTGCGGACGCAGGCTCTGGGCGGAGCCAGGAGTTGAACAGATCTAACATGACAATTAAATTGATTTCATTCCCTAACACAGGATGACGGGACTGGAGCAACGACACTGGGTAGGAGAAAGTCTGATACTTTCTAAGATATAAAGTCACTAACCTTTTCTTTTAATTTTCTAGCTCCGTTGGTTTGACACATGGGAATGTGTCAAAAAAGGGGGGGAAGTCGAGTTTTAACATCAAACAAGGGTTATATGAACATTTTTATGACTTCATTTGTGTTTTAATAATTTAGGTATGATAAAACTTAAGCTAATAGTGACCCAAGAGGTTTCCGGACTTTTTTAGAGAATCAGGGAGAAGCATAAATCATTATTTCCAAGTTTAAGCATTAATCATTAAAATGAACTGAATAGCGTTTAGAAGATAAAATGCCTGTGTTCACGAGAAGCTGAGTACCACACTGGAGAGGAAACCGTGGGACAGGAGGCGGAAGCAAACACATGATTTTTGTGAAAACGGGGGTCAAATGTTAGAATTAAAAATGGCTAATTTGTTTTTGATGTCTTTTGCTAAAATGAGTGGTTTTAATAATTTTCAGACACACCTTGCAAATGTGCTTATAATGAGTTGGCACTCGGTCTTTTGAAGGTCATAAGCTTCGTCCGGACTGATAAAGTGTAGGAAATGCCTTGAGTGCAGAGGGCATAATGCAAACACGCACTTACAAATAATAAGCATTTCATGACTGAATCTTGGTAAAAAGCGCACTCCTACCTGTCCCTATGTCGTACAGGACTGGTATATGAGGCTGTTTGATGGCAATGGGGAACACCGCTTCATGGTTTTCAAACTGGAATGTGGCTATAGAAAAAATGGAGAAAACAAAAGTAAATTAAGAAAACACTTTTCACTGTTACCTGAATCCGCCTGCATTTAATGTTAAAGATGTTAGAAGTTTACATTCAGAGCAAAGAGAAAGCCATTAACGCTCATAAACAAAAGAACATACAGATATCAAAATTTGAAATTGTAGGTCATTTATCATTTCTTACCAAGGTCTCCAGTGTTTATATGGTAGATAGTGCTGGTATACGACACTTTGGCCAGCAGGTTGTTGAGGATTACCAGGTTATTGGATTCAATTATCAGTTTGTTCTCACCAGAACCTGTGAATTAATAAAAAAATCAAGAATTTCACAACAGTCTTACAATAACTTGGTTAATATGTTAATGTGTAAGAGCCAAGCAACTTCGTTTTGTGTTGTAATGATCGTATAACATAGTATGACTATCATACATGATACTCAATTTTTACGTGTCTAAAGCAGTGTGAAAGTTTGCTTAGCCAGATCAGCTTTACCCATATTTGCTTGACGACCACTAGGAAAAGGAAACATTTTTACTGACCCTTCCATGAAACAGGAGAGTTGGGCTAAAAAGAACACATCATCAAATGCCCCATACACCTTAGAATTTAAACTATTTAATTTTTTCACCAGTTTATAAATAAACTTTAGTCCTGACAGTCAATTCTCACCTTTAACTGTCACGTCTTGATGTTGTATTTCAGTTGTGAGGATGCCTTTAGACACACTTAAGACCACCTACAACAAAAAGACCTCAATAATGTGAAGCAGAATATTGATACCTATACAATCATCTAAACAATAATAGCTACACTAAGCTGTATATGAAACAGGCTTAAGTTACTCTGATTTTCTTAGGTATTGCAGATTGAACTATGTCTTAACTATATACCCTTACTGGTACAGTGTGCAGATAGTGCAGAACACAGGTTTCACAATCAGGTTTCACAATCAGAAAGCATTTCAATGAAAATCATGTTTGTTATGAAATATTTGATGACAATGGAATGCCTTTGGCTATGGAGGTACAGAAGGTCATCTGCTAATTGGAAGGTTGGTCGGTTGATCCATGGCTGTTCCTGTTTGCATGCCAAATATCCTTGGGCAAAAGACTGACCCCAAGGTGCTCTCCAACTCTCTCAGAGTGTGAACGTTAAAGCATAGCGTTCTTGTGTGAATGGGCAGATTAGGCATGTTTTATAAAGAACTTTGAGTGCTCTAGAAGAGTAGAAGGCGCTATATAAGAAACACTACAAATGCCTATGGGAATATCTACTAATTTGATATATGAGGAAAATGAGGAAAATAGCATGGAAACTGATGCTAGTTTTTTTAAATGACACTACTGCTAAATATCCTTTATGATCACTGAGATTGAACTAAAATCACATGACATGTTTAAGACCTGGTGTGGGCAGGCCTTTTTAGAAAGCTGTTTCTGATTTTGCTGATTATGTATACCAGTCTATTTGCTACAAAGTTACCAAGTTATTTGAATAATAGTATGCAATATTTTATGTAGTCCATGCCATAAAATCAATCTTGGCAAACTGAGATTAATATATTAGATTAGCAAGATTAACACCAAGATGGCTGCTGTAAAATAATAATGATATAAAAAAAAAAAAAACACGTGTCTTGTCCATAATCAGTTTTGCAAAATTATCAATGTAATTTTTTTCTGTCCTTGTTTCACAAAGAGAAGGATCCAAGCTAGCATCAGCTGTAGGATCACAATCGTTGCATTTAATGACATTTAGGGATTTGAAAGTTAAATACATCAGAATCCCCCTTGAAGTGTGAACTTTACACTTTCAGCAGCCATCTTGATTAGACCAGGCAACATCAGAATCAGAATCAGAATCAGAATACTTTATTGATCCCTGGGGGAAATTATTTTTTGTTACAGTGCTCCATTTTAAACCAACATTAAGACAAGACAGACAATACGCTAACTAAGAATAGTACAATATATACATATATATACATACATACATACATAAGTCACTTATAAATAAATATTTGGAAAAGAAACATCTACTATGCTTTACCATCAGTTAGATATGAAAGCTTGTTTCCACCACTGAAAAAAGTATTAATGAATTGATACTTTTTGGCAACTGATTGGCAAAAATGATACAATTTTGAGTTATCTCAGAATTGTGACTTTTTCTCAGAAGTTAATACGATGAAAATGCCTAACTTGAAATTTTGAGATAATAACACAAAATTTTAAGATGACCAATTTGACTTTAAGACCATCATTCTTACTCATAGATGATCGTTTTTTGTTTTTTTGTGGTGGAAATAAGCTTCCATAGTGGCATCAGTGTCAGAAATCCCCAACTCATCTGTGATGTCACACCAACCTTGTAGCTCTTTCTTTTTTCTGCATGCAGCCCTAAAGCTGGAAATGAAATCAGTTCTTTCATGAGAAGACACATAATTAACTCAAATTTAGAGTTTACAACAAGACTAAACTTTGCAAAGCAAGTAGATTAGGTAAGGCAAATGGTTTGGGGTATCCAGATTTATGTTTTCTAAAAAGTGTTTCACACATTCATACAGTGCTTTAGACTCTATAGTTTAAACACTTTACCTCGCATGCATGTTCACTTAAGAACCACCTGGTAATCTAATAAGCATTTTTTTGGGCAGTGGGAAGGAGCCAAAAAAATCATGAGAAAACCTACACAGGCCCAGGGTACAGTGAACATTCTAGGAGAACATGGAAAACCCCACGATCCTCTATATAGAAATCACTTAAGCCACAGATCAAAGTGAGATTAATTTGGCGGTGTGACGTTGTAGCCATGCTAACCACACCTTCCCTAGCTATTTCAGTAGCTGCCAGGGCGAAGAAGAGGTGTGCAGAGTACAGCCACACAAATGCAATAAATATGTGGGGGAGCACAATAAACATGAGCTTCCCATGTTTGATCGTGCACACAGGGATTATTTTGTCCACGATCATTTCATTCAATTTAATAACAGTAAACAGTAACAAAGTGCTCTGTATATTAAGCCCAGTATACCTGGTATGACAGTGGAGGTCAAAGGCTGCACTGTGTAACCCTGGATAGGATACTGCAGAGGAGAGTTAGGCAAGGCAAACAACAGTCTGGACAGTACTGAAGTTGTCCTGTTGAAGAGACGAGGTGTGAGCAGAGGAAAAGACAGATTACCTTCTTGACTTATAACATGAAATACAATTGTTCAATTTCTGTCATTTATATTTGACACACACACACACACACACACACACACACACACACACACACACACAGTAGACGATTAAATGGTCAAAACCCACAAGTTTTATACTGCTGTTCAATTCATGACATGCTGATGCTTTGGAAAATAAAATTTTCCAGCATTCTATCCATGGAGCTGGTACCTGTTTTTGTTCAGCTGAAACTCCCTAGCTCGTCGCTGCTTTAGCTCCTCACTTTGCTCCTTAGGGAGGTGATCTTTTAGGATATATGAGTCTTGAGGACAGGTGCAGGAACCAGGTAGAGGTCTGGTCACAGATGACCTGGAAACATGGCTGTAGGATAAAGATGCTGAAGAATGGCTGTTATATAGAAGTCCTGTATGGTTAGCACTCCATTCTTTAATACATTCAGTGTTTGATTAGTTTGCTGTTCAGTTTCTAAAGACCCAACCTAGGGAAGTTCAACTTGATCTCTTCTCTAACTCCAAATCATAATGTCATCTGCAATCATCCAAATCCATGTAAACTCCTGGCAGGCCTCATCCATCAGACTATCCATCACCATTGCAAACAGTGGAAGGAGCTCAGAGCTCATCCCTGATATATTCCTATCCCCACATTGAACGCTTCAGTCACTCCAACCGCACACCTCACAGGTGTCCCACTGTCTTCATACACATGCTTCTCTGTCCTCATTAAATACAAAACTTTCTCTCTCAGCATCCTATCATGTTTTCTTTCACATCATAAAAGACACAGTGCAACTCTTTGACAGATTGACCTCCTATATAATTCTCCATCATCAACCATCCAAATACTTTTTGAGGCACTTGATATAGTTTGCAGGTATATTTGAATGGACATGCAAGACAAAGCAGGTTATAAAAAGTGTGTTTCATGGTATTGATATTGACTACCTGTGCCTGCCTGTCATTGCTTTCATTATTGTTGAAACTACTAATATGAATATGAAAAAGGATGGTATTTCTTTGATCATTCTAAACAATTTATTTTAGAAATACTGCTAAAAAATATCAAATGTTACATAGAATAAATTAGAAGCAGGCAGAATTCATATCCACACACAGAGAGTTGGTTTCCAAAAGTTGATTCTGTTCATCTGGACGTAGCGTTTTGTGGGAGAAACATTTTGTCACTCATCCAAGTGACTTCTTCAGTCTCAGCTGACTGCAGGTTGGGGAAACCTGCAGTTTAGTTACCTGGATGATTGAGCATGCATCAAGACAGAGAGTTTGTTATACCTTCGTTCTGGTGTAGTGGGAGTGATGTTGGGTGGCTCTCCACGATATTTACTAAAATCTATGAAATAGAACGCCATCAGGATCATCAGGCAAACAGCAAAAAGCAGCTGAAATCTGTTGAAAAACATCTGTGGAGACAGACATACGCAAAAGCACTAATGTTATAGAAAGTTAACAGAGCCCTGAGCCTGGTTCTGTTGCAGATTTCTTCCTGTTAAAAGGGAGTTTTTCCTTCCCACTGTCGCCAAAGTGCTTGCTCATAGGGGTCATATGATTGTTGTGTTTTTCTCTGTATGTATTATTGTAGGGTCTACCTTACAAGGTAAAGCACCTTGAGGCGATTTTTGTTGTGATTTGGCGCTGTATGAATAAAACTGAAGTGAACTGAAGCTTGCCTATTCTGCTTGATTTTAATAATATGATGCCTTCAACTGTCAAGTTATGCATACTTGTTATTTTAGTCATATTTTACTATTTTACTATTTAGTTGTAAGTTTTCCTTGAATGTTTTGAAAAGTGCCTATAAAAAATAAATAAAATGTATTATTATTATTATTATTATTATTATTATTATTATTATTATTATTATTATTATTATTATATTGGACTCAAAGCACATGCTTTCAGTGCAGTAGCTTTCTTTTAGTGCAGTATTTGATTGCTCCTTGGCAGAATCCTCTACCTCTAATTCAAATGAGTCTTTTCTAAGTAAAGGGTACATCTGACTTAGAATAAGTACTTATTACATTACTTAGCCATGAGTGTAAATAAACTACACTAAAAATTCTGTCAACTTGCAACAATATCAAGAACAGAAGCGATTGTAATGGGTTCCAGTTAAAGCCAGAAAAACTGGTTTAAGATGTGACTGCTTTTGTCTATAGTGTAAGGCATCCCCTCCTTTTATAAACAGGAAGGACAATCAGTGAGAAAGACAGAGAAAGCTCCTCTGCCTGGCTCCTCAGAGAAACCCAAAATAAGGGTGAAGAACACGTGAACATAAGAATTTTCAAATTCTGCTAATTGTGTGGATGTAAAATCTGATATATAAAAATCATATAATATTGAATTCAACACAATTCATTTAAAAACAATGATGAGACATTGACAAACAAACATATTCCTCTCCACTGGGGACGGACAATGTAACATAATCTCAAAGCCTCATGTTGAGGTACTGTCTAAAAAATAGCAGTCAACAAATACTATTTCCATTTCTGACTACAAGGTCAATACACATAAAACTATTCTTGTTTCATCATATACAGATTAGGAATGTTTTTCACGAAATCAGAATATGCATACTAGCAGCTGCCTCTTCTCTCACTCACAAAATGCCTGTTATGGAGGAACAGAAACCTGAGAAACATTGAAAACAATGTGTTTGTGCTTGTCACAACAAGACTTACGAGAGTAGCTCATGTTCAGCCACTACGATGAGGTAATGTGATTGCGGAGATAAACTTTAGCACCAATTTCTTCCCAGTAAAGTAAAAGTTGGCTTATAATACACAGCTTTCCTGAAAAGCAGCAGCGTTTGTCTTTCAAAAAACAAAATCCAGATATGTCAAATATCCACTAATACTTATTTTAAGACAGAGCCTGAGGGGAGTCCTGTTGCCACCTGCATGCGCACCTCAGTCAAATAGCCTTTATAGTTAAAGCGTGAACACGGTTCTCCACTATGACAAACTTCCGCCTTGTGAAAGATACAGAATTAATACAGACCTTTCCCAATGGCAGCAGGGTGTGGCTTCGTGTTTGATTCTCCAAGCCTGACCAAAGGTAATTTCAATCATGTATGGGGAAAAGCAAATCCAAACATGTTAAATGTCGAGCAACACTTGTTTGAAGACAGACGACAAACCCCTTGGGGGAGTGTCTTTCCTACCTGCCTGCACACCTCTATCAAATACCCTCGGTGCTAAGGTGTAATGTACAGCCTACCTGCACCACAGACTTCCCCTTGTTGCACTGTAAAAAGAGTTCTAAAAAGAGACTATCAAAAAGCACCAGTAGACTGTAAAATCCAAAATAATACAGGTCCAAATGACTTTTACAGAAAGACAAGCAGAGATGCCATCACCCCATAAACTCATACACACACAGCGTCAACAAAACAGCTTCCTCCATGATTTATCAGTTCAAAATAAATAGGACCAGATTAAAACATACTATTTATACTGCCCATCTGCACTCTACATGATAAATTTACCTTCCTGCGTTTCTTCCTGACTGAAGAACTGTAACATATTATTACTTCATTTGTTAAATAAATATCTACTGGATTACCAAAGATTAGCTGACAATGACAAGTGGTGAAAGACTTTTTCAAAGCATTCCTTTAGTACAGTACAACAGTACACACAAAAGTTAACACATAAAACTGTATTAATGAAAATTCTGCTTAAAATACCAAAAATAAAAATGAATTAATACTGCTTGAGCTCATTTTAAATACTTATATTCTGTTTAATGTCCAGCATCCAAGCATATGTTTGCGGTGGCTGTCCTGTGAGGACCACGTAGCTATGATAAAACAAACAAACCAAAAAGACAATTGTTCACAAGCTGAGAAGCAGAACTATCATAAATATATTAAAACACATTAATTTAAAAAAACAGCTGAATTAAAAGCATTGAGCTGTATGTGACATGGATAATAACCTACAGGGGGTTTGAAATATGAATGGAAAATGAAGGTGAAGTGTTGGCAAAACAGCTGGTTAAATGTAGTACGAAATCAGACTGATAGAGACATGTACATGCTTGATACAGACTGGCTAATTGTGGAGAGCCAGAGAGACCTGAAATCAGCAGGTACAATTGTGTCAAAGTAAGCAATGAGTCATGCATTCAACCACAATGGACTGCATGCACTCTCACCACCAGCGAGACTCCATGAAAGAAGAATGTTGAGCAACATTTAGACCAGCCTGTGAAATACTGGGAGAATATAGTCTGTTTTTGGATGCCATAAACATGATATTTGGTGGTCAAAGGGCACTGCATATTACCTCACCATGCCAACAGTGAAGTTTAGAGAACATCATGATGTGGGGCTGTTTTTCAGCACAGGGCACTGACATGCGTTATATAACTGAAGGAAACATGAATGGAAAAAGATACCAAGACATTCTGATAGAAATTCGCCGTCCTCTACCAGGTTGATAAAGATACAACAAGGGTAGATGTTTTAGCAAGACAGTGATTTCAAACACACAGCTGAGGAAACTCTCAGGTGGTTTCAAAGAAAGAAAATAAAGCTGTTAGAATGGCTCAGCCAAACACCTGACCTGAATCCAGCTGATGATCTATGGCAGCGGTCTCCAACCTTTTTTGCGCCACAGACCGGTTTATGCCCGACAATATTTTCACGGACCGGCCTTTAAGGTGTCACAGATAAATACAACAAAATAAAACTAGTACCGGTACCGAAAAAAAAGAAGATTTATTCATAACACACGTGAAAAGACCCAGGAAAACCGAGTTAACGATAAAAACGATAACAAAATAACGCTGAAAACCGGTAAAAACCCTGAAAACTATACATTTCACACCTGAGCCTCTACTGTCGCGGCCCGGTACCGGTCCGAGGCCCGGGGGTTGGGGACCGCTGATCTATGGCAAGAACTAACGGTCAGAATTTACAACATTTTATCAGTGTGTTATTGCAAGCACCACCTTCTTTGCTGTGTCATGCTGAGGTGCAGGCATGGCAGGCAAGGAAGCAAACAGACTGAACACACTCATTGCCACCCTGGAGGAGGTGATCAGGGACAGAATGCTGGCAAGACTTCTGGCAATCATTGACAATGATTGCCACCCGCTCCATAGCACACTGGACAATCTGAAGAGCAGTTTTGGCAACAGGTTCCTTCACTGTCGCTGTCTGAGAAAATGTTAGAGGAAGTTGTTCCTTCTGCTGCTATCAGACTCTTTAATTCATCCACTTGGGTCAGATCCACACATGCGGAACAGAACTAATCACATCTCAATGCACCCTGTCACTTTCGTACTCCACGACATATATTTTCACAGCTACTTGTATATTTATATTGATATTTGTATTTATACCTGTTATCTATTTATCTTAATATTTATCTATCAGTATCTCTGTTTCTATACTCATTTTATAGTGTAGTGCCCATAGTGCCCTATGGAGAATAGAATAATTCTATTCTAATTCTAAGACCGAATTAAACTTAAATGAATTGAAACAACAGGTGCAGCGTTTTCAGTTTACGTTTTTGATTTCTTGTGTTATATTTTGAGATAATGTTAAGTTCTTTGATTATTGTTAGATTGCCTCAAGTTGTAGTCTAGGTTATGTTTGACCCACGTCCTCTGTGTTAGTTGTCATGCATTTCTTGTCTGTGTGTTCCATATTGTCACGTGTTCTATGTTGATTGTGTTTAGTCTCACTTTTCTCCTGTGGCATCATTATGTTCCTCACTAAGCTGTTTCCCCATGTGTTTCCTCTTCTCCTGTGTGTATTTAGTCTGTGTGTTCTTTCAGTCTTTGTCTGGCCGTCTGTGTTTCCTCCCACCACGCCACGTCATGTTCCATGTATTTCGTGATTTACGTTTATCATAGTTTGTTACACGTTCCTGTTCAGAATCATGTCCATGTCTGTTGTCATGGTTATCACAGTTTCGTTTCCCCAGTTTAGGTTCTAGTTTTAGTTTTCGCCCCTGTTTGCTTTGTTTTTGTATTCTTCTTACCAGCCGTAATAATGGCTCGCCTTTTGTTAGCCTTACTTTGTTTTTCAACCATTTGTGCGTATTGGGTCCTTTCCTTAAACACACACGCTTCGTAGCTGTGACAACATCAGCTATTAGTGGTACCAGTAGTACCAGCAACAACTAATAACAGCTTGTAACTAGGCCTCGCAGTCACATGAGGCTGCTGCCACTAGCACCAGCTGTGGAGAAGTGAGGAAGATGAAGTAGATGAAATTAATGTGGTAAGAAAATAGATGGAGGGGCATAATTAGGAGGGGAGAGATTTAAAGATTCAGGTAAGATGAACGGCTACTTTGACAATGAGCCACAGCTAAAGTGTAATAATTTAATTACTGTCACATGCTGAAGTGCAACTAAGCAACCCAATCAATAATCATATTGATATTAAATATGTTTTAGCATCCACTGTCTATACTTTAGGACACATATTCTAGTCATTAATCTGTGTTAGTCAGGTTAAGATAGAGATATGATTGATGTGTGGACTTTCAGCTTTAATTCAAAGGGTTTAAGAAAAGGAACTATTTGTTACTTTACTTGTTAACTATTTAGAAATTACAGCTATATCTATAAATGTTGCCGTCTCTCACCTTCTCTCTACAGAGAGCAGAGGATTAAAAATTTATGTTTGTTCAGTGTAGTCGCTGCTGGCTGATTCATAATGCAGGAGAACTACTCGTCGCTGGAGTATTGAGTAACTCGTGTTGGTGAACGCCCGGCTCTGCAAACATGTGTTTCTCCTGGTGCTTACTCGGGAATTAATGTTAACTTTGGATTTAGGATGGCTAAGCCCCTGAGCGTGAGTGTTGGCAGCTTGAAGTGGAGTGTGTGTGAAAGGAAGGAATTCCAAGCAAGGAGCTGTCGACCCCTAACACCCCCACATTCCCACCCCCACCACACACACACACACACACCACCACCACCACCTGTATGTAGTTCACCCGGTGTTGTTTAAAAAAGAACTGTATTCCTCAGTCTGCTCCTGAGTCCGTCCCTGACTATTGTAATAGTCAGGGCGACTATTACAATACAGTTTTCATGGAAAACTTGTGATCTGGCTTTGACACAAGCTCCAAAAAAAACTTTTTATAGACAAACTGCTCAGGACCACAATGAGCAACAAAAAATCAAAGGCATTGATGACATCTCCAAACTCCTAATCTGTTCCTGAGCTGATCAAACATTTGTGCAATGCGCTGGAAAAAGGCCAGTCTATAAATGTCAAACTCCGCAGTCCACAGAACCAACTGTAGAACTAGACACCGCAGGATGCCTAAAAAGCTATCGTGTCAAAAGAACTAAGCTATTTTGGGACCTAAACAACATTAGGCAGATGGTTATACAGTGGTGATTTATTGCTGATACAATGGAAAACAAAAATATTAGTTTAAAGAATGCAAATGACCTCATTTCAGCCCTTTTATTTAACACTTTTACTAACATTTACTAACAATATATACGAATATATACTATTGAATTCGGTTCTTTGCATTCTTTCGGCCGCGAGGAAAAACTGGGCTCAAAGTGGTCTAACTCAAAAAATGATCTTTATTTTGCATTCCCGGGAATGGGGAGCTGTTAGGCGCTATCATGCACCCACAGCTCTGAAAAGATCACAAGACGAATTCTCATTTTTTTTATTAGTTCAAGTTTTTATTAGTTCAAAACTCGAGTAAAAATGTAATCTATTAATGGAATTCAGTAATCTCCCTTTTTTATATAGAGCATTTAATTATTCATGCCATTACTGGATAAAATTGCCGAACGAGACTTACAGAAAAACTCTGCTTTAATGTTCTGCAGTTTAACAATCCAATCTCCGCTTCACTGGTCGTGCTCTCAAAGCCCACATAGAGCTCTTTTAATGAGTTACTGGTAATAAAGTTCAGTAATAGGTTAACATTTAATTGAAAAATGCAGAGCAGCAGTGTAAGACATGGTTTATGTGCCTGAGTCAGTCAGTATGTCCTTCAGGGTGCTGACTCGGGAAATGACCTGAAACAGCACCTGTGCTGCACTACTTGTGTTGATATTGTGTTGAATAATCCACTAGAACTATTATAACGCACATGCACTCTGGTGAAATGGAAGTGGCCAAGTCCCAGCTACCCACAGCTCCAGCACTCCTTTCTCAATGTTCTTGCTGCTCCCAGTTAGCGGGGTTCAGCGTTTATAGCCACTAGGACCTTGGACGGAGATAGCGGATAAGAAAGGGTTATTGCAGCAGTTAGCCACAGTGGTGAGGTGCCATGAAGCTTCTTCCTTGGGGCTGGGACTGGCAATTTCTGTGGTTTAGCTTTTCAGCTCTGTGCTGCTTGACTCAGCCCTCCTCTCTGGCTGTTCTTGCCTCTCCTACCTTGTCCTCCTCTGTGTCCCGGTGTGAAAATTAACAGTAATGGTATTTTGTGTCAGTCTGCCATTGTAGAAATTCATTTCACCGAAACAATAACCTGGCGCACAGTGTGACGTCAAAAAATGCGCACACCTTTGACGCTGCGTTTTCTTTCTGATATTGTCCCTTTCAAGGTCTTGAAGGAAAGCTATAACTTACTTTTTGTAGCTGCTTGTGGGGTCTCGCTTTAAGGCTTCGTAGGTATTGTTGTCACTGAGGAGAGTAGTGATCTTTGTATGGTAATCTGTTGTGTTTAGGACCACAGTGCACCTTCCCTTATCAGCTGGTAAAATAGTGATGTTGTGGTCTTTGCTCAGGGAAGCGACGGCCTTCTGTAATGTGAGGTTAGACGGAGGGACTTTGGCACTGGAGAGGGTGGCCGAGACTCTCATCCTGATTTGCTCTGCTTCTGTCTGTGTTAATTCATTAATCCGTATGGCAGATTCTGTGGCTGTGATGAGGTCCACTATGGGCAACTGTTGCGGAGAAATGGCAAAATTGTTCATATTGCCTTCATATTAAATATTTTTTTGTTTTTTTTAAAGAACCTATTTTAACATCACACTATACAACAACAAAGAAATCCTCCCTAACAAAAAAGTAACCTTAAGGGCCAAATTGCATTATATTTCTACATGTTAATATAAAGGCTGCAAGTAGGGGTGACGTGGGCTGCAAGTGGCCCCTGGTCCGGGACCCCTGATCTAAGGTATACTTTCAGTGGCAAGGCAACAATATAAGAACAGCCCCACCAAAGCTGGAGACAAAGCAATACTAGAAAAGTATATGGGAGAAGGACACAACCCATAACCATAATGGCGTTACTTTTTTCAGTAACGAGTAATGTAACTAATTACTATTCCTATTGTTACAACGCCGTTACAGTTACTAACAAGAAAATGCGGTCCGTTACTATTTTTCAACAAACAGACGGTTGAAGCTGTGTTCAGCTTACCGCAGCTTATATCAGTTGCACGGAAGTTGTGACTACGTGAGTAATCTGGACGCTACAGCTTTAAGCAGCTGCGCGCTCCCGCGGACGGTGATCACGATCACTGTCTAGCACAACACCTGGAGCTCAGGGGGCAAAACAATCGCATGAGTGCTGCTGTTTAACTGGGGAAGAATAAAGGAGTCATGGTAAGCCAATCACATGACCACTTAAAGACAAAGCAACAAGGTGATATATACCAGTTTATAAACTGTGTTGATAGGCCAGTAAAACCAGAGTCATGATAAACAATATATACGCGGCGTTTTTTCCTCAATAGTTTCGCCACGTTTACTGTCTAAGGACAGCGCAGCGAGAACTCTCTGCTTATGAGCAAAAAAACAAAACAAAAACATTTGTCACCTAAAACAACGTTTTAGGAGTGATGGCGAGAGAGAGAGAGAGAGAGAGAGAGAGAGAGAGAGAGAGAGAGAGAGAGAGCAGAAAAGGAGAGAGAGCGAGTTTTGAGATGTGAGAGATTTGTGATGTTTAGCGTGTTTGGAGTGTGTAGTTAATGTGTTGTCTTGTGTAGTTAGTGTGTTGTGGATAGCTTTGTGTTGTGTCAGAACAATGAGGCGACTGCTGTCTCCAGGTAGAAAACAGGAGTGATACAGCTGCTGCTGTCAGACCTGCAGGTATCAGGCTGTGATGTTCTCCTTTATAGTGGACAGAAATGATTTTTTGGAGTTGCACAAATAGTTTGTGTGGCATCTTATTGAATGCAGAACAGCTGATTGTTCTGTAAATAGTTTGAAATCAAGGTAAAAGGTAAATGGATGCAAATAACTTTGTTGTTTGCAAAACTTGTGCATAGGATTTTAAAATTGACAATTTATATTTGCATTTAAAGTTATGAAAGGGAGCCGGAGAGGAGAAGGGAGCCGGAGATCGACAGACGGATTGGGGCTGCAGCTGCAGTAATGCGGACGCTGCACCGGTCCGTCGTGGTGAAGAGGGAGCTGAGTGTAAAAGCGAAGCTCTCAATTTACCGGTCGATCTACGTCCCTACCCTCACCTATGGCCACGAGCTGTGGGTAGTGACTGAAAGAACGAGATCGCGGATACAAGCGGCAGAAATGAGCTTCCTCCGAAGGGTGGCTGGCCCCTCCCTTAGAGATAGGGTGAGAAGTTCGGCCATCCGGGAGGGGCTCAGAGTAGAGCAGCTGCTGCTCCACATCGAAAGGAGCCAGCTGAGGTGGTTCGGGCTTCTGACAAGGATGCCCCCTGGGCGCCTCCTGGGTGAGGTGTTCCAGGCATGTCCCACCGGGAGGAGGCCCCGGGGCAGACCCAGGACACGCTGGAGAGATTATATCTCTCGGCTGGCCTGGGAACGCCTTGGTATTCCCCCGGATAAGCTGGAGGAGGTGGCTGGGGAGAGGGAGGTCTGGGCCTCTTTGCTTAGGCTGCTGCCCCCGCGACCCGGCCCCGGACAAAGCGGATGAGGATGGATGGAAGTTATGAAATATGATCATTAAACATGTTTGTGGTTGTTACAGTAAAAATATAACATTTTCTACTCTGATTGTATGTTTTTTGTCTGATTTTAGATCAACTGTGTTAATACAGTATGTCAAAATGAAAACGTAAGTGTAAATTCAGACACGTGAGGTTGTGCTGAAAAGGATGATGCCAAACAAGGCAAAGTAAATAGTTTTTAAAGGTGAAATGTGGAGGGAAAATCAAAAGTAGTTAAAAATGGCCAATTATACCCTGGACCCCAGAGGGTTAAACTTTTTTTTTTAAGTAACGCAATAGTTACTTTTCCAGTAATTAATTACTTTTAGAACATTGTAACTCAGTTACTAACTCAGTTACTTTTTTCAAGAAGTAACTAGTAAATATAATTAATTACTCTACATGACCAGCACAGAGTCCTGAAACCTGGCATAACGTGGTGGAAGTTGAACAGGCGAAGGAAGACTGAGGACTTAAACACAAACATGAGGTGATCAGGGGAAGTGGAGACACATGAGAACACAGCTGACTAGAATGAAACATAATGACAATACAGGGAAGAGTAACACTAACTACAATGAACAAAGAACACCACACTCTTCCAAAATAAAACAGGAAACACAGAGACATAGACATGGCACGAACTTGACAACAAGAGCCACACAGACATGAAACATGACAGGTAGACGCATGGACCAGGGAGAGATGACAAAAGGGACTAAGAAACAAAGGACTAAACTGCAAACTAGAAATCAACTAGATGCGTTAAACTACAACATGTGAATACAAAAAAATGCATTAGAACTCAAACACTGGGCCACACAACCCAGTGCCGTGACAGTAGAAAGACATATAACAACAAGTCCATTTAACATTGAGTCTCCTTTATTGCTCAGGGACCTTGTTGTAGTAAAGCTATCCTGCAGTTTGCTACAAGTATGGATTATGTACATAGGAAGATGTTTACAGTTTTCTTTCTGTTATCATAAGGAGAAAAAGATATTTCTGAAAAGTTATGTGCAATACATAATACGGACAACAAAAAATGTAATTGCGAAAAATGTCATCTGCTGCACACGCAAGGGAGAGCAAGTGGTAAATTACACTAAACCACTAAGGGAAAGTTGACGGAGAGGGCTGGCTCCCAATTTACAGTTTTTTCTGAATGCTTAAACCCTAACTGTGATTCTTATAGCACAATTTCTAAAACTATTAATACTTATAGCAAAACCACTCACTGAGTTTGCAAAACTAAAAGCACAAACACTGCTTTGCACTCAGTTTGCCATTTTGTAATACACACGTTGTAAACCTGTAGCTACAATCCACTGCACAGCACTCTTTTTGCAGAACTGTAAACACAACTCACTGCTTTACACTCAAATACCAAATGATCAATGCACTCCTAGCAAAACTATACACATTTAAGGCCATTATTTACACTATTTTGCCAACTGTCTGGCACACTGCCACATGTGAAAACTTTTTTAGATAATTAGTTCACTTTGCAATCAGCCTAAGCACTATAATCCAGGTAAGCTGTGTGTGCGGAGTACAATGGAGGGAGCAAGAAGGGTGAGAAGTAGAGAAGGCCGAGGAAGAGGACGTGGAGGTGAAGAAGTAGGATGAAGAGGACGACAAGGACAAGGAGGAGCAAGAGGAGGACGAGGAGGGGGGAGAGGAAGGGTAAGAAGAGTAAGAAATAAAATTGCTGATGACATCAGAGCTACAATAGTGGACCATGTAATCATCCATGGAGTGAGCCTGAGGGAAGCTGGCCAACGGGTCCAGCCTAATTTGAGCCGCTACACTGTAGCAAGCATCATAAGGACATTTTGAAATGAGAGTCGGTTAGTACCGTCACTTTGCACTACAGTTTTTTTCAGTCGCTAACAAGCGTTTGTCCAAACAGTTGTCACATTTGCAAAACTAAACACAATTAGCACAGCATCAGTCTGTTGTGGCCATACCATTCACACATTTCATGTCGTGTTCACCCAATATGCAGTCAGTGAACACATTTCCACAATGCTTACATTTTCTTAACAGACAAGCTATACCTCCCAACAAAATTATGGACTGTTTTTGTAGTATCTACGAATGTTAACACACAACATCCCACAATAGCAAAAACAATATTCCAAACCTTAGATACAGTATAAAAACCTCTGCTTCTGCAATGATATCAGTACAAAAACAATATCAATATCAAAAATATATCTCAGCTGATAATAAACAAACAATTGAATAATTGACACACAGCTGATTTATGTTGGGTAAATTGGGCCAACCACAGCTTCTTCCATTCTGGCTTAGACTCAGTGGGGTTTATAAGGCAGGACCTTGAGGAGTGATGTTTTTGGAAACAAAAAAAAGACAAACACTGTAATGTCTGGTCGAGGAAGAGTAAGAGCAAGGGGCCCAGGGAGAAGAGCAGGCCCAAGGAGAGGGCAAGGTAGAGGTGTAAGAATGCGTGGTGGTGGCATTCCAAGGGCTGCAAGAACAGTAGTCAGTGATGAAATTCGTGCCACTATCATTGACCATGTAATCAACCATGGTCTTTCACTAAGAGAGGCTGGTGAAAGAGTGCAGCCCAATTTGAGGCGGTCAACGGTTGCCTCCATTATACGCATCTTTCAACAAACCAACAGGTAAGTATTGCATTTTACATGGATTGTTTCTATTCTCACTTGACATGTCAACATGGTCATACAGTAATGCATAAGTTGAATTTTTTGTCTTTCTAAAGAATGCAACGTCTTCCACCCTCTGGGGGAAGAGGAAAGCTCCTCAGTAATGATCAGGAGCTTGCCATTGTAGAAATGGTTACTGCAAATAATGCAATAAAACTGCGTGAAATTCAAACTAGAATTGTGGCGGACCATGAGATATTTGACAATATCGATAGAATCAGCCTCACAACCATTACGCGGACATTGTCCAAACACAGAGTGCGGATGAAGCAGCTCTACACTGTTCCCTTTGAGAGGAACAGTGAGAGGGTCAAGGAGCTACGACGACAATATGTCCAGGTATAGTGTATATTCAATCCAATGTCCAGTTCTATAAGCTTTGCACTTTGCAAGTAGGTAACCTACACAATACTAGATTACAGTACAGTATGGTATACAGTAATAACATGACTTACATAAACTTTGTTTCAGAGAGTTATGGAATTGGAGGCCAACCAGGCCCCTCATGAATTCATATACATCGATGAGGCAGGATTCAATCTGGCCAAAAGGCGTAGACGTGGACGAAATGTAATTGGAAAAAGGGCCACAGTTGATGTGCCAGGACAGAGAGGGGCAAACATTACCATGTGTGCAGCAATTGCAAATGCAGGATTACTCCTTCACAGATGTCAGGTTGGACACTATAATACAGAGCGCTTGCTTGCCTTTCTCAATGATCTCCACCAGCGCCTGGTTCCACAGCAGGGTCAGGAGGGTGAAAACATGAGGACCTTTGTAATTACCTGGGACAATGTGGCTTTCCATCACTCGCAAGCAATAACAACATGGTTTGAAGTCCACCCAAGACTGGTAAGTCTCTTCCTTCCACCCTATTCACCTTTCCTCAACCCCATAGAGGAGTTCTTTTCTGCATGGAGGTGGAAGGTTTATGACCATCAGCTACATGACCAGATGTCCCTCCTTGAAGCCATGGATGCTGGCTCCAGGGACATCACAGTTGACGATTGCCAAGGGTGGATCCGACATACCAGGCGGTTTTATCCCAGGTGCATCGACTTGGATAACATCAGATGTGATGTTGATGAAAACATGTGGCCTAACCCTGAAGATCGCAGAGATTAGATGCCAATTTTTTGCCTTTTTTTAGCCCCCCTCCCCCTCCCCCCCTTTTTATCTTGGCTTTTTGCTGTTGTTTTTTTGTTCAGAATGCTCTTGTGTGTTTCATGGATATTTTGTTCACTGTAAGCAATACTGTAAAATTTTCTCTGTCCTATCATACCGTGTTTCTACTGTACCTCCTGTAGTAAACAGTAAAGAAACAAAAACTTGTTTGCTTTTTACTGGAATGCTTTTGAATGTGAACATTATTGTACATGTGGACATGCAGTTACCAACCAAGACATTTCTGGTGTCAGAATGGTGGATTGCATGTTTCGCATGCAAATACCTGTAAAACTGAAACATAAAAGTCTATGCAGTTTTTGTAATGTCAATAATAGCCAGTATTTTGAAACCTGGTGTACTTTGATTGACTGCATGTACCTCGTGAAGTGAAAACAAGTGTTATTCTTTGACAGACTAATTTTATTTTGAGTCAGATTTATAGTGTTTTTGTACAGTTAGTGTGTGCAGAGAAAGATGTGTTCTATTCTGAAATGAAGAGTTAGTATATCCATCCATCTTCATCCGCTTTGTCCGGGGCCGGGTCGCGGGGGCAGCAGCCTAAGCAAAGAGGCCCAGACCTCCCTCTCCCCAGCCACCTCCTCCAGCTTATCCGGGGGAATACCAAGGCGTTCCCAGGCCAGCCGAGAGATATAATCTCTCCAGTGTGTCCTGGGTCTGCCCCGGGGCCTCCTCCCGGTGGGACATGCCTGGAACACCTCACCCAGGAGGCGCCCAGGGGGCATCCTTGTCAGATGCCCGAACCACCTCAGCTGGCTCCTTTCGATGTGGAGCAGCAGCTGCTCTACTCTGAGCCCCTCCCGGATGGCCGAACTTCTCACCCTATCTCTAAGGGAGAGGCCAGCCACCCTTCGGAGGAAGCTCATTTCTGCCGCTTGTATCCGCGATCTCGTTCTTTCGGTCACTACCCACAGCTCGTGGCCATAGGTGAGGGTAGGGACGTAGATCGACCGGTAAATTGAGAGCTTCGCTTTTACACTCAGCTCCCTCTTCACCACGACGGACCGGTGCAGCGTCCGCATTACTGCAGCTGCAGCCCCAATCCGTCTGTCGATCTCCGGCTCCCTTCTCCCATCACTCGCGAACAAGACCCCGAGATACTTGAACTCCTCCACTTGGGGCAGGAACTCATCCCCGACCCGGAGTGGGCACTCCACCCTTTTCCGGCTGAGAACCATGGCCTCAGATTTGGAGGTGCTGATCCTCATTCCCGCTGCTTCACACTCGGCTGCGAACCGTTCCAGTGCGAGCTGGAGGCCCTCACCCGATGAAGCCAACAGAACCACATCATCTGCAAAAATCAGAGATGAGATTCTGAGGCCACCAAAGCGAAAGCCCTCCGCCACTTGGCTGCGCCTAAAAATCCTGTCCATAAAAATTATGAACAGAACCGGAGACAAAGGGCAGCCCTGGCGGAGCCCATCACCCACCGGGAACGAGTCCGACTTATTGCCGGCAATGCGAACCAAGCTCTTGCAACGGTTGTATAGGGATCGAATGGCCCGTAGCAATGGGCCAGACACCCCATATTCCCGCAACACCTCCCACAGGACACCCCGAGGGACACGGTCGAATGCCTTCTCCAAGTCCACAAAACACATGTAGACTGGTTGGGCAAACTCCCATGCACCCTCAAGTATCCTGGAGAGGATAAAGAGCTGGTCCAGTGTTCCGCGACCAGGACGAAAACCGCATTGTTCCTCCTGTATCCGAGGTTCGACTAACGGACGAACTCTCCTTTCCAGCACCCTGGCATAGACTTTCCCAGGGAGGCTGAGGAGTGTGATCCCCCTGTAGTTGGAACACACCCTCCGGTCCCCTTTCTTAAAGATGGGGACCACCACCCCGGTCTGCCAGTCCACAGGTACTGCCCCTGATCTCCACGCAACATTGCAGAGGCGTGTCAACCAGGACAGCCCTACAACGTCCAGAGCCTTCAGGAACTCGGGGCGGACCTCATCAACACCAGGGGCTCTGCCACCAAGGAGTTGTTTACAGTTTTTTCTGAATGCTTAAACCCTAACTGTGATTCCTGTAGCACAATCTCTAAAACCATTCAGACTTATAGCAAAACCACTCACTGAGTTTGCAAAACTAAAAGCACAAAAACTGCTTTGCACTCAGTTTGCAATTTTGTAACACACACTATGCAAAACTGTAGGCACAATTCACTGCACAACACTCAATTACCAAATTTCCAACACACTCCTAGCAAAAGTATACACATGTATGGCTATCATTAACATTAATTTGCCAACTGTCTGGCACACTTTCACATGTGAAAACTTTTTTAGATAATTAGTTCACTTTGCAATCAGCCTAAGCACTATAATACAGGTAAGCTGTGTGTGTGGAGTACAATGGAGGGAGCAGAAAGAGTGAGAAGTAGAGGAGGCCGAGGAAGAGGACGTGGAGGTGAAGAAGTAGGATGAAGAGGACGACAAGGACAAGGAGGAGCAAGAGGAAGACGAGGAGGGGGGAGAGGAAGATGAGGAGGGGGGAGAGGAAGGGTAGGAAGAGTAAGAAATAGAATTGCTGATGACATCAGAGCTACAATAGTGGACCATGTCATCAACCGTGGAATGACCCTGAGGGTAGCTGGCCAACAGGTCCACCCTAACTCAAGCCGCTACACTGTAGCAAGCACCATAAGGACATTTTGAAATGAGAATCGGTGAGTACAGTCACTTCACACAAAGATTTGTAGCACTGCCGTATGCCAATGAGAAACACACCAATACCATTGATGTAAAAATACTGAAATTGTTACTTTACAGAATTGCTGGATGACCAGATGCTGGGGGCAGAGGAAGCATGTTCACTGCAGACCAAGTAACCCATATAGTCATTATGGCGATTGCAAATAATCCTATACTTGGAAATAAACACTTGTGTTTGTTTTGATGTGTTTGAATAAACACCAGTACTTGAAGTTTGGATCCCTCTATGCTTATGGATCTATGACAGAAGTATGAACTCAAACTGACATAGCCTACCTTGTGCACAGAGAAAGCAAAAGCCAGATGTGTTTTGTATTCATACCATCAGTGTGCAGTTGGCGCATTGTGTGCTTAGTAGATGATGGCTTGTGTGTACTGTTTGATACGGAAACACCATTTTTACGAAGGTGTGAAGAGTTAATCTAGCTGTGTTTGCTTTTGCAAGAGAACTACAATGTTTTGATGATTGGGTGACAGGTTTTCTTATTTGTGTGAAGAGTTTTGCAAAATTAGCCAATAGTTACAAAAAATGTGCTTAAGCAATCAGAAAAAACTGTAACTGCCTCAGTGACCTCGCCCCCGGAAATTGGCGGGTCATCCCCCTCATCCCCAGACTCTGCTTCCTCCTCGGAAGACGTGTCAGTGGGATTAAGGAGGTCCTCGAAGTATTCCTTCCACCGCCTGACAATTTTCTCAGTCGAAGTCAGCAGCGCTCCACCAGCACTATACACAGTGCAGGTAGAGCACCGCTTTCCCCTCCTGAGACGTCTGACGGTTTGCCAGAATCTCTTCGAGGCAGTCCGAAAGTCTTTTTCCATGGCCTCTCCGAACTCCTCCCACACCCGAGTTTTTGCTTCAGCCACTGCCCGAGCCGCATTCCGCTTGGCCTGTCGATACCTGTCGAGTTAGTATATACACTCATCAAAAATATAAACGCAACACCTTTGTTACTGCTCCCATTCCCCATGGGATGGACGTAGAGACCTAAAATTCATTCCAGATACACAATATAACCATCCCTCCCAAACAGTGGTCACAAATCAGTCCAAATGTGTGGTAGTGGGCACATCTGCCATATTGAGATAATCCATCCCACCTCACAGGTGTGCCACATCAGGATGCAGATCTGACATCATGAGTAGTGCACAGGTGTACCTCAGACTGCCCACAACAAAAGGCCACCCTGGAATGTGCAGTTTTGTCTCACAGCAAAATGCCACAGATGCCACAAGCAATGAGGGAGCGTGCAATTGGCATGCTGACAGCAGGAATGTCAACCAGATCTGTCGCCCGTGCATTGAATGTTCATTTCTCAACCATAAGCCGTCTCCACAGGCATTTCAGAGAATATGGCAGCACATCCAACCGGCCTCACAACCGCAGACCTCGTGTAACCACACCAGCCCAGGACCTCCACATCCAGCAGGTTCACCTCCAAGATCGTCTGAGACCAGCCACCCAGACAGCTGCTGGAACAATTGGTTTGCACAACCAAACAATTTCTGCACAAACTGTCAGAAACCGTCTCAGGGACGCTCAACTGCATGCCCGTCGTCCTCATCGGGGTCTTGACCTGACTCCAGCTCGTCGCCGTAACAGACTTGTGTGGGCAAATGCTCACATTCGATGGCGTCTGGCACGTTGGAGAGGTGTGCGCTTCACGGATGAATCATGGTTCACATTGTTCAGGGCAGATGGCAGCTGAGAATGTCCCAGTTCTTGCATGGCCAGCATACTCACCGGACATGTCACCCATTGAGCATGTTCGGGATGTGCTTGACCGGCGTATACGACAGCGTGTACCAGTTCCCACGAATATCCAACAACCTCGCACAGCCATTGAAGTGGAGTGGACCAACATTCCACAGGCCACAATTGACAATCTGATAGACTCCATGCGACGATGTGTTGCACTGCATGAGGCAAATGGTGGTCACACCAGATACTGACCGGTTCTGGGTCCCCAGACCCCCAAAAACTGCACATTCCAGGGTGGCCTTTTGTTGTGGGCAGTCTGAGGTACAGTATCTGAAGTATGGGTAGGCGCTTGTTAGCGATTGAAAAAAAACGTAAGATTTGTAGCACTGCCGTATGCCAATGAGGAACACACCAATACCATAGATGTAAAATTCCAGAAGATATTTCCCCAGTGCTTGGACTAGAGGACATCGCATGTGATGTAGACAAAACTTTGTGACCGGACCCAGAGAGACGACATGATGTAGACTGATTTCTTTTTTTCCTCAGTGAAATTACTATTTTGTTTTCACTTGGAAATAAACACTTGTGTTTGTTTTGATGTGTGTGAATAAACACCAGTACTTGAAGTTTGGATCCGTCTATGTTTATGGACCTATGACAAAAGTATGAGCTCAATCTGACATAGCCTACCTTGTGCACAGAGAAAGCAAAAGCCAGATGTGTTTTGTATTCATACCATCAGTGTGCAGTTGGCGCATTGTGTGCTTAGTAGATGATGGCTTGTGTGTACTGTTTGATACGAAAACACCATTTTTACGAAGGTGTGAAGAGTTAATCTAGCTGTGTTCGCTTTTGCAAGAGAACTACAATGTTTTGCTAATTGGGTGACAGGTTTTCTTATTTGTGTGTAGAGTTTTGCAAAAATAGCCAATAGTTACAAAAAATGTGCTTAAGCAATCAGAAAAGACTGTAAAGTCGATGACGCTCAACCACCAGAAAAAGTGGAATATTTCAGAAAAGATACGACAGTTTGACCATCTGAACATAATGTTCTCTTTCACTCTCCCTCTCTTGTGCTCGCTCTTGCAGATTCTCTCTAGAGCATCAGTCCTGGTCCCTAGAGTAGGAGCAGCTAAGCAACAATGGCCAGCCTAGCCTTCAGAGCAGCCAAGCAACCCCAACTTACACCTGTCCCAGAGGACCTGGGCCCTATTTCAGGAAGCCGGTTTAGAGCAAAATCTGAGTAAGTATACCCTGAGTTAACGAAAACTCTGGGTTTTCGGTTTCACAAAGCGAGTTTAGATTAATTCTGAGCGAGTTACTATGACAACACACTCCGTGAATCTAACCTGCCCCCTAGCAGGTTTACTTCAACTAACCCTAACTTTCTCCGCCTCTTTGTCGGAAACCTGACTGTAGGAAGTGTCAGACATGGCGTGTCCCTTCCTTGAAGAGCCAGTAGATGTTGAAGCCCAAATTCTCCGCAGAGCTCTCCGCCGGGAGAGAGTGATTAGAGCGCGTTTGGACATTTTATCATTTCCTGATGATTTTCTGTGTGAACGTTACCGTTTTTCAGCACAATCTATAATTTATTTGAATAACATCCTCAGGCCTAATATTGCTCATGTGACACATCGTGGACATCCTCTCAGTTCTGTACATATTATTTGTATTGCACTTCGGTTTTTTGCAAACGGGAGCTTTCTGTATAATATTGGTGACGCTGAGCACGTTTCCAAGGCTACCGTCTGTCGGGCAGTCAGGAATGTTACAGTTGCACTGAAACGTCTCCTGTACTCGTTTGTGGTGTTCCCCGGTCATAGACCCACAAGATTTATCAAAGAGGGATGCCACAAAATTGCAGGTATCAGGATGAACAAAACTTAATTCATGATGTGGTGATACTTGAACTACTACTTAAATTTTACATTTATTTTCACGGTTCCCAGGCGTGATTGGCTGTATAGATGGCACTCACATTCCAATCATTGAATCAGTAAATGAAGGAGACTATGTGAACAGGAAGTCTTTCCACAGCATTAATGTACAGGTACATAGTTCCCTGTAGCATTTCAAACTAACAAATTATTTCATTATAGTAATGGATGCTAATTTGTGTTCTCTGCACTGTGAAGATCATATGTGATGCTGCCAACATTATCACAAATGTGGAAGCCAAGTGGCCAGGTTCTGTGAGTGGTGGTGGTGGAGGACCCCCACCTGTTTTTCAGGCCTCCGCTTTTTTTCTGTTGGCTATAACGGGTCACATTTGAGCATACAGAGTAAGCAAATATGTACTTGTAATGTGCTCAGATAATTTCAATAAGTGCTTACAGAGGGGAAATTAATGTAGCCTCTAACTGCAATTGATTTACATCAGACAAACAGACCAAGCACTATGGCTCATAATACAATTACACCTTACCTGTTTGGACTATATTTTTATATTTCATTTTTACTTGCTGCCAGGAACGTTTGGGGCCTGTTGGGTTGCACCTGCGCTCACATCACATCACATCACAAAATAAAATGTATGAAATAAAAAATAAAATAAAATATAATAAAATAACGTGTTAAAGGGGTGGAAATCCCTAGATCAATGTTTAAATTAACACTCACGCATTGACTCTGTCGGCCATGTTTTGCCATGCATGCTCCCTTTCTTTTGCAGCTGAGGCTGTGTTACTTTTTTTCCGCAAAATTTGCATGTTATCGCCCACCCCCGTGACATCACGCTCCAAAGCCCTATACTGCCATCAGAATTTCGGCCTCAAGCGCTGTAAAATACATTGACCGCGCCTTCTTTCCCTCCGTCTCCATGGTGACTCGCTTAATCTGTGCTCCACTAATCAGGGCTTTATGTATCCTCGTGCGCGCGCTTAATTTGGGGTTAAAGCAACTCCGCGTTGACTGAACTAATTGTTATCAGCCTTTCTGAAACCGAATATTCCGAGTTGGACAGTTCGGGGTTACTCAACCCTGAGTATCGTTTTTCACTCTGAGTTTTCTAAACCGGCTTCCTGAAATAGGGCCCTGCAGTCTGAACCTGTGCCTGTGGGGCCCAGGGGGGGCTTTTCTTTACTTTGCATTGTCTTCTATCCTTTTTGGTTTTTTACCGTGTTGTCACTTTCATTCTCCATAATTTGGTTTCAATGATAACAAAGCAAGCCTTTCAAAACATTTCTACAGAATATTGAAATTCTTTTATGCAACCATTCGGTTTTATACAACATCACAGCTTCTTATTATGGGGTCCAGGGTCATATTAGGGACAGGCCTGAATTCTACTCATCAGTTCAAAGCAGTTTTATCCTTCTGTAGCAAGAGGTCATTCATAGGCTGCTGCAGGCAGATATGGATAAAGAAAGATGTTAAAGCTTTACTTACTTAGATTACTATGTCAGTATACAAAATTTTGTTTCCTCTGTTAAACCTATCCAAAGCCCGTCAACCGGGCAGAGAGTAGTGTGCAGCCAGCCAAGGAAGCAGCAAAAACATCTTTTTCCATTGCTAAAAATAATTTACAAAAACAGATGTAAAATGATATATAGAAAATGCAGCAGAGGGTTGACAAAACAGGTTAAAATCCTTATAAGACCATAACCCACTTTGATTAGATTTTTAGCAACACTAAAAATCTAATCAAAGTGCACTTAAAAGTTGCAGGAGAAGCTAGAGTTCCCACAATTGAAGTGGCCTTATTTTACACGCTCAGGACGCTGATCTTCTAAAGTGGGGTCCACCTGTTTCGGTCAGGAAGAGGGAGTGAGGGGATTTCATCCACACAAGCCGTGCTGAAAGCAGATGATCCAACTGCTGAATGTTGATTGGTTGACAAGTGGGTCGAAATAGAGCAGTCGGAGATAACAGAGTTCACGGGGAATGGTGGTATAGTCATCACGTCTCCTGATCCCTTCCACCAGAGCCACCTAGTGGTCTTTGGTGAGACTAACCCTGATTGGTTAATGGTGGACTCCTTTAGGGGCATGAACTAATGCAGGGTAAATCATTTTAGTTTCAGAATGTGCTGTCCATTAGAAAAAAAACGAAAAACACAAGCCTTAAGATAAAAAACATGCAATATAGCACAACTACAAAAGACTAAAAACCATAAAAGATTAACAAACTGACCACTACCAGGGTGTTTGCTCTCTTCCTGATTTCCTATTTGTTTCTATGTTTGTCACACTTAAATGTTTCAGATCATCAAACAAATTGGTAACACGTTATAACACGACCGGTGAATAAGGCACAAGTACTTATGTGCATTCTGAGGGCAACAAGTCAGGTTTTTGCAAGAAACAATGAAACACGTACACTGTAAATACCCTTTCTGATATTATAGATTAGATTAGATTAGATTAGATTAGATTAAACTTTATTAATCCCTCGGGTGGGTTCCTCCGGGAAATTCAGTTTCCAGTAGCAAAGCACCGAAAGAAGTTGCATGTTACAGATATATTAAGGGGAATGAGAGTAAGGATATAAGCATAAATACACCATATATAGATACAGAATATACAATATGGATAAATAGGATTGCTCATTTGAGTGAGTATATTGCACAGTGATTATTGCACAGTCAAATATAAGAAAGAGACAAAAAAACGAAAAACAAATATTGCAAATATTGCACCGTGTAGAAAAGCCCCTACAACTCAGTTGTTCCCCCCTCCCTTGTCCCCCTGTTTCTCCTCCCTCTCCCCTCCAGTGAGGAGTTAAACAGTCTGATGGCTTGTGGGACAAAGGAGTTTTTAAGTCTGTTGGTTTTTGACTTTGGGAGAAGCAGCCTGTCGCTGAATAGGCTCCTCTGATTGTTTACGACCGTGTGCAGAGGATGCCCAGCATTGTTCATAATGTCCAGCAGTTTCTTTAGTGTCCTTTTCTCTGCTACTGTCACCAGAGTGTCCAGCTTCATGCCGACCACAGAGCTAGCCTTCCTGATCAGTTTCTCCAGCCTAGATGAGTCCCTCTTTGCTGTGCTGCTCCCCCAGCACACCACAGCATAGAAAAGTACTCCAGCAACCACTGACTGGTAAAACTTCCTCAGGAGCTTCCTGCAGATGTTAAAAGACCTCAGCCTCCTGAGGAAGTACAGTTGGCTTTGGGCTTTTTTATACAGGTGCTCTGTGTTGCATGACCAGTCCAGTTTATTGTCCACCCACAGCCCGAGGTACTTGTATGTGTTGACCACCTCCTGTCCCTCTATCTGAACTGGCAGTGGACCTGGTCTGGACCTCCCGAAATCCACAACCAGTTCCTCGGTCTTTGAAGTGTTGAGTTGCAGGTGGTTTGTGTGACTCCATGTGACAAAGTTCCTCACCAGGCTCCTGTACTCCTCTTCCTGGTCATCCCAGATACACCCCATGATGGCTGTGTCATCTGCAAACTTCTGAATATGGCATAATTCAGAGTTGTAGCAGAAGTCAGAGGTGTACAGGGTGAAGAGAAGAGGGGACAGCACAGTTCCCTGTGGTGCTCCTGTGCTGCTGACCACAGTGTCAGACGTGATGTCCTTCAGCCTGACGTACTGTGGCCTGTCGGTGAGGTAGTCGGAGATCCAAGCCACCAGGCAGGGGTCCACCTGCATCCTGTTTAGTTTCTCTTGGAGCAGACAGGGCCGGATGGTATTAAAGGCACTGGAAAAGTCAAGAAACAGGATCCTGACCGTGCCTTTTTCCCCCATCCAGGTGTGAGTGGGCTCTGTGTAGGAGGTACAGGATGGCATCCTCCACACCGACATCTGCCTTGTAGGCGAACTGTAGTGGGTCCTGGGCATGTTGTACCTGTGGTCGGAGGAGGTTGAGGAGTCACCTGCAAGACCCATCCATCCATTCGCTTACTCATCCCAGCTGTTATAGGGCGAGAGGCGGAGTACAACCTGGACAGGTCGCCAGTCTGTTGCGGGGCTAACACACAGAGTTTGCGTGGGTTCCCTCCGGGTACTCTGGCTTCCTCCCACCATCCAAAGACATGCAGTTTGTGGGGACAGGTTCATTGATTAATCCAAATTGCCCATAGGTGTGAAAACCTGCGAGACCTGCAAAACAATTACGCTATTGCACCCATGAATAAGACACAAATAGCCTGTAATTTTGTGTACCTGGTTGGGGTTTTACAGGAAACAATAAAATATTGACATAATTACACCCTAATACCCTGTAATTACATGTAATTTTGTGTAACAAGTTTTGTACTGGAAACAAACTTGGTATGTATAAGTTACTTTGCTCACAAAGTAAAAGATATTTTCCAAACTGAAAAACAACAACTTGTGAATTCCATGCTGGTTCTGAACATCCATCCATCCATCCATCCATCCATTCGCTTCCGCTTATCCTTTTCAGGGTCGCGGGGGGCGCTGGAGCCTATCCCAGCTGTCATAGGGCGAGAGGCAGGGTACACCCTGGACAGGTCGCCAGTCTGTCGCAGGGATAACACACAGGGACAGACAACCATTCACACTCACATTCACTCGCACATTCACACCTAGTGGCAATTTGGATTATCCAATTAACCTATCCCCACAAGCTGCATGTCTTTGGACGGTGGGAGGAAGCCGGAGTACCCGGAGGGAACCCACGCAAACACGGGGAGAACATGCAAACTCCACACAGAAAGACCCCGGCCTGATGGTGGAATTGAACTCAGGACCTTCTTGCTGTGCGGCAACAGTGCTAACCACCGTGCCACCGTGCTGCCCCGGTTCTGAACATAAGAATTGTTTTGTATGGTAATGTATTGTTAAAGCTAGTTGTTTCATGTTCTTCTTTTTTAAAGTTTAATGAAAATAGCTGCTCTGCATGACCTTAAAAAGGTGCTTCAAGCTCATAAACCCTCAATGTGGCTAAATTACAACAATGGTTAACTGTCAATAGCTACAAGGAGAATTAAAATGTAAATGAAAAAAATGAAGGGTGACTATTGACAAAATAACTCGTTGAACTTATTGTATTCAGACATTCTCACAGATCCTAATCTGAAAGTGCTTTTGATCCACCTGCTCAATTTTCCTTTTATGGACATGGTCAGAGCTCCCAGCCCCTTTTGCAACTTTCCTTGATAATGTGCTGCATGAATTATGAACAATTTTGAACGAGCACCATCTTCTCTACATCACATTTGTAAGCTGATGTGGTTAGCAAGAGGAAACTCATCTCTGACGATGTAAAATCACTGAAGCTTGGTTATTTGCTGATGTATTTCCATATGAACCACAGGTCATAACTAATCCTAGAACAGTAAAAGAAAGCCAGCAGTAACTTGAATTGCACACTCAATTCACAGTCAAAGACCTGTGATTTATCCACGACGCGCCTGCGCACACTGCCAGAAAAAAGGTGCTGGACTGCTGGCTCCAGTAAGTGTTAATGACCTCAGACCTCAGGCAACAGACATAGCCTACTTGTTTTTGAGTTTGGATTGTGAGCATCTGTTTTTTTTTTATGGTTTTATCTTTAAACACACTGTAGATTTATAAGACTAGGGAGTAAAGCTTTAACTAAAGTTGCAAATTCGCTGGTGTGCCTGGGACAACTTCCCCGTTCTGCATGACCCAATTTCAGCTTACCTTTAGCTGTCTGACAGATGGCATTAACATTTGCCTCTAGAACAAAAGAGTTCATGGCTGATCCAAAATCTTTTATGGAGTTTATTACATTTACTGATTAGTGTGCTTTTGAGGCTTTACCCTCTTAATTCCTGCTGCAGTAGTAATGGTGTACTTAGTTTTTCACAAGGGTATATAGAGTTATGTGACAACGTTATTTACACAAGGCATACAATACTGAGAGACCCTATTTTAGGATGTGGAAAACCTCATAGCACCCTGTGGTGTTACCATGTGGTTCAGGTAGCGCTGCTCATGAAGACAAAAATAACTGCAAAGTAATTCAATTCAATTACTTTCAATTTTATTTATATAGCACCAAAATCACACAACAGTCGCCCCAAGGTGCTTTATATTATAAGGTAGACCCTACAATAATACATACAGAGAAAAACCCAACAATCATATGACCCCCTATGAGCAAGCACTTTGGCGACAGTGGGAAGGAAAAACTCCCTTTTAACAGGAAGAAACCTCTGGCTCAGGCTCAGGGAGGGGCGGGGCCATCTGCTGCGACCAGATATCAATGATATCTTTATTGCATTTGAACTATTTCACTTATTTATAGTCTAGCATTTACTTCATATATCATAAGATCACACAACTAATAACACAGTAGACACTATGTGATAACTGTTTATATGAGATTCTTCTGGCTTACACCAACCTAACACCACAAACATGTCCATCAGGATTTCTTTCACATTTCATGAATGAGAGTAAGAATATTCACACAACTTCTGACTGGTAGTGTGCAGTATGTGTCATTTCCCCATAGTCTTTCACTTCAGGAAAGTTACTGTGCATGTATGTGTATGTTGGCTTGTGTGTGTTTTCTTCAGTAATAGCTATCTTGTGTCTGGGTCTATGTCCCTCTTTCTCTCCGATTGTCTGATTCTGTTTACCTGTGTTTCATTTGTTTCCCCTTCCCCTGATGTCTAGGTTTCTGTATAGATAGCTTCTGTCATGGCATCTGTCATCACCATCTTATCCTTGCCTGTGTTTGGATTATTCTAGATTTAATTTGCCTCTTTTTGCCTGTCCGTGAAGTCTGCTTTGGAAATATTATTTATTTTAAGTACACCACTTAATTAAATGTGTTTAAGGGCTTCTGTAACAGAGAAAATTCCTTTTCTGCTGGCAGTTTCTTATGGCAAAGGGTTCAGTGCTGTTCTTCTCGAAGACGCCACAGAAGCCATTAGTCGGGCAGTTTGGGAGATCCTCATACTGCACTTGTTCTCCACCCACCCACAGCCATTCACCAGCCAGGTTGCACAGGCCTGTCCACACCTGCCAACAGTAAGCAAAGAGATACATATAAATACCGTATAAATACAGTCTCTCACCAACACAAATGTGTGCATGAAACTGTCCAACCTCATCAGTGGTAGCCTCTTGTGCAGTGGTGTGGTCATCTGGAGTGATGAGGGAGGACAGGTCATAGCTGTGGATCCAGTATGAAGAGGCTGGATCATCTGTGTCCATTGTATCCAGGGACCTGCCTTGTTCTAATGCGTCCTCCCAAGTCTTATTCTCCTTCACCAGAATCAGCTTTTCATCGTAACATAGCACGATTATCATCACAATTCTTGTTTCCCCATTTTTCTCTGTTTGTGTACACACAGTTTCCATTTTGATCTGGTTCTGCAAGAAGTGCAAGAAGCACAATAGAGAAACAAAGACTGGGATAGATTTCAGAAATATTTCAAAGGTAAATAAAACTAGATTTGGTGTCAAATCATTTACCCAGTACAGCGTTTATGTCTCTAACAAAAAACCTCTTTGCTGAAGTTGCAGCTAAAACGGCTAAAACAGCTGGTTTGGGCCATCATTAAAACTCTAGTATAGTCAACACTGTGCTTGAAAATACTGCTGCATATTGTAAATCTGACCCTCTGTCAGCACTAATGTCTCAAATGGATTTCAGGTCAAAGTGCAAAAGACTTTTGCATAATTACTAGTAAGTCTGATCTTGTAACATCTGAGGAGTCAAAAATAGAGTGTCAGACTTTCACTATATGTTACCATTGTGATCCTACATGGTGAAGATGGCTATTTCACCTCCTCTGGACCATTTCCATGGACTTGATGCATCCTCTTGGTACAAACCAATCCATCCAAAGCCTTGAAAAACTTCACTCTCTTTTGCATTTCTGATTTGGACCAAGTCAGTGCGGTGCTTCCTGCAGAACGCTTGTGCACTTGCCCAGTTTCTCTTGTAAGAGTCAGTATAATACGTGAAGTCCAGCAGATGTGCACACACGGGGAAAAGAATGAGCAGGAGGGCAACATTCTCCCTCATTGTGTTTTTGACAGAAGAAAACTGGAACAAAAAAGCCTGCACAGCCAGGACACAGAGGAACAGCTTTATAGCGGGACAGAGCACAGTCACTGAGTCCACATACTGCTCTACTGATAAATGCTGAGAACAATTTTGATCAATAAACTCTTCAGCAGAGACAATTAAAGTGCACAGATGTAGGATTTTGTGTCTGTTTATAGAAATCAATAAAACATTTAGAATTTCAGAAACATAAATGAAATTTTAGAAATAAAATGTTTTAATTATTAAAACAGAAAAAAGAAAAGAAGACAAAGCAATAGAAATAATAATTTAAATGAATCACTGTAATGACATTTACAAAAAAAATGAGTTAAGTTCAGCCAGTGAGATAGCTTTTCTTTTTTGGGGAAGCAGCTATTTCCTCTGTGAACCATCCATTCACTTCTACTTATGCTTTTTCATGGTTGCGGAGGGCACTGGAGCATATCCCAGCGAAAGCAGGATCCACACTGGACAGGTCGCCAGTCTGTCGTTGGGCTAACACATAAACAACCATTCACACCCCTGGGCAATTTAGTGTTTCCAGTTAACCTATTCTCCCACTAACTGCATAACTGTGGACTGTGGGAGGAAGCCGGAGTAGCTGAAGAGAACCCACGCAAACACAGGGGGAAATCCAAACGTCATACAGAACAACCCAGGAGTGATGGTGGAACTGAAGTCAGGACATTCTTGATGTGAGGCAACAGTGCTAACCACCGTGCCACCATGCTGCCTTCTCTGTCAACTGCTGTTTGAAAAATGTAGAGGTAAGAACTCTTCAGGAATCAAGCCGTTTCAGAGACTACAGTTTAATTAATCATGGTTTTCAATCACTCATATGAAAACAGGCCTTAACCCAGTTGATCTCTGTCACATTTTCCTCAAGGCATCTTCAGCTATATATCTTACTACTGTTAGCTGTGGGTTAGTGCAAAACATTACAACAAAATCAAAGCATAAAATGTTAAGAAAAAACAACAAAGAAAAACATTTATATCATTGGATAAAAAAAACCCATTTTTATACGACCTGCCTTTTTAAAAGGTTTGAATATCTTTAACTGCCATGAGAGACATGACTGTTTATATTGCTTGCTCGGTTTGAGGTAGCACAATGGAAGCACTGGAAGACTGCGGTGTGGACTTCTTCTTCGTACAGAAGATTCCACTGTAACATTTAGCTGAGAATTCCCCAGAAGTAGAAGGGAAATGTTACTGTAAATTAGATATACAGTAACATTATTAGAGTACTTTTTAATCACTTGATGCAATGACAGACTATTGTTCTATATTTCAAACAAGCAAGAAGTAAACTCACCCCACAATAATTATTTCAAGAAATTTCTGTCAAATGATTAAAAAGAAAATCAGACAATGAGTGGTAGATGCATACATGCTAGTCTCAGAAGGTTAAGCTGTTTTTAATACACAGTTTCAGCAGATTTAAACTGAAATCAGCCAAACTGATGCAAAGTAGCACCACCCATCTTGAGGAGTTTGCCCCCTCACATATACTAATGTGCCACAAACAGGACTTTAATATCACCAACCATTCCCATGTTATGGCCACCCTGTACATGTACAATAAAATTGTGCAGGAAACACAATTGGTAAGATAACAGGAATAAATAACAAACAAGAACAAGGCACATATTAAAATGACAGGTTGCAAAGGATGTGGACTGTATAGTGTCTGTGTGTGAGTGGACTGAGGGATGAGGGTTTGCATGGCAAGCTCTCTGGCAGTGCCATATATTGATGTGTGTTCTGGAGGAGTTGTACATTCCTTCACCCTATCACACAACAAATTCTTAGTGCTATCTAACTAACACACTAAACACACATTCAAACTCCGATGGATGCGTCAGAGACCAACCTGGGGTTAGTATCTTGCATTAGTGATGTGCGATACCACTGATTTCCTTTCCGATCTGATACCAAGTAAAATTCAGGGTGGTATCGGCGATACTGATCCGATACCGATACTCTGTAAAAAAACTTAATGTTTCATTGCATTTCATAATACAATATATAATTTTATTATGTAATTGTAATAATAACATAACCATATTGCTTCATAATGATTAGAGGACATCAGACAACTTGTTTTTATTGCTTAATAATGCAGAATAATCATATAGAAATAAAAAAAAAAAACTGAAGTTGTGCGCTATTTGAGCATGTTGCCTGCCTGCAGCACTAAAGGACTCTGCGAGAGACGTCTGTGTCCCTGTCCTCCTCTTCAGTTCGCCTCAACCTAAGCTCATCATATTCTGTGATGTGATTTACTCCGAGGTGTTTGACGAGGTCAGTGGTGTTGCCACAACACCTCACTGTCTTGCCACATATATCACAAACCGCGTCTGGGCTGTTTGTGGAGGTAAAACGCGTCCACACATGACTCTGTTTGAATCGATATTTCAGTATCGATCCGCACACCACTATCTTGCATGCTATCATCAAACCACCAACCTTCCAGTTAGTAGGTGACCTGTTCTACCACCTGAACTAAAGCCACTCCTCTAGTGCACATGTTGTTAACTTCATTAACACCAAAGCAGCTGAAACTGATTAACAAGCTTCTCTTGTATACTAATGCGCCACAAACTAGGGCTGTTCGATATAACGATATATATCGGATGACGATATAAAAACGTCTATTCTTTCATTTTATGCTATCGTTTGTTTCGTGGTGTCGCAAAATAAACTGTTTACTGCAATATTTTTTCACCGCTCTGATGGTCACTGTAGTGGCTATATTAATGTCTTAAAGTTCTCTCTTTCTCTTATATTTAATATAACCACACTACAGACGGACAAGCGCCTGTTTTTATGCGTTGTCGTTAGCAACAACGATGGTAACACCATAGCGTGTCCGCTTGTTTATGTTCCACATAAACCTTTCACAATAAAGCTCAAGATCCTGTTGAGACTTTTCAAAATAAACTGAATCACGTGAAAGATGCAGAGTGTTTACGGATGAGAAGCAAAAAAAGAGCAGCCTGGGCCCTATTTCAGGAAGCCGGTTTAGTGCAAACTCTGAGTAAGTATACCCTGGGTTAACGAAAACTCTGGGTTTTCGGTTTCACAAAGCGAGTTTAGATTAATACTGAGTGAGTTACTATGACGACACACTCCGTGAAGCTAACCTGCCCCCTAGCAGGTTTACTTCTACTAACCCTGACCTTCTCCGCCTCTTTGTCAGAAACCTGACAGTAGGAAGTGTCAGACATGGCGTGCTCCTTCCTTGAAGAGCCAGTAGATGTTGAAGCCCAAATTCTCCGCAGAGCTCTCCGCTGGGAGAGAGTGATTAGAGCGCGTTTGGACATTTTATCATTTCCTGATGATTTTCTGTGTGAACGTTACCGTTTTTCAGCACAATCTATAATTTATTTGAATAACATCCTCAGGCCTAATATTGCTCATGTGACACATCGCGGACATTCTCTCAGTTCTGTGCATATTATTTGTATTGCACTTCGGTTTTTTGCAAACGGGAGCTTTCTGTATAATATTGGTGACGCTGAGCACGTTTCCAAGGCTACCGTCTGTCGGGCAGTCAGGAATGTTACAGTAGCACTGAAACGTCTCCTGTACTCGTCTGTGGTGTTCCCCGGTCATAGACCCACAAGATTTATCAAAGAGGGATTCCACAAAATTGCAGGTATCAGGATGAACGAAACTTAATTCATGATGTGGTGATACTTGAACTACTACTTAAATTTTACATTTATTTTCACGGTTCCCAGGCGTGATTGGCTGTACAGATGGCACTCACATTCCAATCATTGCTCCTTCAGTAAATGAAGGAGACTATGTGAACAGGAAGTCTTTCCACAGCATTAATGTACAGGTACATAGTTCCCTGTAGCATTTCAAACTAACAAATTATTTCATTATAGTAATGGATGCTAATTTGTGTTCTCTGCACTGTGAAGATCATATGTGATGCTGCCAACATTATCACAAATGTGGAAGCCAACTGCTCAGCCTCTGTGAGTGGTGGTGGTGGAGGACCCCCACCTGTTTTTCGGGCCTCCACTTTTTTTTCTGTTGGCTATAACGGGTCACATTTGAGCATACAGAGTAAGCAAATATGTACTTGTAATGTGCTCAGATAATTTCAATAAGTGCTTACAGAGGGGAAATTAATGTAGCCTCTAACTGCAATTGATTTACATCGGACAAACAGACCAAGCACTATGGCTCATAATACAATTACACCTTACCTGTTTGGACTATATTTTTATATTTCATTTTTACTTGCTGCCAGGAACGTTTGGGGCCTGTTGGGTTGCACCTGCGCTCAAATCACATCACAAAATAAAATGTATGAAATACAAAATAAAATAAAATATAATAAAATAACGTGTTAAAGGGGTGGAAATCCCTAGATCAATGTTTAAATTAACACTCACGCATTGACTCTGTCGGCTTTGTTTTGCCATGCATGCTCCCTTTCTTTTGCAGCTGAGGCTGTGTTACTTTTTTTCCGCAAAATTTGCATGTTATCGGCATATGCTGCCATCAGAATTTCGGCCTCAAGCGCTGTAAAATACATTGACCGCGCCTTCTTTCCCTCCGTCTCCATGGTGACTCGCTTAATCTGTGCTCCACTAATCAGGGCTTTATGTATCCTCGTGCGCGCGCTTAATTTGGGGTTAAAGCAACTCCGCGTTGACTGAACTAATTGTTATCAGCCTTTCTGAAACCGAATATTCCGAGTTGGACAGTTCGGGGTTACTCAACCCTGAGTATCGTTTTTCACTCTGAGTTTTCTAAACCGGCTTCCTGAAACAGGGCCCAGGTGCTAAAAAATAAACCTTAGACTCAAACGTTAGAACAGGCTTTTACTCGCAGCACACTGTGTAATAAATACTCACAAAGAAAACAGCGGCCGTTACAACTTATGTCTAAAAATGTATCGTTTCATGCATCGGTTAAAACACTCGACTCCAGCTACATGACGCCCAGCTGGAAACACTTCACGCAAGTCGAGCTGCCCGAAATTCACAGCCTTTACAGAAAATGTTACATTTTTGTGATTTATATCGTTATCGGGAGGATAGAATTCTTATATCGGGATATGAGATTTTGGTCATATCGCACAGCCCTACCACAAACAGGACTTTAATATCACCAACCATTCCCATTTTATTATGGTGTATCCATACAAATGGCCCACCCTGTATAATGACCAAAAAGGAGCTATTCTATTGTATTCTAAAGGTAGTCCTGCAAACTGAATAATGGGATGTGCTTAAGTTTTTCAAAGGACTGCACTGAGTCACATGACTGTATAATTCAAGTATGCTTCATATTTATGAGACGTGATGAGCAAATCAGCTGATCTAAATCCAGAGCACTTTGTCCTAGATTTTTAGGAAACCTGAATGAATGAGCTTACAGCACATGGCTACAGAAATCCAGTTCACATTAGGCTATGCATACATAAATGGCACAGAGCTCATATTTCTTACTGTGCAGTCATGAACATTTAGATATTTTGCTGACATCAGCAGGGTTGCTTGCAAACTGAATACATTTAGCCTGCATGTAGCTATGTGTACAAAAATGTTTTGGGAGTTAAGTTGCTTGTTGATTGAGCTATGGGCTTTACTTTTTATACACAAAATTGGGATCTTACATAAATATATTGGGTGGCTGTGGCTGAGGTAGCACAACTCACCTGCTAATCAGAAGGTTGGTAGTTTAATTCCTGGCTGCTCCAGTCTGCACGCCAAATATTAGGTAAGATACTAACCCCAAGTTGCCACTAAGATGCATCAATCAGCGTCCTAAGCATAGGAAAGCGTGCTTGTGTGAATGATGCACTGAATGAATGAGCAGAAAAGAGCTATGTGATTACCATATCTGTATAATGCTAAGTAAACATTGGTCATTTTTTTTTCTTGAAAGCTGAATTCTTTAGTTTTACTGAGACACTTTCTACTGTTCTGGAATATGCCACTGATATACAATGACTAAAATGCTCTAGTCTGGACTTATTATTGGAAATACACTGCATAAACTGAAACCTGTTTCTATGTTAACTGTTTCATTTAGAGATTTCTTATAAATTTACTGAGAATTTATATGCAAAGATGGGCATCAGTGTTTTATTCACAGCACATTAGGCTTACAGTAATGCAGAAAGCTGATCAGAAATATATATATATATATATATATATATGATTATATCTGCTTTTATTTTTTTCCAAGCAGAAAAGGATCCAGAAACACTGTAATGTCCATATATGAGCTGTGATCCCTCCAGCATCCACGTGTAAACTTCTCCACCTGTATTAAGGGGCCAGAAAGCCCAGTCCAACTGAGTCAGGAGTTGGCACCAGTCCGTGGCCCTCTGATGATGTGGATCCTAGCTTCCTCATCCAGTTCCTCCACAACTCTCTCCTGTTTCACAGACAGGATGGTGTAGCTAACTGGGAAACTGCAGGTTAAAGGAAACATTAAAAGAGACATGTGTGTAGTTTAACTCGTGTTTTAACTGGAAACCCTCATGTTCTCATTATTCCAAATCAATCATGATTTCTTGGTTTATTTTCCTGTAAAGTTTCTATTATAATTATATATATATATATATATATATATATATATATATATATATATATACACATACACATACACACACACACACATTCTATTAAATGCACCTACTGGACTGGAGGAAGCAATTAGAACAGGTACATCCAAGCCATTTTACATGATGGGCCAGAAACAGCCCACTTTGATTTTAAGTGGGCTGGACCAGTGAAACTCATCTTTCTGTCAGTGTAAAGAAGCTTAAATACACAGAAATACTGTTGTAGAAAATAAAAGAAATTTCTCAGCATGACATTCTGGGCTTAAATTATAAGAAGCAAATATGAACAGTTCCACACTATCCTGTAAATATAAAATAAAAAGTATCATAGGTTTTTTTTATTTATTCAGACAAAACTTTTTTCTCCTTTCTATATTTTTTATATTTCTATAGCAGATAATGGAAAAAACATAAACGTTCCCATCATTCCTTTGTAAAATCTATTACATTTATGTACCTAAAACAGCTAAATGTTTATCAGTAAACATAAAGTTGTAAAATTACAGTCAAAAGTTCAAAAGGTATGCCCTCCTTTTCCAAAACTCTCCAGTGAAGTCAGATCAAAGCCTTTACCAGGCCAGTTGTGGCTCCTGCACCTTATGTTTGATACCCCTGCGTTAGAACATTATAGGTTTAGAGATTACTGAACCTTTTATTGAAATGTAACTAAAAATGTTGTACTTATTTATTAACATGTACTGCAAAGGGCTTGCAGCAGGACTAACACAACTACATTTTTTCGTGTTGTCATAACACAAAAAACACAACACTCTCTCACCTGCCCTTTAACACTAAACTAAGAGGGCATCATGTCACATGTTTAGGGCAGGGTGATTTTGTTCTGCCATTAAGACATAGTGGACAGCTGTCAGGCTATCCATCCGATCCCCTTAACTACGACGTTTCACATATATCACTATAAATCTGAAGCAATAGAACAACGATCGGTGATTTCTCGTCAGTAGCAAAAGTCATCATCTGCAGTTAGAGACTAAATATTTTCATAGTGTGTTTCTTTCTTGTCCATAAATCAAAGCACAACATTGTTTTTTAACGGGTTAAAAACAAATAAAAACTGAATGCGGTGACTTCTCCCTAAAATTAAATGCATTCACAGAGCTACAGTTTCAACAAGTAACATTTGTTATGCTGCCTGTGCATTATTTATAATTCTGTTTTGTGTTATAAATAAATTTAAGTGCACTCAGTTTTTTTAACAAGTCTGATGACCAACTCTGTTAAACAGACTGTATCTTTAATAAAGTTTAATATTTACATTTTTAAGCTGAATTTGCAGACCCGCATATTCACACTTACTGTGAACACATCCCGATGAACTGCTCTGCATTCCCATCACGGGGTCTGTAAGTCTGCTTGTTAAACCTCACCTCTCCCCTTTCTCTGAGGAGTGCTGAACACATGGACTGTTTTTAGTCTAAGCACCCAAACACTCCTGTCATTCACTCTTTAAGCGACCTGTGAAGGATACAGATGCCGACCACAAAAGCTCCTATAGACAAGCCTGTCAGCAGGTTGCGGGTTCGGATCTGGGCTGCATTTTTCTTCCAGAAATCGAGATTCTTTCGGTGGCGGATGAGTTGTTCCTCCGCCGCTGTTAGTCTGGGTTTATCAGCTCCTTCCTTAGACATGACTTCTTTGAATTGTTCGCTGCTCGAAAGGAAAGTGTCGCGTAAACCGGAACGGCACTTCTTCTTCCTTATATTGTTTATTGGCGATTGGCAAACAGCAACATGGTGCATTACCGCCACCCACTGGTGTGGAGTGTGCAATGACAGAAAAAACCCACCAAAAAATTCAAATCCTTCCCAAACAAATGAGTCTGCCCAAAATATGGTCTGAAAACTTTCACTTCTCGAGTTCTTATGAAATAAATCAACCAAGTCCAATTTCACTTTCATATCGACAAGCTTTTTGATCAGTTATCATCTTTCAGCATCATAATTCTGACAATGCAATAAAACATGTTCTATTGTTTCCTACTTTCGACTGCAGTCACACTGTATGGTGTTTCCCTATTAAAAGCAACGTGTTATTCAAACCGGTGTGTCCAAATCTAAGTCAAGATATAATTGTCTCCTCTCTCCTGTCCTTTCTGTGCTTCTAATTTCTCCTGCTTTCCTTTGGATTTTGTAAAACCTCCGGCCTTTCCTCTCTTCCTCCCATGGCTTTTGGCACCTTTCTTTCATTTTGTGCCGTATTCTACTCTTAATCTTTTTTCTACTAACACTGATATCCATATCCACCACCGGTCTCTTTGCAGCTTCCTTCGCTGTTCTGTTTGCCATAAGTCCCTTCATAGTAATTCTGTATAATGTTTGAATCTCTATCAGAATGTCAGCTCTGCAGTCTGAATGACTGTCTTGCAAACTAGCCATTGATAAACTTGAGTCTGAACATATCACAGATCTTAGTGGTCTGCATCTTCAATCCACTGGACAGCTAACAGTATTGAAACCATTTCTCAGTGTACACTGATAAATCATCACTGATCCTTTTCCTTACGTTGATATGAAATTCAGGAACAACAAATGCTATCCCACTTTGGTTGGCTATATTCTTGCGTCTGTGTATATTTTGACATAATTGCAATACTGGTTAATATATTCCTGCACTGTATGAGAGTTTAAATAAAACCCCTTTTGTTCAATAGTGTGAAATCTACTACTGCATCAGGGAGCATTCAAGGTGGTTTTGTAGGCAACATAACTGTTTGACTCGTGTTGATCTTGTCCAGAGTAAGTTCAATGGCTTTCTGTCCTACTGGCCACACAAAGGTCATCAATTCTCTTTTCATTTTTTCCCAGCAGGGGTGGAAAATCGTTTTTGTTGGATGTCATTGTAGACTTGCCCGGTAATTCAGTGCTAGTTGCTCTCTCCTTTTTTTTTTAATGGCATTTCTCCCATTTCTACCTGTATTGCTGCTGTCGAGGTTGTTTTGAATGCACCTCTGCAGACTCTTAGTTGCCTGATATAGGATACTATCTAACTTATGAAGACTTGCTCTGGCTGCAGAATTATATAATATACACCCATAGTCTAATACTGATGTAATTAACCCAGCTTTAAAAAATGTCATATCAGCCCCCCATTCAGTTCCCACTAAGCACCTCATATTTAACACTTTCTTGTATTTGTCTATTATTTTCTGAATATGTACTACACATGTTACCCTTTGATCAAACCATAACCTCAGAAATGTAAATTGTTTTATCCGTTCTTATTCTTAGTCTAAAGAGCTTCAAGAGAAAATCATCTGGATTTCTTTAAGTGGCGTGGCAACCTTCACAGCATATCTTTCTTATTTTTTTATTATTCACCATTTGACCCTGGAACTGAAGAAGCTTCTCGGATGAGAGGTGAAATGTCTTTCAAGCAACTTAAAGAAATTCAGATGCTTCCAAGCTCCTTAGACTACGATGACCTGGAGAACTGAGAACCTTCAGACATCTTTCTTATTCTTGTTCATTTAATCTGACGTTGATTTCCTCCCCAACTCTTTTCCTTGTAAAAAACATTATTTTAGTCTTATCAACTGAGAATTTAAACTCCCATTTATATCATCACTGTTCTACTTCTGCGATTGCCCCCTGTACCTTACTCTTCTTAAAAACCAGACAGCATTTCATCAGAGCAGGGTCGGAGCAGGGTTAATTGCAATACCCCAAAGAAACCACTAGATGTCACTAGCAGGAAGGCTGGTGATGTGTGTATATCATCGCCGTCTTCTGTTTTAAAACAACACTAACACTAATTTGCAGTGGGTTTTTTTTAATAAATAGAAATTGTTGCAATGGTTTCAATTATTCAAAGTAGACTAAATAGATTTGAATAAAAGTATTAGAATCAAACTGGAATAGAAAATAACAACACAGCACAACACAACTTGATTTCTATTTTAATTTCCCCTTTCTTTTCAATTTTTCAACAAATTAGTTGAAAACAGCATCTGCAATACAACAGGATTTCTGTAAAGTCACATAAAAATGTAAAAGCATAGTTTTGTGACTGAATTTTTGCCACCAACATGCATTGTACCATTTTGGGTGCTCTCTGTTAACACGACTTCACACTACTTGAAAGCTTTGTGCAAGGAAAGAGACAATAAAATAAAGGCAGAGAAAGCAATGGTGTGGCTAGCTAAGACAACCCTTCACTCCTTAAATATCAGTTTGAATATATGTTTTGAGTTGTATAATTTTTCATACATTCAACATTTTGTGCATTTTACTTCTCACAGTTTATTTATCTTAAAAATATACAGGAGTTAGGATTCGGAAAAACACACACACACACACACACACACACACACTGACATGTCCTGTGTCATGGCCCAGCTTTTATAAGATTTTATTTTGTTATTTAAATATTCTATTTGATTTTGGGGTTGTTTAATCTTGATATTGTTTTCTGTATTTTATCCTTTGATACCGTAGACCACAATATTCTAATTTCTTGATTACATGATGTAGTGGGTATTGGTGGCACTGCACTTAATTGGTTTAGGTCTTATTTGTCAGATAGAACTTTCTCTGTCAGCCTTCTCGGTTACGAATCATCTTCTGCTCCTCTGTCATGTGGCGTCCCACAGGGCTCAATTTTAGGGCCACTGCTCTTTTTACTGTATCTATTGCCTCTGGGTTCTATCTTTAGAAGGCATGGAATCTCATTTCATTGTTATGCCGATGACTGCCAAATTTATTTGCCACTAAAGCACAAGGATGGCATCTCCATAAAACCTCTCTTGACATGTCTAGATGACATTAAAGCTTGGTTGGCTCTAAACTTTTTAAATTTTAATGAAAAGAAAACAGAAGTGTTGGTGTTTGGACCCAGTGGTCCCTGTGAGTCCTCCTCTGTTGTTTTAGGATCCCTGGAAGTCTATTTTAAATCTGTTGTTACTGACCTTGGTTTTAAGTTGGACAGTGATTTTAAATTGGACAACCAAATCAGAGCAGTGGTGAAGTCCAGTTTTTATCATTTAAGGCGACTGGCAAGACTAAAATCTTTTCTTTCGAGGCAGCACCTTGAAACAGTGATCCATGCTTTTATTTCTTCCCGCCTGGACTACTGTAACTCACTTTATGTGGGGGTCAGTCAGTCATTGCTCTCACGTCTGCAGCTGGTTCAAAATGCGGCTGCACGACTCCTAACAGGAACTCGAAAAATAGAGCATATAACCCCTGTGCTAGCCTCTCTGCACTGGCTGCCTGTGTCTTTTAGAGTTAATTTTAAAATTCTTATGTTTGTTTTTAAATGCCTTCACAGTCTTGCCCCGCCTTACCTCTCTGAGCTTCTTCATTTCCACATACCCTGTCGGTCTCTCAGGTCAGCTGACCAGCTGCTCCTGGAGGTACCGAGATCCAGGAGGAAGCTCAGAGGGGACAGGACCTTCTCTATTGTGGCTCCAAAATTATGGAATAATTTGCCCTTGCACGTTAGAAAGGCCCCTTCACTGTCCACTTTTAAATCACGTCTTAAAACCCACTTTTATTCCTTGGCTTTTAACCTCAGTGAGACTTAGTTTCTCTTTTAATTGAAGTAGTTATTTAATTAATGATTTCACTCTTCTTTTATTTGGTTTTTACTTATATCTCATGTAATTTTATTTTACAGTTCCAGTGTACAGCACTTTGTGTCAGCTGTGGTTGTTTTAAAGTGCTTTATAAATAAAGTTGTTGATGATGATGATGATGATCCCTCGCTGTTTTTATTCTTTATCTTAGTTTCAAGTTGTTTCAGAGTTTAAAGAACCTTTGGGGGAACATTTTTTCTTCTGAATGTGCAGTGTGAGGTAAAGTACTGATTGTGCTGTGGTGGAAATTGATCATCTTTAAATGATCGGTCTTCACATTCGGTGAGGGAGAAGATAACTAGCACAACAGCTAACTTTGGACTGTGGCTAATCAGCTAATCAAGAAGCCATCGGTAGTCTCGGCGCTAAAGACTCTGGACTACCCCTGACAATGCCACCTAAGAAAAACTCAGCCTTGGAGGAGGCGGAGGATATCAAAAGATCACTGGACTTCCTATCACAGGATGTAAATGACATCAAAATTAAGCAAGACAAAATACTTAACCTAGTGCAGGAAGTTACAGAGTTGCGGGTACGCCTTGCTGAGCGGGACAAAAAAAATAACAGAGCTAGAGAAGAAAGTTGAGGATTTGGAGCAATACTCAAGGATAAATGATGTTATTGTGACTGGGATTAAGATCAAACCCCGCTCTTATGCTCATGCTGTGACCTCCGGTAACAATGAAGAACCCAGCTTACGGGAGGAGAACTCGACGGAGCAACAGGTGGTGTCTTTTTTTGCGTCTAAAAATATACACTTGGATGTAAATACCATTGATGCCTGTCACCCTCTTCCCACGAAGAACAACATGCCGGCGGTGTTCCTGAGGTTTGTCAGCAGAAAAAACAAAGTTGCACTAATGAAGCAAGGGAAAAAGCTAAAAGGTACTAACGTCTATCTGAATGATCATTTGATTAAAAGAAATGCGGACATTGCTAAAAAAGCCAGAATCATGAGGAAGCAGGGCAAGATACAGAATACTTGGGTCATGAACTGTAAGGTATACATCAAACTGAAAGGAACGCCTGAGGAAGCTAAAGTGGTGATTATCAGAGATATAGAGGAATTGAAGAAATATGAATGAATACTACTGAGGGTCTGCACAACCTGTGTCAGTTAAGGGAGCGTAAACTCATACAATGACATCTAAATACTCCTTAAATCTGACAAAAGATGAATTAGAAACACAAGAACGGAGTTTAAACCTTGAGGATTTGGAATTGAAGCATTTCGAATATACTGATCATAATGCTTTAGATCAAGAAGATCAATTAGACCCTGACAACCACTTCCTATTAGCCAACCCAAATGAATGTAAATATTATTCTGAAAAAGAATATAATTCCTCAATTAACTCATTCACTGCCATTGACGTCTATAGACGTCAATTGAAAAACTTAGTGCAATACCAATGCTACCCTTATTGATAACATCTTTACAAATAATTTAGAGTTAATAATTGCTAGCGGACTAATGGTATGTGATATAACTGATCACCTGCCAATATTTATAGTGTATGACGTTAAGAGTGTATGCAAGGAAGTACCTCAGAAATATATCTACAAACGAGTAAGAACAGAAAATGCAATTAATCTCTTTTATCAGGACTTGATGAATCAGGATTGGAATGCAGTGTATACTGTAGATGATGTGGATAGTGCTTTTGAAATATTTTTGGATATCTTCAACTGCCTGTATGATAAAAACTGCCCAGTCGGGCAATTCAGTATCAACAATAAATCTATTAAATGCCCGTGGTTAACAAAAGGATTACACAAGGCCTGTAAGAAGAAAAATTCTTTATATAGACAATTCACTAAGCTAAGAACTGAAGAAGCAGAGTATAGATATAAAAAATATAAAAATAAACTAATGGAAATATTAAGAACTAGTAAGAAATTATACTATACTAATTTAATACACAAAAATAAAAACAACACTAAAGAGATATGGGGAATACTTAACACTATTATTAAAGGTAACACAAAAAAGTGCTCATATCCAGATTATTTCATTAATAATAACAGTTACAATTACAATCTAAACGAGATGGTGGAGTGCTTTAACAGCTTTTTTGTAAATGTGGGACCGGAACTGGCTACAACAATTCCAAAAAGTAATCACAGCGAAATGTCACTGATAGAAATAAACTCAAAGACTATGTTCTTGTCGGGAGTTACTGAATTAGATATTTTAGATGTAGTTAACAACTGTAAGAACAAGACCTCTACTGATTGTTTTGGTATAGATATGACATTAGTTAAACGAATCATACATAGCATTGCCAGACCTCTAGCTTATATATGTAATTTATCATTTCAAACGGGGAAATGCCCAAAGAAAATGAAAATAGCTAAAGTTATACCCATATATAAAAGTGGAAACAAACACATCTTCACTAACTATCGACCAGTGTCCCTGCTCCCGCAGTTTTCTAAAATATTAGAAAAACTTTATAATAATAGACTAGGTAAATTTATTGACAAACATAAACTAATTAATGAAAGTCAGTACGGATTTAGGACAGGAAGGTCAACTTCAATGGCTATCATTGATGCAATAGAAGAGATAAACAACAGTCTGGATAGAAAAAGACATGCAGCAGGGATATTTATTGACTTGAAGAAAGCATTTGATACGATTAATCATAGCAGATTATTTAAAAAATTAGACAGATATGGTATTAGGGGAGTGGCCTTGAAATGGATCCAAAGTTATTTGACTGAGAGACAGCAGTATGTGAAGATGGGCGAGTTTGAATCGGGGTACTTGGGCATTAGCTGTGGAGTGCCACAAGGATCAGTTCTGGGACCAACTCTAATTAATCTTTATATAAACGACATATTTAATGTATCAAAGTTATTAAAATTTGTTATATTTGCTGACGACACCAATATTTTTTATTCTAACGACGACCATAGTGACCTAGTACTTAACATTAACAATGAGTTAAGGAAATTAAAAATATGGATGGATGTTAACAAATTATCTATAAATTTTAGCAAAACCAAGGTAATGTTCTTTGGGAATTACAATGTAAATGAAGATACTGTAATAAAAATAGATGGTGTAGTCATAGATGTAGTATCAGAAATAAAATTCTTGGGAGTAATGATTGATAGCAAATTATGCTGGAAATCACACATCAGACATATACAAAATAAAGTGTCCAAAAGTATCTCAATCATAAATAGAGCCAAGTTCTTCTTAAACTGCCATGCAATGTTTTTGTTATACTGTGTACTAGTCCTACCATACTTGACTTATTGTGTAGAGGTATGGGGCAATAATTACAAAAGTTCTCTGCAACACCTGGTTATACTACAAAAATGTGCTATAAGAATAGAGCAGGGTGATATGGCCAAAAATATTTATAATAATAATGGATACTTTATTGATCCCCATGGGGAAATTACTTGTTTTTCTCTGCATTTGACCCATTCACTCAGTGAAGCAGTGGGCAGCCCACTAAGCAGGCGCCCGGGGAGCAGTGTGTAGGGACGGTACCTTGCTCAGGGGTACCTCAGGGTAGCCGTTAAGTGGATTCGAGCCGCCGACCTTCCGATCATGGGGCGACCACTTTACCTACTGAGCTATCCCTGCCCCCACGATATATATTTGAAAATTTGCGATAACGATATAACTGACGATATAATTGATGCGAGACAAAATACTCCACAACATTACTAGCGCAAAAAGACAACCTTCCATTTATTTTCACGTAAACAAGAAGCTGGTTTTTATGTACATTAAAGCTTTATAAAAATGTATCAGTGCAAATGCAAATTCCTTGCTGAAAATTTAACCCAAAGGCATTTCCAGTAGAAATGGGCTGACATATCCTGAGCATAACCATGTATGATAACCACTGAAGTTAAAAAGAGGTGCTTTGCAACATTAAACTGCAGTGTGCAGTACGCATTTTTCGGACCATAAGGTGCACGGGATTATAAGGCACATTAAGCGAAACAAAGCAGTCAGATAAATCAAACTTTATTAAACTCATTCTTCTTGCTTCCTCCACTTCTGTACCATTGATTCATTAATGTTGAATTCTCTGGCAGCTGATCTATTCCCATGTTGTTGCAGTATATTAATGACTAACCTCGTATTGTGGATGGATTATCTCTGTCACGGTCTGGCTGGCAGACCGTGGGGATGTGGGGAAGGAGGACCCAGGCGCGGAGCTCAAAGTTCAAGCAGTGCGTTTATTTACAGAGGGTGATATCAAACAACAATAAATCCCCGTGTTTTTCCCCAGACTCCCGTGTCGTGTCCTCCAAGTGCTCTCTGCTCCCGTGTCTGCACTCCCGGTGCTCGCTGCTCCTTCAGTCTTCCACGCTCCTCCTGCGGGAAACAATAGCGGCAGCAGTCAGGACACTGAACAATGGCAGGCATACACTACACGACCAAAACCTAAACTGGGTAACTAACGTGGAGTCCCAAGCAATGATCCCGCGTCGGTGGGAGCTCCAAGACTCTCTTAAGTAGCTCCCCCGACGAGGCCTGATCAGCAGCAGGTGTGTGGCTTCGGGTGTGGCCCTGCAAGGGGACTGGCCACACCCTCCAGGCCTGACGCCGCCTATAAACAAGTGCTCAGCCACCCACACACACATATACACAAGCACAGGGAAGGGGGAGCAACACCAAAATACACAACAATAATAATAATAATAATAATATAATACATAACTGCTCAGGGACCCTGGGCCGCTCAGTCCCAGGACCCTGACAATCTCAGTTGTTCTCCTGACTGAAGTTTGGTCCGTTTACAGCATCCTGCCATGCGATTGCATTTGTCTCTAACCATGAGGAACCTTCACGTTAACTTTTATAAGTGGAAAAGTGTTAGTGTTCGTCCTCCAGCTTCACTGTTATGTTATGCTAACATAGCTGTGTCGCTAGCGATCACGTAGCACATCATTATATACCAGCTAGCCCAACTTCAGTAACCCTACAAACGTCACCACTGTTTAGTTTCCTGTCTTCATTTATGTTGGAAGTGATAGCAGAGCTGTACGTTTGAATTTTTTCAGAAATCTCTCAGTCAGAACATGCTATATCATGCTTAGGTAACTAGCGAAACTAGCGAGCTAACTTCCGCTAGCTTCCTGCTAACTTCTAACTCCGTTAAATGTAATAACTTTTGTTTTCATGGATGCCTGGAAGTTAAACTTTATAGTTACACCTGGTAAAGCAGCAATGCTGATCGTTTTATTAAAGATGAAAGAATTTAGACAGTTTTCAACTCTAAGTGATGCTGCAGTGTTGTTTGACCTGAAGTCAAATATACGGAGTTTGGGACCCAGATTACTCCCAGATTTAAGAGCATCTTAGTCCGACAAATACGACAATAACAACGGCCGCTTGCATGTTCTGCAAAAAAATGTGCTTTGTTGTGTATCTGACGGACAAACACTAAACCAGTTCCACATCATGGAAGTTGCACCATTTTTACAAACCAATTCTGGTTCCTCAACAATCGGCCATGTGCATATGAAAACAAAGGCACTGCGCATGCGCGTTTTACTCCCATTCTATCGTGATATTTCATTTTCCTATCGTTGCCTAACATTATACCGGGATTACTGTGAACGGTATAATATGGCCCAGCCCTATGTAAGAATAATGTATAAGGTAGGATATTATAGTCACACTAATATTTTGTTTTTGCAGTCAAAACTATTAAAATTGATTGATTTAGTTGAATTCTCGACTGCTCAGCTCCTATATAAGGCAAATAAGGGTATACTGCCAGAAAATATCCAAAAGCTCTTTACACATAAAGAAGGAGGTTACAATTTGAGGGGATGTAGTAACTTTAAAAGGCAGATAGTTAGAACTACCAGGAAAAGTTTGTGTGTGTCTGTGTGTGGAGTGAAACTTTGGAACAGAATGGATGTAGAGCTCAAGCAATGTCCAAATATTCATCTGTTTAAATCGAGGTACAAAAAATGTATATTGTCAAGGTACAAAGAGGAATCGAGTGTGTGATTGTTTATCCATGATAGTAAATAATAATATATTCTTTGTATTATTTCTTTCTTTTTTCTTTGTTTATATATAGAATGTTAACAACAAATACTTATATAAACAATTATTTTGTAGAGTTGAAATGGACACTGTTGATATTGTCTTACGCTGTTGTTATTACTGTTATCTCCATTTTTAGGAAACAGTAGACCAGAATTAATTCTTAAAAGTAAAATTGATGAAGTTACAACTATACAATGGAAGCATACTTCATTGATATTTTCATAGCTAAAATATAAATAATATACGGAGAGGATGTAATGACCATGATGGTGATGACTGTGATATTCAACGGTGGTAACAAAGACTGTATTATTGATGCTAAATATTTACACTACTATATGTTGTAATTATGACAATGCGATAATTTTATAACCGTAATTGTATGTCACAAATATTTAAATGTACTGCGCAACTACAAAATTTAAAACTCAGATAAGATTGTAGGGGTGGGAGTTAAAAAGCTTGTCTTCATCCCATTCCTTTTCGAGCTAAACTTGTTTTTTCTTTTTTTGTGTAATTCTACATTACAATAACTTTATTATTTGGTTGCTCGAATAAAAGACATTCATTCATTGATTCATTCTTGGGCTATGTGTTTTTGTGACTAATCACAAATACACTTCAATACAGAAAACTGACTTTCTATTTCCAAAAATCTGGTTGGGAAAGTACAGATATATATTTTTTAAATGTAAAAAGAAAGGATGTCGATCCTGAAGCACTTATTGAAAGTACTGAGCTGCTCGTTTAAACTTCTCCTGACGTTCTCTGGTAGAGTTGGCCTTCAGATTGTGAATTTAGCATATTCTACTAAATAAAAGGTTTTTATTTAAGTTTCCTACAGCTGTATCTTGAAAGAAAATAAGATTCTCTGCTAAGTGGAAGACATTGCATTCCATTGGCTCTATGATGTGATGGATCAGTGTAATGGAAATAGTTTTCTTCTGTTGTTGCTGATGAATCACACAGAGGACCCACAACCGCATTTACAAATTCAGGTTGACAACGGGCAGAGCTCTTCAGTGAAATTGTTCTTTGCTTTTCTGACACAACTTATAACGTTTTACAGCTGTGTACATCACCAGTTAGAAAATAAAACCATAAAAAATTCCAATGTACAACTGGGGAATTTACAGAGAAGACTTTAGCACTTACTGGATGATGTAGTGGTGTGTTTATGTAAGTAGCTGCCTCTGTTTAAAATGGCTACATAAATAACAAGTTTTTGATTAAATCAGAAGATCCTCATCTTTCCTAAATTTTGAGGTTCCACTTGCTAAATCCTTCTTTTATTGAGCATAAAAAGAGAGCAAAAAAGATGAGCGGTTTAGCAGACAGATCAGATGATGGAACTAAACATCTGAATTAGCTAAAGAAGAAAAAAAAATCTGACAAAAACGCAGAATTCTGCAGGAACCTAGATCACATTAGTGATGAAAATGATCAGCAAATTTGAGGGGGGGGGGGGCTTACAACTGTTAACAGAAATGGATATATATATTTTATGTACATAGATCAGTTAGTGTTCTATTTAAAGAAGAAAACATAATCAGATAACATGAGCTATTTCATTCTCACCACATCCAGTTCAGGGACCGCCTCCATCACCTCCACAAGCTTCTCTATCTTTGTCTTCTCTGTAAACAAGAAGTCATCATCCACCCACAGGAAGTACTTGGTGGTTACCTGGGAAACAGCCAGATTTCTGCCTGCAAACCAGCCCTGAGGATGAAAACATCTTTTACAGTCTGTTTTAATGGTCCTTTACCCTCTGAGCTGTAAGTAGTCACTTGTGACATGCATTACTTCTAGACTGGACTATTGTAATTCAATATTATCAGATTGTTCTGAAAGTTTCTAAAATCACTAATCCAAAACTCTGGAGTCTAATCTTAAAAGCTGCAAAACGTTTCTTCTAAAAGCTTACTCGTAGGGCTGGATGAAGGCACACTTCACTACCCTCAGACTACTGGAGGATTTCATGTGATGCACTGAGCATTTCCTCTCCACTCTTCTTATATTTAGGGGATGAGTGATTTAAAGTCTAATTCTAGAAAAGAAAAAAGCATAAAATCCTATATTTTTTAATAAATCCTTCAATAATTATACTGCTCTGTCCAAGATGTCTGATAAAACTGAGTGTTAATAAAAAAACCCCACAAAACACACAATCTTAAGTTCTAAATGTCTATGCATACCTGTGCTGGAGGCATGATGTAATGTTGGATGTTTTCTCCGGTAATGTGCTCTGGTTCAAAGTTGTCATCTGCAACAATAACTTTTATGGTGCTATAGAATTTTCGGATACTGTCCAACAAGACCTTCAGCTGTTCGTACCGCAGGAAGGTCTTTGTGGCGATGGTAACTTGAGAGCTGATATCTGACAGACAGAAGGAAAGAACTGTTTCAAGAAAATAAGACAGATCATCTGCTACAGAGTAGAATGAGTTTTGTGCAAACTGTGCAAATTGAACACCAAACTTTTCATTGCTGAAGCCACTACACTGAAGTGCTGCAGCAAGGTCGTTGTTGCATGTTGTTGTGGTAACCCCCGAACCAAATGGTGGACACCAGAGGTGAAGGGAGCCACCAGGCTGAAGAATGAGTTGTGTCGGGCTTGGTTAGCCTGTGGGACTCTGGAGGACCCTGAAAGGCCAAGCGGAACGCGGCTTGAGCAGTGGGTGAAGCAAAAAACCTGAGTGTGAGAGCAGTTCAGAGCGGCCATGGAAAAAGACTTTCGGACTGCCTTGAAGAGATTCTGGCAAACCTTCTGGCGACTCAGGAGGGGAAGGCAGTGCTCTACCTGCACTGTGTATAGTGCGGATGGAGCGCTGCTGACTTCGTTTGAGAACATTGTTGAGCAGATCCAAGCGACAGAAATGAGCTTGCTAAGGGTGGCTAGCCGCTCCCTTAGCAAGCTAGAGGATGTGACCAGGGAGAGGGAGGTCTGGGGTTCACTGCTTAGGCTGCTGCCCCCATGACCCGGCGCCGCTATGGGATGGGATGGATGGATGGAGACCCGAAAGAGACCCAGGTTAGACCTGGTGAGATTGTACAACACACGGGGGCTCAGCCCTGGCGCAGGGGGCCTCTTGTGCATCGGCCTAACTGGGGGGCTCTCCAACTGGCGGGGAGGTTGTTCCATCCTTGCAGGAGTGCACTCTGCAGGTGGGGGAGAGACATAGGAGAAGTGGAGAATAAACCTAACCTGGGTGTCTGTTGTCTTGTGTAGTCTGGGAGATGATTGAATGTTGGGGTGGGTACAGTTTCCTCTGCGGTGGGGTAGGATGGGCTGCCCCGGGTCCTGTGGGGCTTGGCAGTGCTGCTACCGTAGGCCCCGGTCTGGATGGACCTGGGCTCCCTTGCCTTGGTGGGTACCAGAGGACGGGGGTGCCTACTGGGGTCAGCGGGGGAGCTGGCCCTAGGGAGGGGTATCCTCCCCTCCCTCCTTTTCCTCCCCATCCCCGGCTACCTCCCTCTTCCCGCTCCACCACACTCACCCACACAGGTAGGGCCTTGGGGGGCAGGTGTGTCACCAGGGTGCAGGGGAGACATTCCCCCCCTCTGTCCCCTTCTGGCCACCTGTGCCTCAATTTTATCTTAGACAACTTAGACATCCACATTAGTTACACTCTCATAACACACACACATATATAGGGCCTTAACGGCGTCCAGTGGACGGTCTGTGTACTCAAACCTACCTCTGGCGCTGGTGCCCACCTCTCAATTTTAAATCCATGTAGACGTTGAGGGTTCTCGGGAGGGGCCGTGCTAACACCTGCTGCTCTCTGGCAGCAGCACCATGCTCTCCCTTGTTTTAAATGCACTTTAGAACAACAACACAGATTAATGTGATGGTGTTGTGTTTAGAAAGTTGCTTTGGTTTTTTTGCTTGTTTTCTATTCTTTTTCTCTCAACAGGTGATCCAGGAGATCCCCCCCCCCCCTTTCTCACTGTCCCTCTCCCTTCTGTTTTTCTTTTCCTTCCTCTTTCTTTCTCCCTTTCCTATCCCTCACTCATGTCTGTCCCGTCTGTAACAACTGAAAATAGAATAAATAATACAAACAAAGGTCGATCAAATGGAGCAATACGGCAATGCCACGATGATCCATTTGGCAAAATAAATCCATTGTGTATCCTTGTTGGTCCTCAGACAACAATTCTGACGGCTAAAGAACCAATGGGACAGGCAAAAAAAAAAAAAAAAAAGGCATTGTACAACACATTATTTTTCGCATCTGGTTTCAAAGCACTCAGCCAAAGGAGTTATAGATTTAATAATCCACAAGGAAAAAAAAAAATTGTGAAGGGGAATTTAACTTAGAATACTTAATATTTTAACAACACACTATTCCCACTAACTAGTAGTAAGATACAAGAAATAATTGGGTTGGCAGTCAAAGGAGCTTGCAAAGAAAAGCGTCTGGACTTCTTTAAGTTACTTGAAGACGTTTCACCTCTCATCCGAGAAGCTTCTTCAGTTCTAAGGTCAAATGGTGGAGAGTCCCAGATATAAACCTAGTGGGAGTTTCCCCCCACAGAGGGACAAAAGGACCCCCTGATGATCCTCTAATTGCCTGAGCCAAGGTGTGAAACTGGGTGTGGGTCCCAATCAGCCAGAGTTTCGGGTGTGTTCATTGTGAAACCTGGCCCCACCTTATCATGTGAATTCCTGAGATCAGATGGCCCAGGATGTGAGTGGGCGTTAAGGCGTCTGGGAAGGGATCTCAAAACTGGATTATAGATGGCAGAGAGTTGGTGTCGTAAACCACCGCCTCTGTTCAAAGATGGTTGCTCACAGTGGACATAGATGGCTTCTTTCACTCCTCTTTCAAACCATCTGTCCTCTCTGTCCAAAATGTGAACATTGGCATCCTCGAAAGAGTGTCCTTTATCCTTAAGATGCAGATGGACCGCTGAGTCTTGTCCTGTGGAGGTGGCTCTTCTGTGTTGTGCCATGCGCTTGTGAAGTGGCCGTTTGGTCTCTCCAATGTAGAGGTCCGGGCATTCCTCGCTGCACTGTACAGCATACACCACATTGTTAAGTTTGTGTTTTGGCGTTTTGTCTTTCGGGTGAACCAGTTTTTGTCTGAGCGTGTTGCTGGGTCTGAAATACACTGGGATGTCGTGCTTGGAGAAAACTCTCCTGAGTTTCTCTGATACACCGGCTACATAGGGGATGACAATGTTGTTGCGTCTGTCCTTCTTATCCTCCCTCGCTGGTGTCTGGTCTTCTTTTCTGTGCCTCTTTGCTGACTTTAAGAACGCCCATTTAGGATAGCCGCACGTTTTGAGTGCTTCCTTTACATGTGTGTGTTCCTTCTTTTTTCCTTCAGGCTTAGAGGGAACATGTTCTGCCCGGTGGTGTAGGGTCCTAATTAATCCAAGTTTGTGTTCCAGAGGGTGATGGGAGTCAAAGAGGAGGTACTGGTCCGTGTGTGTGGGCTTCCGGTAAACTTCGATGTTGAGTTTGCCGTTCTCTTCAATGTGCACAGCGCAGTCCAGGAAAGGCAAACAGTCGTCCTTTGGTGAAGACACAAAGGAAATTTTTTCCTGGACTGGTTCACCCGAAAGACAAAAACTGGTTCACCCGAAAGACAAAACGCCAAAACACAGACTTAACAATGTGGTGTATGCTGTACAGTGCAGCGAGGAATGCCCAGACCTCTACATTGGAGAGACCAAACAGCCACTTCACAAGCGCATGGCACAACACAGAAGAGCCACCTCCACAGGACAAGACTCAGCAGTCCATCTGCATCTTAAGGATAAAGGAAACTCTTTCGAGGATGCCAATGTTCACATTTTGGACAGAGAGGACAGATGGTTTGAAAGAGGAGTGAAAGAAGCCATCTATGTCCACTGTGAGCGACCATCTTTGAACAGAGGCGGTGGTTTACGACACCAACTCTCTGCCATCTATAATCCAGTTTTGAGATCCCTTCCCAGACGCCTTAACGCCCACTCACATCCTGGGCCATCTGATCTCAGGAATTCACATGATAAGGTGGGGCCAGGTTTCACAATGAGCTCACCTTAAACTCTGGCTGATTGGGACCCACACCCAGTTTCACACCTTGGCTCAGGCGATTAGAGGATCATCAGGGGGTCCTTTTGTCCCTCTGTGGGGGGGATACTCCCACTAGGTTTATATCTGGGACTCTCCACCATTTGACCTTAGAACTGAAGAAGCTTCTCAGATGAGAGGTGAAACGTCTTCAAGTAACTTAAAGAAGTCCAGACGCTTTTCTTTGCAAGCTCCTTTGACTACGATGACCTGGATGACTGAGAACCTTCACAGACAAATTGGGTTGGCATATACTGTGAAAGAACCTTCATAAAATTCATGGTTTTCCTGCATTTCTCTCTCTCTCTTTTTTAATACCCTTGTTTGAAAAATAGATTCCTACCTGTCCCCATGTCATACAGGACTGGTACATGAGGCTGCTTGATGGCAATAGCGAACACAGCTTCATGGTTTTCAAACTGGAAAGTTACTAAAAAAGAAAAAGAAAAAATACTTATTGTACACTAAAAAGAAGATTTGGGCTTAAAAGACAAGACTCTGAGTTCCCAGACAATGCAGACCAAGGTCTCCAGTGTTGATATGGTAGACTGTGCTAGTATAGGACACTTTGACCAGCACGTCATTGAGCAGCTCCAGGCTCCTGGACTTGATTATCAATTCTTTCTCACCAGAACCTGTGAATTACAATTTCACAACATTTCATTCCAGTGTCTTCTTTAGATTGAAGTTTGATTGTGAATGTCATAACATATCAAACCCATCATATCATGCAGTGACCCCTCCATGCCCTATTCATACTTTCAGGACATAAATGTTCTACCATACAATAAAGTTAATGACTCAGAACATATTTATTCCTGATTTGCAGTGACCCATCCTTTTAAGATATATATCAGACACAAATCAAGCCAACAAATTAACCTCCACAAAATAACAGATTTGTTTAGTATAGGAGTTCTAGCTTTTTTTGTCACCAATTTGTATATAAACTGATGAGAAGTGCAATCTTACCTTCGACTGTGACCTCTGCTGGTGGAATATCTGTGGTCAGGATACCTTTAGAGACTTTTAAGACCACCTAGAATAGAAAAATCTGAATAAACTAAAAAGTACTCCAAGTAGTCATACTTGAGGAAATTTAAAGTTTCACCAAGCAGAAATACTACAGTGGCAGCCTTGAAGTTCACTGTTTTTTAAATGAAACATACAGACCTACCTTTGGAGAAATATTTGATACCCATCTTGCACCTCTATTATTCTAACAGATTTTGGTGAGATTTGCCTATCAAGCTGAACTGTTTTATGACACTAACCTTGTAGCTGCTTCTTTTTCCTGCATGCAGCTGTAAACCTAAAATTAAAATGACCACACTGTGACAGCATCCCATGATGGAAAGAAATAGATACGTCAGTGGTTATATTGACCTTATAAATTAAAAAGGCAAATGATCAAGGAAGTGACTGAACATGTGAAAATCGAGATCCACCTTCCTGTCTGTAACCATGGTAGCTCTACCCTGAAATTGTGTTTGATAATATATGACATGCTGCAGTGCCTTATTTGGCGTGATCTCTTTTATTACTCATTACCTATGTATTTCTTCATGTCTCACCTGGTATGACAGAGGAGGACAAGGGCTGTACTGTGTAACCTTGGATTGGATACTGCAGAGGAGAGTTGGGCAAAGCAAACAGCAGCTTGGACAGTACAGAAGTTGTCCTGTGGAAGAAATGAGGTGTATGCAAACACAGATCATTTTGACTAATCAAGTATAATGACTACAAAGCAACAAATAAGTACTATGAGGCCAAAGGTCAATCTAAGTAGTGGCATTATTGGATAAGCAATACATTTATCCATATGGGAAATAAAGCATGTGTTTTCAACAAACATGGAATCATTTCAGTGTGGCTAAAAAAAATGAAAATAGTTAAACACCTCTTGAGTTATGTTTTTTTTAGCTTTTGAGATTTAGTAATATTAGATGTGGTTCCGCCCCAACTGCTGGTTGCTGCCTTGCCCCTTCATCAATATCTGATCAACATTTCTCACTTTTTAAGAGCTGGTGTGACTAGACCCCTATTCTGTGTGTCAACGTCATACATTTCTGGGCCCTATACTACAAAGTGAGATCAACATACCCAGGGTATCTTTCTATTGTTAGGATTAATGTACTTTAAGTAAATTTTAATATTCGTCTTTAAATAATAGTAATAAATATTTCAACATAAAGTGCAGTTTTTCATCCTAAAAAAAATAAGGCAGAAACATAAAAGGTTATTTGAACAGCTTCACCTTTAAACTCTGAGCCAACATTATTCTGTACATTTGGCTAAAACAGTGTGATTATTAAACATTTTAGTAAAAAAAAAACAAAACAATGGATGCACATTACCTCCATTCTTATTTACTGTCTGTCTCTTGCAGCCAGTTACTTAGACAAACTAGCCTGTTCACAGCTCTCTTTTTTGTTACTGTGTGACCTGCAGGTGAGAACAGTCTCTCACATGGGACAGCAGGACTAATCGAATACTTGTAGGACAGGACAGACAGCTGTGGGTGATTCACTGATCAACTGGACCACCACTGTAGCGGGAAGTCTGTCTCACTGATGGTGGCTTTTGCTCTGCACAAACTCAGGGCCCTTTTACACAGGGCTTCCTCATCTAAATCTGTAGCACATTTTCCAACCCCCTACCACTGATAGTAGTCTACAGTCCCGAGCAATCCATTTTGCTAGAGAATTTGTAAGTTTGTCCTGTGTTGACTTACTAATTTTGGTCCTTAAAACAGTAATTTCATCATGTTTGGGCTGTTGACACCTTTTGTTGGTACTCGAACTGCTAGCGCCAACAGCTCCCACAGTTTCTGTGCTCACTGCCTTGCATTTAGATGGCGGTGTAAGGTTGAAGTGCTTCGGTGGTATGCCAACTCCTTTTTGCACAGTTTGCACAAAACCAAGCTTTTTTTCAAGGCTTCCGTCGGGTAGTCTTTTGAAATGAAATTTGCCTCCGATCAGTCCTAGCAACATGCTTTCTTCTGATTCTTCCATTTCTGTAGCTGTGTGCATCGGTTAATTTGTTTGTTTGTTTTTTTATATGTGTTAGCCTGCTGTCTTAAGCCTGGTCAAGATGGCGCCAGCATGCCGTCTCTTAGTTCTGAAATGTTTATGTATTGTGTTCATAGTGCTGTACCTGCTAGCTTTAAAAATGCACTCCTTGTTGGTGTATAAGCAACAGACGCTTCTTAATATCCGTGACTCACTGCTGATGCTCCCCTGCGTTAGTGAGCGATCTGGAGGAGTCCTGCCGCCTCTGGCATCGGTACCAGATAAAATGCATCAACGTGATCCACCCTGGAATCCTTTAGAAAGGAAGCGCTGAAAAAGTGGACGTATACATGGCGTGCAATCTGTGAAGCACACGCGAGTCAGAACTTGGATGCGGCGGGTCCTTGCCACTAGCGATCACGGCTGTTTAGACCTTTTTTCTGCCGCCAAATAGCGTTGCCTTCTTCCAGTTTACCCGATGTTATCGGAGTATGCTCACCCATTACAGTTTTATTCGTCGCAATGGCAACAGTATAGGAGGGGAAGTAATAAGCTGGACGTTATGTTCCTAACTGAGACACAGCTTCACGCTGGTGAAGTGGCACCTTTGCTGGAACAGCCCAGGTTGTCTGGGATGGGAGACGGGGTTGCCTCTATCATCAAAGACTGTTTTAAATGCAAATAGATTTTTTTTTACCTCATTTGACTCCCAGCTCCTGACTTTAAGCTGTCCTGTGGTTCTAACTATAGTTACCTTTTATCCACTTAAATATATTGGGCCTTTCTCAATATGCGTACTTGTGTTCTCATGTACTCATGATACGTCATCAGTCAGAGACCAAGTACTGTTCCAATTCGAAGTACGCATCAAGCCGAGAACGCGAAAAATTCCCTGATTTGTTCTCGCTCCGCCCATTTTATTGAGCATGCATCGGTGGTGACTTGTGTGGACTTGGTACAGCTAAATATCCCAGAATGCATTCCGTCCAAAACTCAAACGCGGCAATGGCGGAGGAGCGCGGCTAAAAAATATTACTTTTTCTGGGCTACAAAATAAACTTTTAAGATATTTGCAGGCGAGGATGTAGCTGTGTAAACTTCAAATATCTGCTCGGTTTATCAAGATAGTATGTACAGTGGGGCAAAAAAGTATTTAGTCAGCCACCGATTGTGCAAGTTCCCCCACTTAAAATGATGACAGAGGTCAGTAATTTGCACCAGAAGTACACTTCAACTGTGAGAGACAGAAGGTGAAAAAAAAAAATCCATGAATCCACATGGTAGGATTTGTAAAGAATTTATTCGTAAATTAGGGTGGAAAATAAGTATTTGGTCACCTCAAACAAGGAAAATCTCTGGCTCTCACAGACCTGTAACGTCTTCTGTAAGAAGCTTTTCTGTCCCCCACTCGTTACCTGTATGAATGGCACCTGTTTGAACTCATCATCTGTATAAAAGACACCTGTCCACAGCCTCAAACAGTCAGACTCCAAACTCCACCATGGCCAAGACCAAAGAGCTTTCGAAGGACACCAGGAAAAGTATTGTAGACCTGCACCAGACTGGGAAGAGTGAATCTACAATAGGCAAGCAGCTTGGTGTGAAAAAATCAACTGTGGGAGCAATCATCAGAAAATGGAAGACATACAAGACCACTGATAATCTCCCTCGATCTGGGGCTCCACGCAAGATCTCATCCCGTGGGGTCAAAATGATCATGAGAACGGTGAGCAAAGATCCCAGAACCACACGGGGGGACCTGGTGAATGACCTGCAGAGAGCTGGGACCAAAGTAACAAAGGTCACCATCAGTAACACACTACAACGGCAGGGAATCAAATCCCGCAGTGCCAGACGTGTTCCGCTGCTGAAGCCAGTGCATGTCCAGGCCCGTCTGAAGTTTGTCAGAGAGCACATGGATGATACAGCAGAGGATTGGGAGAATGTCATGTGGTCAGATGAAACCAAAGTAGAACTTTTTGGTATAAACTCAACCCGTCGTGTTTGGAGGAAGAAGAATACTGAGTTGCATCCCAAGAACACCATACCTACTGTGAAGCATGGGGGTGGAAACATCATGCTATGGGGCTGTTTTTCTGCCAAGGGGACAGGACGACTGATCCGTGTTAAGGACAGAATGAATGGGGCCATGTATCGTGAGATTTTGAGCCAAAACCTCCTTCCATCAGTGAGAACTTTGAAGATGAAACGAGGCTGGGTCTTCCAACATGACAATTGATTGATTGATTGATTGAATCTTTATTTTGAACATGTTGAAAAAGTATAAAAAAAATAGAATTAAAAGAGACAAATGAACAAAGCAAACAAAAGGAAAACGAGCAACCACAACTCCAAATAACGTCCATGTTCAAAAAGGAGCAGGAAGAAGCATAAGCTTATTTAATCCCACCCCTTTTCCACTATCTAGTATCAATAGACTACAGAAATACCTCCTTGCAATTACATTATATGTTATGTGTAATTTTTTTTATTTTATTTATTTATTTATTTTTAAATAATAATAATAATAATAATGATAATGGATACTTTATTGATCCCCATGGGGAAATTACTTATTTTTCTCTGCATTTGACCCATTCACTCAGTGAAGCAGTGGGCAGCCCACTAAGCAGGCACCCGGGGAGCAGTGTGTAGGGACGGTACCTTGCTCAGGGGTACCTCAGGGTAGCCGTTAAGTGGATTCCAACCGCCGACCTTCCGATCATGGGGCGACCACTTTACCTACTGAGCTATCCCTGCCCATATATATACACATATATGTTTCTATCTATCCATACATACGTATATACACACATACGCACATATACACATTTTCAATAACCCCATTAACACCTCAAGGATACACAGCCTACAATTATATATATATATCCATACCAACAAACCCGTGCATGCGCACACACATGAAAATATTAGACAAGAACACCCTATCAAATCTCTACCTTTTCCCTGTACCCTGTAAAAACCATATCCTTAAACCGCTTTTTAAACTGCGCCATGCTTGGACATTGCTTCATATCTTTACTTAGTCTGTTCCACAGCTTCACTCCACACACGGAGATGCAAAAACTTTTTAATGTACGGATACGAGGATGTTTTAAATTTAATTCCCCCCTCAAATTGTATCCCCGTTCCCTTTTAGAAAACATTTTTAGAATATTGTCAGGAAGCAGGTTATTTATTGCTTTATATATAATTTGTGCTGTGAGAAAATGAACCAGATCTGTGAATTTTAGAATTTTTGATTTTAAGAATAGTGGATTTGTATGATCTCTGTAACCAGTTTAATGTATTATCCTTATGGCCCTTTTTTGTAATATAAAGATTGATGATAGCGAACATTTGTAAGTATTGCCCCAAACCTCTGCACAGTAATTCAAATACGGTGCAATCAGGGAACAATAGAGAATGTGGAGTGATTTGTGGTCCAGAATGTGTTTTACTTTACTCAAGATTGAGACACTTCTTGAAATTTTGTTATGTATATGATTTATATGAGACTTCCAGTTTAATTTATCATCTATAATCACACCAAGAAACTTATGTTCAAGTACTCTTTCAATTTCCACACCATCTACATGAATCTGCACTTGTGCATTTCTAAGGGAATTCCCAAATAAGATAATTTTAGTTTTACTTAGATTTAGCGATAGTTTGTTCCTGTTAAACCATTTTTTAATTTTGCACATTTCTGAAGTAATTGTATCCAGCAGCTCCTTTAGATTCCCCCCAGAACAAAAAATATTTGTGTCATCTGCAAATAATACTAATTTTAATATATCAGATGCCTTACAAATATCATTTATATAAATAATAAATAATTTTGGACCCAGTACAGAGCCTTGTGGAACACCACAAGCAATGTCCAAGCATGATGAGGAATGGACACCCAGCTTCACAAATTGTTTCCGGTCACTTAAATAATTTTTCACCCATTGCAGTACAACCCCCCTAATCCCGTACCGTTCCAGTTTATTAATTAATATGTCATGATTGATTGTGTCGAATGCTTTCTTGAGATCCAGAAATACTCCAGCTGCATACTGTTTCTGATCTATAGCATTCGTAATCTCCTCAATTGATTCGATTAATGCCAGAGATGTTGATCTTTTTGATCTGAATCCATATTGACTGTCAGAGAGTAATTTATATTTATCTAAGAATTTGTCTAATCGTTTATTAAACAGGTTTTCTAGGATTTTGGAGAATTGTGGTAGTAAAGAAATGATCCAAAACACACCGCCCGGGCAACAAAGGAGTGGCTCCGTAAGAAGCATTTGAAAGTCCTGGAGTGGCCTAGCCAGTCTCCAGACCTCAACCCCATAGAAAATCTGTGGCGGGAGTTGAAAGTCCGTGTTGCTCGGCGACAGCCCCAAAACATCACTGCTCTCGAGAAGATCTGCATGGAGGAATGGGCCAAAATACCAGCTACTGTGTGTGCAAACCTGGTAAAGACCTATAGTAAACGTTTGACCTCTGTTATTGCCAACAAAGGTTATGTTACAAAGTATTGAGTTGTATTTTTGTTATTGACCAAATACTTATTTTCCACCCTGATTTACAAATAAATTCTTTACAAATCCTACCATGTGGATTCATGGATTTTTTTTTTCACATTCTGTCTCTCACAGTTGAAGTGTACCTCTGGTGCAAATTACTGACCTCTGTCATCATTTTAGGTGGGGGAACTTGCACAATCGGTGGCTGACTAAATACTTTTTTGCCCCACTGTATTTCTATATATTTCCAAACGTGCTCCGATGTTTCTGAGGCCATGGTTCTCAGCCGGAAAAGGGTGGAGTGCCCACTCTGGGTCGGGGATGAGTTCCTGCCCCAAGTGGAGGAGTTAAAGTATCTCGGGGTCTTATTCGCGAGTGATGGGAGAAGGGAGCTGGAGATCGACAGACAGATTGGTGCTGCGGCTGCAGTGATGCGGACGCAGCACCGGTTTTATTTGTTCCTGAGTAAGTCGGTTTGGCTGAGATTAAAGTTAAGCTTCATAACATATTAATCACAGTTAAATTAAAAGGGGACGGCAGTAAAAACTCCAGACCTGTGACATCATCAAGTACGCTGGTGTTCCAATTGTACAAATCGCGAGTCCGTACTCGCGTTCTCGCCAAGTCCGTACTCCCGTGCGTTCTCGGCAAGTCCGGTCTCGCGGAGAACGCGAGTCCGTACTTAGAATTGAGAAAGGGCTCTTGACTTGTTGATTTCGGAATTCTCAGACTTGTTGACATGTCGCTGTATGAAAGGATTCTTTCATAGTGAGTGATATGAAAAAACAAAGACTTTAATTTTCATCTATGTTGTGAGGATAAATCCCTGGTTAAAGACTTCTTGAATGTAATTGAGTCCCTAAATTTCACACAATTTGTGTCTGGGCCAACATGCAAGGGCTACACCCTAGACGTTGTCCTGGGGTACGTACTGAAACCTGTCTTTTACCTATTTTAGAACATTTAGCAATTTTATTTGATATTTTAATTCCTACATCTCCAGCCTCTGAGAGGGAAAAATTGCCCCTCAGGTCATCTCGTCACATTAACCCTGAAGCACTGCTTAGAGTTAATTTACCTGTGGACACTTTGACTGTGAACTTTAATAATGCAATTCTTGACCTGTTGCTCCTGTAAAGAAGTTAAATGTTGTCAAAGGAACCTTATGACCTCGCTAAATGAGGAACTGATGTAGGAAAGCCGAGCGTTGCTGGTGATGCTCCAGATTAGAAGTATTTCTACAGGCTTGGAAATAGCAGCACACTGTCAACCAACAACCTGTTTGAGCGATTTCAGTCTGCTTTTAGACCAAACCACAGAAACAGCTTTAATCAAAGTGGTAAACGATCTGTAGGTAAATGAAGACAATAATTGAACCTCATTTTTATTACTGCCAGATCTAAATGCTGCCGCCTTTGACACTGCGGAGCACTGTATTTTATTGGATAGGCTAGAACATTTTATAGGAGTTGCGGGAAATGTTTTATAATGGCTGAGATCCTACCTGTCTGCTGCCTTTTGTTGTTCTTGTACATTCTTTTAATGTAACCTTTTATTGTTGTGCTATTGACCTGCAGCTTTGAAACTGTGTTGACTTGTCTAAATCAGAAGCTTGTCTATCTGCCATTAGTAGCTGGTTATCTGATCATTTCCTGCTTCTTAATACTGATAAGACAGATTTGATGGTCATTGGACCACAAAAATTTAAGTACTTGTCCCAAAATTTCACCTTGAAAATTGATGACTATGTCATAAATTGCAAAGACAAGGTAAAAGACTTGGGTGTGTGGTTTGACACGGTGCTCTCCTTTGAGTCCAATGTGGAAGAGAAAACAACGACTGCCCTTTATCACCTAAAGAACATAGCTAAAATCAGGCAAGTTTTATCACTGGACACTGCAGAGGTACTTGTCCATGCATTTGTGCCTTTGCATTTGATTATTGTAAAGCTCTTCTTTCTGGGTTACCGAAGGAAGGTTTTAAAGGTTTGTAAATGATACAAAATGCAGCTGCTCGCATTTTAACCTGGGAAATTTGAGCACATTACCCCAGTACGGAAATCAGTTTCAAGCAGATTTTAAAGTTTAGCGCCTTCATATCTTTCTGACCTTTTGTACCTCTATGTTCTTTCCCATGTTCTTCGATCTCAGGATACTAGCCTTCTGAAAGTTCCTAAAGCCAGAAAAAAAGACTATTGGGAAGCATGCTTTTTCTTTTCAAGCTCCATTTTTGTGGAACAAAAAAACTGTTTTTTCTGTACTGGTTTTATTTTATTTTTTATTTTATTCATCTTTTTATCTTCTAATAACTGTTCAGCACTTTGTTTGAAAGCGCTATATAAAAAAAGTTATTATTATTATTCTAATCAATTAATTGCAATTAACACGCTAAATGCCCACCACTAATTTTTACATTACTCTTAAATCAATTTTTAAAAGTATGCAGTCATGAGTACGTTACTAAAACTGTTGTTAATATTTCTGCAAACTTTGTGACATCATGTTGGATTTATAACCAAGTGTAACTTAAAAATATGCAGAAGTAATTTCTACTTGATGCAGAGACAGAATACACCATGAAATTACTTGTTTGTTTTCTCACATTCCCAAAGACCTAGCCCAGCATCCATAAAATGTGGCTTAAACAGCTGATAAGAGTTACACACCCACAAGATTTCTCAAGTTAGCACTGGTCTAACACATTTGTTATGGTTATAAAAAAAAAAAAAACATTCTCTTTCAAGGTAGAAGAACTGGACTGAAAATGATTTAAAAAGCACTGAATAGCCTTTATAAAGCCCAGTGAGCACTTAAAGAAAGAAAAACTAAAGAAAGAAAAAACTGAAAGTCTGGCCTCTCTTATGCAAAATATATAGAAATTATGGTTGACTCAAGACATTTGCACAATATAGTAGTTTAAAGAAATCTGAAGAATAAGTCAAAATATTAAGTTGCCAGCTAACAAAAAAAATAAAAGAAGGACATTCTCATAATTCAAACAGAGGTCGGAAGGAAAAAATAGGCTAAATTAAAAATGAAATTCGACCAGACTCAGAAATAACCTCCACATCTGGATTGGGTTCCATGAGGAAGCTTGTGTGCAAGAACCTTCTACTTCTGTAAATTGTACCTACTTATTAGATTAGACTGAAATCTCTAAATGAAGAACTGTTTGCTGGAAATAGTTTTGGTGTCTGAATTAAACAAAAAAAAGTACTGCGTCATTCTTTGTTGTCCTGCTAAAATAACACTGACAAAAACGATTAACAGTTTAGTGAACTCCGTCCATCTACCTGGCTTTGTACTGCTGGAATTCCTTAGTTCGCCGTTGCACCAACTCCTCATATTGATCCTTGGGGAGGTGTTCTTTAAGAAGCCTTGAGCCAGCAGGACAAGTGCAGGGACCAGATGAGGGAAGATGCGTGGGGAGAGATGAACTGGAAGGGTAGAAGGGTGAGGGTATATCAGATGTCTTTAAAGCCTAACACTCATTCTATGCCACACAACTGTATAACTATAATTAGTACAACGATTATTATTAAACCTCATTTGGTTTGGAGATGTACTTTCATGGACTGATATTAAAGTTTAACAAAAAAAAACCTGGTTTATGAAACTAAATTACATCTGAAGTAATGATAGAAACAGGGTATCATTGTTTTTAATATTTGTGTTTTCAGAAAAAAAAAGATGCCATATTCCACAGTCTTGTAGAAAAATCACTTTGTTTCTTTATATTATTTTTATTTAAAAGGTACAACTGGGTTCCTTACAAGGGAGACCTGACCACCGGTAACAGCAATGCAAAAATACAATAAACAGATCATGTAATAGACAAACCCATAACCTGAAACACTAGTGCTCACTAGTAGCAGTGCTCAAGGAAAATATCTAATTCTCTCTTCATCAGTTTTAAGTTCACAGAACAGATATAGACACTTTTACGTTTAGATCTAATGATAAGAATACACTGTTCATTAGATCTATCAGAATCAAAAAGCAGAATTTTGGAGCAGAGTACCTGGTAACTATTGGCACTGGATAGTAAAGAGGACAAAGGGTAAACTGAACGTTTGCCTATTATTGCTCTGTAGAGAAACATATCCACATGCTGTTTGAAGCAAGTGGTCCATGATGGCCAAATCATACAGAATCTAAATGTGATTCAGAAATTTTGAATTTGAAATGAAACTTGGAGATGCATGGCACAAAAGACTCCACACATTAATTAATCACAGTAATCAGTCACAGGCAGAAAATCATCCACAGTATTTTGCTGGAATAAAAAGTTAAGGAAGAAATATTGCTAAAAAGGATCTTCATAGAGCTTCCTTACAAGACACAATTTCCCATTAAAGCAGGATTAAACTGCAGGTCCGTCAGCAAGAAAAGAGCAAAATTGTAACATACGTATACATCAAAGAGCTGATGTGAAACAGAGTGTTAAAAACAACGAACCTTGTCCAATGAAGCCACTGTATGTGCTTTTCATGCTGTATTTTTTGATCTTTGAAGAATCGTGTACATGTATGAAGACATTTGCACGACTATAAAAACAGACAACACCTATGGGCAATTTAGATGCACAAATTACCCAAACTCCACTAACTGCAAGTATTTGGACTTAAAAAGTTGCTAAAATGCATAAGGAGCATACTGTATCTTTCTCGGAGGTTGAGTTTTACCTCAGTTTTGGTGTAGTGATAACATCTCTCGTCAGAATAAAATAGGATGTGGTCACAACGATCACACACACAGCAGAAACCACCTGGAGCTTCCATCTGTCAAATACAAACATCTGTAGAGGTGCACAGAAACGCAGGCACATCCATTATAATCTGGAAAAACATTTTAAAATCTATAACTATAAATAAATAAACAAGAGCCATGGAGAAAGAACAAAGTAACAATTCATAAGGATTTGAAGTTAGATCAGGATATCTATATGGTACTGTGCAAAAGTCTTTATCCATCCCTCATTCTTTAATATTTTGCTGTTAAGCATCCAGTAAGTGATGCCAGATTTTCTTGTCATTTTTAAAGTGGTCTTAAGCAATAGTTGTCAAAAACTGACAAAACTGAATTTAAGAAATAAGTCCTTGAAGTTTTAAAAACCTGTTTAGCGCCACCTTCTTTCAGTACAGACCGTGACATCATGTAGTTGGTAGCTAATAGACTTTAGACTTCAACTCAGAGGAAATTAAGGACACTAAAACTAAAAATCAGTTTAAGGGAATCCGTTTTGTGTTGTCCCTGGCTGCAACTATGAGTTTTACGCTAAGAAACAGAGATATCCTCTGCTGTCCACTTTCACGGTCTGTCTCTTAGCGGCAATTGGCCACTTGCTGTTTGGCTAGCTGCACTAAAACGGGAAAATCTAGCTGTTAGTTGCAATGTTCGAGTTTGTAGATGAGGACTTTGTGGAAGAGACCCAGTTTGAGTCAGAAGACATACAAAGTGTAGTCCGACAGCTTTTCTTCAGGCTGGGTGTACCAAGCCATAGTAGTTACTGCCTTTCGGCTGTAGAAACTATATTTAACAGTGTAAAAAAGGTAATTAAAAACTCGCATTAAAATACAGTGATGGTGAATGTGAAGATTAGAAAATTTTTCGGTATGTTCCCCTTATAATATAAGTGGACATCCAAGCATGTCTGTGTTATTCCCTGGATTAATTAGCTTAACTATAGCGTTATTTTTGTGCCACTATTCTGAGCACACATTAAAAAATAAAAATAAAAATTTGAGCGCATGTAAAAAAAAACCAAAAAAACCATTGCAAGTGTAAGTGTTTGACGATTTATTTTGAGTGAACAAAATTAATTGCTGTGTGCAAAAAATTTATTATTTGTAGAATTATTTGCATCCAAGTCTGTGATTGGTTGGTTTTGTGGCACAAATATAACGGCGTTAAGAGCGCAAGCAACCAGTGTTGCCAACTTAGCGACTTTGTCGCTATATTTAGCAAGTTTTCAGACCCCCTTAGCAACTTTTTTTCTAAAAAGCGACTATTCTGGCGACTTTTTCTGGTATTATTGGAGACTTATTTATGACGACTTTTTGACGTGAAAACGCGTATCGCTCTTACTCTCAACAAGCAGCGGTGCTGCCTTGGGCACCTCACCCATGCCAAAGCACTCACAGGTGGAGGATAGTCCTCCCCCAGCTGCTATCAGGGCAGGAGACGTTCACACCTGTGCGTCCAAACGGCAAATGAATCGCGCATGAGCGAAGCCGCTGCTCCCGCACTGACTGTAACGCAGTCAGTTCTTCCTTTACTGTTATGCTGTTTTGTGGATCACAAGGTTTAAAACTACTTATAAACACACACACAAAGTAACTCCACCAAAGTACCAATTTCGGGTCACTTTTGCCGGTCCAGGCCCGGATAAAGGTGCAGGGTTGGAATTGTGACATTAAAAAACAATAATTGCTAAAAGAAATTTAATTTGTAGTTCTAAATAAATTCTAACTGCATTTAGGACGTTTTTTACTCACTTCATGTCTCTCCCACGATGTTATTTCTCTCTCCAACAGCGTAGGTTACAATAATATTAGCATGACCAATTATGCAAATTAGGCGATGACATCATTTGGCGACTTCTAGCGCCTTTTAGGACAGCCAATAGCGATTTTCCTTACTGAGGAGTTGGCAACACTGCAAGCAACACATTGCGAGCAGGTCCGCAGAAAACTCAGCAAAATGCAAATGCAAAAACTGAGGGAGAGGGGCTGCCTGCTATTGTATGTGTATATGGATACTAGCAAACACTGAAGTACATTTTTTGCACGCAGCAATGAATTTTGTTCACTTAAATTGAGCTTTTCTTCGTTCAAAATAAATTTCTCCTCGAAATGCAACACGTGCCAGGGCTCTAGACTGCGACCATATTGGTCGCAAATGCTGTACGGATCACTCTCTGGAGAGCTTTTTGGTCCTTCACACAGCTGTTTGCTTTCTCTTCTGGTTTTTTTCTCCATACAGGTGACCCAGGTGTTTTTTTTTTTTTTGTTGTTTGGTTTTTGTTTTTATTTTTCTTCCCCCCCTTCTCACCGTCTCTTCTCCCCTTTGGTTTTCTTTCTCTCCCTCTCTTTCTTTCATTCTTTCTCCCTGTCCTATCCCCCAGTCATGTCTGTCCCGTTTGTAGGAACTGAAAATAAAATAAATTCATAATTATAATAAAGGTCAATCAAATGGACCAATATGGCAAGGCCATGATGATCCACTTGGTAAAATAAATCCGCTTGGCATCTTTCTTGGCCTTAAGACAACAATTCTGATGGCTAAAGATCCAAACGGGACACAAAAAAAAAAAGAAAAAAAAAAGAGATAGTCAGGGGCGGGACCTCTCTGATTGGCCGTGGTCCAGTTGAAAGTGCAGGTGGAAGTGGGAGGTGAGTAGCTTGACTAAAGCGACATCAATTCATTATATCCTGAATCGACTTTTAAATATAACCGTGTTTTGCCAGAAACGCCAGATTCTCAGATTAAAGCTCACAAAACCATTTCAACAACAACCAAACAGCAGATGAGAGCAGGTACATGGATTCCACACAAAGACGTAAACACAGAACGGACCGACACATCAGAATCAGCTTTGTCTTTCTCGGCTTTCTCACCCGACGGCCCGTAGACGGACACGCTGTCGGAGCTCGGCGATCCCGATGCGTCCGGTCCGCTGTGTTTACATCTTTTTGCGCTGATTCTGAGCTGCAGGTTTTGTCTCTCTCCAACCAAAATCCACCGAGCCAGCAGCAAAAGGAGCAGCAAACTGCGCTTCACATCTGATCAATGTCGTCATGAATTTTGCTGTTTTGCTTCCACGACTATTAAAATCACACTTCATGCACAGCTAGCTCTCTCTCTATCTCTCGCTATACTTCAAGAACAGTTTCCCGTCTCCAATCTCTGTTTTCTGTATTATTCATTCGCTTATTACCCACCAGTCTACCGTTGTTTACAGCGCTGTGGCTGCTGTCTTTTTCTTTTCTTGTTTTCACTTAAATGACCTCGGACAAGAAAGCCTGTTTTTTCTGTTGTTCAATACTGAAGAAATTTAAACTTTATATGCAGAACATTGTAGAATATTTTTAAGGTTATCTGCTATAAAAAGCCAGACCAGGAAAATCTCCTTCATGTTTTTCTGTGTTTTATTCTCAGTTACTTTCACACAAAGGCATCTGCTGTGATGTTCACAATTCTGAAGAAGTCAGTACTGATAAATGATCAGAATTATAATATTTCTGACTTTCTGAGGCCAAGTTGAATCGAACCGGGACTTTGAAAACCGGAATCGAATGGATTATAGAAATCAGTGATGATACCCAGCCCTAGTGAGCAGCCTAGGCACGACAGAAGTGGATGCAGCTGTAATAGGAAAAGAACTATTGCTAACTTTTCTGTTAAGGCCTGATCCTTCTGAAATTCATAGCCAGTGCTCTGACACGGTGTCATCAATCTTTGAATGCTGAAAAAGCACAGTGTCTCCAGAAAAACACATATTATATAAATTATTATAAAATTTGTGTACGCCTAACTTTTGTGCCGGTACGCCTAACTTTTTAAAGTTAGGCGTACCGGTACGCCCATGGCAAAAAGTTAGTCTAGAGCCCTGCGTACACCTGCAAATTTTTTTTTTACGTGGTCTCAATTTTTTTACGTGAGCTCAGAATAGTGTCCGAAAAATAAGGCTATACTTTTTTTTTTTATAACTTTTTATTGATCATTTTACAGTATGGGAATACAAAACTTAAGGTCAGTATGGGAGACATTCACAGTTCCAGTAATAGCATCTACTTACATCATGGTAATATTCATTTATTCAGTACAAAGGGGAGTACACAACCCATTTTTCCCAGAGCTTCTTAAATTTCTCGAGCTCGAGTCTAAGGACAAAGGTAAGCCTTTCCATTCCAAAAATTTCTTCCACTATCCCACGCCATTGGGCCCGAGTTGGAGGGTCTGCCTTTAGCCACCTACGGGTTATGGCCTTCCTGCAGCCAGCCAAAAGTATTTTCAATAAATAAATATCTTTATCTGGGAGTGCCGTAGGCAATTTGCCAAGATACAACGTATCAAATGAATAGTCTATTTTAATCCCAATTATTTTGTTTATCTCAAGGGCCACCTCCCCCCAATATGGCTGAATCCTTGGGCAGGCCCAGAAGACATGAAAATGGTTTGCCATAGGGGTTCCACAACCTCTCCAACATAGGCCCTGGCTCTGTGAGCCTGTTTGCCGAGCTGTGAGTTTAGGAGTGTTAAAGAATCTCACTACATTCTTCCAACCAAACTCTCTTAAGGACCTTGAATTTGCAGTGGTAGCCTGAGACTCACATATTCCCCACCAGCTGTCCTCCGAATTTCGTGAGCCTGATTCCCTCTCCCATTTATGCTTAATGTACAGTGTAGAGTGATTTTTAGAGGCTTGTATACTACCGTATATTTTCAAGACCATCGTATGCCTCTCGTATGCCTCTTGAAAGATATGAATTAGGTTGTATTCGTTTTCATCTCTGATTAGCAACGTCTTGTTGTAATAGTCTCTGACCTGCAAGTATCTAAAGAAGTCGTGCTTTGCCAATCCGTATGTATCTGAGATGGTTTTATAGCTTTGGAATCCCCCATTTGTTGCTAGTGAACAAAAAGAAGTAATTCCTCTCAGAGTCCACTGTTTAAAGGTCCCATCCAGCCTGGCATAGGGCTGCTCAATTAATCGAATTTTAATCACGATTACGATCTGGGCTTTCAACGATCATTAAAAATGACTGAGCCGATTATTAGCCCCTCCCTCATTTATCCGCGACACCTTAAAGGCCGGTCCGTGAAAATATTGTCGGGCATAAACCGTCCGTGGCGCAAAAAAGGTTGGAGACCGCTGATTAAGAGGACCCGAGGGAAGCTCGGAAAGCTAAGCAGAAGTTATTTGGAGAGTGACTGCCGTTGGTTGAAAAGAGAGTTTAAAAAAAAAAAACTTCAGTGGTGTTGCACACTATTTTATATTATTTTTTTAAAGTCATTGTTAACCCTTTAAAGCCGGTCAGAGCAGCACGCTCCGTTTTGCGTAACTATTGTTAAATCCCTGTAGAACCTGAACCGTGTAAGCTAGCGCAATAATTTGTTTTGCATATGAAACCGGAGGAGTTGTACTTACATCTTATGCCATCAGCTTGTCCTCGGTCACGGTTTCGTTCCACATATAGCTTTGCAAAAATTGCATAAAAAGCGCTTGCAGGAACAAAAACATAATATTCCAGAAACACGCTTTGCCGTTCCTATCAGCTGTTCGTAACACTTCCCACAGTGAAATGATGCACATGCTGTTTTCTTTGCAAATTTGCATCATAGGATTGTTTTTTGTTTTTCCTGCAGTATATAAAAATTGCTGTATCTCCAAAATAAAACTATGAAGACACTCAAAATAAATTTCCTGTGGTGGGAAACTATTTTTTGCAACTTTATTGTATTTAAAGTTTTGAGGGATAAACCTCTTAAATTTCTCCAAGTAGAAATATATGTAAACAAAACAAAAGCGATTTTCAATTTTTTTTGTAGTTTATTGCACTTTTTTGCAATTTATGTAATTACTATGGACTTAATGCATACATATTATTAAAATATGGGCTATAACAGTTGTATTGATGTATAGCAACTTGAAATGCTCCCACAAATGGCACTACAGCATGTAAAAAAATAATATAAGCTCTGGTGGACTTGGTTCTATAGTAGGTCTTAAAGGGTTAAATAAATATCGTCAAATAATCGTGATCTCAATTTCAGTGAAAATAATCGTGATTATCATTTTTGCCATAATCGAGCAGCCCTAGCCTGGCAGGTACAAACTCCGGGTCATAAGCTATCCAATTCAAGGTCTTAGCCTGCTTTTCTATTTGTAGTTTCCCCACAACCCTGAACCATAGTTTCAGGGTGAACCGGGTCAAATGGTTCAAATCTTTGTAAAATTTTTCAGCTTGGTTCTTATTTCCTAAAAGAGACTGTAATGGGAAGTCTAATTGTGTAATTTCCATATTTTTCCATTTAGCTTCATAGTTTGGGGAACACCAGTTTACCAGGGGCTTCAGTTGTGCGGCGTAGTAGTAATCTTGTAAGCACGGCAAAGCTCTCCCTCCCTTCTCTTTTTTCAATTGCAGCGTTTTGTACTGGACCCTCGGTCTTCCGCCGTTCCAGACGAACCGTGAGATCCATCTGTCCCACTCGTCAAATTGTTTTTGGGGTATCTCCATATATGTAAGACTGCGTTCTTCTATTTGCGCATGTGATGCCATCAGCCACACAGGGGTAAATTAGTCCATTTTTTTTACCTTATTAGTTTGCTTTGCAGTTTTCTTCATTAATCATTTGGTTAAACCTAACACTGGTATTATGAGGCGCGCACATAGTAACATTGTGTGGTTTTTCTAAAATGTTTTGTTATATTAATTATGTTTCTCTTTCTTTGAGTTACCTGGGTTTGGGCGGTGGCTGTTTCCTGTCTGGGCAAAAGGCGTGGCTGAGGACTCTGGGAACAAAATGCCTGCTCAACAGGACCAACCATGGGCTTACCAGGAGCAGAGGTGTTTTAGGTTTAGTTAGGTTATTCTGTGCTTAGTTAATATTAGTGTGTGTTTTGTTTCCCCCTATTGTGTGTTAATGGTTTGGCCAAATTATTATTAAAGCTACCCTCATGTGTCTTTGTAATTAGGTCAGTTTGTGAGTTAAGTTATGTCTCACTTTGTTTTGTTTAAGTTTCTGGAAATTACTTTTCGTAGAGTTATATTTAGTTGACCTGTTTTATGGGCCTGCTAACTATGTTTTTGAATTTGAACAGCGCAACATCTCTAAAATGAGAAATATCCTGTCTCAGAGTGACGCTGAAAAACTAGTTCATGCATTTATTACTTCCAGGCTGGACTACTACAATTCATTATTATCAGGATGTCCAAAAAACTCCCTGAAAAGCCTTCAGCTAATCCAAAATGCTGCAGCAAGAGTCCTGACAGGGACTAGAAAGAGAGAGCAGATTTCTCCTGTTTTGGCTTCCCTTCATTGGCTTCCTGTTAAATCCAGAATTGAATTCAAAATCCTGCTCCTCACATACAAGGTTTTAAATAATCAGGCCCCATCTTATCTTAATGACCTTGTAGTACCATATCACCCTATTAGAGCACTTCGCTCTCGCTCTGCAGGCCTACTTGTTGTTCCTAGAGTATTTACAAGTAGAATGGGAGGCAGAGCCTTCAGTTTTCAGGCCCCTCTTCTGTGGAACCAGCTTCCAGTTTGGATTCGGGAGACAGACACTATCTCTACTTTCAAGATTAGGCTTCAAACTTTCCTTTTTGCTAAAGCATATAGTTAGGGCTGGACCAGGTGACCCTGAATCCTCCCTTAGTTATGCTGAGCCTGGTTCTGCCGGAGGTTTCTTCCTGTTAAAAGGGAGTTTTTCCTTCCCAAAGTACAGATATGTGGACGACACCTGGGTCAAAATCAAGACACAAGAAGTGGAATCCTTCACTGTGCACATTAACGCTGTGGATAAGAACATCAAGTTCACCAGGGAAGACACAAAGGACAACTGTCTGCCTTTCCTGGACTGCGCTGTGCACATTGAAGAGAACGGCAAACTCAACATCGAAGTTTACCGGAAGCCCACACACACGGAACAGTACCTCCTCTTTGACTCCCATCACCCTCTGGAACACAAACTTGGAGTAATCAGGACCCTACACCACCGGGCAGAACATGTTCCCTCTAAGCCTGAAGGGAAAAAGAAGGAACACACACATGTAAAGGAAGCACTCAAAATGTGCGGCTATCCTAAATGGGCGTTCTTAAAGTCAGCAAAGAGGCACAGAAAAGAAGACCAGACACCAGCGAGGGAGGATAAGAAGGACAGACGTAACAACATTGTCATCCCCTATGTAGCCGGTGTATCAGAGAAACTCAGGAGAGTTTTCTCCAAGCATGACATCCCAGTGTATTTCAGACCCAGCAACACACTCAGACAGAAACTGGTTCACCCGAAAGACAAAACGCCAAAACACAAACTTAACAATGTGGTGTATGCTGTACAGTGCAGCGAGGAATGCTCAGACCTCTACATTGGAGAGACCAAACTGCCACTTCACAAGCGCATGGCACAACACAGAAGAGCCACCTCCACAGGACAAGACTCAGCAGTCCATCTGCATCTTAAGGATAAAGGACACTCTTTCGAGGATGCCAATGTTCACATTTTGGACAGAGAGGACAGATGGTTTGAAAGAGGAGTGAAAGAAGCCATCCATGTCCACTGTGAGCGACCATCTTTGAACAGAGGCGGGGGTTTACGACACCAACTGTCTGCCATCTATAATCCAGTTTTGAGATCCCTTCCCAGACGCCTTAACGCCCACTCACATCCTGGGCCATCTGACCTCAGGAATTCGCATGATAAGGTGGGGCCAGGTTTCACAATGAACTCACCCGAAACTCTGGCTGATTGGGACACACACCCAGTTTCACACCTTGGCTCAGGTGATTAGAGGATCATCAGGGGGTCCTTTTGTCCCTCTGTGGGGGGAAACTCCCACTAGGTTTATATCTGGGACTCTCCACCATTTGACCTTAGAACTGAAGAAGCTTCTCGGATGAGAGGTGAAACGTCTTCAAGTAACTTAAAGAAGTCCAGACGCTTTTCTTTGCAAGCTCCTTTGACTACTATAGATATCATTTCAAGTAAATTGCTATAATCTTTAATAATGTGATGTGTTTAATCTTAGCCAACATTATCCTGTGAAAATGAATGTGTTTTGTTAATTTCTGCAACATGGAAGCTAATACAGTGAAGGGAAATAACAGAAGTGTCTAGTCTAGGGGTCTCAAATTTAAATGAGTGCTGGCAATGTCATCTCACGTGAGGGCCAATTTAGTGTTCAAGTAGTTTAAAAAAAACAACCCTACAAACAAACAGGAAAACACCCACAAATATTTCCAAAAACGTAGTGTTGCCTTTATCTGAAGTACTAAATAAACAAATTGGTACTCTCTTTCTGACCAGATACGTGGCAGCGCTTCTGCTATAATTTTGTTCATATTTAACAAAATAAAAATGCAGATATAAGTGTACACATTCATTTTTGACTGCTAGTGAAAACTGTTTTGTTTACAAATAACTCGCTCACTGAACTAAAACAGCCAATCCATCCACATGTTTGTACTCTCTGCTCATAATGGCTGCATATAAATTTTTTTTTTGCTTTTTAAAGAACTTACATACCCAAATGTTTCTGTGGACCAGCGTTCAGTTACATTCACCCTGAACATGTCAGAACTTACTCTGAGCAACCTGCCATGTGTTCTGCAGAGATGTTATAGAGGGGTAACTGCCTCAAACAGCTACGCAATGAAGACCTCTTGAACTCTGAGCTCAGATCAACCAGTGATTGAAAAAGACTATTTTGAAATTAAGCAAAACTGAAGAACCAAGTGCAGTTTTTTCGTACTGACAACAAGTCTTTATAACCTGCTTGATTTTATTCTTGTTTTGTTTATTAGTTTTTCTAAGAGCAGTTCTTGATCAGTATGTAAAAGAATACATATAAACACAAAGATTCACATTGAGCAATCTAATTCTATGAAAGTACACACCTTGTTAAACATTCACTAAAGTGAATGCTAACCTTTCACATTACTCACCAGGAACTAGTCATCTTGGAAGACAAAGGTGTTGTTTTTTTGTTACCACGGAAGTAATGGTGAATTCAGAATTTAGTCTAAATGCCATTATATAATTATCTAATTTCATGTGATTTCACTGTGTTGCTCACAGTTAGTAAAAATACATTAGATTTGCATAATTTTCAGCTGTAATTCTTGTATTTGAATGAGAAAAACCAATCAATGCTATGCTTCTTATAAATACACAGAAACTGAGGTTAGAGAATGCAGTGAGAACAAAAATAATAGTATAGAAATGTCTTCTTACCGTTTCCACTTTTTAAGTTTCGCTGATCAGCAGGAATCACTGGAACCTCTGAAATCCTGTGAAAACTGGAGGTCATCCACCATCGGCACTGCATACAGGAAAGAGGGCTGTCTTTTTCTCTTCTGGTAATCCCAGACAACAGTGAACCTTGGACAAAACAACCACCCTAACCTATCAGGGTGGAGATTTCAAACAGAAATCCAAATGTAACAAACTCATGAATCTGCTTCCTACCATACAAAGCATGGCATGAAACATATTTTATAAATAAAAGATTTATAAAAGAAAGTTTTGCAGATAAGTATAAAAGATAAGTATCTATAATACTTATCTTTGCAAATTAAGTAGATTTTTTTAATCTTTTTGCTTAGCTATAGGGAAAGGTAAAGAAGCCCAACTGTAATCCTGCTACACACAACATCTAAATATTTGCTCATAGAATAGCAGTTTTTGGATTATTAAAAAAAGTTGTTTTTTCAGAGTTTAAAAGCAAATCTATAATTCTCCCAAACTAGTTTTCAGTCACTAAGCAGAGGACACATTTATTGCAAATACATGCAATAAATACGGAGACCGTTGGGGATCTAACTGCCTCACAAACAGGAAGAGACGTTTTTACCTGCTGCCATCAAGGAGACGTTATCATATGCTGAAAACAACAAAGACAGAATGACTGGAGTTTCCACCCCCAGGTTGTCAGGCTGAATTAAGACTTTAACTTAATCCTGAATCTATTAATGTAACCCCATTAATGTGATAGATGACAAATCTGTGTCTTTAAGATAGGTAGCTAGACAGATTCTATTTATATATAGGATTTGCTCAAGGAGTTTCATTGACTATATGCGATGCATTTCAACAAAGAATATACTTTGATTCCCTCCAGTGGAAAACAGTTGTAACTCTAAATGTACTGAGGTGTATTCCAGGAAGCAGCTTTAATGTAGTTAGAGGCTGATTTCTGTTCCACAAAATGCTGTTTTTTCTGATTGAGGACAACAAGACAACTTATGTTTTCCATCTGGACCCCTACACTGAAACATTTAAGGTACCGCACATTATTGTAAGTATGTTTTGTCAAGATTACATTCACAGTTGCTGTTTTGTTTGAATACAGCCAAACTGAGCTAACAAGGTTTGGACACTTTGTAAGTCTTACAAAGATATTACTTGTTAAATGCATTAATCTGCACAGTGGCACAGTGTTTGCTGACACAACATCGTTGGTGAACAAGCTCTTTTTTTCAGGACATAGGATCATATCAGCAACCCTGCAACGTACAATCCTTCAGAAACTGCCCCTCTGGCTTTTTCCACTTTAGTGATTAATTCACTAACCCCATAACTTGCTTGGATGGCAAAATCAGTGTCGGCATAAACTTTGTGAAAAGGTTCTAGTAGTTTTTGGTAGCCTTCTTTATATCTGTTTGGCCAATTTTTTTCCCCTGTCATCTCCCTTGTTGTTCTCACAATTCAACGTGTTTAGTCTCATGCGACTAAACATGGCTTGAGATTATATTCCTTAAGTACAGCAAGTTTCTCCTTACATATAAGGCAGGTCGCTTTTCAACCAAACTCACAAAAAATACTGCAGAGTCCATCTTTCTTGAAATTATCGGTCTACGTCATCCACTTTCCTTTAGGTTTGGAAAGCAACATTTTCTGCTTCTTCTTCTTCTTCTTCTGCTAATATTACCATTTCTTCTTCAGCTGCTGCGGTTTCTTTGCCCTGCTCTAGTCAAAAACTGCACTTACTTTGGAAATTTAAATGATAAATTACTTAATATTTTTTTTCATTGCAGAAAAAAACCAAAAAGTAACTTCAAGGGCAAAATTGCATTATATATTTTACATCAATTCACAGGCTGGAAGAAGGGGAGGTGCGGGCTGGAAGTGGCCCGGGGGCTGTGAGTTTGAGACTAAACACAATAAATAATAGAATATATTGAAAAGTTGTTATTGCTGTGATTGCTATGTGATTTCCTGGTAATGTTCATAGATTTAATGCAAATAATACATTGAAATAGGAATATTATAAATGAAAGAAAATTGTACATTTACAGCAGGAGTCGGCAACCCTAGGCACGCGTAGTTAACTGATGGCAAGACCGTAGCTGGACTGGCCATCGGGCATACCAGGCATTTACTCGGTGGGTCGATGGTAGGGTTGCCAACCGTCCCTTAAAAAACGGAATTGTCCCGTATTTAGAAACAAAAGTACACGTCCCGTATTGAGCTAATAAGAGACGCACTTTGTCCCGTAATACAGTGAGAATCAAAAGTAGTCTATAAATGTTAATGGAATTAACGCTTTGTTTGAAAACATAATTCCCAGCCCCTCTCCTGCTTTGTGACCAATGAGCTGACAGCACACTTATGACAATTCGAGTATGACAATTCAGATTACCGCTCATCTCATTGGTCGAGGAAAGGTTGCTTACGGAGAAAATACCGGAAGACAACAGATGACCACAACAACAAGCATGGCCAACAGGGAAACAAACGCCGACACTGCGGTGCAAGTCTCCCATATGGAAAAGAAATAGTAAAAACTTATACATGATTTACTCATGAAAGTGGCCACTTTCTCATTACTTTCATACATTGTTTTAGTAAGTATCCAAAACATACAAGTTTCATTGTATAATTTTTCAAGGGATCTTATATCTGTTTTCACTCTTATATGCTTTTCTCTTTCATACAAGTTTCACACAAGACAGATACAAACTTTATAAGATTTATATATATCTTTTCCATATTGGCTCGAACGACAGTAAACCTAAAGCTGGGCAAACACTGTGCGATTTTTTCAGTCACGTTATTCAGCTCCTGCTCAAACTGCACGATTGACTCGCAGTTGGTAGGTCACGATGCAGGTCTCACACTATACTGCCTGATGCTCTGATGCGACCTGAGTGCTCACCCTGTGCGTCCATAAAATGAAGGTTATAACAGAAAATCTGTCACTCTCTCTCTCTGTCTTTCACTCACACAGACACACCACCACCATCAACTTTGCTAAATTGCTAATGAAAAACATTGATCAGGCAGCTGTGATTGAGCAGCAGTGTAAATCCAACTATTTTCACGGTTGTTGTGGTCGTGATAATTTTGTGATGCCACATCGAAAAGGCTCGGATGAGCTTTCTAAAGTTCTACAAGTTGTGCCTCCATCGCTTGTGTCTGGATCACACGTTGCACTGCCGTGCTGCTCTGTCTTTTTCACCGACGTTTACGTGTTTGCGCGTGATTGATGATCGGGAGCTGGTCGTGAAAGTGTTAATCGCTTCTCGTTACCCCACGTATACTACACGATGCACGATGAAGGCCAAAATCGGGCCGATCACCAAATCGGTCGCACGACTCAAAAATCGTCTCAAAATGGGCCAAAAATCGCACAGTGTGAGCCCAGCATTAGAGCAGCAATGTTTGTTCGCTCAGAGAAAGAAAAAAGGCTGCAAAAGTACAGGGAGGAATGGGAAAAGGAAAACACCTGGCTCGGAAAATGCACGATAACACCTATAAAGCGCACTGCACTGAGTGCCGGTGCACTTTTTCCATAGGCATGCTTCTAGTGGTGGGCACATGAAGAACATGAGGGGCGTGAAAGCTCGGGGAACCCTTAACCAATGTTTTGTCCACCAGGCCACGGCAGAAGCAGATATGGTAAATGGCCTGTATTTATATAGCGCTTTACTAGTCCTTAAGGACCCCAAAGCGCTTTACATATCCAGTCATCCACCCATCCACACACACATTCACACACTGGTGATAGCAGCTACATTGTAGCCACAGTCACCCTGGGGCGCACTGACAGAGGCGAGGCTGCTGGCGCCACCGGGCCCTCTGAGGCAACGGGTGAAGTATCTTGCCCAAGGATATTTGGCATGCAGCCAGGAGGCAGCCTGGGATCGAACCACCGACCTTCTGATTAGTGGGTGACCTGCTCTGCCACCTGAGCTACAGCCACCTCACATTCTCAGTCTTTAACTGAGAATTTCCAAGGGCTCCACCGAGCCCCATGAGAACATAAGATGTAAAGTATGCTCCTGTGCCAAATAATCCCAGGGAAGCGAGGCGGAAGAATTTACACCGCTCCTTCAATTCGATCCTCTCCTCTTCTTCCCTTTTTCTTTGTTCTTCCTCCTTTCTCCTCTTCAGCCTTTCTCCTTCGAGTTTCTTCTGGGCCGCCTTATACATCTCGTCGGTGTAGTGGTTTCCTCCATTGAAATCCACCATTTCATCTATTTCATCCAAAAGACAGCCCCAGAGTGTCGATCACAGCGATATTTCTTCCGTCTTCACCCTCTGCCTCTTTTCTCAGACAGCCGTCGGTGACAGACTCAGGCGAAACGTCTTCTTTGAAAGCGTTTGCATCCCCCAGGATGGTGTTTCCGGATGCACTCTTTCCCGATCCTGTTTTACCGACCAGAAGGAGTCTCAGTTCTTCACGGGTCGCAGAGCCTAAGAAAAGTGTCATGATCCTGGGTCGTTGACCCAGCGTTTTGTGTTTCTTTTTGGGTTCATCTTGTGTTTGGTGTTTATTCTGATTCTGTATTAATTCTTTGGGTTGGTTGTCGTGTTTATTATCCCTACCTGTGTCTCCCCTCTGTGCTCTGTTCAGGTCCCTGCGTTTTTGTTGTAAAACAGTCTGTGTGTTTCCGGTTTTACTTTGTAGGTCTGCTTCTCAACATGTCCATTAGTGTCAGCTGTGTCCACCCCTGCATGTCATCTCCTCATTACCTAGTGTGTATTTATAATGTGTGTTGGCTTCTGTTCATTGTCGGATCGTCTGTGTTTCTCGGTGTAACTACGGCTCTCTGCATTCTCCGCTCCCCGTTTCATGCTTAGGTTTGTCATTTAGTTTTCCCAGTCTAGGTTTTTTCAGTCATTCGTCTTTTCTCACTGCCTGTTCGGTCGCTCCACTTCTGTAAATAAAACATCACTCTCATCACCAGTCAACTGCCTGCATTTTGGGTCCTTTTCCTCCTACACCACACGGCTCACCACGCCAGCCGTGACAAGAAGAAAGAAAAAAGAGGTGAAATTAAGGCACATTCAAGGAAAGTATTTCAGATCAGATTAAAAAGTTAAACCACACTGAAAATACACGTTGAATAAACCATGGCCCCAAACTGGTCGGTTGTCCCATGTGTTTCCCCCGTAGCTGCTCCGGGCGCACACACAATGAGCCCTGGTTTCGCGACGCAGGCATAGCAACAACCTCCTTCTACTCCTCACTGCCTCCTGTATGTGTGTGTGTGTGTAGGAGGTACTGGGTTCCTCACAGACGGGTGTTCGCGAAACCCACCCTCCCCAAAGCTAAGGGCTCGCCAGCGAGGCACGTGAGAGCGAGGAAAATGTTTTAAAAAAGGGAAAGGAGGATGAGGAGACACTGAGGGTCCGAGGTCTAAACGGAAGGCTGTGTTCAGGTAACCCGCCCTCCGCAGACCTAAGCGTACGCTAGCGTGGCTCTTGAGAACGATGTAGAAGGAGCAAGGATGAGGAGGAGGTAAGGAGTTTCTGAAGTCCATACGGAGGGCGGTGTTCGCGTAATAGGCAGGCCACATAGCTGGTCTTTCACTAGCGAGGCACTTGAGAACGATGTAGAGGGAGCAAGGAGGATGAGGAGCAACTGAGAGCCCGAGGTCCAACTGGAGGGTGGTGTTCACGTAATAGGCAGGCCACACAGCTGCTTTTTCACTAGCGAGGCGCATGAAAACGAAGAAGAAGGAGTAAGGAGGACGAGGAGCAACGGAGATCCCGAGGTCCTCACCGAAGGGGGTGTTCACGAAACCGGCCCTCTGCAGTTCTAAGCGTATGCTAGCAAGGAGCATAAACGGAGGGCGGTGTTCGCGTAATGGGAAAGGAAAATGGCTGCTCTTTCACTAGCGAGGCCCTTGAGAATGATGGAGAGGGAGCAAGGAGTACGAGAAGCAACGGAGAGCCCGATGTCCTCACTGAAGGGGGTGTTCGCAAAACCCACCCTCTGCAAAACTAAGCATACTCTAGCGAGGAGCGTGACAAGGATGTAGAGGGAGCAAGGAGGACGAGGAGGCTTGGAGAGCCTGAGGTCCAACTGGAGGACGGTGTTCGCGTAATAGGCAGGCCAAGCAGCTGCTCTTTCACTAGCGAGGCGCAGGAGAACGATGGAGAAGGAGCAAGGAAGACGAGGAGCAACGGAGAGCCCGAGGTCCTCACTTAGGCCCATTTACGCGTAACCCAAGGCCCATCCGGCAAAGCGCTCACCTGCGAGGAGCAGGAGAACGAAGCAGAAGGAGGTCGCAGGACGGGGAGGCAGGGAGAGTCCGAAGTCCTCACTTAGGCCGGTTTACGCGAACACTGCCGAGAAGGAGACATTGATGATGATGATGATCTGAAGTTGAGAGTTGTTTCCTCCTCATCATAACTTTAAACCACATCTTGAAGTAATAACTAATCAAAATGATACATAGTAAGCTCATAGAGACTTGTATCCACACAAAGTGCAAAATTATCATTCTAGTGCAGCTGTCTCCAACCTATGGGCCAGTCATTTGGTACCGGGCTGCGAGAGTTGAGGCTCGGGTGTGAAATTTATGGTTTTCAGGGTTTTTATCGTTATTTTTTATTGTTTTTATCGTTAACTCGGTTTCCATGGGTCTTTTCGAGCATAAACCGGTCCGTGGCGCAAAAAAAGGTTGGGGACCGCTGTTCTAGTGTACAAAACAGGGGGAGGCATTTTCTCATTACATGAACTCATCACACACTGATACAGTTGAGCTCAACAACTGTTAGCATCAAACCGCCCTGCCCCACCCCTTTCCATTTTCAGATAAGTTCAAACTTTTAAAACTAGCTGCACAAACTGAATAATGACCCCCTTTAATAAAACCAATGTTGTTAAAATTGTTCTTTTTTTATTACTTTGTACAAATGTGGTTGCAGAGGCTCTCATCCTTTCTATAGTTTTATTTTGATTGTGAGTGAATTACTAATTAAAAACCGATTTGACAAAGAACAATGTTTTGTGGTTATTTGAGTTGTTGTTCCGCTCAGCTCAAAGCAGTCTGGCCATTGTGATCTTGACGAGGCATTTTCATCCAGAGAAATATTACTTGCTCGATATGTTACTTTTTCATACCACTTTCTGTAAACCCTAGAGATGTGTGTGTGTGTTTTATATACATAAATAAATGAATAAATAAATAAATAAACAGCAAAATACAACGCTGGTGTTCCAAATCAAAGAAAAAGTAATGTTGCAGAGCCCTGATTTGATCATCACTGTGCTATCGGTGCTGCTGTTTTTAACTCAACATGACAGCCACACATTGGAGATCTGAAAATTTAAACGGAATACATTTAAACACCACAGACCACTCACTGTGTTCAACACTTTGACCCATGGCTTAATAAAGGAGACCAGGAAGTCACTTTCTTTTGGCTCCAGATCAAACTGGAATTTATAGATTGAGCAGCTGATACATAGTTTACAAATGTTACTGATACATTTTCTAATCTGTGTTCTATTAGCTGCATTTCCAGCAGTGTGAAGCAGACTGAGGAGCAGATTCAAGCCAAACCTGTTTGCTCCTAAACTGATGGTGTTAGTAATGTATGTCTTAACAAGTTGCTTACATAAAACGTATTAATTCAGCAGACAATCTATGTCATGCTTAAAGCATACTATAAATTGAATGACTAATTCAAATGTGATGCTTCCTGTTCATTTTAAACCAAAACTCTGAACATGATCTCAACAGGAGCATATTTCCATGGTGATCTTACCAGGTAACAAGAGAGCCACCTGAAACACTGAAAAGAAATTAGGCTCAGCGTGCATCACTAACAGATTAACCTTGCTTCACTGTCCACCACTCTGAAGCCAGTCGCCCAGAAGAGGGAGACTAAATTCTGAAAAGGCTGCCAACCCAGTACATCATAATAATATGCTAAAAATACAGAAATGTTATTGAAGCTGTGTGATTTAGCTAAAAACAGTATGTGATATTCTGACTACTGCAATACAAAGTTAAAGAGTCAGCTATCATATAACATTTACAGTTTTTTCTGATTGCTTAAGCACATTTTTTGTAACTATTGGCTAATTTTGCAAAACTCTACACACAAATAAGAAAACCTGTCACCCAATCATCAAAACATTGTAGTTCTCTTGCAAAAGCAAACACAGCTAGATTAACTCTTCACACCTTCATAAAAATGGTGTTTCCGTATCAAACAGTACACACAAGCCATCATCTACTAAGCACACAATGCGCCAACTGCACACTGATGGTATGAATACAAAACACATCTGGCTTTTGCTTTCTCTGTGCACAAGGTAGGCTATGTCAGTTTGAGCTCATACTTCTGTCATAGATCCATAAGCATAGAGGGATCCAAACTTCAAGTACTGGTGTTTATTCACACACATCAAAACAAACACAAGTGTTTATTTCCAAGTATAGGATTATTTGCAATCGCCATAATGACTATATGGGTTACTTGGTCTGCAGTGAACATGCTTCCTCTGCCCCCAGCATCTGGTCATCTAGCAATTCTGTAAAGTAACAATTTCAGTATTTTTACATCAATGGTATTGGTGTGTTTCTCATTGGCATATGGCAGTGCTACAAATCTTTGTGCGAAGTGACTGTACTAACCGATTCTCATTTCAAGATGTCCTTATGGTGCTTGCTACAGTGTAGCGGCTCGAGTTAGGGTGGACCCGTTGGCCAGCTACCCTCAGGGTCATTCCACGGTTGATTACATGGTCCACTATTGTAGCTCTGATGTCATCAGCAATTCTATTTCTTACTCTTCCTACCCTTCCTCTCCCCCCCTCCTCATCTTCCTCTCCCCCCTCCTCATCTTCCTCTCCCCCCTCCTCATCTTCCTCTTGCTCCTCCTTGTCCTTGTCGTCCTCTTCATCCTACTTCTTCACCTCCACGTCCTCTTCCTCGGCCTCCTCTACTTCTCACTCTTTCTGCTCCCTCCATTGTACTCCGCACACACAGCTTACCTGTATTGTAGTGCTTAGGCTGATTGCAAAGTGAACTAATTATCTAAAAAAGTTTTCACATGTGAAAGTGTGCCAGACAGTTGGCAAATTAGTGTTAATGATAGCCATACATGTGTATACTTTTGCTAGGAGTGTGTTGGAAATTTGGTAATTGAGTGTTGTGCAGTGAATTGTGCCTACAGTTTTGCAAAGTGTGTGTTACAAAATTGCAAACTGAGTGCAAAGCAGTTTTTGTGCTTTTAGTTTTGCAAACTCAGTGAGTGGTTTTGCTATAAGTCTGAATAGTTTTAGAGATTGTGCTACAGGAATCACAGTTAGGGTTTAAGCATTCAGAAAAAACTGTAATTTAAAAAAAACATACAGAAAAAACAGTCATCTGGCACAGGTAATCATTAGATATAAAATAAATTAAAACAATAATATAAGAACCTGAAGCATCTCATATCAGCATCTCAAGAATAAATATTTCAAACTTATTAATTTCATGATAACTCACATATGAGGAGGGTTGTTACAGTCAGGTAAGGCTACACTCCCATTCTGTGCCTCAGACAGTTTCAGTAGCATGATGTCATTCTTTCTATTAAAGATAATTAAGATATTTGTCTTCCAGATGCTCGTCTTAAAGATCTTTTTCTTTGCCACTTTCTGGACTTGTCCTGGATCTGGATGGACTCCAACAATCGCGCTCAGTTTCCTGCACAAGAGAAATAGTGACTGAAATAGCGACTGTGCTTGCTAAAAATAAGAATGAGCAGTGTTGTTATTATCATATTATTGCTATGAAAAAATATTGGCAATTATTTTTGCTTCAGTATTTTAAGACATATTGCAAGCCAATCTTTAAATTAATTTTTAATGTTTTCATGTGAAACTATAATTTTCTCACCATCCACTCTTTTGGCAGTGAGCTGCAGTCAAAACCCACCGTGGATGGATCAGTGAGCCGCCACAGTAACCCTCTATTCCATCCTTTTGTGAAATAACTTTCACGTGATAGTGACCCTCATTTTGACAGTCTTGACCACCATAGATTCTCTTGTGCAAATCCACCATGGTGCTTACTGTGACACCTGAAAGACAGAATAATTAATTTAAATGTCTGTATCCACAAACTGGAAAACAGCATCTTCTGAGAAAATATGATGGTCATAAACAGAAATGTGCGAGACAGATTCCACTCATGAAATTCATTCAGGCTTCACTGAGTTTCTGTACAAAATTCTGACAAACGTGCATTAATTGATGTCAAAGGGGAGACAAAAAAATGGAATAAAAAAAAAGTACTTGAAGGATCAGCTGTGTTGCAGGCAGAATGTGGGAAGACAGGAAATCAACTCAGAAAGATAATCTGACCAAATAATTCAATTTCAAATAAATTCCTTGCGCGTAAATTCAACAACAGACAAAGAAGCTACAGTTCCTGTAGCTAACTCTGCTTCAGTTACACGCTCTCGTGGGTTGCTCTCTACACTCGCAAATCGACAAAGTTGATTGGTCATTCTGATGGACACTTCAGGTTACTGCAGTAAACCAAGTTACACTGTGGCAGCGATAGAAATGTAAACTGTATTTGTTTAAAATTTGAAAAATAAAGTTTGCTGAATTCATTATAAACAGTTGTTGTTTGCTGTGCAACAGTGGCAATACTGACAGCTGTCACTGGATTACTTTACCGCTGAAGAAACCAGAGCATTCTAAGGCAGTGGTTCTCAAACTTTTCACAATGAGTACCACCTCATAAAATATATGGCTCTTAAAGTACCACCCTTATGAACGACATTAAAGTACAGTAATATAGGCCTATTTAACACCATAATCAGTTTACACAGACAATTTTATTTCTTATATGAATGTTATTTGTTTTATCTGTCATAAACAGGATGTGACAAGTGATAATAATAACAGCTGTACTGCATTAAAACATTCACAGCAGGTGGGATATCCGGTCTTTAAGTGATGACATATGAACCCTGCTTCCGGGTCCCAACGACTCTGCATTTATTAAAGCTGTTGTGTTTTTAACATGTTTTAATGCTTTGTATCTTGTTCTATTTAATCTTTAAGCCCCTAAAAAAGTCAGTGATCACTGTTGGCCTGTCTCCGTTTTTATTACCACTATTCATTTTAAAGCTCATTTTTCAAAAGCAAGAGAGCAAGCAATTTATTCATATAGCACTTTCAGACAACTCCCAGCTGAAAACAAAGTGCTGTATACTAAGTTAAATAATAAGTTACAAAAAAAATATATAAATATAAAATGCACAGGGAGCCCGACACAGAGGCCTCAGATTGCGGGGTTCACTTGGCGCACATTGAGCCGAGGAGGACAGGGGTCAAGAAGGAGCGATGAGGCAGGTATCCACAGGGTCCAGGAATCGTCGATGCACAAAAACCTCCTACCCACTCGATGACACGCTGGCTAGCCACAGAGGCACGTTCAGTGAGAGACTGAGATGACCAAAAAGCACCACTGAATGACACAGGAAATCATTCCTGCCTGTGGCCATCTCCCTGTACAACTCATCCACCTAACGCACTATATACTGCAATAGCTACACCCTTTTTGCAAATGCTCTTCTTTCTTATTCAGATATTTATTAGTAAGTGACTTATATGTATATATATATATATTGTGCTATTTCTTACTTCTTGTATGGTCTATTTTTGTTACTGTTTGTACTGGAGCACTGTAACCAATATAATACCCCTAGGGATCAATAAAGTAAACAGAGCTACCTAGATAACTTAAATTACATAGTTGAAAGCATATGTCTATTGTTTGTGTATTTATACACAAACACACACACACACACACATATATATATATATATATATATATATATTTAAATATATATATTTAAATATATATATATATATATATATATATATATATATATATATATATATATATATATATATATATATTCAAATAATTTTAAGAAAAAGTTTCATTTACCTATTACTACCACTACTTCCTGGCTTATGTAGCCACTAGGTAACAAAAGCTCAAAACTGCCCCCGGCATCCTGGAGCACTTCCATTGTGCTTTGGAATTTGTACGACGTGCTTTGCAGTTTGTACGTGCTTCAGAGTTTGTACGTGATTTGCAGTCTGTACGTGCTTTGCAGTTTGTATGTGCTTTGCAATTGGTACGTGTTTCGGAGTTTGTACGTGATTTGCAGTTTTTCTCTCTAGGGGCCAGCGTAAATACACTTTTATTTATTCACTTCAATTAAAATGTAATAAATAAACTATAAAATACAAAAACCAACTATTTACATTTCAACTTTTAACTATTTAAATTTTCAGCTTTCTCCTTTTAAACAAATTTAAAGTGAAACAACACAAAACACTGCACTTGATGAAATAATAATTAATGTAATGGTAATGATGATGGTTATGAATAGCAGCAGTAAAATATTTCCCTGATCTCCACACCGAGTTATTCATCTTAGAGCAGTTTGTGTGTGTTTAACAACTCCACAACATTAATAGATGACTCCTTTGCTCTAAACTGAAGATTCGTTTATTTTGGGTTTTGCACATTTTGTTTCTGAATAATTGTTTGATTTGTAAATTCTTATTTCTGTGTTATGTAGAGAAATGACACTCTACATATTTGAAAACACAGACTTTGACCATCTGCATCCACTGAGGAAACACACCACTACAAGCACAAAAGTATATTTGGTGGAAATTTGAAAAAGGACTGCCTCATACTGTGTATGGCTGTGTGTGTGACAAATAAAATTTGAATTTGATAACAATAGAGCTATTTTTCTGAAATCATAAAAGGTAGTAAAAGTCATCAAAACAGCAATTGTTGAAGCTGCTTCCTGTTTGAGGGAACTGGCCATTCAACCACTTTGACTGAGTGTGCTTTTAAATGACCTTTTTCAACAATAAAGCCCAGGAATGACACTGAATCAACATGAAATTCACATTTCTCACCTTTTAAATTGAGATGTTTTTTTCTAGGAGACATTTGAGAAGGACTTGACAGGTATAAAACAACTGGGAGAAGTTAAGAATATTGTTGAAATAAAGAAAATGTGGATGATGAAGTCACAAAGGTTGTCATTGACCAGGGCCTGAAAGACTCCTGGTGCGTTTGCTGAAAATGCTATTTTCAAATAACCGAAACGACCCATGTGGGTTTAAAAATTATACTGATTACTGGAAGGTGAAGGAGGAGCAGTAAGCGAGTCAATGGAGCAGTCATAAGGACGATGAGGTGTGAGATAAAGAGCTAAACCTCCTCTCACTTTGGTTAAGGGTAAAAAGCCTCTTGCCCGCAGCATCAGCTAAATCCTTTGTCATAAACACTTTGCAATGAAATTTGGGTTTGGTTTCAGCATGGCTTCAGCCCATCTCAGAGCTCACCCTCGCAGCAGGATAACCATGAAAGCAAATTTTGCACAGTCTGAAGAATAAGTTCTACTTTGTTGATGAAACACTAGGAAACACTGTTTGAGGAACCCTCCGTTCCTTTCTAACTCGCTGGTAAAAACTTCAGGTGGCCTTTCCAGAGGTACAAGCTCTCTGAGCTGTGCTGCTGACCATGTCCATCGTTTTATGACCACAGTATACTCATCTTATAACGGATGTCAATCCAGCAGATTATCTTTGGCATGTGGTGGATCAGGAGATTTGCAACATGGATGCACAGCCGACAAACCTGAAACAACTGTGTGATGCTATCATGCCAATATGAAACTAAATCTGTGAGGAATGTTTTCAGGTCTACAAATGCAGGCCATTTACTAATATTGCTGGACATAATTGAGCTATTGATGTAAAAAAAAGCCTGGTTGTGTTGCACTGACCCTATGTTACTAAATATAGGCTGTCATATATTAACTGTTCCTCTACGTTCCTCAGTGAATGCAGCCATTATTACACCCCTGAAAACAGGAAGGAAAGAATCACAAGAGTGATTTTGTGTTGTTATCTCACAGAGTAGTTTAATGCAATGAGGAGAATGTGCGAAAGCCCCCTAGTGGAGATTGGAGACACTACCAATCGATCCCAGAAACTAGCCGATTAGTATTGTACAGATCGCAGTTCTCGTGAATAAAATGACAACCACTGATGCAACATGAAAAATAATACCTTTTAAAATATTTTCATATCTTATTTACATTGTCTTTATGCTTATGTCGACTAATGTGAATGTGCATTAACTGTATTACTTTTTACTTTCAGTTGTGAACCCTTTTTATATATAAGAATAAGAATACCACATGACTGTGGCCTTGTGTTATACCCTCTCTGCTGCAGTGATGCTGCAGACAAACACAAACATCGTGATTAGACATTCAAGAAGAGCCTCTTAAAGATGAAGGTCTGTGTCTCTTGACCTAAACACATAATCCAGTTAAATCTGATTTAATGCCCCTCACACTGTAACTTAAAGTAATAAATCGGTCACTGATTAATTACAGAAGTACGTCTGTGAGCATAAAGATGTAAGCCTTGGACCATCAGGATGAAATGTGGTTGGGAAACTTAACAAGCTTTGATAAAACTTCATCAGTAGTTCGAACAAGACCTCAAAACCTTCAATCACCACGGGTGGTTAGCAGCCTGTGGTTGTACCATGCAGCCTAACAACATGCAGTAAATTGCAGGTTAAAGCAGTTTGCTTACACATTGTTAAACGAGGGAAGGGAACTAATGTGGCTGTCACATTACCCTTTTGTCCCATTTCATCCCAGGACTTGATTAACCCTCCTGCCATCCTTTAAAAAACTCACACCCATCACCCTAGGGACCATTCTCAGCCACGCCATAAAAAGACCATATATCCATATTTTATTCCACTTTAAATTAGCCAACCTTGTAAAACTACTTCTCCCTGAAATATTCATGTAAAGTTTTAATTATATTTTCGTTGTTTTAACCCTTCAAATCCCAGTGTTATTACATGAGCGCCCTGTGTTATAAGCCCCAAAAACCAAAAAACGAAACTAAATATTTCCACAAAAAACCAGTTGAAGTAATATGTGATTGTCATTATAAGTAGGCCTTTAGATGGACCAAAGATTGGCACCAACATACATTTTGACCTGCCATTATTTTTTTTGCATTTTTTTTGCAATTTAAAAATTAAAACTTCAAGGCCCTGAGTCTTCATTGACATCCAAGAAAAGAAGAAAAAATAAAATCATATGATGATAATTTGGGGTTGAAAAATAGCGTTTATAATGGAAGTCAATGGGCAGAAAATGGTCCCCAGGGTGATGGGTGTGGGGATTTCTGCTGCTCAGCCATTTTAGGCTGATTTAAGGAATTCACACTGGAATATTAACATTGACAGGTAAAAACTATCCTGTGGCAAGTTTGGTTATATTCCACTGAACACAGTGGAAATGGCAGCCATTTAACACATAGCAGTGGCACAAAAAGGTCCCAAGAAGGCAGGAAGGTTAAATTGCTGCTCACTTTCTACAGTACTTAAAACTGATCAGTAGGACCTGAAACTGCAAACATTCAAACATTCAGGCCAAAAATCAGTTGGTCAACATATTAATCTACTACAATTAGCAGAAATGAATAAATAAACAGAAGAAAGTTACAGTGATAACAGAGTCATGCAAGTTTTTGACCAGGAGGTTAAACTCATGCAAATGACCTTCACCCAGGCTCATGAAAACACTGCCCTGCTTATAAACAGCAGATCATTTGTGTCAGTGTGTCAGGATGGTTTATATTTGAGCTTTTAGTTCACACAGAACAATTTTTATTAATTGTTTTTAAAGCAATTTCCAAAGTCTGTGAATCCCCAAATTGTTCAGTTGTTCTCTTTGCTCCCCATGAGGTCACTTTCACCATGTGACAAAAACAACACCCCACTGTACACACTCGGGCCACCAGCAACTTTCTAAATCCTCAATAAAAAGCTGACAGGTTGCGATGATGTTCCAAATAACTTATTAAGAAAACAACTACCGTAATTGTCGGGCTATAAGCCGCTACTTTTTGCACAAGCTTTGAACCCTGCGGCTTTTAGTCAGGTGCAGCTTCTCTATGGATTATCCATGATTTTTGTGATATCGTAAGACGATTTGTTTTATTTGTTCCGCTGTTGTACGGCACTACGTTGCCTGGCGGAAGGGCATGTGATCAGACACACACGCCAGGAAACATAGTGCCATACAAGTAGCGCGAAAAACAAACTTCAAAGTAGCGCTACGCGTTCAGCGTGGATGACGAGTGGCGATAAACTTGCGATAAGCAAGTTATGCTCAACTCCACCGGTGGATTCTGACAGCATGGAAAAGTGTGAAAACATCCACGATCACCAACGGATTTCGAAGGGCTGGACTGCTGCATGATGGAGAGGAGGACACCACCACGGCCCTTCAGAGGGTGTTTGACTCTGACTCTGACAACAAGGATTTCTTTGGTTTTGAAAGTGACAACGAAGGAAAGAAGCGGAGAGTGGATGACGTATCCACCCTGAGCCTGTTCGTTTCCGACACTGGAGAAGAGGACTTTGGTGGTTTTAGTGCAGGAAGAAGAGGAAGATGGTGGTGAAGGACTGACTTTTCTTCTTGTTAAAGCCGTGTCACTGCACCTGAGCCTAAAAGGTAGGCCGAATCTATTTTTCTGGTGTGCTGTAGGTTATTGTTATGTACTACATTTGTTACTCATTTATGAAGCACAGTACATGTTTCGTACTTGTAATTACCGCTACTTGTACTTTGCATAAAAAGTTATGCAAATATGTACCCATAACTTGTTTTTCAAAATATTAATAAAAGGGGTGTGTCTCCAAACAGCCATCTCTTTCCTGACAATTCCCTTTGTGCATATTCTCTTACATATGATAAGTCAACATTGAAACACCTGCGGCTTCTAGTCAGGTGTCTATGTCTATATGAAGTCCATTCCTTTTTAAAATATTTAATAAAGTCTTCATCTTTAAGCAGTGATGTATTAAATCTCCAGTTTTTTCTTGGCGTAGTATTATTCTTGTGCATTAGTGTTAAAGATACAGGAGCATGATCGCTGACAGCTATAGGATGAATCTCAGTGTCTGAAATGTCACTCAGCAGTGAGCTGCTGACCAAAAAATAATCCAGACGAGTGATGAACATGTGAGAAAAAAGTATATTCCTTACTGTTGGGATGAAGGGAGCGCCATGCATCGCAAAGGCCAAAGTCGCTCATATACTGTTTGATTATATTTGTGGATTGACAGTTGCGCTGAGTTCCTGTTGTGTTGAGCCTATCCATTTCTTCATTTAGTCCAAGGTTGAGGTCGCCGCCAAGAACGAGTGTGCAATCGAGGTGTTCAGAGAGTGCACTAAAAAATCCGTGGGAGAATGAGGGTTCATCAACATTTGGACCATATATACTTACAATACATAGTTTTTTGTTCAATATTGATAGTTTAATAATTAGAAATCTGCCCTCTGGATCTATAACTGTATCGAGTACTGTAAAATTAACATTTTTATGTATTAAAATTGCTACTCCCCGTTGTCTAGAATTATAACAGGCTGCAAACACGTTAGGAAACTCAGGTGTTTTAAGTTCGTTTAAACCTGTGACAGGTCTGTGAGTTTCTTGTAATAAAACAAGATCTGCCTGTAGTTTTTTAAGCTGGTTAAATATCTTTAACCTCTTTCCTCTGGAGCCAGCTCCATTTACATTCCATGTGACAAACCTCAGCGTGCCCATAATTGTGTGTGTATGTCTAATGATGTACGCTGGGTGTTTCGTTTAGACAGGTGGAGACAATGTGGAAACATCACTTGTTTGTAAATAGAAAGAGAAAAAAAAGTGTGGTGAGAGGCTCAATAAGTCTGACTATGTTCACCCACACAGACCTGGACCAGTACGCCTCATCTGTACTGGATTACATCTCCAAAACCACAGACAGTGTCACCACCCAGAAACGGATCACCATGTACCCCAACCAGAAGCCTTGGATGAACCGGGATGTTCGTCTCCTCCTGAAGGCCCGCAACACTGCCTTTAGGTCAGGAGATGCACACGCCTACAGTACAGCCAGGGCTAATCTAAAGAAGGGCATCAAAAAAGCCAAACACCATTACAAAAAGAAGGTAGAAGAACACTTCTCCAACTCCAACCCCCGACGCATGTGGCAAGGACTCCAGACCATCACAGACTACAGGACCACCAAACCCTCCCCCGCATCCTCTGATGTCTCCTTCCTCAACGAGCTCAACAACTTTTATGCTCGTTTTGAGCGAGGGAACCCCACAACCACAACCAAAGCAGACATGATGCCAGACCACCAACCTATGACTCTCTCCCCCACCGATGTAGGAGCGGTGCTGAGCAGGATCAATGTCCACAAGGCTGCAGGCCCTGATGGCATCCCCGGGCGTGTTCTCAGAGCGTGTTCTGGGGAGCTTGCAGGAGTGCTCACAGACATATTCAATCTGTCCTTGGCCCACGCTGTGGTACCGGCCTGCTTCAAATCCACCTCCATCGTCCCGATACCCAAAAACTCCAACCCATCTTGCCTCAATGATTACCGCCCAGTAGCACTCACCCCCATCATCACTAAGTGCTTAGAGCGACTGGTCCTAGCACACTTCAAATCCTGTCTCCCCCCCACCCTGGACCCCCACCAATTCGCATACCGCCGGAACAGGAGCACAGAGGATGCAGTCTCCATCGCAATGCACTCTGTCCTCTCACACCTGGACAACAACAACACCTACGCCAGAATGCTGTTTATAGACTTCAGTTCAGCATTCAATACAATCCACCCCTCACAACTCATCAGGAAACTGACAGACCTGGGTATCAGTTCCCTCATCTGCAAATGGTTACTGGACTTCCTGACCAACCGCCCCCAACATGTCCGGCTGGATAACCGCTGCTCATCTACCATCACAATGAACACCGGTGTACCACAAGGCTGTGTGATGAGCCCTTTCCTCTACTCCCTCTTCACCCACGACTGCAGACCTGCTGATGGTTCCAACACCATCATTAAGTTTGCAGATGACACCACGGTGATTGGCCTCATCAGTGACAACGATGAGGCCGCCTACAAGGAGGAGGTGGATCGTCTGGCTGAGTGGTGCGACAGAAACAACCTGCTGCTTAACACCGAGAAGACCAAGGAGCTCATCGTGGACTACAGGAGGAATGCTGACCCACATCCACCCATCCACATTAAGGGGACGGCTGTGGAGCGTGTGAGCAGCTTCAAGTTCCTGGGAGTCCACATCTCCGAGGATCTCACCTGGACGACCAACTGCTCCAAGCTGGTCAAGAAGGCTCACCAGCGCCTCTTCTTCTTGAGGACTCTGAGGAAGAACCACCTGTCCTCAGACATCCTGGTGAACTTCTATCGCTGCACCATCGAGAGCATCCTGACCAACTGTATAACAGTCTGGTACGGGAACTGCTCTGCCTCGGACCGGAAGGCGTTGCAGAGGGTCGTGAAAACTGCCCAGCGCATCGCTGGAGCACCACTTCCTGCCATAAAAGACATCTACAAGAAGCGGTGTCTGAAAAGGGCTGGGAAAATCATCAAAGACCCCAGTCACCCATCACATGGACTCTTCACCCTCCTGCCCTCTGGGAGGCGCCACAGGAGCCTCCGGACTAAGACCACCAGGTACCGGAACAGCTTCTTCCCCACAGCTGTCAGACTCCTGAACTCTGCCTCCTGACATCTGACCCACGTTAAACTCATGGACTGAACATACACACACCCACAATGGACAACTGTACCCTCAAACACAATAATAACATGGATTGAACCACCACTCACAACCACTAGCACTTTATATAGCCTCTGTAGAAACTATCTACACCCTCACTTATCTTAACTGCACTACTGTATAGCTCTGTGTAAATAATCATTCTGTACATTCGATAATTTTTAATCCTACAACTGTTTACAACTTGCATAGTTCCCATTTCTGTATAGCTGTATATCCCAGATTCTGTAAAGTTATTTATTTCATATTCTGTATAGTTTTTCATATTTATATCCTGTTCATATCCTGTACATAGCTTGTACTCACTACAGCCTGTACATACTTATAGTTATAGAATATTCACAACATACTTCATACCGTGTACATTATAACATACCATAATAGACCCATTTCTGTAATATACTCACATATCTATATTATTGCTAATATATATTGTAATATATCTATATCACTAAAGCACTTCTGGATGGATGCAAACTGCATTTCGTTGCCCTGTACCTGTGCATGTGCAATGACAATAAAGTTGAATTCTATTCTATTCTATTCTATTCTATGTGTGTGAATATTCACTAATATGAACAAGCGTGGCTTGCTTATGTGTCCTGCAAGTCTGTGCGTGCTGTGAGGCAGTTGTAAATGTGCTGCCGTTGAACGGATGTGTTTTCGTGATCGTGGTGTGAAAATATGGAGAAATAGAGGGTGTTGTTTGTAGGTGAGTGGGGAAGTAGGTGATCACAGCAGTGAAAGACAAGAGAAAGAAAGAAACCACATGAACTGTGAGCAGTGTTGGGAAGGTTACTTTTAAAATGTATTCCATTACAGAATACAGAATACATGCCCTAAAATGTATTCTGTAACGTATTCCGTTACGTTACTCAATGACAGTAACGTATTCTGAATACTTTGGATTACTTAATATATTATCATGCTTTTTACAACAACGTGAATGTACTATTGCTGTGTGATTTATTACTATTACTGAAGGTCCGCGACTCCGAACTGTAGTAAAGGGACCTCTGACTAATACGGCGGGGTCCCTGTCGGCTCGTAGCCGAAAAATAGCTTTACTTTGTTGTGTGGGTCAACTTTTCTTGCGAGAGACAGAGAGAGGCGTTGAAAGGCTGCTCCAACGGAACTTATTGTTTTCGGAGGAAAACATGAACACGGTGTACAGTCGAGTCTTAATAGCTTACTTACAACTGGGCTCGTCAGGCACTCTTCTTGGCTGCAGTGGTTATTATTATATTTACATGCTTCCAGCTCCCATTTTTCCTCGATGACAACTCGTACCTTTCACTCCCCTTTTTCTCCCTCCTCGCGCTCACAGACACATAACGAGTATGGCAGTCCATTCTCCCTGCAACATGGACTACACTGCCCATGATGCTGCATTCTTTAGAGCTATGCTTGTAACATTCTGCCTGTTAGCTTAGCACAACAACAACAACAACAACGAAAAGGCGCTCTCTCACCCAGGAAACACACAGTCGCAGAGAGAGAGAGAGCGTCGCCCTGTAACCATGGCAACCATAACCCTGCCGCCTGGAACAACAGAACGTAGCTGTCAAACAAAACCCAAACAGTCCTGACCCGTGACAAGATGAAACAGGGAAGTACCGCAGTGTAATCCATTTATTTCAACAAAGTAACTGTATTCTGAATACCACTTTTTTAAACGGTAACTGTAACGGAATACAGTTACTCATATTTTGTATTTTAAATACGTAACGGCGGTACATGCATTCCGTTACTCCCCAACACTGACTGTGAGCAACAACAAAAAAAAAAGAAAAGAAACGGAAACATTCCAATTAAAGTAATGACGGAGGGTGACGGTGTTATATCTGCTATGACATCATATTGATATTACTAGGTTAAACCCATGTTAAAGGAGAAAGTGTGAATGAATAAGAAAAGAGTGTAGCGGGTTCTTATCTGGAGTGTAGTCAATATAACCACGGTGTGGTGCCGGGGTCGCGGTAGAGCTGTCCGTCCACGTAGAGCCGGTCCACAGCGATGACAGCACGGGAGCCTTTCTGGATGAAGCTGGGATCTGCACGGCAAACTTGTAAGCCCTAGTTTGGCTCCCAAAAGAAAGATGCTCGAGTTGTTCTCAATGGCGTGTCCAGCGGGGTGGCCTGGGGGGGGGGGCACAGGCCACCCCCCCAACCAGACTGGCCACCCCAAAGGTAAAACAATAAAATTCAATCAAATATCAAATGTACGATCATGTTTTCACGGTGAAGCTCAGACATCCGAGTGTAAGTGAATGCAGCATCGGCTTCTGCGCTATGTGCATCACATTAGCAAAGGTAGGAGAGCCAAGCACGAAAGACGGCACCGCAGGAAACAATTTTTCGGTGAAAGAAAATGAGGACAGAATAACTGTCCCGGTAACTAATATTAAGTTTGTTGAGTTTAGTAAACTTCGGTGAAATTAGAATACCAAGGAAAAAATAACACTTAAAGAATTGTTGCAGCCGTCGAATATTTCAGACAGTATGCTACTGAGGGCAGCTAACATATGAGTTATAAGATATAATCTAAGTTGTAAAATTGCTGTATGGAGCTGTAGATTTGGTTGCAGGTTAACATAGCTGGACTGGCCATCGGGCATACCGGGGATATGCCCGGTGACTTATTTTTTATTTATTTTTGTAATGGCATGAACAATGAGAGGTGGTGGATTGGCCAGATGCAGGTCGATGTGTAAAAAAATCAGTTGTTTGGTGGTGGCTATGACGGGGCTTCCACAGAGGCCAGCAGGTGGATGAGGGAAGGGGAGGCAGGAGGAGAGACCCGAGGCAGCCACCAGTCCGAGTGTCAGGTGAACTGAACTTCAGGTAAGAAGTTATGACCTGCAGTCTATCTGGGTCAGATATAATCCAAGTTTAGGTGGAGTTTATTTTCGTTGTGCTGACTTTTTACCGTCAGTTGCAATAACTCGTACTGCGTTCTAGCCAGCTTGATGGAGTTTTTAGGTGGGTGGGTTCTATGATGTTACTGATAGTGAACTTTATTTTATTCATAAGGTTAGTTAGTAGAGTTGCCAACGGCTCCTTAAAAAATGGAATGGTCCCTCATTCAGAGAAAATATTACACGTTTCGTATTGAGCTGATAAGAGACGCAGTTTGTCCCGGACTTTAGCTAGAATGGAAAAAGACACAAAGCTGGAGTTATTCTGTCGTTACGCTGCACAGCTGCCTCTTCTCCTCTCATTCTCTCCCCCTGCCTCTCCTGTTGCTACTTCAATCATGAAACTGATCAATGATCACCTGATCGGCTTTTCTCTCTTGTTTGTTTATCGCCCACTTTGCGCCAGAAAGAGGAAACCAGCAGATGTCGCACTAAACAACAGCAGCACGTTTAAGCTTGATCAGCTGTTGTCAGAATGTATTTAATATTAATTTCTAGTATCAGCTGATGTTTGCTGGAGCCACAGCTGTAAAGCTGCTGGTCATGATGTCGGTTTGGATATGTGGTGAGAGGGAAACATGAAGATGAAACCAGGAGATGTCCTTACTGAATCATCAGAGCTGAACAGGTGATGGAGAAACAGGTTTACCTTTTAGGTGACATGGATGAGTTGAAGGGAAGTTATGAACTGTTTATGAGAAATAACACCAGGATCCTTTTCTAAGCAGCTGACAGCTGGTAACTGTGCAGGGGCAGGTCTAGGAAATTTTTGCCAGGGGGCCAAGTAGGGCATTAACAGGGAAAGGTGGGGCACAAAGAAATACTTTTCTTTCTTATTCTCATTTAAAATGTCTCGCTTTTATTAAATAATTATCTAAATCTTACAACCAAAGTTTTTATCTGATGTAAAATGTATAGAAATCATACATATACCAAAAAGACTGTACATCACTGTCACAACAGCATTTGTTTTCATTCAAAGGCTTTATGGCTTTAATACCTGGTGGGCCGGTCTCTAGTCAAAATGCCCGATTTTCTGTCCCGGTCCAGCCCTGCAGGTTAATACTGGCAGTGTCACCATACCAGCTGACTGTAATTCATCATCAGCCAGTGTTGTTACTGTTACTTGTTACCAAAGTTTACCATAAGGCAGCATAGAAAGTATTTACTTGCTTTCAGGTTTTATTCAAATGTTAGTCTTTTCAGTTGTTTCCCCACTTTTTTCCTGTTTCAAAATCAAACACCAGTTTGTGAGAAGATTATCTTCTTTTTTTAACAGGCAGATAAAGTTTTGCATTGGCATTGGCTAATTTGTCAATTGTTTGTTACAAATGTTCGTATTTTAATATTAAAAAATGTTTTTGCCCAAAACATATGTGCACTATATGTCAGTAAAAATACTATGCAAATATTGCTGTCCTTGAATGCTGAGTAAACACTGACAAAGCACTTGACGAAGGCGGACGCACTTTTCTCGGGGAGGCTCACTGCCGTGAGTTCTCAGAATCGGTTCCTTGAGCACAAGAAATGACAACATCACAGAACGCAAGTATGGTGAACCTTGCGGCTCTCCAACGGGAGATTGAGAGACCAGTGTTGGACTGTAGAACTCCTTTGAAATTCATATGAGATGTTTGCACTAAAGTAAAAAACACCATCACTTCATGCGGATACCCTTTCGGAGCCAGCTGCGGTCGCAAGGCTGGAGCTGAACAAAATCTCCCTGATAACGACTGTGTTTAGTATGTTCCTTCCCATTCCATGCAAGGCCACCTGGGTTGGCTGGAAGACTGTTTACTTAGCCTAGCAGGGCGAAGGACACTGTCTCAGCTGAACTCTGGACACGCACACACATACATATACACTGATATGCACACACTCATCCTCCCTCCCTTTCCTAACGCCTTCGATGCTTGTTCCCTCCTGGGAACATGGCGGGTCTGAGCCCGCGCTGGAATGGTAGCACAGTGCAGGATGGCTGCTGTGTTTGCTTCGGATTACTCCTCACCCCCCACCCGACCCTGTGGCTTGTCACGTGTTCCATAATGTTGTGCTGTGGACATTTACGTGCTTTTCTGTGCAGAGGAGTTTTTTTTGTTTCCTGTTCTCATGCTGTCCTCCCAGGAGCCCAGCATGAGTAGAGGTCTCTTCTTTTTCCTCTTGTACTTTCCCATTGTAGTGTATATTCCAGTGTTTTATTTTCTGTAACGCTACCGATCTCTGACCTGTATCCCCATGTGATGTCTGTGCTGTGTGTGTGTAAGGTCGGGGGGGGGGGGGGGGGGGGGGGGGATTCCTACTTCCCATTCATGTACTCTGCAATGTCCAATGTGTCCTTGTAACACTTTTTTTCAAGATAAATACAGTAGCTGTGAAAAAAACCATCAAAGTTGAGGTAAGTATTCACCACAGTATTGTGTTTTTTTTTTTTATTAGGGTCAAATTTCTCTTTGGATAAAAAATTAAGCCAACATCCAAGTGTCAAATGTCGGTTCTAAAAAACAAGTCAGTCCCTGAAGCTTATTTGTGCCACAGATGCTTATTCAATGACTGTGGGAATGTCTAAGGAATGTTTTGGGACCTGTCTGATCTTAAAATACTAACTTTGGTGTTACATTACAGTAGGGCTGGGCGATATGACCCAAAATTCATATCTCGATATTTTTTAGCTGGATGGCGATATAAGATATATATCTCGATATTTTTTTTAAGCCATAAAGTAAGAACAAAAAGAGAGTTCTTAGTCAAAGCTGTGTCCCAGATGTCACACAGGCACTTTTATTAACATACAGCACAGATGTACATGAAAAATTACTCAAAATTAAATTATGAGCATTCATTAAATAATAATGCTCCATAAATAAAAGAAAACAATGTTGTTTTGTGCATAACAAAAAGCTCACAATTGTGCAGTCAAAATGTAAACTAAAAGACGCTGAGCGTAATAACAAAGACAGACAGATTTCACAGCTGCTCTGTTCCCAAGTTCTACTGACAGCCTGGAGTTTGAAATCCGCTTCATAACCGTGTCTCTTACAGGTGCCATTTATGGTCCTTATACACACACAATACGGTAATATTACGTTGAAGCACAGTACGTATCACTCCGCGAAGCTCCTCGGTAGCCGTAATGCGCCGACAAACTATCAAGCGGTGCAGCTCCGTAGCTTACGAAAGTCGTACTCAAACATTTTTGACAGATTGCTGAGCGCCGTGTACCACATAAAATCGGTTCGCGGCCATCAAGCACAACCAGAATTCATACATAAGGCGCTACTTTTGAGAGAATGAAAGGATTTTAGGGTTAGCGCGGTTAGCTCGTTAGCATGGTTAGCTCGTTAACACGTTGACGCCATCCAGCCCCACGCATGGGGCGATGCGCAGTAACTCGTTAACGGAGATTTGTCCATCTCGTCGCTGCCTGCACGTGAAGCGATGGGGGAGGAGGGGGAGTTGTCTTCAGTGAAGGCGAGGCGGAGTAACGTTACGTAGAGACAAAAGTGGACGAAAGAGAGGCAAACTTGCGGCTCCACAACTATAATTATAACGTAACATAGACTATATCGATATAAAGGATATTGTCACATCTTATATCTCGTATAAAAATATATCGATATGTTTTAAAAACTCGATATATCGCCAAGCTCTACATTACAGCAATATTGAGGAAAGATTTAACGGCTGATCATAGAGCTGAATGAAGGTCAAAGGGAAAGTCCATGCCTTGCTTCCGGTTATGCTTCCATCCGGCGTAGTCATCCAGCCAGTCCATGCTAAATCGCCTCTCCTGAGCTGGAGTGGTATAACGTGTTGTAGAAAAGTTTGATCGATTCGCTCTCTCGCTCTCTCTCGCTCTCTCGCTCTCTCTCTCTCTCTCAGTCTTACACAAATAATACATTCTCTGGGTTTTTTTTCTTATACGCTTATGGTACCCGACGGGGGAAGCATCCCGATCTCCATCCATCCATCCATCCTCATCCGCTTTGTCCGGGGCCGGGTCGCGGGGGCAGCAGCCTAAGCAAAGAGGCCCAGACCTCCCTCTCCCCAGCCACCTCCTCCAGCTTATCCGGGGGAATACCAAGGCGTTCCCAGGCCAGCCGAGAGATATAATCTCTCCAGCGTGTCCTGGGTCTGCCCCGGGGCCTCCTCCCGGTGGGACATGCCTGGAACACCTCACCCAGGAGGCGCCCAGGGGGCATCCTTGTCAGATGCCCGAACCACCTCAGCTGGCTCCTTTCGATGTGGAGCAGCAGCTGCTCTACTCCGAGCCCCTCCCGGATGGCCGAACTTCTCACCCTATCTCTAAGGGAGAGGCCAGCCACCCTTCGGAGGAAGCTCATTTCTGCCGCTTGTATCCGCATCCCGATCTCTCGGAGGTAATTGACAGGGATGAACCGACGGTCATCTGATTCCTTCTTGATGTACGTAAAACAAGGCCGTTTTCTTTTGGGAATTCTGTCTATTTTCTGTTAATGAGAAAACCTGTTGTAAAAGAAGCTCAAAAAATGAAGAAAAATTCTTTACTTTTGGTCTGAAAAGGAGTGGCTGCACAAAACCAAAATAGCTCATCGGGGTGATTTAATAAAATTATTTAGGATAGAGTTCTGAATATGTGCTTTTTTTCCACTAAGGCTTACTTTACACATACAAGGAGTTGAGACCTATATGAAATCAGCCGCATCGCATCTGTTACTGTAGACAGTGACGGGGGTGTTGCTGATCACTAATGAGGACCAGTCGCTGCTGCTGCCTCCCATGCTTACGGCGTCGGGAGAGCAGATCTCTTCCCCGTCCAAGAACAGAGGAACGCAGGGGTGCAGAGTGAAAGGCTCCATCTTGTCTGCACATAGAAAAGTGTGCGCCGGCCCCTCTGTTTTTATATTCCTCCCTCCACAAACCCCCTCCTTTTTTCCCACCGGATGCGATTAGTCACACATATGGAATCGATTAGACACTGCCGGAGTAACCCCCTCCCCTCACCGGATGCAATTCGTCGCGCTTATGGATCATATTACACACATCTGGATTCGATTAGACACTTCCGGAGTACTTCCGGTAAGGTCAAAAGGTCAAGGCTGGGGACATCAATCAAATTGATGTCACAAGGTGTACACCTATGTTTTATATATAAATATACATAGGCCCAGGCCACTTGCTGCCACGAGTTTCAGCCCCGATGGACATCCTTTCAGCGAAACAGTACTCCCTGATTTCAGTTCCTTACATAGTTGGATTAAAGAAACAACATTTCACAGACAATAAAACGAAATTTTAAATAGAAGCAATAAATAAAATACCAGTGTTAAAAATTTAGAAACAATTGTCAGTGGCAGTGACATTACAATTTTCACATACAGTAGTTATCCAAATTAAACACTTGAACGAAATGACAGAAATAACAAATTGTCATACATGGTGAAAGGAAGACCAGAGTATCATTGTTTTTATTTTCTTTCACTGTGGCAATAACATCCAAAACAAAAAGAAACAAAATGTTCTAAAACCAGTGACTCTCATTTTTTTGGTACTCTATCCATATTTAATGCATTTTAGATGATTTTTGTAAAAGTGAAGCTTCAGTTTGAACTCAACATCACCTTGTCCAGGGTATCTAAATTTGTTATACAAAGGACTCTTGTTTTCTGATGTTGTGAGTTGATGGTCAATGGAAACATCACCACATGTGGCAACTAGCAAAGTGCCCAGACCATCCATAAAGAACTCTGGAGAAAGAAAGAGACATTTTCCCCATAAGGTAAAAAACTTTAATTGCCACTTAGAACTCAAACTTTGATGAGGTCTGGACTTACCTGAATGTGCTGTCCGCTGGAGCTTAGGATCAAAGCCCACCCTCTGCACGGCATCTGTGCGTGCCAGGAAGAAGTTGACAACTCCATTGGTCATAGAACATTGTGGGTAACCAGGAAGTGTTTGAAATTTCCCTCCAGATTTCCTGTAAAGGCAGCCACCTTCAATTTCATCTCCTTCCTCATAGATGAGAGCAAAGTAAAACTGATTCCCTTTCACCGACCCACCAACCTAACAAGAACAGAGAACATTACAAATCAAATCTTTACTAATAAATACTCTGATGTAGATATCATTTTTCATGACAACCACTAGGTTGCTGTCATCATTAATTATTATCCATCCATCCATCCATCTTCATCCGCTTTATCCGAGGCCGGGTCGCGGGGGCAGCAGCCTAAGCAAAGAGGCCCAGACCTCCCTCCCCCCAGCCACCTCCTCCAGCTTATCCGGGGGAACACCAAGGCATTCCCAGGCCAGCCGAGAGATATAATCTCTCCAGCGTGTCCTGGGTCTGCCCCGGGGCCTCCTCCCGGTGGGACATGCCTGGAACACCTCACCCAGGAGGCGCCCAGGGGGCGTCCTTGTCAGATGCCCGAACCACCTCAGCTGGCTCCTTTCGATGTGGAGCAGCAGCTGCTCTACTCTGAGCCCCTACCAGATGGCCGAACTTCTCACCCTATCTCTAAGGGAGAGGCCAGCCATCCTTCGGAGGAAGCTCATTTCTGCCGCTTGTATCCGCGATCTCGTTCTTTCGGTCACTACCCACAGCTCGTGGCCATAGGTGAGGGTAGGGACGTAGATCGACCGGTAAATTGAGAGCTTCGCTTTTACACTCAGCTCCCTCTTCACCACGACGGACCGGTGCAGCGTCTGCATTACTGCAGCTGCAGCCCCAATCCGTCTGTCGATCTCCGGCTCCCTTCTACCATCACTCGCGAACAAGACCCCGAGATACTTGAACTCCTCCACTTGGGGCAGGAACTCATCCCCGACCCGGAGTGGGCACTCCACCATTAATTATTATCTAAAACGTTTATGCATTAAATGAAAATCTGAATATATGAATGAAAATCACATTTGATATTTGTAATTTGCTTTTATATGTTATTATTATGAGTCGTAGTTATATGCAGTGGCTTAGGAACATCAAGCGCTATCTACACATTGGACATGTTTAAGTGACAAAACAGAACAAGACACTTTTTATGCAGTAGTCACAAAGGTGTTTGAATTGTAAACGTTTCAGACACAATCAAAAAAATCTAAATGCAACTGTTATTTACATGTATTATATATTATATTCATATTTTAACCCTGAAAAGTAATTATTCCCAAGTCTAATACAATCTTGAAAAAAGAACATGGTATTTTCATAATACACAGCCTGTTCTCTTTCTCGGACCATTAATAAATATAGTTTTTCATGTTTACAGTTATCAGCAAGTGAATGAAAAAATAATAATTATTATTACATATATATTATCTCAATAAATATATGCAAAATCTTGTGGTTCTCTAGGAATTTTAAGCCAAACCAAATCTAACCTGTTCGACATTGTTTGACAAGAGCTATGAGTTATATGATACGTTATGCTATCATAACTACCATGGTGTGCAGGACAAACGGACCTAAATGCAAAGGCTCAAAAGCAGGCAAAGCAACTCAAAATGCACCATTAAAAGGGGTTAATAAACAGACCAAGAAATATAGAGCCCATAAGTGGAATGATAAAGACTGAAGAGAGACTTTAAATACACACAAGGAAGTAAGGGTCAGTCAAGACATCTGGGGAGCAAAAACAAACCTCAGCTAAGTCAAGTTAATGACAAATTTTAACCAAGAATAAAAACCTAATGGTTGTGTGTGTGTCTGTGTGTGTTTTTAACAACGTAACAACAGCCTTAATGTTTGGCTCAGATTTAAGTCTCAATGGGTCTTGATAGATGCCTTTAATTCACCATATTATAAAGAATGATGAAACAAATAAAATACTGAAAACAGCTTGGCGCCTCACAAAGGCATCTTGCTGCAAAGCTAATGTCTCCTTCTGGTGTAAATTTTTAACTAATTCCTTTTAAGATTATTCACAACAGCAGTGCAGTACACCAGCTTTCTTAATGAACAAATTTACATGTGAAACTTTGACTGAATGTGTAAAATTAAATGACATTATGTCTTTGTGCATGATGGTGTCTTCGAATAAGATCATGGTACATGTTAAAAATATAAATATAAATTGAGGTTTTGCTTCTGGCGTGCTTAGTGATGAGACTTCCTTCAGCTTGAACAGCAGTAATCCATCCTCGTCTGTTAATGTTTACTCACCTCTGCCATCTGGTGGTTTGAAGAGACATTAATGCACAAAAACATGCACTTTAAACTCGGCCTAAGAGCCAAACCTCCGGGAAACATATGAGCACAATACTTTGCAGAATACACAAAGGTCAGTGCCATCACCAGAATATCACATCTCTGCTTGGCTTTACTTTGATAGTACAGAAAATACCCAGAATTTTATCTTAAAAAAATAGACCAAACGTGCAACATATGTGGGAACTATAGATAAGCAGACCAACATCCACACTGGTCGGAAAGTACTTCTAGTGCTATGATATCATTAGAAGGAAGCTACTTAAGAAGTAGAAGAGAAGGAAGGCGGAGATCCAAAGGCTTACAGCACAATAGAAATAATAGTGAACAGTACAGATATAATGAGCCAGCCCTGACAGAAGACAGCAGTATAAAGGAACTAGATTATTAACAATAACAGCAATAACAGAAGTATTTGAAGAGGATGAACTTCACTGCACACGTTTTTGTAGATATTAATGCCCACCCTGGGCATGAATGCCAAAATAATTTTGAGCCTTTAATTATTTCTGTAGACTGATGTTTTAACTGGGTGGAATGACTGTACAGCTTAAAATTATAATTACTTAACAAAAGAATTGGTTTGACTTTAATTATTTTTTCTCAAATTGACAGATGGTCAGAATTATTCACACATATTCAAATATATACAAAGATTCACTTAAATCCTTTGATATGTGGTTCTACAACGTTCTGTAGAGTCTTAACCTGCCATAACCAAGGCCAATTAAATTGTAAATGGCCTGTATTAGTATAGCACTTTACTTAGTCCCTATGGACCCCAAAGTGCTTTACACTACATTCAGTCATCCACCCATTCACACACTGGTGATGGCAGCTACATTGTAGCCACAGCTGCCTTAGGGCGCACTAACAGAAGCGAGGCTGGGCAGCTGAATCAATCACATTGTGCAAGAAGGAATTTTCTTTTCACCAAAGCACTTGCAGCTTAAAATATCACATTGATGCGAAGCATACATTAGCCGGGGATGCTGCTAGGACTTTGGCTAACGCGTCACCCAACTTGCGACAAACCACTCACGAAGCATCGGGGGTTCAGTAAGTCTGCCTCGAACATATTGACTGACACATTTGCCAAGTGGATTGCAACAAACTGCATACCTGTTAATGTCGTTGAGAACACGCACTTTACATAGCTTTGGTTCCTCGTCTCAAGGACTTGAAGTGACTCTGCAAGAGTGACAGCGAGAGAGGATAAATGTTTACAGAGTTTTTTGTTAACATGAATGTACAAGATGTCAATAAACATGTTAAGTGCGTATATTTTCCGCTTTTTTCTCCAGTCTGTTTGCTCATGCAAAATGAAATGCAATTAATATTGATTAAAAATGAATTATATTTAATCATGATTAATCAAAATTAATCCACAGTAACCCTGTGATGAATCCGATTGAAAATTGTAATTGTTTGAGAGCACTAATATATATATTATATATAAGTGTATACTTAGCCATTAGTATGTAGGTTTTAAAAAAAGTTGTATTTCACAGGAGAGAACCTGTGCTAAAAGAAAACTGTTCAAATTCTCTCTGAATTTAAGCACACATTCTTTGTGTTTATTCTCCATTTACTTCATTATATTGCATAAATGTTTGTTACAAGCTTAAATATAAAGTTTAAAAAGTGTCATTGCAGCCACGCTATTCATCAAGTAATTGCAATTAATCGCGATCAATTACAGAAAATTGTGAAATTAATTAGTTAAGTCTTTTTTTTAATCAATACTAATACTAATTTTAACCCAGAATAAAAACCTGATGTGTTTATGTCAGCTGGTAGTTTCTCTGTGTCAGCATAAAAAGGATTTGTTTGACAGCAGTCACTGGACCGAACAGTTCTGAGAGCAGTTGGATTACCACACGTTGGGAAAGTCTCTTGGAGGCTGTAACAAAAACCACGGCAGAGTCTCTTTTAGAGTGGTTTTCTTCCTACATATCTGATAGGAGTTTTAATGTGTCTGCAAACCAGATTAAGTCTGAATCCACAGAGCTGCTATGTGGAGTTCCTCAAGGCTCCGTGCTGGGACCATCCATCACATTTGTTCTGCTCGATGACATTCCCTCTTAACAGCACAATTGGGCATAATCCCAGCTAAAAAATCAGAGAAGTCGTTTATGAAGTTATTGTATTTCAGGGAGCGTTAGGTGACAGTGCAGAAAACCTGGTTTGTGCGACTTTTGTAAATGATGCAGGTCAGAAATGATATAAACAGAAACAAACTTATAGACGAGCAGCCACACATTTGTCCCTAAATGTGTATGGTAAAACCTTTTTACCTCCATATTACAATTAAAAAAGTTTTTATGTGTGTGAAATGTGTGTGTTGGTTGTTAATACATACAATGATGGCTGAAAACCTGTAGTAGTAATTGTAGTGTGGTGTATTACCCACTAGCCACCACAAGGGGGAGCATGGTCACAGTTCAGGTGTTATACAGTATGTTCTTTTCTATTTTTTGCACAAGTATCCTGTCTCTTTTTATTAACTTCTTCTTTATACTAAACTGTAAATAGACCCAGAGGAGAAGAAAACTCACCAATAAAAGAAAGAAAATGCAAATGCCTTCTAAAACAGAGAATCACGCTCACTGATCAGCCTGCTGTGAAACAATTACAGTTAGACAATACTAGTGGTTTAAAGGCTTCATGAAAACACAGACATATGCACATATAGCCATGCTGACAGCTCAGTGAGCCTCATAGCATGAGAAGGTTGAGGAAGTGGCTGGTTTCAGAATTCTACAGCACTGCAGCACTCACACTGAAGCCTGTGGTTGTCTCAGCTCGACCCAACATCCTGTGAAACTTGCTTTTACCTGCTTTCAACTTCAACCGCGCACGTGCTATTGCATATGTTCAGCTTTAACTACTGTAATTCCACAGAAGTGATGCAAATATATGCAAATTTAATAGAAGTATCTTTTACTCACCCTGGTTCTTGATTATTGTACTGTTATTACCTTAATTTTTTAGAATGGTAAATGGCCTGTATTTGTATAGCGCTTTTACTAGTCATGAAAACACAGACATATGCACATATAGTCATGCTGACAGCTCAGTGAGCCTCATAGCGTGAGAAGGTTGAGGAAATGGCTGGTTTCAGAATTCTACAGCACTGCAGCACTCACACTGAAGCCTGTGGTTGTTTCAGCTCGACCCAACATCCTGTGAAACTTGCTTTAACCTGCTTTCAACTTCAACTGCGCACGTGCTATTGCACATGTTCAGCTTTTAACTTCTGTAATTCCACAGAAGTGATGCAAATATATGCAAATTTTCACCCTGGTTCTTGATCATTGTATTGTTATTACCTTAATTATTTAGAATGGTAAATGGCCTGTGTAGAATGACCACTAGGTAGCTTTCTTGTGATGCTGCTTTATTGAACGTGTATCTAGCATGGGTTATAACAGCACAACAACGGGTGTGGCAGCTAAGAGAAGAACTGGACATAGACAGCCCTGCCGCAAAGCGTGTCCTAGTGGCGTAAAGCCGCAACGCCCACCCGCTCGACACAGGCAACCCAGTATATGACATCTCCCCCCCTTTTCATGTTATTTCCAATAACAAACCCCACAATGCAACGACACAATGCCTCTGGGCGGTTCTCTTAAGGACCGGGCACAAATGGCTTACTGTCGGCCTGAAGGGCAGTGTCCACAAAACAGGACTTATTAAACATGGTAAACCTTTATAAATACAGGCCATTTATATAAATACAGGCCATTTATATAAATACAGGCCATTTATATAAATACAGGCCATTTAAGGTAATTAAGTCAACCAGGTAACAGCAGTATTGGTTGCAGCTGAAAACATAAGTGCAAAACAGCAACAATACAACATTCCCACTCCACCGTCCTTCTTTCTCTCCCATTACCCCAGTGTCTACAGATCCAGCCTGTTGACTGGCTTGCGTACCCGGCCGCACCTCATGTGTAACTGATCCGGTACGTCGGCGTGAGTGGGTGCAAGTGTTGGGGGAAGACTAGGGGCCAAAGGTGAGGATTCTGGAGTGGACGCACCAGCGCACTGAGATGGCAGCTCCTCAGCGTCCACAGTGGGTGTTGGAAGGGGTTGTGGCATAGCCCGTGGAGATGGTTCGAGGCGGAGATGGCGGCGGTTCCGTCGCAGCACTGCACCTTGGGGTGTGGCAACGAGATAGGACCTCGGAGTGTCGCTCTCCTTGGAGATGATAGCCGGTGTTGCCCAAGCCTTCTCCTGGTCCAGCTTAGTTAGGACAGCATCCCCTGGATGAAGTGGAGGTAGGGGCTTAGTACCATGGCGGCGGTCGAAGTAGAACGCCTGCTTGGCCTTCTGACCAGCATCCCTTCGTTTAACCTCTCTTTTGTTTGGCCATTTAGGTTGAAGATTCTTCTCCAAGGTAGGCAGGGTTGTCCTGGTCTTCTTCCCCATAATAAGTTCTGCTGGGCTGAAGCTTGTAGTGGTACAGGGAGTAGACCTAAAGCACATTAGTGCTATCAGTGGGTCGTTGTGTCGAAGGATTTTCTTTGCAATCTGTACTGCCCTCTCCGCGTGACCATTTCCCCGTGGGTGGTGGGGACTAGACGTTATGTGGGCAAAATCCATCTCTCTCGCGAAGGCCTGGAACTCAGAGCTGGAGAACTGAGGGCCATTGTCACTCACCACCTTGTCAGGGATCCCAAACCTAGCAAAGGTCGACTTCAGTTTCTGAACAACTTGGCCACTGGTCGTGGATGGTAGGTGCGGTATTTCCAGAAAATGTGAGTAGTAGTCCGACACAACAAGATAATTATTCCGGTTGTGTTCACAGAGATCCAGGGCTATCCTTTGCCATGGACGATCCGGCAAAGGTGTGGAGATAAGCGGCTCCTTTGTCTGTGTTGGCCTCTGTGCCAGACATGTGTGGCACTGCAGCACTGCATTCTTTAACTCAGTGGAGAGCCCCGGCCACCACACAGATGAATTAGCCCTATCCCTGCACTTGGTGAGGCCTTCATGTAGTTTGTGTAGAATGGCTGTTCTCTGTGACTTTGGAATGACAATTCTGCAGCCTCGTATAACCAGGCCGTCAGCCTCTGATAGCTCGTTTTTCACTTACATGTACGCTTTAATGTTCAATGGCACACTAGCTCCGTATGCAGGCCAACCCCTGCGAATGTACGTAATGACAGTCTGTACTTCAACGTCCGTTGCAGTGGCTGCTTTAATGCTTTCCATTCGGCTTGGGGACACTGGAATGCCCTGTAACACGGTGGCTATGTTACAGGGCAGTCCACTTCACTGTGAGTGCTAGTGTCATCCTCAGCCCGAGTCTGTGGACTCCGTGACAACGTATGGGCGATGACAAGCGTTTTGCCAGGGACATAGACGGCCTCCAGCTTGTACCTCATGAGCCTCATCAGGAGGCGTTGACACCTCAATGGAACATTGTCAAGGTCCCGGCTATTGACCAGGGGCACCAAAGGTCTATGGTCGGTCTCAAGCCTGAAGCGATCTAAGCCACATAGATACTTATCAAACTTCTCACAGGCCCAAACACTTGCCAAACACTCCTTTTCGATTTGTGCGTAGCGTGTTTCAGCCTCCGTGAGGCGTCTAGAGCAGTAGGCAACAGGTTTCCACTCTGCGCCATGAAGCTGAAGCAGCACAGCCCCAAGCCCGTAGCTACTGGCGTCGGCAGATACGGCTGTGAGTCTGTTGACGTCATAGAAGGCAAGAACAGGTGCTGATGTAAGCGCTCTCTTAATGTTCTTGAAGGCTGCCTGCTGTGGGTGACCCCAGGTCCAACTGTTTTTGCTTTTAAGCAACTCGTACAGTGGCTGACATACTGTGGCAAGAGCAGGAATATATCTGCCCAGGTAATTAACCATTCCTAGGATCCCTTTAAGCTCTTGCACATTTTCTGGTGACGGCAGCTGAAGAATGGCGTTCACTTTCTCAGGGTCTGGCCTGACCCCAGAATAGTCGATCAGGTGCCCTAGGAAGCGAAGCTGGCTCTGTCTGAAGGAGCATTTCTCTCGGTTGAGCTTCAATCCGGCTAACCCAATAGGCTGCAGGACCTCCTCAAGTCAGGTGTCGTGTTGTTCCATGGTGGCCCCATAGACCAGGATGTCATCCATAAAGACCTCCACTCCTTCGAGCCCCTCTAAGGTCTCCAACATCTTTCGCTGAAAGATCTCTGGTGCACTTGTTATCCCAAAGGGCAGCCTCTTAACCCTTTAGAGCCGATCGGAGCGGGAACGCTCTGTTATGCGTAACTATTTTTAAATCCCGGTAGCACTGCAACCACGTAAGCTAGCGCAAAAATTTTTTTTGCATATGAAACCGGAGGAGTTGTACTTACATATTGTGCCATCAGCTTGTCCTAGGTCACGGTTTCCTTCCACATAAAGCTTTGCAAAAACTGCATAAAAAGCGCTTGCAGGAACAAAAACATAATATTCCAGAAACACGCTTTGCCGGTCCGATCAGCTGTTCAAAACACTTCCTACGTTGGAATAGACGTCAGCGCGAACTTTTGCATTTCCGCCATTACCTGGCCGAAACCGGAAGTGACGTCATTTTCGCGGAAATGTAGTCTTTTTTGCGATCAGGGCCTCAGGGCCTATACTGCTCTTTTTAAAAGTTATCTTTGACTTTATGACTTTCTGTGTCGTTTCTGGGATGCTTAGGACTCATATTGCACTGCTGGAAATAGTTTATTTTGATGCATATGCTGCTTTTTTGCAAATTTGCAGTATAATATTTATTTTCGTTTTTCCTGCAGTGTATAAAAATTGGTGTATTTCAAAAATAAAACTATGAAGACACTCAAAATAAATTTCCTGTGGTGGGAAACTATTTTGTGCAACTTTTTTGTATTTACAGTTTTGAGGGATAAGCCTCTTAAATTTCTCTAACTACAAATATATGTTAAAAAATCAAAAACGATTTTCAATTTTTTTGTAGTTTATTGCACTTTTTTGCAATTTATGTAATTACTATGCACTTAATGAATACATATTATTAAAATCTGGGCTATAATGGTTGTATTGATGTATAGCAACTTGAAATGCTCCCAAAAATGGCTCCACAGCATGTAAAAATATAATATAAGCTCTGGCGGACTTGGTTCTATGGTAGGTCTTAAAGGGTTAAAGCAATACCTGCCAAATGGCCTGATGAATGTTTGCAACTCTCGTGATGCAAAGGGATCTGCCAAAATCCACTGGCTGCATCCAGCGAGGAGAAGACCGTTGCCCCACTCAACCTGGACATGGTTTCCTCAGGGTTAGGCAAGATATAGCGCTCTCTTTTGACAGACTTATTCAGTTTTGTCAGATCGACGCAGATCCTGGCCTTTGCTGTGTTCTTCTTCAAGACAGGCACCATTGGGGCACACCATTCGGTAGGTTGGGTCACCCTCTCAATGACACCATGGTTCTCCATTCTTTGTAGTTCCTCCTTCACTTTCTGCAGCATGGGGAAAGGCACACGGCGTTCCGTATGCACCGCGTATGGCACAGCATCGTCCCTTAACTGAATTTTGACTGGTTCAGTTTTTGGTGTTCCGTGTTCACCGTAAAGTGGTTGGTTCCTGGTGAGTGTGATCGTTGCTTCATCAATTCTTCTCACCAGGTTCATCTGCACTGACAAGGAGCGGTTGAGAAGGTTGCTGACTCTGTGTCCACGAACCACATACACCTTGGACAGGTAGTCTTTGCCTTTATAACGTATTGTGGCCTTTAAGTAGCCGAGACATAACAGCTCTCCTCCGGGGCTATCTAGAGGGAGATTAGAAGGCTCTAGTGTTCTCTTATGAGCAAGTGTGTGGAACGTATCTTCATTTATGATAGTGACATCTGCTCCTGTGTCAATCTTAAATTCTATTGGGGCAGAGTCTAGCAGTAACTGCACAGTCCATGCTTCACTATTTCCTTTTGCATTACACACTGAGCCTAGAAAATATGAGGCCTGCTTGCTTTTCTCTGTCTCTGTAACCTCATTCACTGATCTGGTGTTACGACACACCCTGGCCCAGTGTCCAATTTTTCGGGAGCCATGGCAAACAGATTTTGCTGCCGGGCACCTTTCATCCCTGGCATGCTGTGTCTTCCCACATTTAATGCATTTCTTGTCACGCCCCGCCCATTTTTTTTCCTCGGGTAGCCTGCCTCGCTGTTGTTGTGATTTCCAGTCCATGCTTTTCCGTTTATCCCGTACATCCTGTACTGAGCCTCCAGCATCTCCCTGCAAGCTGACCTGCGCTGCGACCTCCTCTGACTGTCTGACGATCTGTGTCGTTTGTGCTCACAAAACTCACCCCAAACTCACAGTGCTCTGAGAGGTCATACAGGGCTCGGATAAAACTCTCCACCGTTTCGCCTGGCCGCTGGACACGCTGGTGAAAACATGCTCTCTCATGTATAATGTTCCGCTGCGGGGAAAAATACTCGTCGAACTTCCTCATTACGACGGCAAAGTTGTCACGACTTTCATCGGCGGCGAAGGTGAGTGACTTGTAAATGTTCTCTGCTTCATTTCCCAATTGCATAGATTAGGTAGCTCACCTGTACTTGTCCTTCGTCTTTGTGGAGTTTCGTTGCGATCCTGTAGCGCTCGAAACGCTGTTTCCAGTCGAGCCATTCCGTCGGCTTATCGAAGGGGAAGCTTGTCGGGGGATTAAACTTCTGTTTTCTCCCTTATGGCGTTATTCCGGCGATGGTCCGGGCCACTTCTGACACCATGTAGAATGACCACTCGGTAGCTTTCTTGTGATGCTGCTTTATTGAACGTGTATCCAGCATGGGTTATAACAGCACAACAACGGGTGTGGCAGCTAAGAGAAGATCTGGACATAGACAGCCCTGCCGCAAAGCATGTCCTAGTGGCGTAAAGCCGCAACGCCCACCCGCTCGACACAGGCAACCCAGTATATGACAGCCTGTATTTGTATAGCGCCTTTACTAGTCCCCCACTTTGCCTCCCCTAAAGCGCTTTACACACCCAGTCATCCACCCATTCACACACTGGTGGAGGCAAGCTACAGTTGTAGCCACAGCTGCCATTGGCCCTTCTGGCCAACACCAGTAGGCGGTAGGTGAAGTGTCTTGCCCAAGGACACAACGACCGAGACTGTCCCAGCCGGGGCTCGAACTGGCAACCTTCCGATTACAAGGCGAACTCCCAACTCTTGAGCCACGATCGCCCGAATCAGGTTTGTGTCTGGTGTCAGCATTGTCAGTTTTCATGTCTTTCCTGTCCTGTCACATGTAATTATCCTCAGCTGTGTTCCCCATGTGCTTCCACTTTCCTCATTACCTTCTGGGTATTTATGTCCGAGTCTCTCTCAGTTACATGTCACATTGTCCCTCGTACTGTGTGCTCCCCAGTGTCTCCTCGTGTGCATTAGTTCTATTAGTTTCCCAGTTTAGTTGGCTTTGAGTTTATTCTATGTGTCAGTGAGTTTACGTTTAGGTCCAATCCCTGCCTGCACACAGCCGTAACATGACAGCTGTTAACTATTATTAAAACTGATTTAATTAAATGAAAAAAAATGCATCAAAATTTTTGGAAAAAACTAAATTAATTTGGTAATGTTGTAACTAGATCAGATAAATCATCGTCAAGGAAAGAGTAAAGTCTATAAGAACGCCAATCAGTGTATTAAAAGGGTAAAAAGAAACTAAGTTACAAAGTTAAAGTTAAAGTTTTTTTTACCTAATTACAGAAATAGCTATGTATATTTGATGTTTGGTTGCAACCTGTATCCCATGAAGCAAACAGAAGTAAATTAACCCAAACAGGAGCCATTTCATTCTCACCACGTCAAGTTCTGGCATCGCTTCCATCACCTCTGCAAGGTTCTCTATCTTCGTCTTCTCTGAAAACATAAAGTCATCATTCACCCACAGGAAGTACTTGGTGGTTACCTGGGAAACAGCCAGATTTCTGCCTGCAAACCAGCCCTGAGAAAGGAAACATCTTTCACATCTTAATGCAAATGATAAGAGTTCTAATTCTGATTTCAGATTTATCCTTAAATTGTGGTGGTGACCACATGTGACTGCAGTCCATTTATTCTTTATATAGTTAGTTAGATTAGCAGCAATTTAACATGCTTGATACAACTAAGTAACAGAAGTTTAGCTAATAAAATTTTAAATGCATCTGAAATCTGAATTATTTTCCTATCAGATTTTATAGAAAATTTCAAGAATTAAAGTAAAGTGACATATGTTCTAAATTTTGTATAGTCAGTTTAGTCCATAAGAATGTAGGTATATACCTGTGCTGGAGGCATAATGTAATGTTGAATGTTTTCTCCAGTAATGTGCTCCGTTTCAAAGCTGTCATCGGCAATAATAATTTTTACGTTGCTATAAAATTGCCGGATGCTGTCAAGCAACACTTAAGTGTCTATAGCGCTGGAAAGTTTTTGTTGTGATGGTGACTTGAGAGCTGATATCTGAGAGACAGAAGCAAACAAAGACTTATTTCAAGAAAAAGTAGGGTGATCTGCTACAGCATAGAATGAGTTATCGTAGGACACTTTTCTCTATGTGCATCCTTCTCTCACCTATTGTGCCATGGAAAAGTATTTGTCCCCATTCACTACAATGAAATGTTTCAGATATAAAATTTAGTTTTTAAATACTGATTTCACTTCTTAAGGGGGGGTAGACCTGGGCTATGGGCTATGTCCCAATGCAGTGGCTGCATCCTTTGGAGGACCCCGCCTTTGCAGTCTATGTGGGCCAGGTCCGAGAAGGCCAGAAGTGCGATTCTGTGAAATGGGACGGTCTAGTCTTCAGATTTGTGTCACTGTGTCGGTGGAGTTTAATAAACTCAGCCATCTGCTCCTTGCTATCTAAAATATAACAGAATATTGGAGTAAATTCTCAACCATCTCACACTTCTGTTTAATCAGTTTTCTGTTTGACGTTTATTGAGCTGTGTGAAAAAACTTTAATCTCAGCTAAACTGATTTACTGAGGAACAAATAAAACACTGAAAAACACCAAACAATAACATTTTTAATCAACAAGTGACTTATATATCATGTTTAACCTGAGTAGTGAAAGACTGCGCGAGGGTCTGAAAATGATGTGTCGGGAGTTCACTGTACTCGCCGGCTCAAGTTAGCCTTGACCACCCAGTCAGCTATCGAGCTGGTCTGTAACAGACGTCTCCGAAAACATCGGAGCACTTTTTGCAAATATGCGATGTCTTGATAAATCGAGCAGATATTTGAACTTGACACAGCTACATTCTCGCCTGAAAATTTGTTAATTTTATTTTGTGACCCAAAAAGAGTAATATTTTAAACTCTTCAGCCACGCTCCTCAACTAAGTAGCACCAATAACACCAAAAGGGATTGGATCACTTTTTTCAATAATGAAAGAATTCAACATTTAAAAATTGCCTTTTGTATTTACCCAGATTATTTGTAAATAATGTTAACCTTTATCTGATGATCTGCAACATTTAAGTGTGAGAAATATGCAAAACAATATTCAATAAGAAATCAGGAAGGGTGCAACTACTTTTTGAAAGGACTGTACACCTCTAGTGAAGAACCTTGAAAACAGAATTAAGTTAGAAACATTTCATTCATTGGAGGAAGGCAGTCTAAGTTGGCCATAATTTCAGGAATCAATACATGGTACCATCACAGAGATTTTTAATTCCTAGGAAGAACAAACTACCTGTTCCCATGTCATACAGGACTGGTACACGAGGCTGTTTGATGGCAATTGGAAACACAGCTTCATGCATTTCAAACTGGAAAGTGGCTAAAATCAGAAAACAAAAAGCTCAGATTAAATACAGTGCAAAGGACACTCTTGTATAAAGAGAAAAAACAAAAACATAACAAAACATAGTCACTGATTTTCCAATAAACCTTAGAACAGCACACAAACTGCATAACTGGAAAACACTTTGTCTAATTTCACTTTTGCTTTCACTTATTTTGCTTGGACATGACATACGGAATTCAGAAACAATCAAATTTCATGCAAAACTTTATTTTCATATAGAATTTCAAATTTCTAGCTCATTTAACATTGTTTAAACACATACCAAGGTCTCCAGTGTTTATGTGGTAGTCAGTGCTGGTATAGGACACTTTGGCTAGCAAGTTGTTGAGGGTCACCAGGCTGCGAGACTCGATAACCAGTTTGTTCTTACCAGATCCTGTTAATTCAAACCACAAAATTTCACAACAGCATTAAAATGACTTGATTAATAGTTCAAGTTTTAAAGTCAATAAATATGACAAAGTGTACACCCTACAAGCTATATAGATTATATAAAAATGAATTCAAACAAGGTCTGTTTATTCTGCCTTTTTGCCTAGCTGAAATCACACTTTCTTATATTTTTTAAATAACAACTAAAGGCGGGACACATTTTCAAGAAAAAAAAAGTTGAAAAGCAGTCAGTGAGTTCACAACAACACTGAGAAAAATAAACAAATTGCTAGTGTTGTATGTTGCTTTCTCATACAACATAATTATGAAAAATAATGCTAATGTACCAGATGTAACATATCCAATCGATATATGCAAAGAAACTAGAACTGTCCATAAACCCTCCTGTTGTGTGCATCCCCACCCCCCTTACTTTAGTGTTCCCGGTAACAATTGACTGGTCTGTTTTAACAGCTCTTAAATTAACATAACACTGAAATGAAAGAGGTACTCATTACTTTTATATGTTCAAATGCATAGTGTGGAGGATGTCATAAGGCCTTGAGGTAATCAAATGAGTGTTTTAATTTGTAAATGGGTCAGGTTCGACCCAAATACAACAGGAAGGTAAATCAAGATGTGTAATAATGAGTTTAATACAGGGAAACAGTATTAAACACAAGAAGAAAGGGAGGTGCAAGAAGGCATGGAAAGTAATGACACCAGCTGAAATCTATCAGTAATTAGAAAGCAACCCTGCCAATCCTCAGTACCAAGTGATGGCCTATAAAAAGGTGTCGCATTACCAAGGTTATTGCTTGTTTCATAACACAAGAAACATCTGATGATTGTTAAAATCATTAAGTTCTCAAGTCACGGTCAGTGGGAGCTGACTGTCAGGGGCAGATCTAGAAGGTTGGCATGTGCCACCCTAATATGATCTCTTGCCACCCCAAGTACCACCCTACTTTTGCATACGACAGTGTTGTGCTTTAAAATAAGATAGCATTAACACTTTGAGCACAGTTACAGTTAGCAGTGAATATAAATTCTACAAATGAATATACTGCATAGTGTTACCCCCCTCCACCATTAACAAGAGGTTCAGCCCATAGCACATTTCGAAGAACACCATGGGAATTTCAGATTTCACACAGGTGGTTGGTTGTTACACAATGAAGGTGAGTGTTATTAACCCTCTGTGGTCCACAGGCACGCTGCACCTCCAAATCACATGTCTGATTTAAGCTGACATAGCAACAAGCTGCAGCCACACTGAGTCTTTCAGCCCGTGTTGAAAGTTCGGACTTCAAAGTATACACCGTTTTTTAAATTTTAATTACAGGCCAGTAAATTCAGAGTTATGATAGAAAAAATATAATATAAGCCATGCTTTTTTCTAAATACTATTGTCATGTTTTGTTTTGTATTTTTGTTTTGTTTTCTTTTAAAGCATTTTCTAAGGACAGATAGGAAGAGGGGAAAGTTTTGGAAATGACAGCAGCGAGACAGAGCGAGTGACAGAGAGAGAGAGATATTGATATCGAGTTTTTAGATGTGGGAGATTTGTGACGTTTAGCTTTGAGTGTGTAGTTAGTGTGTTGTGTAGTCGTTGTTTTAATTTGTGTGTCAGTGAGGGTACTAATGACTGTCATAAAGGCAGATTGCAATGTAAGCACTGTGACCAGGTAGAAAACCAGAGGAGTGACACAACTCCTGTTGTCAGGCCTGCAGGGTTTATCCCTGTGGGGTTCTCCTCTGTCTTGTGTCCGACAAACACATAATAATTTGTGGGGCATCTTATTTTGACACTCGATTGTTCTCTCTTTTTAGTTAGAGTAATATTTTTAAATGGTTGTTCAAAATTGTAAAAAATTCCAGGTGTATTTTTAGATAAATAGTTGAAAATGTTTACAAAATGTGTGAAAAGGATTTTGTGTTTTTTGTGTGATTTCAGATCAGTTGTGATAATACAGTATGTCAATGAAAAAAACAACAAAATTAATACATGTGAGGTTGAGCTGTAAAGAATGATACCAAGCAAGACAGGGAAAAAAATGTAACAATTTAAAGGTGAAATACAAATGTAAAATCAAAGGGAGTCAAAAATAAACAGTCATATTTTGGACCTCAGAGGGTTAAATCATTTAAATTTTTGTTCATGACGGTGCAGATTTCTGACATTTTGTGTAAATTAAGCATGCAAAAATTAGATTTTTTTCTAACAAAAAACCAGTGAAACTTAAGATAGACATGTGTTTGTAAATGAACCGCCCCATGTTGTGCAGCTTTCTGGATTTTATACGTATTGGGCTACATATTTATTATATATATATACATATATATATATATACATATATTATATATATATACATACAACAAGTACAAGTACCTCGGGCTGTGGATGGACAATAAACTGGACTGGTCATGCAACACAGAGCACCTGTATAAAAAAGCCCAAAGCCGACTGTACTTCCTCAGGAGGCTGAGGTCTTTTAACATCTGCAGGAAGCTCCTGAGGATGTTTTACCAGTCAGTGGTTGCTGGAGTACTTTTCTATGCTGTGGTGTGCTGGGGGAGCAGCACAGCAAAGAGGGACTCATGCAGGCTGGAGAAACTGATCAGGAGGGCTAGCTCTGTGGTCGGCATGAAGCTGGACACTCTGGTGACAGTGGCAGAGAAAAGGACATTAAAGAAACTGATGGACATTATGGACAATGCTGGGCATCCTCTGCACACGGCCATAAACAACCAGAAGAGTCTGTTCAGTGACAGGTTGCTTCTCCCCAAGACAAGAACTAACAGACTTAAAAACTCCTTTGTCCCACACGCCATCAGACTGTTTAACTCCTCTCTGGAGGGGAGAGGGAGGGGAAACAGGAGGACAAAGGAGGGGGGAACAACTAAGCTGTAGTGCCTCTGCACCTCACTGTACAATACCTTGTGCAATACTTTTTGTAAATAGTCAACAGTGCAATAGACTCAATACTTGAAATGTGCAATTCACTTGTATTTTTATTTTTTATTCCTATTTATTCTATTTATCCCCTTTGTATATTTTATTTATATTTGTCTCTGTATTTATATATGTGTGTGTGTGTGTGTGTGTGTGTGTGTGTGTGTGTGTGTGTGTGTGTGTGTGTGTGTGTGTATATATATATATATAACAGTTCTGTAACTGTAACTTTGGTCGTTGCTGTGCTTTTTTTGGAAGTCGAATTTCCCAGAGGACCCACCCGAGGGATTAATAAAGTTCTATCTTATCTTATCTTATCTTATCTTATCTTATCTTATATATATATTAGGGGTGCAATGATATTCGTATCGATATTGAACCGTTCGATACAGTGCTTTCGGTTCGGTACGCATATGTATCGAACGATACAACATTTGTAAATTATTTTATCAACTTTCCTTCTGACGATGCTGTCTGGGTGGAGCGCTCAGTGAATCTGCGTTCGACTACTCCGCCTAGGCTGCACTGTCGAGTGCAGATCCACTGAGCGCTCCACACAGACAGCATTGTCAGAAGGAAGAGCGCAGGGCAAGCTAGCGAGACAGAAGTTAAGCTCTCCTTGCAACATGGCAAATTGAACTTCCCCCACCCTCATTCAGATCTGGCGTTTGGAATTATTTTGGTTTTCATGTGATGTATGACCCTGAAGGTAAGCGCGTCATGGACTAAAGTAAAACAGTATGTTGGATGTGCCACGCAATGCTCAATTACATGGGTGGGAGCTAGTGTGTTAGCGCACTTAGCTCGTTAACGTGTTGGCCGTCTAGCCCCATGCACGGGGCGATCGGCGGTAGCTCGTTAACGGAGATTTGCCGTGTTGTGGCGTTAACGTCATTTTAACGAGATTAACCTGAAAGCACTAGTGGGAACACAACGAATATGACTGCACATTTATGCCAACATCATCCTAGTGCAAAGACAAAAACAACAAGCACGCATGCTACAAACTTTACCTGAGTCATTTAGACAGATGTTAGCACATGATTCTCCTTATGGGGACCTGATATGTTTAATATGCTGCTGAGAATATAGCCCAGAAGAAGCAGATAGTATAGCTTTTATTTTGGAAAGAGCCATTTCTCTGTAATAAACTCTCTTTTCCAAAGATGAGTGATTCCTCAATCAGATACAGGGCTCGCAAAATCGCTAGCCCGACGTCCCGGGGCTAGCGATTTTTCCAGTCGGGCTACCAAAATCTATCTCTGCCCTGCCCGTCCGGCTATTGTAGGAAGGAAAAATATATGTCAATGCTTTTGCATTCTTTCGGAAATGTAGCTGGGTAATTATGTCATTGGCATCGGTGAGCCACTGTCAATATGTGACATATTGAAATCACGTTTAAATTTGCGCTTGTTTTTTTGCTTTCACTTTGCAATCGTGCGAACTGTGTATAGAGAGCGACAGCACTGATCTGTGAGTGATGATAATTTGCGCACCAATTCCTCTGACATCGTCTTATTAATCGTTAGCTTACTATGCAAACATGACAAGTGAAATCTCCCGCAGCAAGCTTAAACATGTGAGAGGTTGATCGCGCAGAGAATCGCTGAGCTTATGTGAGTGCGTGTGTAAAAGCATTTCAGTTCTGCTGAGCCAAATAAGACAGGTCAGGGTGAAGAAGTGACAGCCAAAGAAAAGCTTACCACAAAACGGGAAAGTTATGACAAATCAGACTATAAGGCAAAAAGAAAGTGCAGCTTTATGGTTTCATGGACAAAAGAATTTCTGTGGCTGCAATATGACGAGCTAAATAACCAGGGCTGCACATAAATGGTCCGCAGGTGCGTATTCACTGTCAAAATAAAAAACATGCACAAGACAATGAAAAACACAGACTAAAAACACACAAGGGGGGGGGGGGGGGGGGGGGGATCAGGAATCACATAGGGAAACAGCTGACACACATGAACCTAATAATGGGACAGGGGAAGTGAAACTAAATACAATGAACAAAGAAAACCAGGCTCTTTCAAAATAAGACAGGAGGCAGACAATACTGACTTGATAACAAGGGAGACTGGACAGTGTTGGGGAGTAACGGAATACATGTACCGCCGTTACGTATTTAAAATACAAAATATGAGTAACTGTATTCCGTTACAGTTACCGTTTAAAAAGGTGGTATTCAGAATACGTTTACTTTGTTGAAATAAATGCATTACACTGCGGTACTTTCCTGTTTCATTTTGTCGCGGGTCAGGACTGTTTGGGTTTTGTTTGACAGCTACGTTCTGTTGTTCCAGGCGGCAGCGTTACGGTTGCCATGGTTACAGGGCGACGCTCTCTCTCTCTCTGCGACCGTGTGTTTCCTGGGTGAGAGAGCACCTTTTCGTTGTTGTTGTTGTTGTTGTTGTGCTAAGCTAACAGGCAGAATGCTACAAGCATAGCTCTAAAGAATGTAGCATCATGGGCAGTGTAGTCCGTGCTGCAGGGAGAATGGACTGTGTAACGGTCTTTTGCATTTGATGTTTGTTGCATTTGATGTTTGTTGCATTTGATATTTGTTAAGCTGTATGTCTGGATTTTGTTCCTTTGCGCCCTCTGGTGGTGAACTGTGTAGGGTACAGCTTTGCTGTTTGGGTCTCCACCCAGCCACTTTTCTTTTGCTAGCGCACATGGTGTCTGCATGCTGCAACTCACAGTTAGCTCCACACATGGAGAAAATATTGTTTAAAGAGTGAAATAATTGATGAAGAAGATGGAAGATAAGGCAATAAGGCCATAAAGGACTATTTAGCACCTCCTGGATGTCAGCTCACGAGGTTTGTGTATTTTAAATGGTTTATTTTCTGTAATTAAGGATTTTTTGATTGATTGACATTACGTACAAGAGCGCATTTTGATGTGATGTTTTTGTTTTATTGTTTTGTCCGTGAGCAGTTCTCACGGGTTGCCAAGACCAGAATAAACCCTGTTTTATAACTACATCGTGCGTACGTCAATCCTTGAGGGTGCTACAGTGAGAACTCCGCTCTGCACGGGTAGATGAAGGACGCAGCCCCGCAGGAAAGTCAGGTGCCCCGAAAATAAGTGTTGCCTCAATTAAAGGACTGAATATAATTAACCAAAAGAAAGAGAAATAAAAAGGAAAAGGACTGTAAAAATAATTAAGATAAGTTTCCTTTTATAAATGAACAAAGGAATGGAATATTTCTTCTTTTTTCTTTCTTTCTCATTGTTTACATTTCTGCTGTTCAAGTGACTGATATTCATACAGTGTTAAGTTAATGTTGTGATGAGTAACCTGTGTATTGTGCATATGGTGGGCTTCAGCAGTTGCTGTATGAAACAGTATTACTGGCTTGGACAAGATATGTAATGTGACTTAAGTATACACGTTAAGTGATGTTTAAGGAGTAATAGTAATTACTGTGCTTTAAAGTTGTAACAGTAAATGTAGATTAATATTCATTTGCTCCTCAACTACCAAATCAAATTTAAGCTGCTGCACCTTTACATTGAGTCTAAGTAAGATACACAAAAAACCCAAACCCCTCCAACGATGGCAGAGTTTGAGGCTAATCCAGAAGTCAGTGAAAAGGGTGATGTGGAACAACTCTCTGCAGATGAGCAACTACAAGCAGTTGAAGGCACAGCTGATGATGTTTCTACTACCTCACAAAGAGCACGACAGAGCCAACGAGTCCGTACATTGACGGAAAAGGGCAAAGAACTGTACGGTGAGCACATAAAGAAGGCTGCACATCGTTTCAGTGTGCGCTATGAGAAGTGGAAGGTTGTCATTAAGGATGCCAAAAGAGCTATAGATGGTCAATGCTCAAAGGATCTGCTACAAGAACATGTTTCCAAGGTTTTGAGTGCTTCTAAGGATGTGAATGCAGCCTATGATGACTTGAGACGTATTGAATCTCCAGATAGTGACACAAGACGAAGGATGGATACGTGTGAAGCCATAACAAAGACAATTATTGAATCTGTAAGAAAGTGTCCAAGCCCAAGTAGTGCGGAGGTTCAAAGAGATGAAGAACTTTGGAAGGACACTGAGTCTTCATCTAAATCCGTAGCCTCAGATGTGAAAAGTCAAAGGGATGAAAAATGGAAGGAGACTGAGTCTATGCCTAAGTTAGAAGCCTCAGACAGGATGAGTGTTAAGTCACACCACACTAAGCTCTCTTCTCATTCGAGGGTTTCCTCTAGACACTCCAGCCGGCTCTCGGCTAAAAGACAAGATGCAGCTGCTGAAGTTGCAGCAAATGAGGCTGCTCTCCAAGTTCTGCTTGAACAAGAAATCCATATGAAGGAAATTGAAAGGCAAGAAGCAGAAATAGCACAAAGACAAAAGGCTCTAGAAGCTAAGCGCAGAGAAGTAGAGCGACTTGAGACTGTAAAAAAGCTGAATGCAGCAAAGGCTCGACAGCGGGTGTATGAACAAAGTGAATGTTCAGATGAAGAAATATACAACCTACTTCACCACAGATCTGATAAGAAAAATGAAGTCAAGTCTGAAAACAATGACCAGCATATGTTCCTCGCCACGAAATGTGACACCGCTCCGAGAGGTGAACACAGAAGATCTGGTCAAGGCATTTGCAGTGTCTCTTAATGCAAGTCGTCTTCCGGTACCAGAGCCAACAATATTCAGTGGCGACCCTATCAGATATAATGATTGGAAAATTTCCTTTCAGACTCTGATTGACAGGAAAAATATACCAACTGAAGAGAAGACTTATTATCTGAGGAAATATGTAAGTGGACCTGCAAGGAAGGCAATAGAAGGCTACTTCCCGCTTGGCACAGAGTCTGCATACTATGCAGCATGGACAGTTCTCGAAGAGAGGTATGGCAATCCCTTCCTAGTAGCAAAGGCCTTCAGAGACAAACTTGACGCATGGCCTAAGATAAGCTCTAAAGGCAGTATGGAACTTCAAGCATTTGCTGACTTCCTTTGCTGCTGTAAGACAGCCATGTCGCAAATGAAGGGGCTTGAAGTGCTCAATGACTGCAATGAAAACCAAAAAATGCTCGCAAAACTTCCAGATTGGCTTACTTCAAGGTTGAACAGAAAGGTTACAGAAGTGCAAGAAGAGACTCACACCTTTCCAAGCTTCAGCCAATTTGTAGATTTCATCTCACGGGAAGCCATAATTGCCTGTAATCCCATAACATCTCTCTTTGCTCTGAAGCCAAGTGATACTGAAGGGGCAAAAACCACAAGGAACAGAGGCAATGGAGCAAAGGTGCTAGCAACTAACTCAAATGAAAGGACTGTTAGTGCTAGTTGTGTGTACTGTGAAAGGTCGGGTCATAGCCTACTTAAGTGTAGAAGGTTCATAAATGAGAGCATTGTTGAGAGACTAAAGTTTGTTCAAGACAAGAAGTTATGTTTTGGCTGTCTGAACTCTGGTCATCGCTCCAAGGATTGTGAAGGGAGAGAAACCTGTGACACATGTAATAAAAGACATCCAACATGTCTTCATGACAATCGCACGAAGGAAGAAAGAACAAGGAGAAATCCACATAAGAACAGTGGCAGGACAAGACAAACGAACGCAGATGTCTCACAAGACAACAGTGTCACACCAACAACAAGTGAAGCAACTTCTAACAGAGTCACGCAGAATGTTGACGACACTCACACATCTTCCATTATTCCAGTATGGGTGTCAACCAAAGGTGAGCCAGAGCATGAAATTCTTGTGTACGCGCTCCTTGATACACAGAGCGATACGACCTTTATTCTTGAAGAAACGGCACAAGCTCTGCATATCAAAGGTGAATCGACTCAGCTAAAGCTCACTACCATGTCTTCAAGAAACACAGTTGTGTCCTGTCGCAAGCTCTCAGGTCTACAAGTCAGAGGGTTCTACTCAAATAAGACCATTTCCCTACCAGTGACGTATGCCAGAGACTTTATTCCCGCAAACCGAGATCACATTCCATCGCCTGCAACAGCTAAGGCATGGTCTCACCTTGAGTGCATTGCCAGTGAGATCGCTCCACTACAAAGCTGTGATGTTGGTCTGCTGATTGGGTACAACTGCCCCCAAGGACTTGTTCCTCGTGAGGTTGTGTCTGGAAAGGAAAATCAGCCGTTTGCACAAAGAACTGATCTGGGATGGAGTATTGTGGGTTATGGCAATCCATGTCTCGATTATGGAGACGCCTTCGGAATAAGTCACCAAGTCATTGTGAAGGAAGTGGTGCCTGACATTAATCCCTCTTCAAATCTCACCAACAAGGTTCACTATGTCTACAGAACTCAAATAAAGGAAATGATCTCTCCCACAGAGGTCCTAAAGATGTTGGAGTCTGACTTTGTTGAGAAAGCACCAGAAGACACAAAGGTCTCTCAAGAAGATCTCAAATTTTTAACAAAGATGAAAGCCGGCATTAGGCACAAGGAGGATGGTCATTTTGAAATGCCACTCCCATTTAAGAGTGAAAGGCCGAACCTGCCAAACAACAAGGCATGTGCTATTCATCGCCTCAAATGTTTAGAAAAAAGGCTCAAGAGTAACAAGCAGTACTACATGGACTATAAGAAATTCATGGATGAGATCCTAGCCCATGGAGATGCTGAAAGGGTCACAGAGCAAGACATTGATAAGACACCAGTTTGGTACATCCCACACCATGGTGTGTATCATCCACAAAAACCCGGAAAGATTCGTGTCGTCTTTGATGCCTCTGCCAAGTTCCAAGGCGCTTCCTTAAATGACCATCTCCTCACTGGTCCAGAGCTAACAAACACCTTGCTCGGAGTCTTGTGTCGCTTCCGAAGAGGCCCAGTGGCTTTCATGTGTGACATCGAACGCATGTTCCACCAATTCCATGTGCATGCTTGTGACCAAGATTACCTACGGTTCTTGTGGTGGGAGAACGGTGACCTTGAAACTCCATTCACTGTCTACAGGATGAAGGTACACCTATTTGGAGCAGCATCTTCTCCAGGTTGCGCCAACTATGGCCTCAAGCATCTTGCAGCTGAAGGGGAAGGAAGTTTTAATGAAGAAACCATCAAGTTCACCAACTTCTATGTTGATGACGGACTAGCAAGTGTTGACACTGAAGATCAGGCAATACAGCTGGTTAATGAAGCACGCAAACTCTGCAGCATGGGCAAACTTCGGTTGCACAAGTTCATCTCAAACAGCACCAAAGTTCTAGCTTCGCTTCCGAAAGAAGAATGCGCTGCAGCTCCCAAAGAGCTAGATATGGCACTCGGTGAAGTACATATGGAAAGAGCACTTGGCGTACAATGGTGTGTGGCATCAGATCAATTTCAGTTCAGAGTAGTTGTTAAGGAAAAACCGCTCACCAGAAGAGGAGTATTGGCCACAGTCGCCTCTGTGTTCGATCCACTTGGGTTTGTGTCACCTTTCATTCTGCTGGGAAAGCAGATCTTGCAACAAATGTGTCGAGATAAACTCAGTTGGGATGATAACTTACCTGACAGACTTCGACCTCAGTGGGAGTATTGGTTGCGTGACCTGGGAAACCTTGCGGTCGTAAAGGTTCACAGATGCTACATTCCTTCGAGCTTCAAGGCACACCACTACGAACTTCATCATTTTTCTGATGCAAGTGCATCTGGATATGGAATGTGCACTTACCTCAGAGCAGTAAGCACAACTGGTGAAGTCCACTGCCCATTGGTGATGGGAAGATCAAGAGTTCCACCAACCAAAGTCACAACTATACCTCGGCTTGAGTTGTCGGCGGCCGTTGTTGCTGTGCGCACTGGTGACATGCTGAAAAAGGAATTGGAAATGGAAATTTCAGAAGAAAGGTATTGGACTGACTCGAAGGTGGTACTCGGATACCTCAGCAATGAAGCCAGAAGATTTCATGTGTTTGTTGCAAACCGAGTGGAACGCATCAAACAAAGTACAGATTCAACCCAATGGAGGTATGTACCTTCCGAAGATAATCCGGCGGACCACGCCTCAAGAGGTCTCACAGCAGAACAACTTGTAGCATCAAACTGGTTCAAAGGCCCAGACCTCCTTTGGCAGAAGGTCATACCCAGTGGAGAAATTAAGGTGGGAGAGTTATCAACCAGTGACCCGGAGGTTAAGAAGGTTCAAGTCCACAAGATACAAGGGGAGGAACAAAGGTCACTGTTAGATCGCTTACACAAGTTTTCCCACTGGTCGAGGATGATTAAGGCAGTTGCTAGACTCAAGCGCTATGTGAAAGAAGCAAAGCATCACAAGAGTAGATCACACGACATCAGTAGCCTACAAGAGAGAAAGGAAGCAGAGTTAACAATCATAAAGATGGTTCAAGAAACAGCCTTTGCTCAGCAAATAAGAACCTTGCAACATCATGATGTGATGCAGATGAAAGACAAGGTTAGCAAGTTACACAAGTTATGTCCATTTCTTGATGACCAAGGCATTCTTCGGGTAGGCGGATGCTTAACACATGCAGCTTTGCACCCCAATGTCAAGCATCCTGCGATCCTGCCAAGAGACAGTCACGTGTCGGCATTACTGGTCAAACATTATCACGAGAAGACATACCATCAAGGACGAGGGATCACCATGAATGAACTTCGAGCTAATGGATTCTGGATTCTTGGATGCAGCAAGATTGTGTCATCTTACATCTATAAATGTGTAAAATGCAGAAGGTTCAGAAGGCGCACAGAGCAGCAGAAGATGGCAGACCTCCCAGAGGATCGGATGGAGACCACACCGCCATTCACCTACTGTGGGATGGACTGCTTTGGTCCTTTTTATGTCAAAGAAGGCCGCAAGGAGCTAAAGCGTTATGGCTTGCTAATCACTTGCATGTGCTCCAGAGCAGTGCATCTTGAAATGCTTGACGATCTCTCTACAGATTCCCTCATCAACTCCTTACGTGCATTCATGGCCATCAGAGGTACAGTTCGCCAGATAAGATGCGATCAAGGCACGAATTTTGTCGGCGCTAGAAATGAGTTTATTGGAGCATTTAAGGAAATGGATCAAGCCAAGCTAGGGAAACTGGACTGTGAGTTTCTCATGAACACCCCAGCGTCTAGTCATATGGGTGGTGTCTGGGAAAGACAAATTCGCACCATAAGAAGTGTTCTCATGTCCATTCTGGAACAATCAGCCAAACAACTCGACAGCTCCTCTCTGAGGATATTCCTGTATGAAGTCATGGCAGTGATTAATAGCAGACCATTGACTACTGACCAACTATGTGATCCATCAAACCCAGAACCTTTAACACCGAATCACATACTAACCATGAAGTCCACAATCATCTCTCCACCTCCAGGAAGGTTTGTGAAAGAAGATCTTTATCTCCGTAAGAGGTGGCGTCGTGTTCAACTACTTGCCAACACTTTCTGGACAAGGTGGAAAAAGGAGTATTTGTTAAATCTTCAAGGCAGACAGAAGTGGACCAAAGAGCACAGAAATGCTAAGATCAATGATGTTGTCCTCCTGAAGGATGAGATAACTCCATGCAACCAGTGGAAGTTGGCAAGGATCATTGAAGTGTATCCTGGAAAGGATGGAAAAGTGAGGAAGGTGAAATTGCTGCTGAGTGATCCAACCCTGGATAGAGCAGGAAAACGTACCTCCAAACCTGTGCACCTGGAAAGACCCATTCAGAAGACAGTCATTCTGATGGAAGCGGAAAACGATTCTCCACCGCACTCTGCTTAAAGGATAATTCACGATAGTTCATTCAAAAGCCGTTCATTAGTTCATAGGTTCATAGTTTTTAATCACAAGTGATTGGTGGGAGTGTAACGGTCTTTTGCATTTGATGTTTGTTGCATTTGATATTTGTTAAGCTGTATGTCTGGATTTTGTTCCTTTGCGCCCTCTGGTGGTGAACTGTGTAGGGTACAGCTTTGCTGTTTGGGTCTCCACCCAGCCAACTTTTCTTTTGCTAGCGCACATGGTGTCTGCATGCTGCAACTCACAGTTAGTTCCACACATGGAGAAAATATTGTTTAAAGAGTGAAATAATTGATGAAGAAGATGGAAGATAAGGCAATAAGGCCATAAAGGACTATTTAGCACCTCCTGGATGTCAGCTCACGAGGTTTGTGTATTTTAAATGGTTTATTTTCTGTAATTAAGGATTTTTTGATTGATTGACATTACGTACAAGAGCGCATTTTGATGTGATGTTTTTGTTTTATTGTTTTGTCCGTGAGCAGTTCTCACGGGTTGCCAACTGCCATACACGTTAATGTGTCTGTGAGCGAGGGAGGGAGAAAAAGGCAAAGTACGAGTTGTCATCGAGCAAAAACGGGAGCTGGAAGCATGTAAATATAATAATAACCACTTCAGCCAAGAAGAGTGCCTGACGAGCCCAGTTGTAAGTAAGCTATTAAGACTCGACTGTACACCGTGTTCGTGTTTTCCTCCGAAACAATAAGTTCCGTTGGAGCAGCCTTTCAACGCCTCTCTCTGTCTCTCGCAAGAAAAGTTGACCCACACAACAAAGTAAAGCTATTTTTCGGCTACGAGCCGACAGGGACCCCGCCGTATTAGTCAGAGGTCCCTTTACTACAGTTCGGAGTCGCGGACCTTCAGTAATAGTAATAAATCACACAGCAATAGTACATTCACGTTGTTGTAAAAAGCATGATAATATATTAAGTAATCCAAAGTATTCAGAATACGTTACTGTCATTGAGTAACGTAACGGAATACGTTACAGAATACATTTTGGGGCATGTAATCTGTATTCTGTAATGGAATACATTTTAAAAGTAACCTTCCCAACACTGAGACTGGAACATAAGGGGTGATGACACAACAGGATCTAGATAAACAAGGACTAAAGAATTTCAAAATACAAAACAACTCAATCCAAACTAATGATAGAAACAACAAGAACTTAGCATGTCTTCTACAGTACATATCAATAATGCAAAATGAAGAGAAAATGCTGGGTCCCAGACCCAGCCCATGACAAGACTGCTGTAAATGTTTTATATTTCATATTTGTAAGAGATTGTTTTTCTTCTCCACATGGCTGAAAAGTTCTGACCCTTGCTGCTAATCTGGCGTGTGGTCCAAAAACCAATCCAACAAAAATGCCCCCTACAATATAGTCACTTATTTACTAAATCTCACCTTTGATGATTGTCTGTTCAGGTGTAATATTTGTGGTCAGGATGCCTTTAGACACACTTAAAGATACCTACAAAAGAAAGGCCTGAATAAATTTAAAAAGCACTCAGAATATAATAATAATAATAATAATAATAATAATAATAATAATAATAATAATAATAATAATAATGGATACTTTATTGATATCCATGCCTACCCCAGAATATCCTATACAGTCGTCTACAAAAAAAATAAACTGTGTATGAAATTATGCTATGTCAGTGTAACATTGGAATACCTATTGAAGATGGAAAGAAAGATGCTAGTTTATACTGTACATCAGACCATAAATGAGGTTTGTGTTTTTTCTTTCATTTATCCTAAAGCTGAATTAAAGTCAGCCCCACACATTGATCACAAAATCAGGGAATCAGGGCCCTTAATGTTTGAAATGTATATGTTCAGGAGGCATCTTGTATGAACCAGCCAACCTGTACAGTTCATATTAGCTGTGAGGGAGAAACACCAACCTTGTAGCTGCTTCTGTTTTCTGCATGCAGCCCTAAACCTGAAATTAAAATGACATTACTTTTACATTGTCCTTTTATGGGAAGACTCCATGACACGTTTTTGAAGCATAAATGATCAACATGAATTACTTAAAACCCCCATGCAACTGTCTTGTCTGTGAATATGTTGGCTGTAATACAGATTTAATTTTGCCATCTCATTTGCTGAGGTATAAGTTTGCTGGTCATTATCACTCTTGGTTAATTATCTTTTAATTATGTTTTAAACGTGGAAAATTCCTGAAATTGCATGTTAATTTGACTCACTAATGACTCTAATTCAGAGGTATTAAAGTTTACTTAATAATCTGAGAAATACCACCAAATTTAGTCTCAGATCAACATTTATTAACCATTTTTCTAATAAACTAGAAAGGGATTGTATAGGAATTTCTTTTACTTATGTATTAATCACATTATTTTATTGTATGATGCCTTGGTGCCACTAGATTTAAACATGTTCCACACCCATACTGTAAGACAGATGGTGGGGGTCTAGTAAGGAAGTTGGGGGAAGCAGACAACTCCACAGGAAGAGTCTTTTGTCTCTTCGAGGACTCTGGGAGGTAGCAAGGGAGTGTGAACCTTAAGGTGTGAAGCAGCTGTGTACTTTCTTTTGTTCCTGGAGAAGGTATTTAACTGAGAGCCATGTTAGGCTCAGAGAGACTCTGCTGACCGTCTGTCCCGCGGTCATGTAGGCTCTCCACAAGCTTGGTTGTCTGTTCTTTGTGTGTTTTGATTAAAGAATGTTAGCTACCGCTCGTCTGCAGGCTTTATTTAAATGGAAAACTTCCACAACAGAATATACAGCACATACACAACAATACAGACCACTGGTAAACTTGTCTGTTGCATATACAGTGGGGCAAAAAAGTATTTAGTCAGCCACCGATTGTGCAAGTTCCCCCACTTAAAATGATGACAGAGGTCAGTAATTTGCACCAGAGGTACACTTCAACTGTGAGAGACAGAATGTGAAAAAAAAATCCATGAATCCACATGGTAGGATTTGTAAAGAATTTATTCGTAAATTAGGGTGGAAAATAAGTATTTGGTCACCTCAAATAAGAAAAATCTCTGGCTCTCACAGACCTGTAACGTCTTCTGTAAGACGCTTTTCTGTCCCCCACTCGTTACCTGTATGAATGGCACCTGTTTGAACTCATCAGCTGTATAAAAGACACCTGTCCACAGCCTCAAACAGTCAGACTCCAAACTCCGCCATGGCCAAGACCAAAGAGCTCTCGAAGGACACCAGGAACAGGATTGTAGACCTCCACCAGACTAGGAAGAGTGAATCTACAATAGGCAAGCAGCTTGGTGTGAAAAAATCAACTGTGGGAGCAATCATCAGAAAATGGAAGACATACAAGACCACTGATAATCTCCCTCGATCTGGGGCTCCACGCAAGATCTCATCCCGTGGGGTCAAAATGATCATGAGAACGGTGAGCAAAGATCCCAGAACCACACGGGGGGACCTGGTGAATGACCTGCAGAGAGCTGGGACCAAAGTAACAAAGGTCACCATCAGTAACACACTACAACGGCAGGGAATCAAATCCCGCAGTGCCAGACGTGTTCCGCTGCTGAAGCCAGTGCATGTCCAGGCCCGTCTGAAGTTTGCCAGAGAGCACATGGATGATACAGCAGAGGATTGGGAGAATGTCATGTGGTCAGATGAAACCAAAGTAGAACTTTTTGGTATAAACTCAACTCATCGTGTTTGGAGGAAGAAGAATACTGAGTTGCATCCCAAGAACACCATACCTACTGTGAAGCATGGGGGTGGAAACATCATGCTATGGGGCTGTTTTTCTGCCAAGGGGACAGGACGACTGATCCGTGTTAAGGACAGAATGAATGGGGCCATGTATCGTGAGATTTTGAGCCAAAACCTCCTTCCATCAGTGAGAACTTTGAAGATGAAACGAGGCTGGGTCTTCCAACATGACAATGATCCAAAACACACCGCCCAGGCAACAAAGGAGTGGCTCCGTAAGAAGCATTTGAAAGTCCTGGAGTGGCCTAGCCAGTCTCCAGACCTCAACCCCATAGAAAATCTGTGGCGGGAGTTGAAAGTCCGTGTTGCTCGGCGACAGCCCCAAAACATCACTGCTCTCGAGAAGATCTGCATGGAGGAATGGGCCAAAATACCAGCTACTGTGTGTGCAAACCTGGTAAAGACCTATAGTAAACGTTTGACCTCTGTTATTGCCAACAAAGGTTATGTTACAAAGTATTGAGTTGTATTTTTGTTATTGACCAAATACTTATTTTCCACCCTGATTTACGAATAAATTCTTTACAAATCCTACCATGTGGATTCATGGATTTTTTTTTTTTCACATTCTGTCTCTCACAGTTGACGTGTACCTCTGGTGCAAATTACTGACCTCTGTCATCATTTTAAGTGGGGGAACTTGCACAATCGGTGGCTGACTAAATACTTTTTTGCCCCACTGTATTAGGCTTGGCATACCTGGTATGAGAGTAGAGGTCAAAGGCTGTACTATATAACCTTGAATAGGATACTGCAGAGGAGAGTTAGGCGAAGCAAACAGCAGTCTGGATAGTTCAGCAGACACCATCCTGATGAAGAGATGAAATGTGGGTAGATATAGAAACAGGTATCACCTTTTTACTAGTGCTGTCAGCATTAATTCTTATCCCTACTTTTATTTTTTTCCATGTCTATTTAAGTGCTATTTATGACACTATGTTTGCACTGAAGCACCGCAGCAATTTCCTAATGTTGTAAACCTGCTCAACATTTGGCAATAAACCCCATTCTGATTCTGATTCTGATTAACGCTGACAGACTGCACGACGGCACCAAGCGAAGCAACTCTGCTGTTGAAGTGCAACACATTCTCACTCCCAAAGCGTAATATTTAATGCCAAATGTGTCTACATTAATTACAGTTTACAAAGATACCAATTGATTATGTTCAGTTACAAATGCCATTGCATTACTGTTAAAGTACACAACATTCATTCATCCACCCTCTTCCTGGTTTTGTACTGTTGGAGGTCCTTAGCTCGCCGTTTAACAAGCTCTTCGTATTGATCCTTGGCTATATAATCTTTAAGAAGTTCTGAGCCTTTAGGGCAGGTACATTGATGAGCCAATGAAAAGTTCCTAGGAGAAACTGACCTGAAGAACAAAGGAAATACAGAACTCCTAAAGGGTCAAAATTCTCTTCTATATCACATTGTCATTTAAATCAAGTAGTTCAGATTTTATGGGAATTTGGGAGACTAGTCTAAAAAGTATTTTAATGATGCATTAAGGGTAACAAGACTGTTGCTTCATCTGGATAGAAGTATACCAACTTTCCTCAAATAAAATGCAGTTTCACCTCTGGTCAGCAACAAAAACACACAAAGTGGTCATACAAAGCACTCTACATGTGCGTGTGGTGTGTGTTAAAGGCAATTTAATGAAAACACTTTCAAACACTGCCAAATATACAAGAGGAGGGATTTACACACACACACACACACACATACAAATTATTACCTTAGTTTTGTTGCGCTGGAAAACTTGAACAGATTTTCATTAACGTTAGAGAAATATATGACATAGAAAACCATCAGGATGATCAGAGTAACAGCCACCAGCTGGAGCCTTGTGCTACTCAATGACATCTGCGGACATACACACACACAAACTCACGTTGTAGACAGTTTGCTAGCAAAGGACCTAAGGGCAAAGATTGCAGTTCTAATGCTCCTGCCCCCAACAGCTGTCAGGTGGCAGATTATTTTTATTTATTTTAGTACTAAAGATGCAAAGTCAGCATCTGGTATAGGGAGAGTCAATATCTGGCATACCCAATGCATTTACATAAAAATTTTGCAGTAATAAATTTGGACACAAGAGTGATTGCTTCATATATCAATACTTAATACACATATTCTTAAAAAATGGTGCATCAACCAACTTGAAAAGCATTTTTTCACACACTGAAATCTGAGACAATGTTCGAACATCTAAAAATCCTGACATTTTAACTCCCCTTACATTTATATAAAAAATATTCACAGCGCAACAAAATGACTACACTTTGTCTTTTGCCTTTGATGTATCAAATTTATATAGTTTCACTAAAAGGCACGTAACTTTGTGCTGAACATTGGTGGGGTCAAGATCTCTGTCTAAATAAATAAATAAATCTTTTTAAATTGCCAGATGATTAAACATGCAACTGTTTTGCTGGTAATAGCTGAAACGAGTAAAGAAAATCAACAGCCTATTTATGCAAGATAATTCATAATTTTACTGGGGGGGTTATATTGGTTGGGTCTGATTATTGGGGGGGTCATAACCCCCCTGGAAACTGCTCCATTATGTTGGCATGTGGCACTGAAGAAAATATTAATCAAACTAAATATAATATATAATCATCTGCCCTTGTCTGCACAAATGTTTCCCTTTTTCTTTTAGTGTTAACTTTCACGTGGATGATATCTACAACAAAACTCTTATTTATATACTTTTTATTTCTTTGGACAGAAATCAGGAGTAGTCATATAAGAGATGAAAATAAATTAACATTATAATTAATATCATAATTAACTGAATTCACATTTACATTTATTTATGTATATTTATGTCATATGTCATTGAAATTTTATTGTTGTGTTAATGGTAACAGAATGAACAAAACTATGATATTTAACCACTGGCTACAGTATAGAAATGATCCATGTCTTACCATTTCTTCCTTCTAAAGTTTCACTCTTATCTCATTTATTCAGCATAAATATCCAAGACATTAAGGAGCCACGAAATCAAACAGCCTGAGTTTTGAAAAAACCTCTTAAGAGTTCAGGGGCTGGACACTTGTGTACAGTGACTGAGGGGGTGTAGTTAACGAAAAACAGTCTGATCGGGGTGGGATCCTCATCAGACTGTTGATACAGCACTAGCTTAACACTGGTATATCTGATTTTATCAGCTTATGTGCTTATAATATATGTCAACAACTGCATCAAAGATTCTGAATATCTCATAAAAATCACATTGTATTGCATGAAAATAAAAGTAACTTCATAAAACACTTTGTTTGTTATCAGACATTAATAATCCTCACAATATTACATAAACAGCAAGTTCCTGGATTCACATATGAATGTAACATATGATTTCTTTAATGTTCACCCATGAGGAAAAATGAATTAAAAGGGAGAAACACATTTCACTGACATTTTCTGTTTCATCTGCATGCAGCACATTTGAACCATGCGAATGATACTGCAACCACAATGGATCCTGTTTTTCAGAACAGCCTACCACATTTACCACCAAATGTTTCGTAAATATATTATCTGTCTGGTGCATCAATAAAGATGTGAAAACCACGTCTAGAAACTGCACCACTTTTGTCTGATTGAGTTTCACTAAAGGCACAAGCAAGAGTTTTTCCACAAACTGTTGAACCACATTCTTTACAAACCGCGTCACTCTGAAAACAGAGCTCACTACAGACAGACAGGCAATCCCCGGACTGGAGCAGACTGCAAACGCGCCACCTCTACTTGACCATAAACCTGATTTATTTGTTAAAAAATGAGAGAGAATTTGCAAGGTTTACGGGTCCAGCCGTGGTCGGTCCACGGATCCTGGAATGGAACAGAGAGAGAGAGAGAGAGAGAGTGGGCAGGGAGGTGGTTAGCTGGTGATTTCCTTCTTTACAGGTTTCAGCTAGCAGGCTAAAGGGAATGGTCCCAGCAGCATCCACAGTGCACAGGTGACATGAGGTTTAAGCAAACCAATTTCCAACAGTAAATTCAGACAAGTTCCTGTGTGGAAAGCAGAAAATCTGGGTAAATGGCAATAATATACTAAGGTTAAACAAAAACAAGACAGGGTTAACTGTTGACATAGCAGAGAGGATTATCTGGCAGAGGACTGTGGCTCCTGTCGGCCCCTCAAATATGGGTTCCTTCATTAAGAACAGGTGCAGGAAGGAATGAGCTGCCAGGAACTCCACCACAGGTTGAAGCAGAAGCTCCAGCTCAGAATGTCAACAGGGAGGAAATGGGGGGGAAACCAAAAACAAAGCCTAACTCTGTTTCCACAGTGAGCAAACCCACGCATCACCTTCTTTCCTTCCAATGTCAGAGCAGGTCATCAAGACTGAGCTTTTGGTTTGTGAATTATTATTATTATAAGTCTGAGCTGGCTCCTTAAACAGGACGTGATTTTCTCCTCTGGAGTTGTCTACTATGGGCTCAAATTGTGGTCATAAATATTTTGTACTTGTAAATCACTTTTGTACTTGTAAAGGATTTGTATGTGTAAAAAAGATTTGTATGTGTGAAAAGAATTTGTGTGTGTAAAAAAGATTTGTGTGTGGACTTAGCCCAAAAAAAACGTGTGAAACTGCAAGTTACAATGACGAATTTTGACCCTATTTTTCTTTCTTTCATCTGATTGGTCAATGTCATGTCAATCACAAATTTAACAATCCAATCAGAGAACAGATGGGTTTGGCTGTCGGCAGGGCGCTTTTTTGAACTGCAGGTCCTTGAAGGGTAATACAGTTTGAAGCTGGAGGATCTCTATATAAATATCCGATAGCAGTTAGGTCCCAATAACTTTCAGCAGCTGTTGAAAGGATAAAGTTGTGGTATATCAGTGGTTAGAAATACCATTATTACTTTAGGATTAGTTTAACACAAAGTCAGGGCTGACCCGGGACCATTGCTGTGAGTCACAGTGCGGACGCAGGATATGCTGCTAATGCTAACTGCTAACTAAAAGCAAAGGATCCAGAATTTCTTGCGCTGGCTGCTAGGCTCTGTGGGTTTTTGGAGCAGCTCTACCTGTACAATTTGAGCCCATAGTCTACAACCAAAACTGATCTGCCCACAGCATCCTTGCCTGGGTCACACACTGCGGTGCCCAGATGTATCCTACATTTCACACCAACACAGTTGGCTTCCCACCCAGACTCCACTGTGCAGCGGCTACATGTACCCCACATCCATGTGTTTGCTGAGCCTGCATGTCCCCCATGCTACATTACTATGGAGAGATATTTACACCCAAAATGGCTATGAATGCATACCATATGATCCATAAGCTTAAAATAATCTTTGCAAACGTGTACCGTAAATTTGTGTGTAACTTTTTTTTTTTTTTTTTTTTTTTTTTTGGAAGTGACATCAGAAACAGCAGCATGTGACATCACGTGATGGCGGAGCTTCAGTTCATCCTTTGTCATCCTTTTTTTTTTTTAATAGGACAGGGGGAAAGAATGAAAGAAAGAGGGGGAGAGGAAGAAAGAAAACCAAAGGGGAGAAGAGACGGTGAGAAGGGGGGGAAGAGAGGAAAAAAAAAAAAAAAAAACTCCTGGGTCACCTGTATGGAGAGAAAGAAAAACAAAAAAAACAGGGGAGACAGCAAACAACAAAGAGCAACATAATAATAATAATAATAAAAAAGCACCATCACAATAAACTAGCTAGTCATAGATATCAATAGTTACTAAATAGTAAATGATATTGTGCAGCACGCAAGATAGACAGCGCACAGTGTGCTTTGAGGCAGCAGCCAAGAAAGCTGTAGTCCGCATCTGTGAATACCCGTGTGTACACCTGTGTGCATACCTGTGTGGATCAGCATGCTTGCATTCCAAAGGTTTCTCCATGTAATGATCTGCTAGAGAGTGTGGGGAGCCACAGCCCTGTCCTCTATGGTATCAAGCAGGTATGGAGGAGATCAAAACTCCAGACATCCAGAGGCACCCAGAACACAAGAGACCAAGGAAGACCCACAGAGGGGCAGCCGCGCCACTGTCCCAGTAAGAGCTAAGGAGAGTCCCAGATGAGAGCTCATTCAGCAGCCGCGGAGCAGAAGCCAGGGGGAGTTGCAGTGACGCGCCCGTGAGCTCCGCCGGCAGCCAGCTGTGCCTGAGTGACCGAGCCCCAGGCCGAGAGGCCGGGGGCACCCCACCTCCAAAGTGGCCCGAGCGAGCCCCAATAAGCGGCCGCCAAGGAGTGAGCCGGTGTGTACCCGGACACCCACCCCCAGATACAAAGAACCACCAACGCACCGATACCTGAGGGAGTCCGCCACCGGCAGGGGAAGTGGTGGTGGGTGGAGATAGGCCTCCAAACCTTGGAGGGCCCGAGATGTCCCCAGAGAGGTGGCGTCTGATACCCAACCTGACATATAGACACAGACATACAGGCACACACAGACACAAACATCCATTCCCACCCTCATGCTCTCATATGTACTTCACACTCAACCGACGTGGAGACAGACATAAAGGGACGCTGTATACACGATCACACTCCCCAAGCGTACTCTACTAACCGGGTCTAGGTACCCCCGCCCCTGGAGGGGGGAACTGCACCCAGACCCAGGTGGTGTTACCCTTTTCCCTGCGGTGGGGAGAGGCAGACCGCCCCGACTCCGCAGCAGCAGGAAGGCTCCACACTCCAGACCGCAGTCGGATGGCCCACTCCTCCTAGCCCCCCCGCTCCAGTAGGCCGCAGAGAATGGGGGTGAGAGAAGACTCCAAACCTCCCTCCACCCGCTCATTGTAGTGTTGATGCATGTGTGTTCTAAGGTGCAATTAAAACCCAGGAGGGCATAGAGCTACCTGCCAGAGAGCAGCAGGTAAGCGCATAGTCCCTCCTGCTGGCCCTCAATGTCTACATGTATTTAAAATTGAGAGGTGGGCAACGACGCCAGGGGTGAGGCGTACACCCTGATGGTAACTTGGACTCCGTGTATCGTGCCCACCCCCAAGATCCTATATGTATGTGTAATGAGGGTGTGAGTAATGTGAATGTCTAAGTTGTGGGATAAAATTGAGGCAGAGGCAGCCAGAAGGGGACAGAGGGGGGGGTAGCCTCCTCTGCATCCTGGTGACATACCCCTACTCCAAGGCCCTGCATGTGTGGGTGGTTGTGGTGGAGCAGGAGGAGGGAGGCAGCTGGAGATGGGGAGGGAAGGAAGGGAGGGGCAGGTGACCCCTCCCTGGGGCCAGCTCCCCCGCTGACCCCAGTAGGCACTCCCACACTCCGCGACCCGCCAGGGAAAGGGGGGCCCAGGCCCATCCAGACCGGGGCCCAGCGCAGCAGCGCCCCCCGGCCCCACAGAGCCCGGGACAGTCCACCCAACCCCACCACAGAGAAAACTGCACCCACCCCACCATCCACTCGTCTTCCAGACTACATGAGACAATAGACGCCCAGGCTGAGATCTTCCTCCACCTCTCCTGTATCTCCCCCTACTGCAGAGAGTTCCTGAGGGGAAGAAAGCTCCTGCAAGGTGTAACAATCTCCCCCACCGGTTGAAGAGCCCCACAGGCGACTCGACACGCCGGCAGCACCCTGCGCCAGGGATGGGCTCCCATGCACCCACCCACCCACAACCCCAGCAACACACAAACCAGGACCCAAGGCCCCGAGGCCCAGCCAGGGCCCCGGCCCAGAGATGGAGCGCCCCCAGACCCTCACGCCCATCCCGGACCCACCCAGGGGCAGACAGGCTACCAGGTCAGTAACCCACGTCCATCACCACAGACCCTCCCCTAGCCCCGCTGCACGCAGCCACGAGGAAATGGTCAGAAAAAGGCCCCCAACCGGACATGACCGCTACCCCGGGTTGAGCCCCCCAAGGAAGATGCCTCCGGGGAACCCCCCGACGCCCTAAGCCTGTCCCTGCCCCCACACCAATCACAACATTGAAGGCGGGACCAAACTATGACCCCCCACCCCCACTAGGTGATGGAGCCGATCAAAGGAGCCCAGAGCAATTGATCTGATGTGGTGGCCGAGGCTGTATCAAAACTAATGTAATCTAATAGATAATTTCTATATTGGTTAGAATTAAGATTGTTTTTATTTTTCCAGTTCATGAGGACAGTTTTCTTGGCTATGCATAGGGCAGTGAAAACCATATGGGCTAAATTGTTTTCTGAGGTGACATTATCTAAGCTGCCCAACAAACACACTAAGGGGGAAGTTGGAATGTTACATTTCAGACACTTTGATAAGTCTTCACATATCTCGTGCCAAAACTTCTGCACTGGTGGACAGAACCAAAGAGCGTGGATGTAATTGTCTGGTGTATTGTTTTGACAGTGTGAGCAGTTGTTGGAAGATGTAAAGCCCATCTTGAACATCCGATGACCTGTATAGTGCACTCTATGTAGTATTTTGTATTGTATTAATTGCAGACTGGGATTTTTAATCAATTTAAAAGTTTTTAAGCATACCTGAGACCAGAAGTTTTGGTCTAAACTGACTGATAAATCTGCTTCCCACTTTGCAATAGGAAGGGATATTGATTCATCTAATTTAGAGAATGTTCTATATATTTTAGATAATAATTTGGGGGATTTAAGAGTAAGGAAATGTGCCGCACTTGGTGGTATTTGTAATTCAACTTGACTGACAACATTTTATTATGGATTTAATTTGTTGATATTCTAAAAAATTTTTCTTGTTGATCCCATATTGTGCAACTAGTCTGTCGAATGGGATCAATTCTGTTCCCTCCAATATATGTTCTAAGTATTTAATTCCTTTACAACTCCATTCTGGGAAGTTAATCATATTATTGTTTTGTAATATGTCAGGGTTATTCCAGATAGGAGTACGTTTGCATGGGATTAGTGAAGACTCCGTTATTTTTAGATACTCCCACCATGCTGTCAGAGAGAAGCTGATGTTGATACTTTTAAAGCATTCATATCTTTTGATGTTTGAGCTAATAAATGGTAGGTCTGAAATCTCTAGATCCTTGCATAGTGCCTGTTCAACATCTAGCCAAGGTTCATCTAGGAAGGTATGTTTTGACCATTCTGAGATGAACTGAAGCCTGTTGGCTAAGAAGTATTGGTGAAAATTAGGCAGATCTAATCCTCCTCTATCCTTGGTTCTTTGTAGCGTTTTTAAGCTGATGCGCGGGGGTTTATCTTTCCAAAGGAATTTGGAAATATATGAATCCAGAGATCTGAACCAATCTTGTGATGGTTTGTTAGGGATCATCAAAAATAAGTAATTTATTTTTGGCAAGATCATCATTTTTATAGTGGCGACCCTTCCCATGAGTGATATGGGTAAAGATTTCCATCTAGTCAGATCGCCTTCTACTTTCTTTAGAAGTGTGATGTGATTTAATTTAGTTAAGTCTGAAAGCTTAGGAGAAACATTAATACCTAAATATTTAATATTTCCGGATTGCAGTGGGGCAGAGGAAGAATTATGGAAGGAGCAGTTAATGGGGAGAACTGTAGATTTTGGCCAGTTAATTGAATAATCTGAAACTCTTGAAAACCAGTTTATTAGAGTAATTACCTCAGAGAGGTTGGTTTGTGTGTTTTGCAGAAAAAGCAACACATCATCCGCATAGAGACTGATTTTATGTTCTATGTTCTTACATTTTATGCCCTTAATTGTTGTAGCCTGTCTAAATGCTGCTGCTAGAGGTTCGATAAAAATTGCAAAAAGTGAAGGGGAGAGTGGGCATCCCTGTCTGGTGCCCCTCAGGAGACAGAAGCTGGGGGATGTCTGGTCATTTGTTCTGATACGAGCTGTTGGGGAATTGTATAATATTCTTATCCAGTTTATAAAAGAGTTTCCGAAACCAAATTTGTGTAAAGTTGCGAATAAAAATTTCCAGTTAACTCTGTCAAATGCTTTTTCTGCATCTAGGGATAATATTATGGTTTCAATGTTTTTATTGTATGAGTAGTCTATTAAATTAAGTAATCTACGAGTGTTTGTTGAGGAGTGCCGACCTTTTATGAAACCAGTTTGGTCAGGGTGAATTAAGAGGGGGGTTATTTTCTCTAATCTCTTTGAGAGAGCTTTGCAGATTATTTTAAGGTCTACATTTAAAAGAGAAATTGGACGATAGCTTGAGGGAAATAAAGGGTCTTTGCCTGGTTTTAGCAGGAGACTAATGTTGGCAGAGTTCATATTTGGTGGTAATCTGCCATTTTCCTCGATTTCCTGCAACATTCCGTGGAATACTGGTGCCAGAATTGTCCAGAATTCTTTGTAGAATTCTGCAGGGAAGCCGTCTGGACCTGGAGCCTTATTATTGGGCATACTTATCAGGGCTTCCTGGAACTCACTTGGTGTCAGTGGCGAATCCAGTTCCATTGCTTGACTGTCTAGTAATTTTGGGAGATTTACGTTGTCAAGAAACCGATCAATTTCATTTTTAGATGGGTTTATTTGTGGTGAGTATAAAGTTTCATAGAAATCCCTAAAAATGTTGTTTATTCTTCCAGGGTCATATATTGTGTTCCCTGATAAATCTTTAGCAGCACATATAGTTGTTTTTTCTTTATTTATTTTTAACTGGCTAGCTAGAAATCGACCTGATTTGTTACTGTGTTCAAAATTCTGCAAGCGAAGTCTTTGTATAAGGAATTGTGTTTTTTTATTAATAGTTTCATTTAATTCTAGTTTTGTTTTGCATATTTTGTTCAATGTTTCCTGATCTTGGTCGCACGCGTAGGCTTCTTCTAGTGATTTGATGGTTTTTTCTAATTCCTGAATGTTTTTGTTTTCTTCTTTCTTTTTGTGTGATGAGAAAGAAATTATTTTACCTCTCATCACAGCTTTCCCTGCTTCCCATAGAACAGAAGCAGATATTCCGGGAGTGTCATTAAAGTCTAAATATGAAGTCCATTCCTTTTTAAAATATTTAATAAAGTCTTCATCTTTAAGCAGTGATGTATTAAATCTCCAGTTTTTACTTTGCGTAGTATTATTCTTGTGCATTAGTTTTAAAGATACAGGAGCATGATCACTGACAGCTATAGGATGAATCTCAGTGTCTGAAATGTCACTCAGCAGTGAGCTGCTGACCCAAAAATAATCCAGACGAGAATAGGAGTGATGGACATGTGAGAAAAAAGTATATTCCTTACTGTTGGGGTGAAGGGAGCGCCATGCATCGCGAAGGCCAAAGTCGCTCATATACTGTTTGATTATATTTGTGGACTGCCAATTACGCTGAGTTCCTGCTGTGTTGAGCCTATCCATTTCTTCATTTAGTCCAAGGTTGAGGTCACCGCCAAGAATGAGTGCGCAATCGAGGTGTTCAGAGAGTGCACTAAAAAATCCGTGGGAGAATGAGGGTTCATCAACATTTGGACCATATATACTTACAATACATAGTTTTTTGTTCAATATTGATAGTTTAATAATTAGAAATCTACCCTCTGGATCTATAACTGTATCGAGTACTGTAAAATTAACATTTTTATGTATTAAAATTGCTACTCCCCGTTGTCTAGAATTATAACAGGCTGCAAACACGTTAGGAAACTCAGGTGTTTTAAGTTCGTTTAAACCTGTGACAGGTCTGTGAGTTTCTTGTAATAAAACAACATCTGCCTGTAGTTTTTTAAGCTGGTTAAATATCTTTAACCTCTTTCCTCTGGTGCCAGCTCCATTTATATTCCATGTGACAAGCCTCAGAATGCCCATAATTGTGTGTGTATGTCTAATGATGTACGCTGGGTGTTTCGTTTAGACAGGTGGAGAGAGTGTGGAAACATCCCTTGTTTGTAAATAGAAAGAGAGAGAGAAAAAAAAAGTGTGGTGAGAGGCTCCATAAGTCTGACTATGTGTGAATATTCACTAATATGAACAAGCGTGGCTGGTTTATGTGTCCTGCAAGTCTGTGCGTGCTGTGAGGCTGTTGTGAATGTGCTGCCATTGAGCGGATGTGTTTGCGTGATCGTGGTGTGAAAATATGGAGAAATAGAGGGTGTTTGTTTGTAGGTGAGTGGGGAAGTAGGTGATCACAGCAGTGAAAGACAAGAAAAAGAAAGAAACCACATGAACTGTGAGCAACAACAAAAAAAAAAAGAAACGAAACGGAAACATTCCAATTAAAGCAATGACGGAGGGTGACGGCGTTATATCTGCTATGACATCATATTGATATTACTAGGTCAAACTCATGTTAAATGAGAGAGTGTGAATGAATAAGAAAAGAGTGTAGCGGGTTCTTATCTGGAGTGCAGTCAGTATAACCACGGTGTGGTGCTGGGGTCGCGGTACAGCTGTCCGTCCACGTAGAGCCGGTCCACAGCGATGACAGCACGGGAGCCTTTCTGGATAAAGCTACGTCGAACTGGGAACAGTACCGTGCGTCGTTCCAGGATCTCTTTGGGGAACTGGTCGTTCACGCTGAAGTCCGTTCCTTTCAGCTCTCTGCCGCGACTCTTCACCTGTTCCTTTTGTTTGAATTGGCTGAATTTGGCCACGATAGGCCGTGGTCTCCCAGTCCGCGACCGAACGCCCCCCAAGCGATGTACTCTATCGAAGTCGATGTTCTTTACGGTGTCCTCCGGCAGCTTCAGGTGGATTTTGATGAAGCTTTTCACCGTTGCCTCCGCATCCTCTCCGGTAGATTCTGGAATACCAGAGAACACAAGATTATCTCTCATGCTACGGGCTTGTAGATCGATAACGGACTCTTTTATTTTTTTATTTTCAATGTTTAGCTGGGTCACGTTATCGGTGAGAGATTTGACCGACTCCCGTAGCGTGGTATTTTCAGCGGCAAGCGTTTCCACCTGCTGCTGGCTGAATTCCAGGGATTCTCTCAGAGATTTAAATTCCCGGTGTAAAATCTCCACCAGGGCCAGCCTCGCATCGAAACTGGACAATCGCTTGTCGATTGACTCCAGGATGTCTGCGATGTCTTTGCTGGCAGGCGATGTTGTACCGGGGGATTCTGCCGGGCGAGATCTCTTCGATGACGGCGTCTCAATTTTGGTCGGGGAGGATGTACTCTGGGCCTTCTTCATGACTAAATCTTGAAAACAGCGGTCGATGTAATCTTGGAGAGCGTCTAAACTCTCCCCGTTGTCCTCCAGGGTGTTAGAGATGATAGAACAGATGTTGTTAGTTATATGACAATCGATTAGTATATTTGGTAATATTGAAGCTTGAAAAACCTTTGTTAAACTCTAAGCTACCATTTGCTTTTTTTTTTTCCGCCAATTCTCCGGCGTCTGACGTCACCTACAACATGGGTCGCTTACCTTACTCGTCACTTCCGTCACTTACCGTCCTCCCGTGTAACTTTTGAGTACTAACAAATGCATGCGCCAATCTACAAACAAATTTGAAGCAATATGACTACATGTACAGCTATTTTACAAATGTGTACATCCAATACATTTATACACAATTTATTCAGTTGTAGCTTTTTGTCTTTCAAAAATCTTTCTGTGCATACAAATTGTCATGGTCAGGGTAAGTGCTGTTTTCTTCCAGTTCATTGGATCTCCAGCTTCTAACTTCCAATAACCAAATCTCTGTTCAGTCACTGGTCTGCTCGGCAGCTTCACTGCTCATGCTCCTGCCTGCCTCCCTGCCCAACTCACTGGAACAGCTCAGATCTCCAATCTTGACTCACTGCTAACCCGGACTGTTCACAATTTGTCTGTTTCACCCTGGATCAGTGTCTAGAACACCCCTTGACTCCTGTTTCTTCTGTTACAGTAATTCTGAGCACCCTGGGTCTTTTCTCCAGTCTAGCCTTCACCCTAAACCCACACCACAAGATTCCTGGCTGTTACCCAGTTTTGTTTGTGTGTGTGTGTGTGTGTGTGTGTGTGTGTGTGTGTGTGTGTGTGTGTGTGTGTGCGTGCATGCAAAGTAAAGATTTGACTCCTACCCTCAGATTACCAGGCTTGTAGCATTGTATTTAAAAGATGAAATGTTGCTCATTTGCATGCAATATCGGCATGAAGATAAGGGTTAAATGTAAATGTTACGCATAAAAAACGGTCAATTTACCATTTAAACTGTTTTTCTTTGTCCTTAGTGTTATATATATATGACAACACAGCAATCGTGTTCTCTCCCCAAAGCTGTCATGTTATCGTCATGTAATACCAGGCTCCACAATGAAGTGTTTTTCTGTGAAGTGTTCTTTATGCTGTTTACAGTTCCATGTTCTATATCAGGTTTTTTTTTTTAAAGATGTCAAAGTTGTCTATGGTTGCTTGAACGGGATCAACTGTTTTTTTTTGTTTGTTTTACAACCTCCAGTTCTTTTCCAGAGCACCCTGACTGTGTATGTGCATGGATTCTGCACGAAAGCCTGCACAAGGCACAATTGTTTTAGGAAAAGCAAATGGGTGCTGGTGCTTGAAGTACTTTAACCTAATTTTAAGAAGAAAAAAGAACTGTAACCATTGATGAGCCATCTCTCTTGTGGTGGGTTTGTACTTATGCTAGCTTCCTGTATAACTCATCAGAGCCATATCTGGAAAAGTACACCCTTACTCTAACCATACAGGAAAACAATGTGCACAACAAGCACAATAGTTTAATTCCAAAAAGTTTAATACTTCATGTAGGCTATTGTTATAATGTTTAACTCCTGGATTATGTGGGAAGTCCTTTTCAGTATCTGTAATTGGGGGTGTGATTCTGTCCATGTGAATGCCCTCACTTTAAGCTGTGATATTAATTTAATATGAATTTCTGGTTAAATGCTTTATTGTAATGAGCTCAGAGAAGGCTGTGTTTTCAGACCTGAAAACAACTTCCTGCTTTTACATGTTTAGCTCTGGGGCTCTACCAAGTGGATAAAGATCTGCACACAGACTGTGTCACCTAATTCTTGCAGTTTCTAAATTAAGGGGTTTATCATTAAGGGGAAAAACATCCAAACCAGCATGGCCCTCTGTGGAAAAAAAGTGATTGCCCCATAAACATAATAACCCTCTGAGGTCCAAAATATAATTGGCCATTATTGATTACTTTTGATTTTACATGTGTATTTCACCTTCAAATTGTTTTTTTCCTTGCCTTGCTTAGTGTCATTCTTTTCAGCTCCACCTCAGGTGTCTGAATTTACAGTTATTTTTTCATCGACATACTCTATTAACACAACTGATCTGAAATAACACAAAAAACCAAAATCCTAGTAGTAGTTGTATTTTGATTTTAACTGTAAAATCCACAGACGTGTTTAGTAAATTATTTTCATAACTTGAAATTCTAAATTTTGAAAACTTAAGCCCAAATTTTTAAAACAATAAAGTCATATACAAAACAGGAGGTGTATCACTCCTGTGCTCCACCTGGAGACAGTGTTTACACTGTAACCTGCCTTAGTGAGTGATGAATGTCACAAACACACAAAATAAAACAATGAATACACAACACACCAACTATTCACTCCACGCTAAAGGTCACAAATCTGGTGAGGAGAGGAGTTGCAGAGGTGGTGGGCTTGCATTTATTTTGTACAGGAGGAAGATGTTCGCAGCTGATTCGGACTGCCAACAATGAGGATAGATAGTAAGGTGGTTATGAAGGGGAGACGCGAGATCTGTAGTTTTATTTTAAAGAACTTAACCTCTTTAGCACGCACACCTAACCCTAAATGTGATCTCCTCCCTTTTGGCTCCGTATATGGGGGCGTTGTTGCTTAAGAGGATAATTTCCATCCATCCATCCATCCATCTTCATCCGCTTTGTCCGGGGCCGGGTCGCGGGGGCAGCAGCCTAACCAAAGAGGCCCAGACCTCCCTCTCCCCAGCCACCTCCTCCAGCTTATCCGGGGGAACACCAAGGCGTTCCCAGGCCAGCCGAGAGATATAATCTCTCCAGCGTGTCCTGGGTCTGCCTCCTCCCGGTGGGACATGCCTGGAACACCTCACCCAGGAGGCGCCCAGGGGGCATCCTTGTCAGATGCCCGAACCACCTCAGCTGGCTCCTTTCGATGTGGAGCAGCAGCTGCTCTACTCTGAGCCCCTCCCGGATGGCCGAACTTCTCACCCTATCTCTAAGGGAGAGGCCAGCCACCCTTCGGAGGAAGCTCATTTCTGCCGCTTGTATCCGCGATGTCGTTCTTTCGGTCACTACCCACAGCTCGTGGCCATAGGTGAGGGTAGGGACGTAGATCGACCGGTAAATTGAGAGCTTCGCTTTTACACTCAGCTCCCTCTTCACCACGACGGACCGGTGCAGCGTCCGCATTACTGCAGCTGCAGCCCCAATCCGTCTGTCGATCTCCGGCTCCCTTCTCCCATCACTCGCGAACAAGACCCCGAGATACTTGAACTCCTCCACTTGGGGCAGGAACTCATCCCCGACCCGGAGTGGGCACTCCACCCTTTTCCGGCTGAGAACCATGGCCTCAGATTTGGAGGTGCTGATCCTCATTCCCGCTGCTTCACACTCGGCTGCGAACCGTTCCAGTGCGAGCTGGAGGCCCTCACCCGATGAAGCCAACAGAACCACATCATCTGCAAAAATCAGAGATGAGATTCTGAGCTGGTCCAGTAGGATAATTTCAATTATTGGATAATTAATGACTTGATTTTGTTTTGGGTTTTTTTTTTGCCAATGACCTTTCTTACAGTGAATGAATGGCATTTGCCAGCCAGCAGTTTATTTATTAGGTCTGATCTTCATAACTCTGTCCACTGTAATGTTTAATTGGCTAATTTAATCTTAACATACAATTTCAGGTTTATTTGAACAATTTGTATACACGTCACTGAGGAAGGTCTTAGACATGCTTCTGGCGGAGAGGAAAGGTGTGTTTGGTATTGCGTACTTTCCTTAATTTTTAAATACACAGCTTCAGATGCCCATTGTTGGAGTATGTTGGTGAACCTGGAAAGTGAGGATGGGAGCGAGGACGAGACCGGAACAAGAATACCGAAATAGATTTCTTCTCATGTGTTAAACGTTTTTTGTTGTCTTTCACTATGTAGCAATTGTGTCATCTAGTTTTGGAGGTGGACTGCTACTCTGATATTATTTGACATTACAGAGAGAGGCCCTGTTTCCAAGGAATTTGAGGGGGTGGGTTGACTCTCTAGTGAAAGCACCAGAAGATAAACATGGTTGTAAATTTCTGGGCTTGGAAAAGCTCTCTGGATCTTTTTGCAGGTTGACGGAGGACCAGAGATGGTTGTCATGGCAACGGGAGTTTTGCTGACAGAAGGATGAAGTGGCGTTTCCATATAATGAGATGCCCAGAAAGCTTCAGAAGAACAAACATGAGCTGATATCAGACATAAGGCCAATCTAAACTGTTTTGATCAATCATGTTAATACCATGTTTCTGTGACATGCAATAAAAAAGTGTATACTGCAGCCTTTTGTCTCTGAGCCAGAGAGAGGAGGTCCACGGCGCCATGAAAAACGTATTTTAAATTTGAACCATTTTGATAATAAATTTTTAAAGTGTAACTGGAGCATATAATTGTCTTCTGTCTCATAAAAACATCTCCCTACAGCTCCTGCCAAATTAAAACATTCTTAATTTAAAAAAAAACTTACTTAAATGAATACATACAACAGCTCTCGTGAGATGAACGGGCATTTATGCTATATCTCTTCCAACACAGTCACATGCAATTTAGATAATCATCTTAATAACTGCCGTAACTGTCAGTATGGCAATTGTATGTACTTGAATTTTAGGTTTATTGAGGTTAAACTGTATATTGTACACTGGCCTTGAAGAAACTGTATGTAATACACAAGGTAAAATACATTCAGACATGTTATTCAAGCATATTATGTATATTTTGAACCACATTTATTTCTGGGAAAATGTACTGTATAGTTTCCTCTTAAGCTGAATGTTTTGGTGGGACTAGGGGTCTGTAGCAGACTGATTTTATGTTCTATGATTTTTTTTATCGTGGAGAGAAAAGATGAAAGAATCTAAATTGAATCCAGCTTCAAAGAAAATATTGAGGTAATGTGAATTGGATCAGTGGATAATCTTGTCTCCACTTTCAAATAAGATACTCTTCGAGAGTATCTGTTATATAAATTATAAGACCTTTAATTTTTAAAGCACAAAAACTGCAGTCTGACTTAGATCGTAATACAAACCAATTACTGCATGTGTGTTTTCTGACTGTTCACCATCAGAATGTCCAAAAAAGAAAATACAGCAGCATTCAGTGACCACAACAGAGAAGCCAGTTCCTGTAATATTCAGCATCTGATTCTGTTTAGAATTTCTGCTAAGCAAATGTTTATGGTTGAACTAAGTAACTGATCATTTACAGTATTTCACAGAGTCACATAGTGTTTTGCATTATGTAAATGTTACTTTAAGCTTCTAACTTACTTTCAGGTGAAATAGGTGTTTCAGTAGGAAAGAGGGTCCAGGAAAATTTCATCCTATGCCCCCTTCCCCTAGTGAGAGTTGTTTTTCATTTAACTGTCACCTAAAGATTTACCTCTTGAATCGTTCCCTCAAGGCCCCCTCCTCTCTAAGATAAGGAGAAGGCTTTTGCTATCTGCCTAATGTCTCATGGTGCCTGGATGTGTCAGTCTAACTTACAATACCTAATTGCGTATGTGTAGAATAAAATATAAAACACATATATGATGCTTTCTTTTCCATCTCTTTAACTAATACCTCTATATGTATACCATTGTTAACATACATGATCAATACATAAAAGAAAAAGGAATTTCCATCACAACATATCGATATAAGTACGATGCAGTTTAAATGAAGCAAAGATTGAAAATAGAAGTTATTGCATTGAAGGTAATCTGAATTGGGAATCTGTGGCTGCAATTAATCATTTTACTGGAAACTTAATTAGAACTTAATTCATCATGAAAGAAGCTAATATTTCTGTCCTAACATCATTTAAATAGTAATAAACTACTAAGTACTTTATTACAATACAATACAATACAGTAGAATTTTATTTATATAGCATGGGGGTAGTGCTTCACAGTAAGGAATAAAGGTAAATGATTACACTTAACAGGAAGTCATTAAAACAAGGTAAAATAGAGAAACAAGCAAAATCATCAGTAAGTAGAGATAGGCAGGAATCATGATTATCCAGAGAGAGAGTAGCAATACAGCAATTAATGAGCGGTGAGAATTAGCGAGTCGGAAAGCCAGGTTGAATAGGTAAGTTTTCAAACGTGCTTTAAAGGATTCAATGGAGTCAGAGGCACAAACGGTAGCGGGAAGACTATTCCAGAGGTTTTGTTCTACAGAGGCAAAAGCACGATCACCCCTAGTCTTCAGACAGTGCCTGAGCTGGGCCAGAAGTAACTGACCAGATGATCGTAAATAACAGCTGGGAGCATAGAGACTGAGGAGGTTGGTGAGACAGTCAGGGGCAAGGTGGTTTCAAATTCAAATTCAAATTTTATTTGTCACATACACAGTCATACACAGTACGATATGCAGTGAAATGCTTGGACAACTGCTCGTGACCTAAAGAAAACAAAAAAAGGAAAAGGCTATGAATAAGATAGGAAATAAATATGAAAAATTAAAAAGGGTAAATTTTACTAGGAAGGAATAAAATATAAATTAAGGTTAAAAATGAAATAACTGTACAACACAAATTAGAATGAAGGGTAAATTTAACTGGGAAAGAATAAGATAAAATATATAAATTAAAGTTGAAAATAAAATAACTGTACAACAAAATACACAATATAGAACTGTATAAGAATGTATGAAGAAATATAAATAAATATGTACACAATAACAGCAGCTGTACAAGTATTAACTGGAAATGAAGAATATAATGTCCAGTGTTGTGCAATCCACATTATGTCTTGTGCAGTGCAAATATGCTTAAAGTGATTTAAGTGATGAAGTGAAAAACAATGTCCAGAATGTCCAGTGTGTGTGTAAGAACTATATGTGTGGGTCAGTACTGTGTGGTGGTGTGATTGAGAGACTGTATCGCCTGCGGGAAGAATATGAAATAACTTCAAATGCCTTAGGTTTAGGCATTTGAAAGTAAGCAGCAGAATTTTAAAATCAATACGAAATTTAATAGGCAGCCAATGTAAGTCAGAGAGCACTGGAGTCATAGAGGCAAACTTTCTAGTCCTGGTTAGGTGACGAGCCGCAGCATTTTGAACGAGCTGTAATCGTTGGAGTGAGCAAGTTGGATTCCAGAGTAGAGCGAGTTACAATGATCTAATATGGAGGTCAAAAAGGCATGTATCAGTTTTTCAAGATCTTTGTACAGCATTAAGTGTTTGACCTTTGAAATTTGGGATTTAACCACTGAGGAAACCTGTTTATCCAGCTTAAATGAACTACCCTTACAGGAACAGCCTAAGCGTTATAGAAAACAATGTGGTGGAGGAATTTTTGAAAACATTCCTTTAAGGAAAAACCCCCAATAAAACACAGTTTAAAAACAACCTGAAAAATTTCAATGAAATGTCAAATATTAAAAAGGATGCTTCTGCAGAATAATCATCAGTCTTAAATGGACTAATATTACTAATGCATATGTTAAGAATTCAGCTCAATTGAAATATTTTACATTCTGTTTAATCTTTTGCATCATATTCGATAAATCATATGTTTGCAGTGGCTCTCATTTGAGGACCACATATCAATGGAAAAGGAGCTCAGAAGTATATTATATACGTGTTTTTATTCATTTAATTATAAAATATTAATAAGAAAAACAATCTGCTAATTTTAAAGGCTTGAGCACTGTATGGCATGGTTAAATGTCAATATCCATATGAAGTGCAGATCAGTGAAAACTGAGCAATCGGAAGGTTGCCTCATACAGTCACTTGACTGTGAACGACCACAACGCACATGAGCAAGTACGTGCAGCTTTCAGTGACAATAGCCAACTATGGCCACAAGATGAGGCCATAGAGGAAAAGAATGGAGCTTATTGACAGCACTTTCTGAGATGTGAGTGAGCAGTATATATAAGAGCAGTAAAAATTAAGAAAAACACAATTGAATAGGATAAGATAAAATAGAATAACATACTATAAAAAACAGAATAAGATACTATATACAGTAGAATAAAATACTACACAAAATAGAATAAAATGCTTAGTTATAGTAGGAAAATTGCAGAGAGACAGGGAGACAGAGAGTGTGGTGATGTGAATGCCAAGCATTGCAAAGACCAAAATCACTCATGTATTGTTTAAGAATGTCTGTGTCATGGTCCTGAGTCTGCCGACTCAGTGTTTTGTGTTTCTTTATGCTTTTGTTTATGTATTTGTTTAGGTATTCTGTTATGATTTGCCATTTGTTAGGTTTTTGTTCTGTGCTTACCCTGGTCCCACTTCTGTGTTCTGTCTGTCTATGGCGTCACACTGTCTGTTTGTGAATCTGTTTAGTTAGTTCAGCGTCTTGTCTGGTTCTCTGTGTCTGAGTTTCCTGTTTTATTCTGAAGGTCCCTGTCTCGTGTGAGTGTGTTCAGTTTACGTTTCCCCTGTCCCATCAGCTCTGACTTTTCCAGGTGTGTTGCCCTCCTGTCTCTCATCCCCTGAGTACTGCTGTGTGCATTAAAGCCCTGTGTGTTCTCCTGCTTGTTTCCGGTTCGTCTGTGTTCCCCGTCTGCGGCTCTCTTCTGATCTCCCCATTTCGTATGTTCTCAGGTTTGTTATTTAGTTTTTCCAGTTAGGTTTCTTTACTTCCCTGTCATCCCTCACTGCCTGTTTGCCATTACACCACCCTGTAAATAAACATCACTCGAATTGAGTCCTCCTTTCCTCCAACACCACACGGCTTGCCTCGGCAGCTGTGACAGAATTGTCCTATGCAGACAATTCTGTTAAATCAGGAGAAAAAGAGAGTGAAAGGAGAACATAAGAAAATGGAATTAATGTGGATAGATGACCCAATTCAGTAGAGCCATGGCCTGGTGTTCTGGTCGCTGCCTTGCGTCGCTCCAGGATCTCTATGAGAAACTGATCATTGCCACTGAAGTCCCTTCCTCTCAGCTCCCTGTCGCAGCTCTTCAGCTCTTTCTGTTTAAAGTGTTCGAATTTGGCCACGGTTGGTATGGGTCTGCACCAGTCAGCTCATTGACAACCCAAAGAATGTGCATGATGAAAGTTGATTATTTTTTAAGGAGATGGGGGTTTTTTTTCAGTCATTCTGTTGATTTTCTGACTAAACAACAGAATCATTCTCTTGTTTAGTTCTGTGAAAATTGTTTTTTCAGAAGACATACAAGCTGACCTATGCATTGAAAAGCCTTAAAGCAGTGAAAGCTCCCTTACCACTGCATATAAAGATATAAATAATTGCTTAGCTGCACATTAAGCTTTATTTAACATCTTCACTGACTTTAAGCAATTTTAAATTATTGATAGTCCAGCATTTACTTGCGATATCACAAAACTACTTTACTTTATTGATTTATATAGCAGTCTTCACAGGAGAAGAATCACAAAGTGCTTCAAAATAATATAAAACACATTTACATAAAACATAATGCAGTCTAAATAAATGAGTCTTAAGCTGCTATTTAAAAGAATAAATGCAATCAAGGTAACGTAATGAGGCAAAGCATTCCACAACCTGGTGCTAAGTGCTCTAAAAGATCTGTGCTTACAAAAGTTACACATATAAGAAGACATTATATATGACTTATTGTTTAAGTGAGATTCTTCAGGATTACATTCATTTATTAACGTGTATATTCTAACAGAATGAACACATTTCCATTACACTTTTTCAGCGTACTGACTGGAATTAGGCTACGTTCACACTGCAGGTCTTAATGCTCAGTTCCGATTTTTTTGTCTGCTCGTTCACACTACAAATAAAATGCGACAGCAAACGTGCTCTAGTGTGAACCCTCAAAGCGGCCCGCATGCACAGAAGAAGACGTCACACACAACGCGCTCTGTTTAGACCCAGAGCAAACAATATTGTTTGACTGATGGCCCTTAATATAAAGACTTCGGACTTTACGTTTCCCAATTTTTGCTTTAAGTTATTTTGTTATTTACATAATAATGTAAATAACCTAATAATTATCCTTATTGCTGTTTTAGAGGAGCGCTGCTTCAAAGGATAGTTGCAGATTTCTGTCAGACTCTGCAGATTATACAGTAAAAATAAAATGTTAACGTTTCTCCAACGTTGTCTTCCCAACAGTTTCACTGACATCTACACGGGATGGCCAGGAAGCGTTCGCGATGTCTTCTCGGGCGCTGATAATTGGCGTCTGTCTTGTGTCAGTGACGTAAAAAACGGATTTAATGCGACTTGACCGTTCAAACAGCAGTCGCTTTCTAAAACATCGGATATGTATCGGATTCAGTACCACATACGAAAGTGACCCAGATCGGATTTGAAAATATCGGATTTGTGCCGTTCACACTGTCAGACCATGATCGGATATGGGTCGCATAGGGTCAAAAAAATCGGATTTGATGCGCTTTCGCCTGCAGTGTGAACGTAGCCTTTTGACTCACTGAAAAACCCCAAAAAAGGTTAATTTTTGTTTAATCCTGCTCGTCTGTGGCGTCTGCTTTGGATTACTGTATGCAAGTGTCTTAAGATGGGAAGTCAAGTACAGATATATACATTTTTTACTTGAGTACAGTACTTAATTAAATGTGTTTAAGGCCTTTTGTAACAGAGAAAGTTTCTTTTCTGCTGGCAGTCGCTTATGCCGAAGAGTGCAGTACAGTTCTTTTCGAGGACGCCACAGAAGCCGTCATTCAAAATGAGACTGCATTTGAACGCTGCTGCTTTGTGTACTGAAGGAATTGTAGAACAATTTAAATGACTTGTAGGATAGCATGCCAATGCTATCAATCTATTTCATTAAGGACATTGGTGGCAGGTTTTGAATCAACTTCTGAATCACCACTGGTGTCTTTTTAGTCTTGATGTAAATGGATCATAACCAGAGTGAATTTCAAAGCTTCCCTGCCAACATCTGCCAAGGTGAGTGGTGTTGTTTACTTTATAAACAGATCTAATGAGTCAAACAGAGCAAGGCACTGCATGAATGAATGGCAGAGGTGAAATAGCCATCTTCACCATGTGGGATCACAATGGTAACATATAGTGAAACTCTGACACTATATTTTTGACTCCTTAGATGTTACAAGATCAGACTTACTAGTAATTATGCAAATGTTTTTTGCACTTTGACCTGAAATCCATTTGAGACATTAGTGCTGACAGAGGGTCAGATTTACAGTATGCAGCAGTATTTTCCACCGCAGTGTTGACTATACTAGAGTTTCATGATGGCCCAAACCAGCTGCAACTTCAGCAAAGACGTTTTTTGTTAGACACTGTTACCTTAAAACAGTTTTCCCCCGGTTTGTAGATTCCTCAGGCCTCCAGAAAGAACACCGGGACTCAGCAGTCAATTCACAACACTTTTATTAATCCACACTTATTGATTACACCTTCTAGAAGGGAGATGTACAGGACCCCGGAATTCCTCTGCAGATCTCAACCCCTTTGTCTGTTTCACTCCGTTTTGTAGAAGTGACCCCATCCTAAAACCCCCCATGGTATGCTGCAAACTCTGTGTTTGTGTGTATGCACCAGCCTGTGAATGCCTGTGTGTGCACGTACCCGTATGTCTATGTGAGTGCACGTAAGTGAGTGTGCATGTAGGTGTGTCTCTATGTAAGTTTCTCCCCGTTTCGTATGTTCTCAGGTTTGTTATTTAGTTTTTCCAGTTAGGTTTCTTTAGTTCCCTGTCATCCCTCGCTGCCTGTTTGCCACTACACCACCCTCTAAATAAACATCACTCGAATCATCAGGCATCGCCTGCATTTTGAGTCCTCCTTTCCTCCAACACCACGCGGCTCGCCTCGGCAGCCGTGACAGTCTGTAGGTTTCCAGTTCCTTTGTCTCATTGACCCAGACCTTATCACTCCCAAACGGGTCCGTGGGTGGAGAACAGCTTCAGCTGTCCCCACATTGGTGACTGGGATGTAGGCAACGCCCTTATCCACCTGGACCAAACATGGAGAGGCCAGCAACCCAAATGGCAACCCGGACTCAGAAGGCTCAAAAAGCACAACCTGACCTGACAACTGCTGAAAACAGGTGGTAGCCACCAGCTGCATGACGCCACCAGGTATCCGCACAGCCCGCGGGCCCTGTACCTTAACGGTACCGACAGGGTCCTCTGGGGCTTGGGCTGCAGACTGGTGACACTGATGTAAGGCCTCCAAAACTGGTCTCGGAGCAACACCTCTGCGTTACGCATACCATCAGGTAGGGCTGCTCAATTAATCGAATTTTAATCACGATTACGATCTGGGCTTTCAACGATTATTAAAAATGACTGAGCCGATTATTAGCCCCTCCCTCATTTATCCGCGACACCTTAAAGGCCGGTCCGTGAAAATATTGTCGGGCATAAACCGGTCCGTGGCGCAAAAAAGGTTGGAGACCGCTGATTAAGAGGACCCGAGGGAAGCTCGGAAAGCTAAGCAGAAGTTATTTGGAGAGTGACTGCCGTTGGTTGAAAAGAGAGTTTAAAAAAAAAACTTCAGTGGTGTTGCACACTATTTTCAAATTTTTTTTGTAGTTTATTGCACTTTTTTGCAATTTATGTAATTACTATGCACTTAATGCATACATATTATTAAAATATGGGCTATAACAGTTGTATTGATGTATAGCAACTTGAAATGCTCCCACAAATGGCACTACAGCATGTAAAAAAAATAAATAAAAATAATATAAGCTCTGGTGGACTTGGTTCTATAGTAGGTCTTAAAGGGTTAAATAAATATCGTCAAATAATCGTGATCTCAATTTCAGTGAAAATAATCGTGATTATCATTTTTGCCATAATCGAGCAGCCCTACCATCAGGTGCACTTTGTTTTACTTGCTCCATCAGAGCCATTAGCGCTAAGGAAAACTCCTGCAAAGTCTCTCCCTCCGGCTGTCTCCTCGAAAAGAAAGCCTGCTGCAGAGTGACATAGGACTTCGCATTACCATACAGTTCCTTTAAAATGGTCAACACCCGAGCAGGATCCCCTCCCCTGCTTCTCCCTCTAAATGGTCAAAAATAAAGAAAGCTTGATCAGCAACAGACAGGTGCCGGGCACGCATGCACGCTTGAACCTCTTCGACCCATTCAGCTATATTGATGCCCGTTCTGCCATTGAACATGGGACATTTACGGTCCCTAGGCACCACCACCAAACGCTCTGTAACGGCGGCCTGGCTACCAACATTTGGTATGCAACCAGCTGGTACGAAGGAGGACGACGCGGCACCACCACCAGACTCGAGCACAGCGCCCCCATCCCGGCGCAATTGCTCATTATCTGCCTTTAACTGCGCTACCAAGTCTCCAAGTTGCTGCAATTCTTCCTCCATAATAAATTTTGACCAAAAAAAGGAAAATTAAATCAGCAAGGTGCTAAAATCCTTTTACTCTTCCTCCTACCTGGATACTGCTGTCTTGTCTATAATCACACTCTAAAACAAATAGAGCCTTCAAACAGGTGAACTGTGATCTTTGCAAAAAAAAAAAAAAAAACTATTTACAAGACCAAACATCTACCTCAAATGTGCATCCTGTCGACCAACGCCAATTATGTGACCAAGTGGTCGGCGGGGTTATAAAAGAAATAATAAAATGACAACGCCACCTGGGGGAATTCTAGCCCCCAGGAAATATGAACTTAAAAAACAACAACGTTTGCACAGGTTCAGGGATGCACACTGAGGCCGGCTCAATGTATTAACACCATTTTATTTATTAAAAAAAAAATAAAAACAAAACAACAAAGACAGCGCACTAAATGTCTAAAATAGTGTCCCAAATTACAAAAAAATAAACATACAACTGTGACTTACCAGCAGCGGTGGACCAAAAGAAAACCACACAAAAAAACCCACTATAGTCTATTAACCTGGTGCTGTACAACAAAAGTGTGGAAAACCACCCGCCACCTAAGGTCCCACGGCCGCTGGTAGATCCTCAGTTCACTGAAATAAAAGCACAAGATATACACATTAAACAGGATAAAAAAAACAAAAAACAAAACATGGGACATAAAGGCTCTCTATATACTAAAAAAAAGAAATTAAAAGGAAAACTGAGACCCACATACACACCACAGAGCACAGATTGGAAACACTCGTGCTCTGCGAGCCAGCCCACAGATGGTGCTGGTTCCGATTGTCTGTAGCCCTACTCAGTCTCGCGCAGCTCTCCACAACTGGAAGAGGGAAAGGGAGAGATGGTACCAGTTTTTGTAACACCAGCCCAATATGCAGCTGAAGATCGCCCCGACCAGCCGCGAAAGCTGGAGTAAAACGATAGTCCAAAAAGGGGCTTAACGTGAGACCCGAAGCCCCCAGGGGCGAGGAGAGGCCAGCAGCAGGAACAAAACTGGACGGCCAACAGATCGGAACACAAGATAAAACAGGGCAAGACAAGACAGCAGCTAGGCAGGCGTCTCGACTCTTTGCTTAAAATCAGGCAGTTGGTCCCTGAGGACGTGCGGCAGCAATCAAACCCTACAAACAAAAAAAGGCAAAGATAACTGTTAGGTATTTTAGTACCATGGGAGCATTTACTGGATATTGTTTTATAGTGACATTATGCAGGAAAACTCTGTCATTCAATAAGGCCCCTTTGTTTTAGTTATTTTTCTCTTTGACCCAAGAATTGATGTGTGAGAATCACAGGCTGGTACAAGGTTGAAATACCACAGAGATCACTCCCTCAGCTACATTAGTTTCTAAATCTCTTAGGAGACGCCTGTTGAAGGCCAAATGGTTTGTTTCAGATTTCACTAATGTAAGAACTCTTTGTTTTGTGCCTTGAAAATATGTCGCTGAGATAATCACAATTGTAGCTGAACTGATACACTACACAAAGGATGCTTCTTCACCCAAGGGCAGGAAGACGCTGCCTTATCTTGGTCTGTACTGGTTTAAACTGATAAATCTGCTGTCTCATGAATTTTACCCTCTATATAAACTGTTGTACTTGTGAATAAAGTTGAGTCACTTTGGGAAGACAATCTAAAGCAGTCTCTGTTTTCTTGTTCTCCCAAGCTGCTCCCGAGCTCGTACTAACACGCTGAATGGCATGCTTGAATATTACTTGAGAATATATTTGACTGTGTTACAGACTAAGGGACATTCTCTGCTGATAGGTGAAGGTACATTCTCTGCTGATAGACGTCCACGCCTTGGAGGAAGCCGATCCACGGATTAGGCCCTGGAAACCGTTTCCTTCAATAACCTTAATCGTCTCTAATTTACAAATACTAGCAGCTATAATATAAGCGGCTTACCCCAAGACTGGAGGCGCTGTACTGTACGGTGAACGCAACTCACGCGTCTCTCCACCACAGCTGGAGTAACCCATATGGAAAAGATATATATAAATCTTATAAAGTTTGAATCTGTCTTGTGTGAAACTTGTATGAAAAGCATATAAGTGTGAAAACAGATATAAGATCCCTTGAAAAATTATATAATGAAACTTGTATGTTTTGGATACTTACTAAAACAATGTATGAAAGTAATGCGAAAGTGGCCACTTTCATGAGTAAATCATGTAAGCCTTATATGATTTACTCATGAAAGTGGCCACTTTCATGAGTAATCACATATAAGTTTTTACTATTTCTTTTCCGTATGGGAAGGAAGCAGGCCGCAGAATTATGACTACTAGTTACTGACTTTTGAGAGAAATCAGAGGTCGAAAGGAGGCCTACTTGTAGCAGTCACACAATCCGATCGTATCGGTAAATTAACCAATAGGCCAGCATTTACTGCTGTATCGCACCAGAAGCTCGGGAGGAATGATCCAACAAAAAAAAACGGCTTCCCTTTATACAGGTAAACACCACCCTGTAATCAATATGCAGGTGGGTTCCTAATTAACCCAATCACACGATACAAGGAGCCAGTGCAGCGGAAAGAGAGCGAAGGTGGTAGAGCGAGCGAGAAAGAGAGAAAAAGAAGGGCGAGTAGCCCATCCGGCTACATCTTTATGCCTCAAACATTAATGATGACACCTTCAGTATTTCTCAGTTCCATTCTTTAATTCTCAGGCTTGCAGCGGCAACACAGTCTGCAGCATTAACTTGTTCATCTACCGTTTTCTGTTGTCTCCCTTTTTATATCTCGTCCTTCCGCCTTACATTCGACCTTTCAAAATAAAAGTTCTGTAAACATCACAATTTGCAAATTGCTAAATGTCATATCACGTAAGGAGTTTTCTCCCACGTAAACAGATGTGTGCCACCATAAAACCTTCCTCCACACACAACCCTCTGTTACATCTTATTCACTTATTTTATAATCCAGTCATTTTTCCAAATCTAGTATCAACTAATTTGCATATCAGTTTATAATGCGCTAAGTTGACAGGTCACATTCAAAATATTACCACAAAAGAGAATTTCCTTCATACAGTAAATTACTTGTGCTGCATCAATCAAGCAGAAAACATCTCACAATTTATTATATTACCAACTAAATTTATTGTCTGATTACTGCTTGGTCATACCAGACTCTCTCTGTCTTCATTTATTTATTTATTTATTTATTTATTTATTTATTTTCTTCTCTGTTTTCACAAACGTTTCACCTATTGTCCTGCAAGCTGGAGAGTCAGCAGTGGATAAATTCAGCATTTGATAACAAAAAGTTTTCCCTGCTTTAACACCAATGAGAGATACAGGCGCGTATGCTATAGTTTAAGTGATGACGTGACGAATCCTACTTCCGGGCCTAAAGTAGTCTGCGTTTAATATGGCTTTTGTGTTGTTAACATGTTTAATGTTTTGTATTTTCTTCTATTTAATCTCAAAAAGCTCCTAAAACAGTCAGTGATCACTGTGACCTCCCTCGGCTTTTATTACTGTTAATCATTTATTTAAGCTCAGTTTTTAAAACCTTGGGATGTAACTACAGCCCAGCATGAATGACTAACCTCGTATTGTGGATGGATTATCTCAGTTGTTCTCCTGGCTGAAGTTTGGTCCTTTTACAGCATCCTGCCATGCGATTACATTTGTTCCTGACCACCGAGAACACTCACGTTAACGTTTATCGAGTGGAAAAAAGTTAGCTTGTTTATATTATGCTAACATAGCTGTGTCGCTAGCGGTCACGTAGCACATCATATACCAGCTAGCCAAACTTCACTAACCCTACAAACGTCACTGCTGTTTTCTGTCTTCATTTATGTTGGAAGTGATAGCAGAGCTGTACGTTTTAATTTGTTTCCAAACCCCGCAGTCAGGACATGCTATATTGTATTTAGATAGAAGCTAGCGAGCTAACTCCCTGCTAACTTCTAACTCCGTTAAATGTCATAAATTCCGTTTTCATGGATGCCTGGATGTTAAACTCAACTGTTACACCTGGTAGAGCAGAACGCTGATCATTTTATTAAAGATGAAAGACTTTAGACAGTTTTTCAACTCTCAGTAATGCCATAGTGATCGTTTGATATATGGACCTGCAGCGGAGTTTAGGCCCAGACACGGCTAGTGATGTCAGATTTAACGACCGGATTGAGCCATTCAGACAAGCACCTTTTTAACAGAGGATTAACAGAGGTGATTATAAATACATATCAAGAAAATTGACAAGAATATTACAGAGTGGAAAAGAGCGTGTGTAAAAAGGGTCTACCTATTGCAGTGTTTACAGTGTGTTAGATGGAGGAGTTGTAAAGGGAGATGGCCACAGGCGTGCGTGTGTGTGTGTGTGCGTGAGTATGAGGTGCCGTAAGGGACATTATTACTGAAACGCTCTCACACACACTACTGAAACGCTCTCACACACACAACTGAAATTTTACCTCTCACACACACTACTGAAACGCTCTCAAACACACTACTGAAATTTTACCTCTCACACACACTACTGAAATGCTCTCAAACACACTACTGAAATTTTACCTCTCACACACACAACTGAAATTTTACCTCTCACACACACTACTGAAACGCTCTCACACACACTACTGAAATTTTACCTCTCACACACACTACTGAAACGCTCTCACACACACTAGTGAAATTTTACCTCTCACACACACTACTGAAACGCTCTCACACACACTAGTGAAATTTTACCTCTCACACACACTACTGAAACGCTCTCACACACACTACTGAAACGCTCTCACACACACTACTGAAACGCTCTCACACACACTACTGAAATGCTCTCACACACACTACTGAAACGCTCTCACACACACTACTGAAATGCTCTCACACACACTACTGAAACGCTCTCACACACACAACTGAAATTTTACCTCTCACACACACTACTGAAACGCTCTCAAACACACTACTGAAATTTTACCTCTCACACACACTACTGAAATGCTCTCACACACACTACTGAAATTTTACCTCTCACACACACTACTGAAACGCTCTCACACACACTAGTGAAATTTTACCTCTCACACACACTACTGAAACGCTCTCACACACACTAGTGAAATTTTACCTCTCACACACACTACTGAAACGCTCTCACACACACTACTGAAACGCTCTCACACACACTACTGAAATGCTCTCACGCACACTACTGAAATGCTCTCACACACACTACTGAAACGCTCTCACACACACAACTGAAATTTTACCTCTCACACACACTACTGAAATGCTCTCACACACACTACTGAAACGCTCTCACACACACAACTGAAATTTTACCTCTCACACACACTACTGAAACGCTCTCACACACACTACTGAAACGCTCTCACACACACTACTGAAATTTTACCTCTCACACACACTACTGAAACGCTCTCACACACACTACTGAAACGCTCTCACACACACTACTGAAACACTCTCACACACACAACTGAAATTTTACCTCTCACACACACTACTGAAATGCTCTCACACACACTACTGAAACGCTCTCACACACACTACTGAAACGCTCTCACACACACTAATGAAAACCAAGAGGATTTCAATTGAACAGGAAGGTATTTCAGCTGCACAGGAAGGTGAGGAAAAACAAATAACACATTAATGCACAGCTAACACCGCGGTGACGTCTACAACAGTCTGTTAGAGGTATAATTGAAAAATCTTTTGCCTTCATCAGTGACTATCCAAACATTGTTGTAGGGTAGCAGCCTATTGCAACAAGTCGGGGCATGCTATGCTATGCTAGCTGCCCGTATAATCTGGAAAGACTGTGTCTGACAGTACCTCATCTACAATGAAATTACATCAGATCCTTGTCAATTTTTACATACTTTGTTTTTTGAGGTGAGAACCAATGAAGAAGATGTTGAAAGATTTTTTACTTGTGCTCTGCAATGTATTGGGGCGCTCCAAAATGAAAATTCGGACAATATCAGACAAGAGCGGCTTTATAGAGAGCTAGATGATCATACACGAACTCTATCAGAATTTCTTGCTGCTGTATCTCGATATGATCCCAATAATAGGGTTGCCACCAACCTACTACAATCCTTGTATAGATGCTTTTGCAGCTTGCTACATGAATATGATGCTAGACAGAGATCTGCTTATGTGACCCACAGATTGTTACCCCCAACCACCTTGAGTGGTCATCCAGGTCGGCCACGATACACTATATCTGCTGAACAGATTTCTCACTTTGTTTCCATTGGTATGACATGGCAGAGAATTGCATCATGCTTTGGAATAAGTCGAAGAACCCTGTACAGACACAGACAAACTTTGGGAGTTGAGCCATTAAGCTATGTGGATATTTCAAATCAAGAACTGAATGGCCTTGTGACGGATATCCTACAGAACACTCCAAATGCAGGGGAAGTATACATTCTTGGAAGTCTGAGATCTCGTGGCTTAAGAGTTCAACGTTGGAGGGTCAGACAAAGTCTACAGGAAGTGGATCCTATTGGACGTGCATTTAGACGTCGTCATGCGATAAGGCGAAGGATCTATAGTGTTCAGGCCCCCAACCACTTATGGTAAGTTCACTGGTTTGAAACAAATGGTCAGGCCTTGTGTTTAAAAGTATTAACACAATACATCAAAATTAATGGTCCTTCATTCAAAACATTACTGAAGTTAATCTATATGATCAGCATAAGATAATAATAATAAAAAAAATAACAATAACCAAAAAAACTGAAATCGATATAAGTATGTTAAATATTTGGGGGATTCATAGTACATCAATTTAGATGTTGTCTAATGTATATACTGTTGAGTTGTTTAATCCTTTATTTTACATCACAATTTTAATCTCTAACATCAATTGTGCCAGGTAAACGTAGTGTGGAAAAAGACATTTTATGCCACTGTGTGTATGTGTGTGCACGTGTAAGCACGTGTGTGTGTGTGTGTGTGTGTGTGTGTGTGTGTGTGTGTGTGTGTGTGTGTGTGTGTGTGTGTGAGAGACAGAGGTGTGCTGTTGTTGAAGTAAATGTACAAAATGAAACCTCTAGTTTTTGTTTAAGTACAGGGTCAGGAATTCACTACTAAATAATATGAACAAACATGTGGAACTGTAGTAATGCTTTCTGATCTCTCAACAGGCATTTTGACGGCAACCACAAGTTGATTAGATGGCGCTTGGTCCTGCATGGCTGTGTTGATGGCTTCAGCCGAACTATCATATACTTACGTTGCTTATCCAATAACAGAGCCTCAAGTGTCTTGTCATTATTTTTGGAAGGAATACAAAACTTTGGTTTGCCCTTAAGGGTCAGGTGTGATCATGGTATGGAAAATATACAGGTTGCTCGTTTTATGTTACAGAGAAGAGGAGTAGGCAGTGTTATTACAGGTGTTTCAGTACATAACCAAAGAATTGAAAGACTGTGGGCAGAACTCAACAGAGTTGTATCAAGACACTTTATAAATATCTTTAACTTTATGGAAGAACAGGGTATGTTGGATTCACTGAATGAGCTACATCTTTTTTGTCTGCATTATGTTTATTTGCCAAGGATTGAAAGAGCATTAACAGAATTTGTCAATCAGTGGAACAACCATGGTCTCTCTACACAAGGAGGACAGACCCCTCTTCAGCTGTGGCATACAGGTGTCACAAACAATGTGGGAATCCTGTCGTTTATAAATGACATTTTTCATGTTGATAATTATTATGGCGTTGATGAAGAAGGGCCATTACCAGAACTTCAAACAAACAATAATGTCATTATTCCAGATATTGACATCAACATAAATGAGACTGCAATGAACATAATTCAACAAGTGAATCCATTAGAAAATGATGGAAATCATGGAATAGATGTGTTTTCTTCACTTTTACACCTTCTACATTAAATAAAATATTTTGCAAAAAATAAAAAAAAGATATATAAAAAAACATTTCAGAAAACATATGTGATCGAAACTAACATATTGAAACCAGTTTCTTTAAAATGATAAAATGACAGCTCTGTTGTCAAACAGAAACTGACACAGGCAGAAGAATAAACAGACACAAAGACAACCAAATCAAAAACCGATGGACATACACATGAAATGAGTAAAGTGACACAAATTTTTTATATTCAAACTCAACAATCTAAATTAACTTCTGACGAGCTGTTAAACAATTGGTATCTACCTGTATGAATCCTGAAGAACAATCACTTCTTGTCAAATTGATGTCTTAAAACATCAATTTGACTGAGGCAGGTAAATTTGGAAATATTAAAACCTTAACAAGTTAATACTCAATACTCACTTTGAATCAATAGAGAGACCAATACAAAAGAGAAACACGCAAACTCCTCCAGCATAATGTGTTCATACCCTGCCAAAGCCGTAAGTGTTACCTAATGCAAAATCAAACTTCTCCTTGAACAGCTGGTATGAAACATGCAGTGGCAGCCTAATGCAGTTAACACACGTGTTGGCAAGAGGGAAAATTGGTGTAGAAGAGAAGTCATCGTCTCCTCTATGAATGAACTCAATCGAGGGTGCTGGGGAAAAGCCAATAGGTGGCACCGCAGTTGCTCCAGTTGCAAAGGCCAATATCTTCTGTAATTTGGAAGGTCCTTCTTCTTCTGCATAAAACAGAGAAGGAAAAAAGTGTTAAAAGGTTATTTCATTTGGCCAACATAAATTGTCAGTGAGTACAAATCTAAAGCAAGAATCTTAATGACTGTTATTGCAATGACTATAGAGCATGCTTTTCATCTTTCAATAGTCTCAAAGAACTATGTAGAAATGTTACTACAACCAAGAGGGTAATGTGGTGTTATTGTTATTGAGTATGCTATTTAAAATAAAGATTTCAGAAATGCTAACCTATAAATCGTTATATCTATTTATTGTGCACTAAAGTGACAATTACCTTCTGCATCTTGGAGATAGTCTCTCCAGAAGGTAACAACCATCTCCTCAGCAGCTCTTCTGTTGCTTCCTTCTGGAGATAGATGAATGTTGAAAAGATCATCCACCTGGTCAGCAGTCAGCATATGTGGCTCATAGCAGAACAGAGGGCGAAAACTGTCTGGATGCCTCCTCATTTTCTCGAGAACCCCAAGAGTTTTCAGACCTTCACAAAATCTGGATAAACAGCACAAAGAAATTTTATTCAATAATTCTGCAATTTCATGCTTCTAAGTTAATTGTATATTATCAATTTGGCACAATCAGTTATACTAGGTTATTAACTGGCCATTTTGATTAATGGGTAAGATTTTTATCACCATTTTAATTAATCTGAAAAACACAGAATACCAAAATACCTTTGAAATGGACCTTGAACCCTGTGTATGACCTGAAACATGACAATATCATGTACCAGCAGATCCCTGTCTCTTAGTGAACGCATAGGCCTCAGGCATCCTGCATTGGCCAAGTAATCAAGCAGAGGTTCTTTTGACTTTTCAAGGTCCTCAAGGGTTGTACTTTGAGATATCTAGCATCACAAAGAGCAGAGGAAGGGCTTGTTATGGAAGTTACTCAGTAGTCTTATAACCTATTAGAAGGAACCCAGCCACCAGTGGTCTACACAATCACAATATGCCCGCGCGTACATTGGAAGTCAAATGACTACACATATTTTTTTAATATGTTTACAATGTGCTTAAAAAATGAGAAAATATACTCTTTCGTCTACCCTTATCTACTGAATCTTAGTTTAATATAGCAGCAAAATATAAAAACTTGGCATTCAGCAATGGCCAGACTGATCCGGATAAACATTCCCTGCAAAAGAAAACTGGAACACAAACTATTTTCAATTCACTATAAGATTTATAAAATAAACATATAGAGACCTTTCGGACTTTTTCAAAGAGTTCCAGGTCAGCTATGTCTTCCAGGGCTGGATTTGCTGAATTTCCAACCAGAAGGGAAAATACTGTTGGTGACAGAAAGTTAGGTGGTGGACCACCATGTACTGCAATGGCTCTCCCAGAGATGTAGTACCAGTCCCCTCTGAGAGCTGCAAAGCAACAGAATAAAAGGAAAAGCAAAACTGTCAGTAATGTTGCCTGTAAAAATAAATATCAGTTAAACAGTTCCCACTATTAATCTTAGAAAAATAGGTAATTACCAGTACTGTCAAGAGCCAAGTTCTTGCAGTTTTCTTTCCCCTCAAACATGGCTGACCTGGCAATGGTGTCCATCAATAGTCTCAAGAATTCCCTCCTCGGCCCACCTAAATCAACCCCTTCCTCATTTTTCCCCATATCATCTGAGAATTTCACACAGATCATCAAGTTGGGATCATAAGATAGCCTTTGAAAACCACGCAAGGCTCCCTCCCACACAGCAGAGCGATTTATATTAAATTTGCACTGCTGTTTTGTGCTCATTTCGATAGTTCCAGCAGTATCTCTTGAACAGGGACTTTTTCTGCACTAAAAAAAGAAAATAAAACAGAAAATAAAATATATCAGCCATGTAGTCATGTTACAGAATTTGAGAATATGTGTCACACTGATCATAGAGAGTTAAAGCTTTAAAGGTTTATATTGATTTGACAATTCTGGAAAGCCCAAATTATGTCTCAAACTCAAATTCTGTATGTTTGTTACTCACATCTGATTCTCCAAGCTCGCAATTATAGCTTGATTTAAATCCTCATCATCTGAAGAATCGCCAGAAAGCGATGCCACGAGAGTTAAATATGAAGAATAATCGTCATCTTTAACGCTCATGGCAGGGATGTCTTCACTTCTTGCATTGAAATCTCTGCTGTGACTGCTTGTGCTAGGTTTGTCATCACGTCTTGCCATGTAGCCTTCATCACAAATGCTGTTCCCATCACTTCCTTGCTTTGCCCGTTGCCTTTTACCAACACTCCTTCGAATACAGTTGGTCCCAGTATCATCTTCTTCATCACTGCTAGTGCCAGGGTTATCACCTTTAACATGACTTCTTAACCTTGTAGTGACTTGGCTGCTCATGTCTTGTTGGATTTTTGAACTATCAACTTCAAAACAATCATTGTCACTGTCCTTATCAGTTGCACAACTGCTTAATGCTGATTTGGAGCTGATGTGGGAAGGATCTTTGTCTTCATCTGATTCACTCTTCAACAGAAAAAGACCAAAAACATATATCAAAAGCAAGTAATTATAGCTTATCTTAAAAAGATTAAAATAAGAAATATCAATATTGATTGCTCCCAAACACTTGTTTTAAATAAATATATTCTATTTTGCTAGAAGCCCAATTGTTGACATGTTTTTTCCCAAATCATGATTACTTTTCGTTCTTTTAGTAACTTACTAAAAGTGTCCTTGATGGCCTTACATAGAGGGCTTTGGTTTTAAAAACCTTTAGGATCAGCATCCCATTCAGCTCCTGACCCACTTGGAGCTTTGGAGACACCAGCTTATTGCCACAAGCCATTAGAAACTCGAGGCTACAAAAAATAAATAGGGACAACAGCAATTGCTAATTAGTTAAATATTTTAAGTATTGGTTAAATATTTTATTATATATTGTTCTGTTTGTGTGTATGCTTTTATGACTTAAATTCTACTGGTATAGTCATATGTTTTTATAATGATGAATAATATTTTAAACTTCTTTACTTTGGTATATTATCTTTAAGTACAAGTCATTACATGAATACACACAGTAACAATAAACAATAGTATTTTACCTGACATCCTCTGGAATGCGTTCACCAAAGCTTTCCTTGAGGTGTTTCACGACAGTTTGGTTGTCCCAGGTCTTCTGGAATTCAAAAGCACTGAGGATGTGCCCATGTTTGTGTAACCGTAATTTTGAACCTTGTTTGCACACTACACTACTACTGCTGAGCTGCTGAAAAAGGCCCAACAGAGACTGTACTTCCTGTGAATTCTCAGGAGGAATAACATCACACAGAGACTGCTGGTGTCCTTCTACAGAGCCACCATTGAGAGTGTTCTAACTTACTGCATATGCATCTGGTACACTAGCTGCACAGGGGCTCAGAGGAAAGCACTCCAAGGGATCATTAACACCGCCCAAAAGATCACTGGCTGCCCTCTCCCCACACTGGAAGTTCTACACAACGCCCACTGTTTTAAAAAGGCCCAAAACATCATAAAAGACACCTCACATCCTGGCCACTCCCTGTTCGAACTGTTGCCCTCAGGCAGACGGTACAGGGCAATCAGAGCAAGGACTAATAGACTCAAACACAGCTGTTATCCAACTGCAATAACACATCTGAATACTACAAAAAAATGTCCATCACGCCACTCTTGTGTTAATCTATGCACGGTCTGAAGCATGTGTGTGGGAATGTATGTGAATGTTTTACTGTTATATCTTATTAGTATTTTAAGTATTCTATCTATTTTATTTATTGAATTTTATTGTTTTATTTATATTTTGATATTGCTAGGGATGATGCAATGATCGGGGACCATTCTTAATTTCGTTGTTCTCATGACAATGACAATAAAGTTTCTGATTCTGATTCTGATTCTGATTCTACTCCCCATGATGGAGTTGGAAGTAGTATAACATCTTTGTTGAAATGGTCATGCTGCTGGGCCATAGCTCTGAAATATAAATATTAGATACCATAAACAACAGCAAGTGATAACTAATAATACTGAGATGCAGACAGCAGAACACTATCCAAACCCCTACACAGAATGCTTTCATAGACAAAATTGTTGTAGTTAGGCAAACATAAGGGTTAATTTTATATACTTTTTTTTATACTTTTCCGAGAATACGCGCTTCTTTTGTGGTTCGGACTCCTTCTGACATTTCTTTGGAGGTGGAGGAAAACCAAAGTAATTGCTTAAAGGAGCTTCTTCGACATCTTTAAGGGTTCTAAACAAATGTCTGTCCTCCTCCAGAAAATCCTATGTACGCAAACACGCGTTGCAACTTCTTATCTTGTGCGTGTCTTTTGTTTTGACAGCGAATGCGCACCTGCGGACCACTTATGTGCAGCCCTGGTTATTTAGCTCGTCATTGCAGCCACAGAAATTCTTTTGTCCATGAAACCATAAAGCTGCACTTTCTTTTTGCCTTATAGTCTGATTTGTCATAACTTTTCCGTTTTGTGGTAACCTTTTCTTTGGCTGTCACTTCTTCACCCTGACCTGTCTTATTTGGCTCAGCAGAACTAAAATATAAATCCTGCTGCTTTTACACACGCACTCACATAACGCTCAGCGATTCTCTGCGCGATCAACCTCTCACATGTTTAAGTTTGCTGCAGGAGATTTCACTAGTCATGTTTGCATAGTAAGCTAACGATTGATAAGACGATGTCAGAGGAATTGGTGCGCAAATTATCATCACTCACCAATCAGTGCTGTCGCTCTCTATACACAGTTGCATAACACATAATTGCAAAGTGAAAGCAAAAAAACAAGCGCAAATTCAAACGCGATTTCAATATGTCACATATTGACAGTGGCTCACCGATGCCAATGACATAATTACCCAGCTACATTTCCGAAAGAATGCAAAAGCATAGACATATATTTTTCCTTCCTACGATAGCCCGACGGGCAGGGCAGAGATAGATTTTGGTAGCCTGGAAAAATCGCTAGCCCCAGGACATCGGGCTAGCCATCTCTTCACTCTCATCAAGTGAAGAGATGGCTGTATCCACTACCACATTAAAAAATGTGGTTTCCATTTTTTTAAGTGCATCTTGTATGGGCTCATCTGGAGACTCATAACCGAAGTGCCTTTTGGTGGTTCTCAATCGCTTTTGTTGAAAATTCTGCTGAAAAGAGGTGAAAAAGCTGAAATTTGTGTTGAAAAGAGTTTTAAAAAATTTAACTGTTAACTGAAAGAAATGTGGGCCATAAGTGGGATTTGGACCCAGGCCTCCCAGTCTCAAAGCCGCTTTTCATCTCACTGAGCCAAAGTCATTCTCACAAAGAAGAGGTGGAGAGACTGACAATTTTGCTGAAATGAGCAGAAACAGCTCAGAATTGTGCTGATAGGAGGTGAAAAGGCTGAAAACTTTGCAGAAAAGAGATGAATCAGTGTTGAAAAGAGTTAAAAAAGTTTAACTGTTAACTGAAAGAAATGTTGCCATAAGTGGGATTCATCTCACTGAGCCAAAGTCATTCTCACAAAGAAGAGGTGGAGTGACTGACAATTTTGCTGAAATGAGCAGAAACAGCTGAGAATTGTGCTGATAGGAGGTGAAAAGGCTGAAAACTTTGCAGAAAAGAGATGAATCAGTAGAATTTCTGCTGAAAAGAGTTCAATCAGCAGAATTTCTGCTGAAAAGAGGTTTTTGCTGAAAACAGCTGAAAAAGCTAGTATTTGTGCTGAAAAGTGGTGAAAAAACTTAAAATTCTAATGAAAAGGGGTGAAAAAGCTGAAATTTGTGTTGAAGAGAGTTAAAAAAGTTTAACTGTTAACTGAAAGAAATGTTGCCATAAGCGGGATTTGAACCCGGGCCTCCCAGTCTGAGAACGGATGCTCAACTCACTGAGCTAAAACACAGGTCAACCCGGCAGGGAAAATCAGTGATGCCACTGATGATATGGCAGAAATGGGCAAAAAATATTGCAAAAAAAATTCAGGCATCCACACAATAAATAAATAAAAGTAGTGTAAAATCTATGGACAGTAAATTGTCTATGGACAAGTTTCCTACTTGCACTCCCTCTTTGAGAAACTTATGATTAAATGCAGGCGTTTTACTTGCACATATTTTTACCTCTCTTTGTTTTGTTTGGTTTTGTTGTTTGGTTTTTATTTCTGTTAATGAAGGGTGGAGATCTGTGCATGTACCAGTTGGTTGAGCTTTTTTTCTGCTGTTTCCAACCTTGCTCAGTGGTTCCGCCTCCTGTCTTTATCTAATGCTTTATTGTCCACTGTGATACCAGTTAACTCAAAAGAAAAACACTGCACCTTTCATAGATTTTGTTAGAAGTTGTTCAAGCTTTCCAAGAACAGTTTTTCTTCACTCGCTAATAATTTTTTTTTAATTATTGTGGCTCCATAAACAGCTGGAAGAAGAGGTAGGAAATTTGCTTTTTCTATACTTTTGTCATACCATAAGAATAAAAACCCAATATCTTTGTAATTAAATAAATAAGTTATGTTCATTTTAATTTTTCCGATACTCTCTGATTCTGGCGCTGTGGTATTCATTAGTTCGTTTCATTATGAAAATTGTTCTTTAGCACAAAAGGGAAAGGAGCCCATACATTTATATTTATATACTTTATTAGGTACACCTGTTTGACAGCTATTTAACCTATCTGTTCAGTCATTTAGGGACGTAAACATGGTGAAAACAAGCTTCAGAAGATGGTGATTACACATAAAAAGTTGTATCACTGAGGCAAGCAAGAGAGAGTGGCTCTCCCCTGAGGTTTCACCTTAAAACTAAATTCCTGGATCTTTATTTCATATGAATTGTCTTTCTCCAATAAATATGCAGCCACAATAATAAAAGTAGTTTTTTAAACCTTAATATCATGGTGTGCCTTAAAAAAAGTAAAACTGCAAATAGTTTTTGTTTTGTTGATGTAAATTATGTTGATCATTATTGTTTCCCTCATCTGTGGAGACTCGGGAGAGTATTTTTTAAAAGATGTTAGAGGATTAAAGCCTATAAAGAAGAAAAGACACACCTCTTTAGCAAATACAATGTTATTTGCAGTCACTGAAGCATGGAGGTATGTGGTGTGTAATGTTCTGTTCAAAACTAGCTTATAGAATAGAATAGAATAGAATAGAATAGAATAGAATAGAATAGAATTCAACTTTATTGTCATTGCACATGCACAGGTACAGGGCAACGAAATGCAGTTTGCATCCATCCAGAAGTGCTTTAGTGATATAGATATATTACAATATATATTAGCAATAATATAGATATGTGAGTATATTACAGAAATGGGTCTATTATGGTATGTTATAATGTACACGGTATGAAGTATGTTGTGAATATTCTATAACTATAAGTATGTACAGGCTGTAGTGAGTACAAGCTATGTACAGGATATGAACAGGATATAAATATGAAAAACTATACAGAATATGAAATAAATAACTTTACAGAATCTGGGATATACAGCTATACAGAAATGGGAACTATGCAAGTTGTAAACAGTTGTAGGATTAAAGATTATCGAATGTACAGAATGATTATTTACACAGAGCTATACAGTAGTGCAGTTAAGATAAGTGAGGGTGTAGATAGTTTCTACAGAGGCTATATAAAGTGCTAGTGGTTGTGAGTGGTGGTTCAGTCCATGTTATTATTGTGTTTGAGGGTACAGTTGTCCATTGTGGGTGTGTGTATGTTCAGTCCATGAGTTTAACGTGGGTCAGATGTCAGGAGGCAGAGTTCAGGAGTCTGACAGCTGTGGGGAAGAAGCTGTTCCGGTACCTGGTGGTCTTAGTCCGGAGGCTCCTGTGGCGCCTCCCAGAGGGCAGGAGGGTGAAGAGTCCATGTGATGGGTGACTGGGGTCTTTGATGATTTTCCCAGCCCTTTTCAGACACCGCTTCCTGTAGATGTCTTTTATGGCAGGAAGTGGTGCTCCGGCGATGCGCTGGGCAGTTTTCACGACCCTCTGCAACGCCTTCCGGTCCGAGGCAGAGCAGTTCCCGTACCAGACTGTTATACAGTTGGTCAGGATGCTCTCGATGGTGCAGCGATAGAAGTTCACCAGGATGTCTGAGGACAGGTGGTTCTTCCTCAGGGTCCTCAAGAAGAAGAGGCGCTGGTGAGCCTTCTTGACCAGCTTGGAGCAGTTGGTCGTCCAGGTGAGATCCTCGGAGATGTGGACTCCCAGGAACTTGAAGCTGCTCACACGCTCCACAGCCGTCCCCTTAATGTGGATGGGTGGATGTGGGTCAGCATTCCTCCTGTAGTCCACGATGAGCTCCTTGGTCTTCTCGGTGTTAAGCAGCAGGTTGTTTCTGTCGCACCACTCAGCCAGACGATCCACCTCCTCCCTGTAGGCGGCCTCATCGTTGTCACTGATGAGGCCAATCACCGTGGTGTCATCTGCAAACTTAATGATGGTGTTGGAACCACCAGCAGGTCTGCAGTCGTGGGTGAAGAGGGAGTAGAGGAAAGGGCTCATCACACAGCCTTGTGGTACACCGGTGTTCATTTTGATGGTAGATGAGCAGCGGTTATCCAGCCGGACATGTTGGGGGCGGTTGGTCAGGAAGTCCAGTAACCATTTGCAGATGAGGAAACTGATACCCAGGTCTGTCAGTTTCCTGATGAGTTGTGAGGGGTGGATTGTATTGAATGCTGAACTGAAGTCTATAAACAGCATTCTGGCGTAGGTGTTGTTGTTGTCCAGGTGTGAGAGGACAGAGTGCATTATAGGTGTGTTGTGTCAAGCTTATTTCCTTTTTCTTTTTTTTGCCTGTCCCGTTTGGTTTTTTTGCCATCAGAATTCTTGTCTAAAGGCGAAGAAAGATGCCCAACAGATTTACTTTACCAAATGGACCATCCCAGCCTTGCCGTAATGATCTATTTGATTCACCTTTTATTGTTTATTTTATTTTTTGTTTTCACTTGTTAGATACGGGACAGACTTGAATGAGGAAAAGAGGGAAAGAAAGAGGGAAAAACAGCAGAGAAGAGGGACGGGGATGAAGGGAAAAAAACAAAAACCAACAAAATAAGCAGACAAAAAAAATACATATATCAATCACCTGGATCACCTGTTGAGAAAGAAAAAAGTAAATACTAAATAGTAAACATTATTGTGCAGCATGCAAGATCGACAGTGCACAGTGTGCTTTGAGGTAGGAGCCAAAAAGGGTGTAGTTTGTGTGTGTGAGCACCCGTGAGTATACCTGTGAGCATGAACGCGCTTGTTTTTAAAAGGTTCCTTCATGTAATGATCTGCTAGAGGGTGTGGGGGAGCCACAGCCCCGTCCACCAGGGCATGAAGCAGGTATGGAGGACATCAAAACTCCAGACATCCAGAGACCAAGGAAGACCAACAGAGGGGCAGCCGCGCCACTGTCCCAGTAAGAGCTGAGGAGAGCCCCAGATGAGAGCTCACTCAGCAGCCGCGGAGCAGAAGCCAGGGGGAGTTGCAGTGACGCGCCCGTGAGCTCCGCTGGCAGCCAGCTGTGCCAGAGTGACCCCACCCTCATGCTCTCATATGCAATTACTCAACACTCACCCAATGTGGAGACAGACATAGAGAGACACTATGTCTGGGAAGGTTCTCAGTCATCCAGGTCATCGTAGTCAAAGGAGCTTGCAAAGAAAAGCGTCTGGACTTCTTTAAGTTGCTTGAAGATGTTTCACCTCTCATCCGAGAAGCTTCTTCAGTTCTAAGGTCAAATGGTGGAGAGTCCCAGATATAAACCTAGTGGGAGTGACCCCCCACAGAGGGACAAAAGGACCCCTGATGATCCTCTAATCGCCTGAGCCAAGGTGTGAAACTGGGTGTGTGTCCCAATCAGCCAGAGTTTAAGGTGAGCTCATTGTGAAACCTGGCCCCACCTTATCATGCGAATTCCTGAGGTCAGATGGCCCAGGATGTGAGTGGGCGTTAAGGCGTCTGGGAAGGGATCTCAAAACTGGATTATAGATGGCAGAGAGTTGGTGTCGTAAACCCCCGCCTCTGTTCAAAGATGGTCGCTCACAGTGGACATAGATGGATTCTTTCACTCCTCTTTCAAACCATCTGTCCTCTCTGTCCAAAATGTGGACATTGGCATCCTCGAAAGAGTGTCCTTTATCTCTGTGAAGGTTCTCAGTCCTTTGACCTTTAGATGCAGATGGACTGCTGAGTCTTGTCCTGTGGAGGTGGCTCTTCTGTGTTGTGCCATGCGCTTGTGAAGTGGCTGTTTGGTCTCTCCAATGTAGAGGTCTGAGCATTCCTCGCTGCACTGTACAGCATACACCACATTGTTAAGTCTGTGTTTTGGCGTTTTGTCTTTCGGGTGAACCAGTTTTTGTCTTAGCGTGTTGCTGGGTCTGAAATGCACCGGGATGAAAACTCCTAAGTATTTCTGATACACCGGCTACATAGGGGATGACAATGTTGTTGCGTCTGTCCTTCTTATCCTCCCTCGCTGGTGTCTGGTCTTCTTTTCTGTGCCTCTTTGCTGACTTTAAGAACGCCCATTTAGGATAGCCGCGCGTTTTGAGTGCTTCCTTTACATGTGTGTGTTCCTTCTTTTTTCCTTCAGGCTTAGAGGGAACATGTTCTGCCCGGTGGTGTAGGGTCCTGATTACTCCAAGTTTGTGTTCCAGAGGGTGATGGGAGTCAAAGAGGAGGTACTGGTCCGTGTGTGTGGGCTTCCGGTAAACTTCGATGTTGAGGTTGCCGTTCTCTTCAATGTGCATGGCGCAGTCCAGGAAAGGCAAACAGTTGTCTTTTGTGTCTTCCCTGGTGAACTTGATGTTTTTATCCACAGCGTAAATGTGCGCAGTGAAGGATTCCACTTCTTGTGTCTTGATTTTGACCCAGGTGTCTACATATCTGTACCAGTGGCTGGGTACTCTTCCTTTGAAAGAGCCAAGAGCCTTCCTTTTCACTTCCTCCATGTAAAGGTTGGCTACAATAGGTGACATGGGGGAGCCCATGGCACAGCCATGTTTTTGTCTGTAAAAGCCTTCGTTGTACTTGAAATATGTAGTGGTGAGGCAGAGGTCTAACAGTGTGCAAATCTGATGGGGTGTGAAGTTGGTCCTGTCCTCCAAGGAGCTGTCTTCTTGTAGTCGTTTTCTGACAGTCTCCACGGCCTCCGTGGTGGGTATGCAAGTGAAGAGAGAGACTACATCAAAGGACACCATGGTTTCATCTGGATCCAGGGTAAGTTTCTGGACCTTGTCGGTGAAGTCGGTGGAGTTCTTGATGTGGTGTGGGGTGTTCCCCACGAGAGGAGCAAGGATGGTAGCAAGGTGTTTAGCAATGTTATAAGTTGCTGAGTTTATGCTACTGACTATGGGTCTGAGTGGGACAGCTTCCTTGTGGATTTTAGGAAGTTCGTAAATGCAGGGTATGGCATCCCCTGGGTAAAGGCGGTGATATGTAAGGCGGTCAATGATTTTGTCCTTTTCAAAGTCTTGAAGGCAAGCTATAACTTTCTTTTTGTAGCTGCTTGTGGGGTCTCGCTTTAAGGCTTCGTAGGTATTGTTGTCACTGAGGAGAGTGGTGATCTTTGTGTGGTAATCTGTAGTGTTTAGGACCACGGTGCATCTTCCCTTATCAGCTGGTAAAACAGTGATGTTGTGGTCTTTGCTCAGGGAAGCGACGGCCTTCTTTTCTTGTATTGTGAGGTTGGATGGAGGGACTTTGGCATTGGAGAGGGTGGCTGAGACTTTCATCCTGATTTGCTCTGCTTCTGTCTGTGATAATTTATTAATCCGTATGGCAGATTCTGTGGCTGTGATGAGGTCCACTATGGGCAACTGTTGTGGAGAAATGGCAAAATTGAGTCCTTTGGCTAATACTCTCTTTTCAGGTTCAGTGAGATTCCGGGCTGAAAAGTTCTTTACCCATTGCTCTTGACTGTCTTCAGGTGTGTTTTCTTCTGTGGGTTGTGTAGGATCAGGATGAGGAGTGTGTGTTTTTGAAAGCAAGGTGTGAAATTTCCTGCATTGTCTTTCTTTTCCTTTATAGTGTGGTGCCCGCTGAGCCTTGACCATTTGAGCCTTGACTCCTCACCATTTGACTTTAGAACTGAAAAAGCTTCTCGGATGAGAGGTGAAACATCTTCAAGCAACTTAAAGAAGTCCAGGCGCTTTTGTTTGTAAGCTCCATAGAGAGACACTGTACACACAATCACACTCCCCAAGCGTACTCTAAGCCCCGGGTCTAGGTACCCTTGCCCCTGGAGGGGGAAACTGCACCCAGGCCGAGGTGGTGTTACCCTTTTCCCTTAGGTGGGGAGAAACAGACTCCGCAGCAGCAGGGAGGGCCCACATTCCAAACCCCAGTCGGACGGCAAACTCCTCCTCCTAGCCCCCCCGCTCCAGCAGGCCGCAGAGAACGGGGGGTGTGAGAAGACTCCAAACCTCCCTCCGCCCGCTCATATGTAGTGTTGATGCATGTGTGTTCTAAGGTGCATTTAAAATCCAGGAGGGCATGGAGCTACCTGCCAGAGAGCAGCAGGTAAGCGCATAGCTCTCCCTGATAGAGGTGGGCAATGACGCCAGGGGTGAGATTGTACGCCCTGATGGTCTTTTGTATTCCGTGTATCGTGCCCACCCCCAAGGTCCTATATGTATGTGTTATGAGAGTGTGAGTAATGTGAATGTCTAAGTTGTGAGATAAAATTGAGGCACAGGCAGCCAGAAGGGGACAGAGGGGGGGATGCCTCCCCTGCACCCTGGTGACACACCTTTACCCCAGGGCCCTGCATGTGTGGGTGATTGTGGTGGAGCGGGAAGAGGGAGGCAGCTGGAGATGAGGAGGGAAGGAAGGGAGGGGCAAGTGACCCCTCCCTGGGGCCAGCTCCCCCACTGACCCAAGTAGGCACCCCCATACTCTGCAACCCGCCAGGGAAAGGGGGCCCAGGCCCATCTGGACTGAGGCCCATCATAGCAGCGCCGCCCAGCCCCACAGAGCCCGGGACCCCACCACCACCACCAGTTGAAGAGCCCCCAGGTGGCTCGATGCACTGGCGGGCCCCCATACACCCACCCGCCCACAACGCCGGCAACACATCATCCAGGACCCAGGCCCCCGAGGCCCAGCCAGGGCCCCAGCCCAGAGATGGAGCACCCCCAGAGCCTCACGCCCGTCCCGGACCCACCTAGGGGCAGCCAGGCTACCAGGTCATTAACCCACGTCCGTCAGCACAGACCCTCCCCTAGCCCCGCTGCACGCAGCCACGAGGAAACCGTCACCTAAGAGCCAACAGAGCCCTTAATAGGCCATGACCGCTACCCCAGGTTGAGCCCTCCAAGGAAAATGCTCCTGGGAACCCCCCGACGCCCTAAGCCTTTCCCTACCCCCACAACAATCACAACAGCGAAGGTGTGACCAAACTATGACCCCCCACCCCCACTAGGTGATGGAGCTGATCAAAGGAGCTCAGAGCAATTGATCTGATGTGGTGGCAGAGGCTGTATCGAGACTAATGTAATCTAATAGATAATTTCTATATTGGTTAGAATTAAGATTATTTTTATTTTTCCAGTTCATGAGGACTGTTTTCTTGGCTATGCATAGGGCAGTGAAAACCATATGGGCGATATTCTTTTCTGAAGTGACATTATCTAAGCTGCCCAACAAACACACTAAAAGGGGAAGTTGGAATGTTACATTTCAGACACTTTGATAAGTCTTCACATATCTCGCGCCAAAACCTCTGAACTGTTGGACAGAACCAAAGAGCGTGGATATAATTGTCTGGTGAATTGGTTTGGCAGTGTGAGCAGTTGTTGGTAGACGTATAACCCATCTTGAACATCCGATGACCTGTATAGTGCACTCTATGTAGTATTTTGTATTGAATTAATTGAAGACTGGGATTTCTAATTAGATGAAAGGTCTATAAGCAAATCTGAGACCAGAAGTTTTGGTCTAAGTTAACTGATAAATCCGTTTCCCATTTTGCAATAGGAAGTGAGAGGACGTGCAAACGTTACCGCTGCTGCTGGGTTGAGATTCACGAGTCCGGAGCGGAGTTAAAAACACAACATTCATTTAAGGTTATCGCGTGTTTTGTGAGCAAATGCTTTTGCATATTCGTAGTGTTTCCTTCCTTAAACGAAATATCTACTTTGCAAGTATTGCAAGTTACCCTGTTGTCATCTGTTCTCATAAAGTATAACCAAACTTTTGAGCGCCATGTTTCCTGCCAGGTAAATGACGCTCCGCAACGTGGGGACGTCATTCGGGGCGACTGGAATCGATAAGGGAATCGTTTGCAAAAATGGCAAACAATTCCAAGGAATTGAAACAGTGGGAACCGGTTCTCAACAAGAACCGGTTTTCGATACCCATCCCTATTTATCAGGGCTTCTTGTCTAGCTTGTCTAGCTTATTTCTAATCCTTGGGCAAGATTGCTCCCGGATGCATTCATCGGAGTGTGAATGTGTGTGTGAATGCTAGTTAGAAAGCACTAAAAATGTGCTTGTGTGAATGGGTGAATGTGTAAAGCGCTTTGAGTGCTCAGAAGAGTAGAAAAGGGCTATATAAGAACCAGTTCATCCATCCACATACCTAAACTACAGTGAGACACCTGTGCCAAGGTGATTCATGGAAAATAAATAATAGATTGATGACATGTGTCATACACTGACGTGAATACATATGCTAACAAAAAAAGTTTTTAAGCACTACTGTTTGCTGTTTGTAGGGAAGCAAACTATTCTAAGTAGTTCCCAGGAAGCGATGATAGACGATAGCCATGTCTTTAAGATTTTATGAATTTGCTCTTATGGCTGCACTTGTGCTCAGGCTTAAAAGGGAGAATGGCGTTGCTGCAGAGTAAAGTCTAAGTCACTTACACTTAAGTACACCAAGTGAATAAACTTTTTTATTAATCTGCAAAGACTTGTAATTTATTAGGATTAATTTAGGAATGATTTTAGGAATGTATTGTCTTTGTAAATTTGCTCCCCCTCCAAGCTGATCAAGTTTATCACTATGGTTTTGTGATAAACTTGGTTTTGATAATAAGGACTGCAGAGTGCAAGCAGTGGCCTGCAGTGTTGGGTAAGTTACTTTAAATTAGTAACTTAGTTACATTACTAGTTACTTCTATCAAAAGTAACTCAGTTACTTCAAGTTACTTTCAGAGTAACTAGTTACTAGGGAGAGTAACTTTGGTTTTACTCAGAATTCTCTTGTTAATGTGTTGCTTCCGTAACTGGATACCCAGCAAGATTGCCTTCTAGCTTGCTTACTTGCCACAAGTGCACTGTGCCACCTACCAATAGAAAGGAAAAAATAATGTGCATATTTCCACGAGAGAAATCCCACGCCTGATTCTATCCTAGCCTGCTTTTTACATCCAACACAAAAACTGCAGTCGTGGTGTTTTCGATTGTACTCAGAACTCAGAAATTCTGCCTTCTGAATAGGAAGATGTAGGTAACACCACACTGCAGATGAGCTGCATACAGAGCTGGACTGGGACAAAAAAATCGTCCCGGGCATTTTGACTAGAGACCGGCCCACCATTATAGGAAAAATCATAAAGCCTATGAATGAAAATAAACACTGTTGTGACAGTGATGTTCACTGTTCTGATGGTATATATGCATCAATCTATCAATCGTTTGTTGTAAGATTCAGATAATTATTTTTTTAAAAGTGAGACATTTTAAATGAGAATAAGAAAGTATTTCCTTGTGTCCCTCTTTCCCTTTTAATGCCCTACATTGACCCCTGGCAGCACTTTGCTAGACCCGCCCCTGCACAGTTACCAGCTGTCAGCTACTTAGAAAAGGATCCTGGTGTTATTTGTCTCTCAGAAACAGTTCATAACTTCCCTTCAACTCATTCATGTTAACTAAAAGGTAAACCTGTTTCTCCATCACAGCTCTGATGATTCAGTAAGGACATCTCCTGGTTTCATCTTCATGTTTCCCTCTCACCAGATAACCAAACTATATCATGACCAGCAGCTTTACAGCTGTGGCTCCAGCCAACATCAGCTGATACTAGAAATTAATATTAAATAAATTCTAACAACAGCTGATCAAGCTTAAACGTGCTGCTGTTGTTTAGCGCGACATCTGCTGGTTTCCTCTTTCTGGCGCAAAGTGGGTGATAAATAAACAAGAGAGAAAAGCCGATCAGCTGATCATTGATCAGTTTCATGATTGAAGTAGAAACAGGAGAGGGAGGGGGAGAGGATGAGAGTAGAAGAGGCAGCTGTGCAGCGTAAACACAGAATAAATCCATCTTTGTGTCTTTTTCATTGTAACTGAAGTCCAGGACAAACTGTATTCCTTTTCACCTCAATACGAAACGCATGATATTTTCTCTGAATACCAGACGATTCCGTTTTTTACAGGACGGTTGGCAACTCTAATAATTAACCTTATGAACAAAATAAAGTTCAACATCAGTAACATAGCACCACCCAGCTGTATAGAAACTCCATCATGCTAGCTAATACCCAGCACGAAAAAGTCAGCATAATGAAAATAAACTCCACCTAAACTTGGTTCATATCTGACCCAGAGAGACTGCAGGTCATAACTTCTTACCTGAAGTTCAGTTCACCTGACACTCTCGGACTAGCAGCCGCTTCGGGTCTCTCCTCTTGCCTCCCTTTTCCTTCATCCACCTGCTGGCCTCCACCACTTGCTAATGTTATTGAATCTGTGGAAGCTCCGTGATAGCCACCACACAAAGTAACGAATAACGAGCCTATCTAAACCCCAGTAACGAGTAACGCGTTCCCGGTTTTGGCATAATAACTAGTTACCGTGCTCGTTACCACAATAATAACGTAGTTACTGTAACGTGTTACTTAATAATGCGTTAGTCCCAACACTGGTGGCCTGTTGATTGAATTTTGTGTTAGATTATGATATATTGTTTAACAATTATTCTCTTTTAAGCAATGTGTGTCCCAATATAAAGATGTGAAAGCAGTATTATGTTTACATCATAGTTAAATAATAATAATAAAAAAATATTAATATTTTTCCAAAATAATTGTGATTATCATTTTGATCCTACTTGTGCAGACCTAGTTTGCAATGTTAAAAACAAAATTATTTTAGTTCAAATTAATTTATTTTCAAACAGGCAAAGCAAAGATGAATCCAGTGCCTTAAAATTGCAGTTTGTCTGAACACAGGCAGATGGCGCTAATTGTGATCTACTGCCTGGACTAATGGACTAATCTTTTCCAATCCCATGAGCCCCTTTGCAGCCAAAAGGACTTAAAGTATTGAAGATACAGGCGATAAACTGTCAAAATGTGATTTCCAGTGTTTCTGTATTGTTTGTTTTTTTCATGTGTAATATCTCTGCTTATATTGGTAAACAGATTGTAGTCAAAGGGTTTACAAAGGGCTTATATATAAAATAAAAAAAATAATTTCTGTTGCAATCCTTATTATTCCATGATATTGTATCTAAATTTTATTCAATTCAGTCTTTTCTGGCCACTATCGTTATTAAGGCTGGGTATTGTCACTGAGTTCTAGAATCAATTCGATCCACGATTCGATTCGATTTGAATCGGGGACATTTTGCCTCAGTCAGAAATATTATAATTCAGATCATTTATCAGTACATTTCCATATTTTTATATCTATAAAAAGAAAGCTGACACTTGCGAGACTTTATCAAAGGTGTGAGCATCACAGCAGATGCTTTTGTGTCAAAGTAGCTGAGGATAAAACACAGAAAAACGTGAAGGTAATTTTCCTTTCCTGGGATTTTATAAAAATATTCTGCAGTAGATCAAAAATGAAAGAAAACCATTAATCAACATATGAACATTACCTGATGCTGCTGAAGTGAAGCAGAGCAAAGTTACAGAGGTTTTATTAGAGACACAGCCATGCTTTTTGCAATTTTGCATAATTTTAAAAAGTTTAAATTTGTTCAGTAGCTTATTAAACAGCGGAAATGAGGCTTTCTTTTCGAAAGTACTTAAAAGGAAAAAAAACAGTGGCCGACAGCGCTGTAAACAACGGTAGACTTGTGCGCAAGTGAATAATGAAGAAAACAGATTTTTAGATTGGGAAACTGTTGAAGTACACTGGGGGAGAGAGAGAGAGAGAGCTGTGCATGAAGTGTGATTTTATCATGGTGGAAGTAAAACAGGAAAAGTAAGAGGGAATTCATGACGATGTTTATCAAATGTGAAGCGTAGTTTGCTGCTTCATTTGCTGCTGTTTCATTGAATTTTGGTTGGAGAGAGATAAAACCTGCAGCTCAGAATCTAGCACAAAAAATACACAAACACAAAGCGCAGACCTGCTGAAACATCAGAATCAGCGAGCTGTCGGCTTTCAGCCCCGACGACATGCTCGTGCCGTCGGGTGAGAAAGGCGACATCTCACTGATTCTGATGCGTCGGCGGGTCCGCGCTTTGTGTTTTTGTGCAGAATCCGCGTACCTGCTCTCATTTACTGTTTTAGCTGTTTGGTGGTTGTTGACATTTTGTGAGGTTTAACCTGAGATTCTGGCTTTTCAGGCAAATTAAATTTATATTAAAAAATCGGTTCAGGATTTTAATGAATCAATATCACGTTATCCATGCTAGAATCGATTTTAATCGATAAATCGATAATCAAAACCCACCCCTGATCATTATGCTGCTGCTATATTATTCTTATTTCAATTTCTGCTGCCTTCTTGGCCAGCTCACTCTTCAAAAACAAAAAACTAAAAAACAATTCTAATGTAAATGAGACTGTTCAACCAAATAAATAAAGGACATCTAAATGTCAACAAGTCATTTACAACAGCTTAAATTTTTTTGGCAAATACTGAAAATTCCTTTTTGGCAATTACACCGAAAGCTTCAACTGAGAGATGGAGGATGGACTTTTTTACAGACGCAAAGGAAACATTTTTTAAAAGAAAGCCATTTTTCATGTTAATTTTATACATGTTCGGTCATATCTAAGATGTGAGTAAAGACATAACAGATTTTATATGACTGATATGTCCATTTGTGAAGTTTAACTATTTAGATGTTAAAGATTTTGCCTTTGCTAATTAACCAACTGTAATGTGTATTTCTGTGTATTAACAGATGTATATCTATACAAACGCAAAGCTTTTTGCATTTGCTGTTGTTGGTGTGCTGTTCATCATGTTTGCATTCTATATGGGGAATTCGTGTAAATGGGCAAATGAGCTACCCAACAACAATCTTCCAACATCAAAACAAAGGTAAATTATTCCTGTATCGTGTGTCTGTGTGTGTGGACAAACTGTCCTCTTCAAACTTGTATGTTATACATTTTTCTTTTCATGGCAGATAGACTGAAGCAACTGAGTGAGAAGGATAAAGTGATGTAGCTAAAACAGTGCTGAAAGTGACCCGTGCACAATATTTGTAAGACCCTTTGAAAAGAATGGTAAATGGCCTGTATTTATATAGCGCTTTACTAGTCCCTAAGGACCCCAAAGCGCTTCACATATCCAGTCATCCACCCATTCACACACACATTCACACACTGGTGATGGCAGCTACATTGTAGCCACAGCCACCCTGGGGCGCACTGACAGAGGCGAGGCTGCCGGACACTGGCGCCACCGGGCCCTCTGACCACCACCAGTAGGCAACGGGTCAAGTGTCTTGCCCAAGGACACAACGACGAGACTGTCCAAGCCGGGGCTTGAACCGACAACCTTCCAATTACTCTTGAGCCACGATCGCCCCAAGAAGCTGAAAGTCTGCACGTCAATTATGTATTGATTATTTGATAGTGTCTTTGTCACAATCATTATAGAGGGCACTGCATATATGTTCAGAAATTTTCTGGGAGATTTAAGAATGATCACTAATTCATTTTATTCAACACTGCATATTTACTGTTTCCGGTCAACAATGACCAATCACTAGAAATTAATAGTGGAGACAACAATTAGTGTAAATAACTGAGTTCAGGTACATCCTCTTTTGTCAGATGGCCATAAACACACACACACACGCACACACTGGGTTCCCTAGCAACTACACTGGAAATGTTTGCACAATAGAGCCTCACTTCCATGCCAACAACTCCTCTGTTGGCAGCATCATTGTATCATTGAACTTTTCTCGTAGATTTGGTGTAAAATGCTTTTTTGAGGCCTTGCTCAGAGGTCAGTGGGTGTCAGCACCATGACAAGGTGATATATAACCTAAGTGAGGCTCTTTACTACTTATTTGATCACTACACTGGTGAGGACGAGAGATGCCAGGAAACTGACGGTGGGGATGCATTAGAGGAGAAATTGTCTGCATCAGAATATAATCCATGCAATCTAGACCAAGAAATGACTGATGAGGAGGAATCTAATGATGACTAGGATGGCCATGCTGAGGCTGCCATAAGGATCACATCATATAAGGACATACTTTCTTTTATACTTGACTGTAGTAGTTCATTTAAATGTTGATGTTGAATTGTGACTCTTCAGGACTTCCATATTACAGGGACCCTTCAGGATCTCTAAATTATAAGTCATCTTTGCCCACACAACATCGCTTACCTGGTCCATGCACCTGTCCTGATGGCTTTACAGTTCTCAAAGACCAAATCCCAAAAGACCAGTATGAGGAATTAATGCAGCGACGAGCTAAAGAGTTCCAGCAATACAAAGCCAGGTAGAAGATGGATGTATGGGTGCGAGCTTTCCGTGAACTGTTAGACTTACAGTGCAGTAATAAATGAATTAAAATGTGTGTGTGTGTGTGTGTGTGTGTGTGTGTGTGTGTGTGTGTGGGGGGGGGGGGGGTGTCATACTGAGCATTCAAAATTATTTTGTTTAATTTTTTCCAAATCCATCTCTTCAACAGGACTAATTCAATACTATCCAAGCTACTTTTTGCTTTGCCTAACTCTCCTCTGCAGTATCCTATCCAGGGCGTTATAGTACGACCCTTGACTGCAACTGCGATACCAGGTATGTTAAGCTCAACATATGCTTCGGTCACCAATGTTTTAGTTTTTATGTTCCTATAAAAATATAAATACAAATAGAATAGGAAGGCAACAAGGCCATGGTTCACAATTGTTTATGAACATAAGGTTAACATGAAAGTGATCATAGTAGTTTTTATAAAAGTAAGCTGTCAGTAGTCAGATCAAAAACAGCACTGAACAAATACATCTGCAAAGAAGTAGTTATTTGGTGATTCAGAGTCAATTGACTAGGTAAACTTAAGTCATTTAAAAAACAGCTAGAAAAAGCTACATTTCCTGTGAAAATGGCAGGTGAATGCCATGTAGTGGAAATGGTCTTTGAAAAACTGCTGAAGAAGCAGGACTATCTGCTGAAAAGAGGTAAAAAAGCTGAAAGGCCACAGATAGTCAAACCTACGCCCCCCGTTGTCAGGGTGCCTGCTCATCTCAGTGAGCTACAACGGTGCTCATGCCAGCAAGCCAAACCGGTGTGCAGAAGAAACTGCACTGTCTGCTGAAAAAAATGTTACCACGAGAAAGACTGGAATTCACGCCTCCCGCTCTCAGAACGCCTGCTTATCTCAGTTAGCTAAAACACAGCTCACCCCAGCGAGCTAAACCAGCAACCACACTTGTAGTGTGGTCCCAATCATGTTAATGGGACAAAAAATTGCACAAAAACCGTAATATTTTAAAACGTATAAAAAACTGAGTGAAAGATAGCTGAGGTTTCCTCAAGAACTCACCTTGCAACACTGGTGTAAAGTGAAAAGATGATGTGAATATGTGTATTTGAGTAGAAGGACTAAGTGACACTGAAGGTAGTTTTTATTTCAGGTTTAGCTCTGCATGCTGAAGAAGGAACGAGCTATAAGGTTGGTCTGATATCACAGATTAGAAACAGGCAGATCTCACCCAGATCTGCCTGACTGAATGGTAGAGGTTGGCTGGTTTATAAAAGTTGGCTGCTGAATGTTTGTAAAGTTCAAAGATGTGTATGCTTATTTTATTTTATAAAAGGCAATGATGTTCAAAACAATTAAATTGTACTGAAAAGTTAAACATAATTAATTGTCTCTGATCACCTCTGAGACTGTCACTAATTTTGATGTACAAATCTGGGGATTTTTGTAAATATTACAAGCAATTATACTTCTTTCTTCTTTGACATGATTTTTTAATCAATGTACAGCAGCCATATTGGGTGACCTTGGGATTTTATAGAGCTTGCTACTGAAAATGCTTTGATTTTGAGAGCCAGTATCATATTCTGAATTTAAGTTCACATTTTCTCATTTTTATGCCAAGAGAATTATATACTATATACCAACTGTCAAAAAATGTATTATTGCATTCATGTGTGGCAAACAAGGCTTGGTATACAATCTGCATAGTCAGTATGGGATACAAATAATATCAGGCTGATCCTGCCACAATTTGTTGTCACCCAGAGTGGGCACTCCACCCATTTTTTAGCTGACGTGGCAGTTTTCAAAAAAACAGCAGGAATCACCTGATTTGTGATACGATATGTATCACATGAGCAACAGATACTTGTTATAGTTGTTAGTTCATTGGCCTTGAGACTAGACCAGAAGAAATAATGAAGGACATTATTGTACATTGACCAGAGAAATAGGCTAAATTTTGAACCTGGAACAGGGCATGGAGATATCATTTAGTACAGTTTTTTATGTATAAAATCAGTCTAGCAGTACATTGAAACAGCAATGACCAAAAGGACGACAAGCTTTTATAAATTTTCTTCCATGAGGTTCTAGTCTTACGTGTGTAGTCTTACCACTACAATAATAGCTGACAATTATCAATTACAGCCCCTTTTGGTAGTTGATTTTGAAATTTCTCAAACAGCACAAGCTCACATGATAGATTTTAACTTTATTAGCCTTTGACATTTGTCTAAAAGCACCCTCTTGCAATCTCTACATAAGTTGGGGTGGCAGGTTTATTTCATATTCCTAAATTTTTACTTTTAAGATTCACGCACTGAAACCTATGCTTGCAGGACAGTGGATTTCACAATATAATTCAAACTGTCCTCAGTTGAAGAAGCTGTGCGTACTTGCGTTTCCCACTATTTTGCAATCTAACAAGACAGACCACACACCCTTTGGGCTGTGTAGTGCACCTGATATGCACTGAATGCTATAAAACTATAGGAACGCTGAAAAATATGTATTTGCATCAGGTTCTCAGTTTCCGTCTCACTTTAAAGCTTTCTTCTGGTTTAAAAAGACAGCTTGAGTGGTGGTGCAGTTTTGTGGAGGTGGTAGTAGTATTGGTATTGCTAAAATTACTCAGAGTGCTTTTTAGTTTATTCATGTGTTTCTATTCTAGGTTTTCTTAACTGTGTCAAATGGTGTCCTAACCACAGAAACTCCAACTGCAGAGGCCACTGTTCAAGGTGAGTTTCCAAGTCAAAGGTAAATTTATATATACACTGGTACCAAATTAACATTGGTTTGGGTTTTTTCTTTTGTTATTTTTAATTATTGAATATTATTAGCTTGCTTTTTTTCTCTTTGTTTCATTGTTTTTTGTTCCTGTGTCCCCAATAGAAGGATGAACACTGTACAGAAAATGCTAATATTTATATAATTATTTTGGATGAAAATTTGAGCAGCGGAAGACTAGTAAAAGCTAGGTGTAAGGTAAACTATATGCCAAGAGTGAACAAGACATTGATACACTGATCCATACCAGTACAGCGTCTACAGCAATTACATTGGAATATCATTCAAACTGGAGAAGTTTATTTGAATGGTAACAAAGAGAGGAAAGGTAGTCAGAACTAAGGGGATTGCACTTGTTGATCTGTGGGACCAGCACCCGAATACAGGAAGTTTGATCATATGAGTATTACTTCAGTGCAGAGCTTGGAAGGAGTTGGTGAGGGGACTCCCCCAGTTCTAATTGCCTCTAATTTCTAAATACCCCAGTACCCCAGCTAAACTGAGAGGACTGAGTAGCCTTACAGGCCCAGTATGTACCGGTCACAGCTGTTGCAGCAGCGCCCCTCTTGTTCAGTGTTCTTGGAATATGACTGGGTTTAGTTTAGTGGCCTGGAGTGTAAGACTCAAGGTTCTGAGTTCAATTTCTCTAGCCACACCTGATGGCCAGGGCTTTTCCCGTGGAGGCTAGCAGGCCTCAGACCAAAGAAGCTACATGGGTCCAACTACCACCATGGTGGGAGTATACTTGAATCCTCCACCCTCCAACAAGTTTTCTTTCCAGACATTGAGATTTTCTCCAATGAATGAGAAGTTGCTTCTCTATGCCTTTGGGTTGGGGAAAAGGTCCTGACTATCATTTGTCTGTGTGCCAAATGACACTTCAGAGTGCTCAGCCTTCTTGGGGTCATTTGTTGGAGTGCTGGGAAGTGTGCCATCTGGGGATTCCATTGTTCTACTCCATAACTTCACATGGGCAATGATAGCGGGACCTGGAGAGGTGTCATAGGGAGGAATAGGCTGTTATATCTGAATGGAGTTCTGTTACTGGACTTCAGTGTTAACGACAACATAACACCACGATTGAGGGTATTCATAAGTGAATGTGGCACCAGAACACTATGTAGAAGGTTGATGGTCAGTTTTGTAATCGTATTATCAAATCTGCAGCCATAAATCATGGACACTCATGTGCAGAGATGAGATGCGCCGCTAGTTCATCACCACCTGGTGATCAGTTGTGGCAGAAAATTCTGGACAGACCTGGTGAGGGTATGCTGCAGGCAGGGGCCATCTTCAATTCCCACTGTAATTTAATTTATTCCATTTTTTTTTCCATTCATTCGCTTCCGCTTATCCTTTTCAGGGTGAGAGAAGGAAGACAGGATAAAGACATGCTGTGGAAGAGAGACAGAGATTAATAACAGATATGATTCAATGCAGAGAGGTCTGTTAACACATAGTGAGTGAGAAAGGTGACTGGAAAGGAAAAACTCAATGCATCATGGGAATCCCCCGGCAGCCTACGTCTATTGCAGCATAACTAAGGGAGGATTCAGGGTCACCTGGTCCAGCCCTAACTATATGCTTTAGCAAAAAGGAAAGTTTGAAGCCTAATCTTGAAAGTAGAGATAGTGTCTGTCTCCTGAATCCAAACTGGAAGCTGGTTCCACAGAAGAGGGGCCTGAAAACTGAAGGCTCTGCCTCCCATTCTACTTTTAAATACTCTAGGAACAACAAGTAGGCCTGCAGAGCGAGAGCGAAGTGCTCTAATAGGGTGATATGGTACTACAAGGTCATTAAGATAAGATGGGGCCTGATTATTTAAGACCTTGTATGTGAGGAGCAGGATTTTGAATTCAATTCTGGATTTAACAGGAAGCCAATGAAGGGAAGCCAAAACAGGAGAAATATGCTCTCTTTTTCTAGTCCCTGTCAGGACTCTTGCTGCAGCATTTTGGATTAGCTGAAGGCTTTTCAGTGAGTTTTTTGGACATCCTGATAATAATGAATTGCAGTAGTAAAGCCTGGAAGTAATAGCTGTAGAAGACGCATGGCAGATCCTACCACATTGTCACACTTTCAAACACTTCTTTATTCTGTTGACGTTTGTTTTACACTTGGCTGCAGCTTTTCACCTGCCAGCCACACATACACAATAACAACACTCAGGCCCCAGTTCACTCTTTTATGGAGAGAGGCGTGATGATCTCATGCAGCTCAGGTGTGTTTTCCTCCACCGCAGTGTGCCACGAACCACGCCCCATCACACCTCAACTGCACTCTGAGGGAGGCTGGGAACAGTGAATCTGAGTGGATCATGTGCTGCATTTCTAAATTGGCAACAAGGGGCTGCGGCTTGTAGAGCCTGTGGGACTCCAGAGGCAACTGACAGGTTGCAGGCTAAGCAAAGTACAGTTGTGGGTCTTATGTGGCTGATTCAAAAATGTAGGGGTGGAGTTCATTGAGACCATGGAAGAAGAACTTTTTCTTTTTCTAAATGTATATAAATTATTTGCTAAAACCAGAACACAATATTGTGGTCTAATAGAATACATGTTTGGTGTTTGGAAGAATTGTTTCCAGTGCCTTCACAAAACACTTTATTATGTTTAGAAAACAAATGGTAACACAACTCAAGTGCGGGACTCAGGCAAAACAACAAGGCAGAAGAAGTAGTTAAAGACTTAAAGATATTTACAAATAATTTAAACTGGGGTGAGTGACTAATTCGACTTAAACAAACACAAAACACATGAGTGATCTTTTACGTGGGCAAGAGTCTTGACTAAACACAAATATCAGATTAACTTGAGTGAGACACTGTGTCAAGAGATGTATTCTAAAACACTTCAGCTGAGAATCAGAGAGGAGAAACACACAGTTTTACTTGCATCAAGGACAGCCACAGAGCACCTGCACGAGAGTGAGAGCTCAGGGACTCGTGCTCCACCACTGCCCTGGTCTTTATTTATAGACATCAGTGGGTGTTGGTTCCTTACATTGGAATGTGGATGGAGAGCTGCACTGGTCCTTTTGAACAGTTGTTGATTGCACTGCTGACTCACACATTAAGGTCAATGAAGGTCAAATGAAGGGTTTTCATGTACTCAGCCTAAAGTGTGTCTGATCCTTCCACTGTCTAGGTGGTAATTATCTGTTATGTTCTACAAAGATTGCTGGCTCTCCATTATTTCTGTCAGTAACACATTAAACTAGCCGTTATTACTTTTTTTTTAGATTTTTATAATTTTTTTCCTGTAACATGTGTAAAATAAAAATTGCAATCTCAAAAGACTGAATTCATAAAAGAGTAATGTGATAAAATTTAGAAGACAAAGACATATACATGTGTTCTTTTTCTTACAAGGTATCTTGACACTTTTTTAAAAGCACTACCCTGCAACCCTACCCTTTTTTATTACATCTTTTTATATTATGATGGTTTTCCCTTGGACTTGCCTCCATAGCTCCATACAATTTTAGACATCGTGTCTCCTCAATCAGCGTAGTATTGGTGGTTTTACATGAATCTTATTTGGTAAAGTTCAGGGCTTCATATTGTTGTTGTCAATTATCAGTAACTAATTAATTTTGGCTGGGCTAGCGTGGTAGTTAACACTGTTGCCTCACAGCAAGAAGTGTTATATCTTCACTCCGGGTTACTAGTATAACAATGATACTCGGACCACGACGTAACTTGAGGTATTTATTATAACGGCATAACTTAACATGGAGCTAGCCCGAGCGACAGCCTAAAGCTTTTTATCCCATAATGCATCTGGGCGTGACCGCTACGGGTCCTGTTATAACCCAAAATACACAACATCTCCTCCCCTCTTACAAAGGATGTACTACGAAATAAACAGGTGATCTACTCACAAACTTCAGTCTTCACTGGCACATGACAGTAATGGCCTCACAAACATTTCACCTCTTATTAACTGTAAGGTTACAACACCAACTCTTTTAATTGCTATCTTGGGGAGTGAGGGTGGACTACCTCAACCTCCCCCATGACCCATGGGGATTATTCTGCCCCGTTCATTTGGGTCAGGTGCCATCTAATAACTCAGACGAACAGGAGGCCGCCGCTCTCTGTTGGGGTAACATCAGTCTGTGTGCTCTCTTGTGGAGCCTTTGTTCCTGACACCGAAGATGTCTCAGTCTCTCTTACAGTCTCATTTACAGGTGGAACCACTGTTCCTGATGTGGTGGAGTTCTCTACTTGTGTGTGTGAAGGGGCTGCCGAGTCGATGAGTGCATTTCCAAGATCTCCGCAAGACCCTTCTGCAGACACTGGTGCGGACCGGAGTAGCTGATCCACGTGTCTTCTCCACACTCCATCGGCCACCTGAACTGTATATGAAACTGGACCAGTTTGAGCAATGACAGTTGCAGGAACCCACTTGTGTACTCCTCGGTAGTTCCTGGCCTGCACTTACTCGCCGGTGCTGAAGACTCTGTCCTTGACCTTTTGACCCCTGTACATGATTTGTTTCTCTTGTTTTTGTACAGTGTCCTTCACAGTTGAGGGTTTCAAAAGATCAAAGGTAGTGCGCAGATCTCTTTTGAACATTGCGTTGGCAGGAGATGTCCTTGTGGTAGCATGTGGACTATTCCGGTAGTTAAGCAGAAACTTGTGCAGTCTCTGATGCAGTGTTCCTTGGCCTTGTGATGTTTTCAGTGCATGTTTCATTGTCTGAACAAACCTTTCTGCAAGACCATTCGTTGCAGGATGGTATGGAGCTGACGTAATGTGCTGCACTCCATTAGCCTGTAGGAAAGCCTCCATTTCCTGTGAAACCAGTTGAGGTCCATTGTCAGAGACTATCTGAGTAGGAGATCCAAACCTACTGAACATTTCTCCTAGAGCTTCTATGGTCTTTTCAGTGGTGACTGATTTCATGATGGTCACTTCAGGCCATTTACTGCTACAAGAAACATTTTGTCCTCGTATGGACCTGCAAAGTCAATGTGTACCCAATGCCATGGCTCCTGTGGGAACTCCCAGGGATGGAGAGGAGCAAGTGGTGGGTTTTTCCGGACCATCTGACACGAAGAGCAGTTTTTAGCAATCTCCTCAATCTGTTTGTCCATATTTGGCCACCAAAAATAGCTTCTCGCTATTTCCTTCATTCTCACTATTCCACTATGTCCTGCATGCAGTTGCTTCAACAGTTTTGGTCGCAATGACATGGGAATGATGACTCTCCTCCCCCACAGCAAACATCCCGCCTGAACAGAAAGCTCCGCCCGCTTTCCCAGGAAAGCCTTCAGGTCTACACCCTTACTTGCAGGCAGACCCTTAATGATCCAGTCCAGCACTGCTGCCAACACAGGGTCAATTCTGGATGCCTTTTTCACCTGCACAGCCGAAACAGGTGCTGTCTCTACCTCCCTGAAGTAGAGGATCTCAACTGTGTCAGAGACGGGTTTTTTAACAGGAAGGGGTAACCTGGACAACCCATCTGCATTGCAATGAGACTCCGATTTGCAATACTTGATGTCATAAGAATGTCCTGACAATATCAACGCCCACCTCTGGAGACGTGAAGCAGCAAGAGATGGAATCCCTGTATAGGGTCCCAGGATGGTTGTGAGAGGCCTATGGTCAGTAAACAGTGTAAACTTCCTACCGTACAGGTACTGGTGGAATTTCCGAACACTGAATACAATGCTCAGCGCCTCTCGTTCCAGCTGAGCATAGTTGGACTCTGCTGTGTTTAATCAGAATCAGAATCAGAAAGGTTTTATTGCCAAATGTTGAGCAGGTTTACAACATTAGGAAATTGCTGCGGTGCTTCAGTGCAAACATACTGTCATAAATTACGCTTAAATAGACATGAAAATAAAAATGAGAATAAGAATTAAAAGTGCTAAGTAGATAGATAGATATATACATGATATATACATGAGTGCAGGTGGTGATCAGTGCCAAACATGGAATGATGCAGTGAACACAGCGTAGGGTCATGTGTTAGTGGTGGGAACAGTCATACGGTTATTGTTCATGTGTCCAACAGCAGAGGGGAAGAAACTGTTCTTATGGTGAGAGGTTCTGGTGCGAATGGACCGGAGCCTCCTGCCTGAGGGGAGCAGGTCAAACAGACTGTGTCCAGGGTGAGAAGGGTCAGCTGAGATCCGAGCTGCACGCCCCAGTGTCCTGGAGCTGTACAGGTCCTGCAGAGATGGGAGTCTGCAGCCAATCACCTTCTCAGCAGAGCGCACAACACGCTGCAGTCTCTGTTTGTCCCTGATAGTGGTTCCAGCGTACCACACGGTGATGGAGGAGGTGAGGATGGACTCGATGATTGCAGTGTAGAATTGCATCATCGTCCGTGTTGGCAGGTTGAATTTCTTCAGCTGCCTCAGGAAGTACATCCTCTGCTGGGCTTTCTTAATGACGGAGGTGATGGTGGGCTCCCACTTCAGGTCCTGGGTGATGGTGCTACCCAGGAAGCGGAATGAGTCCACAGAGGTGATGGGGGTGTCAGTCAGGATGATGGGGGGGAGTGGGGCTGTGTGCTTCCTGAAGTCCACAATAATCTCCACTGTCTTCTGGGCATTCAGCACCAGGTTGTTGTGGCTGCACCAGGACACCAGACGTTCAACCTCCCTCCTGTAGGCAGACTCATCCCCGTCCGAGATGAGTCCAATAACGGTGGTGTCATCTGCAAACTTGATTAGCTTGACAGACTGGTGGGTGGAGGTGCAGCAGTTGGTGTACAGGGAGAAGAGCAGAGGAGAAAGAACACAGCCCTGAGGGGAGCCGGTGCTGATGGTCCGGGAGTCCGAGACATTCTTTCCCAGCCTCACATGCTGCTTCCTGTCCGTCAGGAAGTCAGTGATCCACCGGCAGATGGGATCAGGCACATTCATTTGGGAAAGCTTGCCTTGGAGATGGTCTGGAAGGATGGTATTGAAGGCAGAGCTGAAGTCCACAAACAGGATCCTGGCGTAGGTTCCTGGGGAGTCCAGATGCTGCAGGATGAAGTGTAGGGCCATGTTGATGGCGTCATCTACAGACCTGTTGGCTCTGTATGCAAACTGCAGGGGGTCCAGGAGGGGGGCCGTGAGGGTCTTGAGATGGGAGAGAACTAGGCGCTCAAATGACTTCATGACCACAGATGTCAGAGCCACGGGTCTGTAGTCATTTAGTCCAGTGATCCTAGGTTTCTTGGGGACAGGGATTATGGTAGAGGACTTGAAGCAGGCAGGCACATGACATGCCTGCAGTGAGGAGTTGAAAATGCCAGAAAACACTGGGGCCAGCTCGTTTGCACAGTGTCTGAGGGTGGCAGGAGACACACCGTTTGGGCCGGGAGCTTTTCGAGCATTCAGACTCTTAAACTGCTTCCTCACACCTTCTTCATGAATATGAAGAGTTGTGGTGGGAGGAGGTGGTGTGAAATCCTCTTTTGTGTGGGGTGAGGAGGGGGGTGTTGCAGGTGAAGTGATTGAAGGTGGTGATGGCTCTATGGAGGGGGGAGAGGTGGGGGAATGAGTGTCCAAAGTGTCTCTATTGTTGGGGCCGTTGGAGGTGTGAAGGCTGCCTGATGGCTCGTCAAAACGGCAGTAGAAGTCGTTGAGGGTGTTGGCCAAGAGCAAGTCATCAGTGGAGTGGGGGGTTTTAGGCTTGTAGTTGGTGATATTCCTAAAACCTTTCCACACAGAGGCCGAGTCATTCTCTGAGATCTGCTGCTGCATCTTCTCAGAGTGCTGATGTTTAGCAATGTCCACTTCTTTAGTGAACCTGTACTTGGCCTCTCTGTAGCAGTCCCTGTCTCCGCTTCTGAACGGCTTTCTCTTTTCCAGCCACAGCTTTTTGAGTTTAGGAGTAAACCAGGGTTTGTCATTGTTATAACTCACCCTGGTGCGTGATGGCACAATGCTGTCCTCACAGAAGTGGATATAGGAGGTGACAGTGTCCGTGAACTCGTCCAAGCTGTTAGAAGCAGCCTTCATTGTGTCCCAGTCTGTAGACTCCAAACACGTGCGAAGCTCCTCCACAGCCTCGTTGCTCCACAGTTTTTTGGTCCTCACGACAGGTTTGGAGAGCTTCAGCCTCTGTCTGTATGCGGGGATTAGGTGGATCATGACGTGGTCAGAAAGTCCGAGTGAAGCGCGGGGCACCGCACGATAGGCCCCCCTGATCGTGCTGTAACAGTGGTCTAATGTCCTCTCCTCTCTGGTCGGGCATTTAATATACTGCTTGTATTTGGGAAGCTCATGGCTCAGATTGGCTTTGTTAAAGTCCCCAAGAGCAATGATGAGAGAGTCCGGGAATGTCCGCTCCATGTGCAGTATCTGCTCCGCGAGTGCGCACTGAGCTGCCTGCGCATCTGCATCTGGCGGGATGTAAACAGCGGCCAGGATGAATGAAGCAAACTCCCGCGGAGAATAAAACGGTTTGCAGTGAATAAAAAGGTATTCCAGAGAGGAAGAGCAGTGCTGAGCAATCACTGTTACATCTGTGCACCAGCCACTATTAATGTAGAAGCAGACACCTCCACCTTTGGTCTTACCAGAGAGAGAGGCCTGCCGGTCCGCGCGCAGCAAATGAAAGCCCTCCAGCTTGAGCGCGCTGTCCGGGATGTCCTCACAGAGCCACGACTCCGTAAAACATAAGACACAGGAGGAGGCAAAGTCTCTGTTCATGCTTCTAATCAGGGCCAGCTCGTCTATTTTATTCCTGAGTGAGCGTACATTGGAAAGGAAGATCCCAGGAAGAGCAGTTCGCAGTCCACGTCTCCTCAGACGCACCAGTGCGCCGGCTCGCTTACCTCTCTTTCGGCGTCTCACTTTCCTGATCAGAGTCTGCAGTAAATCTGCCGCAGATGCGACAAATATTGGAAGTAAATCCACAGGTGTTGTAGTCCTGTAGTTAAGAAGCTCTTCTCTGGTGTAAGAATATCCAGAGGAGTGCCCAGACACAGAAGTTATGCACAAAAACAAAACAAAAGTAACGCACTGAAGCACCAGGGCATCCTTACGCGGCGCCATCTTGGATCAACGTCCTTGGATAATGTCCTTGATGGGAATGCAATTGGCCTTTCTTCGCCATTTGGGAGAATGTGGGAAATCACTGCCCCCACCCCATAGGGAGAAGCATCACAAGCAAGCTGAATTGGGAACTTGGGATTGAAGTGGGTTAGCACCTCAGATGCAGTCAGTGAATCCTTTGCCTTTTGAAAGGCCTCTTGGCAGCTTGCTGTCCACTCCCATGCTTCTTCCTTGCGTAGCAGGTTGTGCAGTGGTTTCAGGAGTGATGCCAAGTTGGGTATGAACCGTCCGTAGTAGTTCAACAGCCCTAAGAAAGACTTTAACTGACTGACATTTCGTGGTGGGGGTGCATCCACGATTGCTGTGATCTTCGAAGGTGCAGTGTGAAGTCCATTTTCATCAATCACGTGCCCTAGATATTCCACAGATGACTGGAAAAAGTCACATTTCTCCTTACGGACTCTCAATCCGTATTCCTTCAGCCTCTGAAGGGTCGCATCCAAGTTGCGCAGATGCTCTTCATCATCTGCTCCTGTACACAGGATATCATCCAGATAGCATTGCACACCAGGTAATCCCCTCAGGATTTGATCAATCGCTCGTTGAAACAATGCTGGAGCTGATGTGATGCCAAAAGGCAACCTGCAAAATCTGAAAAGTCCCTTATGTGTGTTAATAGTCAACATGTCACGTGACTGCTCTTCGACGTGCATTTGCAGGTAAGCTTGGTTGAGATCTATTTTGCTGAACTTTTGTCCTCCACTCAGACCAGCAAATAAGTCATCAATCAGCGGAAGGGGATACTGCTCTGCTGTTAATACAGGATTCACGGATACCTTGAAGTCTCCGCAGATCCGGATTCCGCCGTCCTTTTTAAGAACTGGAACGATGGGCGTAGCCCACTCGCTGGTCGTAACCGGCTCCAGAACACCATTCTTGACCAATGCGTCTAAATTAGACTCCACCTTGGGCCGAATGGCGTACGGCACAGGTCTAGCCTTCATAAAGACTGGCTTGGAGTCAGGCTTGAGATGCAGCTTCACTGTAATTTTTTTCATGCTGCCCAGTTCCTCACGAAAAACCTCCTGGTGTTTTCCCAGTATGGCCTGTAGCTGAGAGGAACCATGCAACAGCTTTCTCACTCCTTGCCAGTTGAGTCTGATTGTTTTGAGCCACACACGTCCCATTATAGCAGGGCAGTTCTTCTGCGTAACATACACAGGCAGCTTAGCAGTTTGGCCATTGTATTGAACAGTCACCTCTGCCATTCCTTTCATAGGCACTCGATGTCCAGTATATCCTTTAAATACTGTGTCGGAGGGTTTGAGTGGACGGTGCTTCAGACATGTCCTATAGACATTATATGACACTAGTGATGCTTTTGACCCAGTGTCAATCTGCATTTTTACAACATGTCCCTCCAGTTTGGGCGTGACCCAAAAGCCATCTGAGGTTTCATCCACCTTCAGTATTCGCACCATATTTATTGCAGACAACACTTCTTCACCTGAGGAGTCATTTGCTCTATCCTCATGAAGCTTAACTGTGTGAACATGTCTTTCTTTTTTGAATCTTGCAGTGCCTCTTTTATTTCCAGGCTTTGAGTCCTTTTGTTCCTGCATGCCCGTGCTACATGACCTTTTTTTCCACAGTTGTTGGAATCCATTTCTTTGCACCAGCAATCACTAGCAAGGTGTCCTAACTTGCCACAGCGGAAGCATGGTCCCTGTGCATTTGCTTTACCATTGTCTAGTTTGTGTACTCTGTCTGTAGCATGTAGCGCATGGGCTTCTTTTGATGCCATTTCCATGGTCACACTGATATTAATTGCCTTCTCAAGAGTCAAGTCACTTTCCGTGAGCAATTTCTTCTGTGCAGCTTCATTTCTTAAACCACACACGAGTCTGTCTCTTAATGTGTCATTTAAAACATCTTTAAACTCACAGTGTTCAGCTAATTTGCGTAACGATGCAACGAACATTGTGACAGACTCACCCTCTTCTTGGTTTCGCTTGTGAAACCTGAACCGTTCAGCGATCACGAGGGGCTTGGGCGAGAAGTGTTTGGTCAGTGTGTCCACGATCTCTGTGAAACTTTTATTGCCGGGCTTTGCTGGCTGTAGCAGGCTCCTTAGCAGGGTAAAAGTCTTTGGGCCTATCACACTCAAAAAAATGGGCACCAGTTTAGCATCCTGT